>NW_027307791.1:82500-682500 GCF_047496885.1 Scyliorhinus torazame
TTTTGATGCAAGCCGTTCTGAAACCAATCGGCAAATTACTCAAAATGCTTAACTCGCCGAGAAAATCACTTTGTTCCCACAATGAATGCCTGGCAAAACATTGTAAATTTCAATGCAAGCCGCTCTGAAACCAATCGGCAAATTACTCAAAATGCTTAACTCGCCGAGAAAATCACTTTTGTTCCACAATGAATGTCTGGCAAAAACTAGTAAATTTCAATGCAAGCCGTTCTGAAACCAATCGGCAAATTACTCAAAATGCTTAACTCGCCGAGAAAATCACTTTTGTTCCACAATGAATGTCTGGCAAAAAATAGTAAATTTCAATGCAAGCCGTTCTGAAACCAGTCGGCAAATTACTCGAAATGCTTAACGCGCCGAGAAAATCACTTTTTTCCCACAATGAATGCCTGTCAAAAAATAGTAAATTTTGATGCAAGCCGTTCTGAAACCAATCGGCAAATTACTCAAAATGCTTAACTCGCCGAGAAAATCACTTTTGTTCCACAATGAATGTCTGGCAAAAACTAGTAAATTTCAATGCAAGCCGTTCTGAAAGCAATCGGCAAATGACTCAAAATGCTTAACTCGCCGAGAAAATCACTTTTTTCCCACAATGAATGCCTGGCAAAAAATTGTAAATTTCAATGCAAGCCGTTCTGAAACCAATCGGCAAATTACTCAAAATGCTTAACTCGCCGAGAAAATCACTTTTGTTCCACAATGAATGTCTGGCAAAAAACAGTAAATTTCAATGCAAGCCGTTCTGAAACCAGTCGGCAAATTACTCGAAATGCTTAACTCGCCGAGAAAATCAATCTTGTTCCACAATGAATGTCTGGCAAAAACTAGTAAATTTCAATGCAAGCCGTTCTGAAACCAATCGGCAAATTACTCAAAATGCTTAACTCGCCGAGAAAATCACTTTTGTTCCACAATGAATGCTGGCAAAAAAGGGTAAATTTCAATGCAAGCCGTTCTGAAACCAATCGTCAAATTACTCAAAATGCTTAACTCGCCGTAGAAAATCACTTTTTTCCCACAATGAATGCCTGGCAAAAAATAGTTAATTGTGATGCAAGCCGTTATGAAACCCATCGGCAAATTACTCAAAATGCTTAACTCGCCGAGAAAATCACTTTGGTTCCACAATGAATGGCTGGCAAAAAATAGTTCATTTCAATGCAAGACGTTCTGAAACCAATCCGCAAATTACTCAAAATGCTTAACTCGCCGTGGAAAATCACTTTTTTCCCACAATGAATGCCTGGCAAAAAATATTTAATTGTGATGCAAGCCGTTCTGAAACCAATCGGCTTATTACTCAAAATGCTTCAATCGCCGAGAAAATCACTTTTTTCCCACAATGAATGGTTGGCAAAAAATAGTAAAGTTCAATGCAAGCCGTTCTGAAACCAGTCGGCAAATTACTCGAAATGCTTAACGCGCCGAGAAAAACACTTTTTTCCCACAATGAATGCCTGGCAAAAAATAGTAAATTTTGATGCAAGCCGTTCTGAAACCAATCGGCAAATTACTCAAAATGCTTAACTCGCCGAGAAAATCACTTTTGTTCCACAATGAATGTCTGGCAAAAACTAGTAAATTTCAATGCAAGCCGTTCTGAAAGCAATCGGCAAATGACTCAAAATGCTTAACTCGCCGAGAAAATCACTTTTGTCCCACAATGAATGCCTGGCAAAAAATTGTAAATTTCAATGGAAGCCGTTCTGAAACCAATCGGCAAATTACTCAAAATGCTTAACTCGCCGAGAAAATCACTTTTGTTCCACAATGAATGTCTGGCAAAAAACAGTAAATTTCAATGCAAGCCGTTCTGAAACCAGTCGGCAAATTACTCGAAATGCTTAACTCGCCGAGAAAATCAATCTTGTTCCACAATGAATGTCTGGCAAAAACTAGTAAATTTCAATGCAAGCCGTTCTGAAACCAATCGGCAAATTACTCAAAATGCTTAACTCGCCGAGAAAATCACTTTTGTTCCACAATGAATGCTGGCAAAAAAGAGTAAATTTCAATGCAAGCCGTTCTGAAACCAATCGTCAAATTACTCAAAATGCTTAACTCGCCGTAGAAAATCACTTTTTTCCCACAATGAATGCCTGGCAAAAAATAGTTAATTGTGATGCAAGCCGTTATGAAACCCATCGGCAAATTACTCAAAATGCTTAACTCGCCGAGAAAATCACTTTGGTTCCACAATGAATGGCTGGCAAAAAATAGTTCATTTCAATGCAAGACGTTCTGAAACCAATCCGCAAATTACTCAAAATGCTTAACTCGCCGTGGAAAATCACTTTTTTCCCACAATGAATGCCTGGCAAAAAATATTTAATTGTGATGCAAGCCGTTCTGAAACCAATCGGCTTATTACTCAAAATGCTTCAATCGCCGAGAAAATCACTTTTTTCCCACAATGAATGGTTGGCAAAAAATAGTAAAGTTCAATGCAAGCCGTTCTGAAACCAGTCGGCAAATTACTCGAAATGCTTAACGCGCCGAGAAAATCACTTTTTTCCCACAATGAATGCCTGGCAAAAAATAGTAAATTTTGATGCAAGCCGTTCTGAAACCAATCGGCAAATTACTCAAAATGCTTAACTCGCCGAGAAAATCACTTTTGTTCCACAATGAATGTCTGGCAAAAACTAGTAAATTTCAATGCAAGCCGTTCTGAAAGCAATCGGCAAATGACTCAAAATGCTTAACTCGCCGAGAAAATCACTTTTGTCCCACAATGAATGCCTGGCAAAACATTGTAAATTTCAATGCAAGCCGTTCTGAAACCAATCGGCAAATTACTCAAAATGCTTAACTCGCCGAGAAAATCACTTTTGTTCCACAATGAATGTCTGGCAAAAAACAGTAAATTTCAATGCAAGCCGTTCTGAAACCAGTCGGCAAATTACTCGAAATGCTTAACTCGCCGAGAAAATCAATTTTGTTCCACAATGAATGTCTGGCAAAAACTAGTAAATTTCAATGCAAGCCGTTCTGAAACCAATCGTCAAATTACTCAAAATGCTTAACTCGCCGTAGAAAATCACTTTTTTCCCACAATGAATGCCTGGCAAAAAATAGTTAATTGTGATGCAAGCCGTTATGAAACCCATCGGCAAATTACTCAAAATGCTTAACTCGCCGAGAAAATCACTTTGGTTCCACAATGAATGGCTGGCAAAAAATAGTTCATTTCAATGCAAGACGTTCTGAAACCAATCCGCAAATTACTCAAAATGCTTAACTCGCCGTGGAAAATCACTTTTTTCCCACAATGAATGCCTGGCAAAAAATATTTAATTGTGATGCAAGCCGTTCTGAAACCAATCGGCTTATTACTCAAAATGCTTCAATCGCCGAGAAAATCACTTTTTTCCCACAATGAATGGTTGGCAAAAAATAGTAAAGTTCAATGCAAGCCGTTCTGAAACAATTCGGCAAATTACTCAAAATGCTTAACTCGCCGAGAAAATCACTTTTGTTCCATAATGAATGTCTGGCAAAAAATAGTAAATTTCAATGCAAGCAGTTCTGAAAGCAATCGGCAAATTACTCAAAATGCTTAACTCGGCGAGAAAATCACTTTTTTCCCACAATGAATGTCTGGCAAAAAACAGTAAATTTCAATGCAAGCCGTTCTGAAACCAGTCGGCAAATTACTCAAAGTGCTTAACTCGCCGAGAAAAGCACTTTTGTTCCACAATGAATGTCTGGCAAAAAAATAGTAAATTTCAATGGAAGCCGTTCTGAAAAGCATCGGCAAATTACTCAATATGCTTAACTCGCCGAGAAAATCACTTTTGTTCCACAATGAATGCCTGGCAAAAAATAGTTAATTGTGATGCAAGCCGTTCTGAAACCAATCGGCAAATTACTGAAAAAGCTTAACTCGCCGTGAAAATCACTTTTGTTCCACAATGAATGTCCGGCAAAAAATAGTAAATTTCAATGCAAGCTAGTTCTGAAACAAATCGGCAAATTACTCAAAATGCTTAACTTGCCGAGAAAATGACTTTTGTTCCACAATGAATGCCTGGCAAAAAATAGTTAATTGTGATGCACGCCGTTCTGAAACCAATCGGCAAATTACTCAAAATGCTTAACTCGCCGAGAAAATCACTTTTGTTCCACAATGAATGCCTGGCAAAAAATAGTAAATTTCAATGCAAGCCGTTCTGAAAGCAATCGGCAAATTACTCAAAATGCTGAACTCGCCGAGAAAATCAGTTTTCTTCCACAATGAATGCCTGGCAAAAAATAGTAAATTTCAATGCAAGCCGTTCTGAAACCAATCGGCTAATTACTCAAAATGCTTAACTCGCCGAGAAAATCACTTTTTTCCCACAATGAATGTCTGGCAAAAAATAGTTAATTTTGATGCAAGCCGTTCTGAAACCTATCGGCAAATTACTCAAAATGCTTAACTCGCCGAGGAAATCACTTTTGTTTCACACTGAATGCCTGGCAAAAAATAGTTAATTGTGATGCAAGCCGGTCTGAAACCAATCGGCAAATTTCTCAAAATGCTTAACTCGCCGAGAAAATCACTTTTTTCCCCACAATGAATGTCTGGCTAAAAACAGTAAATTTCAATGCAAGCCGTTCTGAAACCAATCGGCTTATTACTCAAAATGCTTCAATCGCCGAGAAAATCACTTCTTTCCCACAATGAATGGTTGGCAAAAAATAGTAAAGTTCAATGCAAGACGTTCTGAAACTAATCGGCAAATATCTCAAGATGATTAACTCGCCGAGAAATTCACTTCTTTTCCGAATTGAATGTCTGGCAAAAAATATTAAATTTCAATGCAAGCCGTTCTGAAACCAATCGGCAAATTACTCAAAATGCTTAACTCGCCGAGAAAATCACTTTTTTCCCACAATGAATGCCTGGCAAACAATAGTTAATTGTCATGCAAGCCGTTCTGAAACCAATCGGCTTATTACTCAAAATGCTTCAATCGCCGAGAAAATCACTTTTTTCCCACAATGAATGGTTGGCAAAAAATAGTAAAGTTCAATGCAAGCCGTTCTGAAACAATTCGGCAAATTACTCAAAATGCTTAACTCGCCGAGAAAATCACTTTTGTTCCATAATGCATGTCTGGCAAAAAATAGTAAATTTCAATGCAAGCAGTTCTGAAAGCAATCGGCAAATTACTCGAAATGCTTAACTCGGCGAGAAAATCACTTTTTTCCCACAATGAATGTCTGGCAAAAAACAGTAAATTTCAATGCAAGCCGTTCTGAAACCAATCGGCAAATTACTCAAAGTGCTTAACTCGCCGAGAAAAGCACTTTTGTTCCACAATGAATGTCTGTCAAAAAAATAGTAAATTTCAATGGAAGCCGTTCTGAAAAGCATCGGCAAATTACTCAATATGCTTAACTCGCCGAGAAAATCACTTTTGTTCCACAATGAATGCCTGGCAAAAAATAGTTAATTGTGATGCAAGCCGTTCTGAAACCAATCGGCAAATTACTGAAAAAGCTTAACTCGCCGTGAAAATCACTTTTGTTGCACAATGAATGGCCGGCAAAAAATAGTAGATTTCAATGCAAGCCGTTCTGAAACAAATTGGCAAATTACTCAAAATGCTTAACTTGCCGAGAAAATCACTTTTGTTCCACAATGAATGCCTGGCAAAAAATAGTTAATTGTGATGCACGCCGTTCTGAAACCAACCGGCAAATTACTCAAAATGCTTAACTCGCCGATAAAATCACTTTTGTTCCACAATGAATGCCTGGCAAAAAATAGTAAATTTCAATGCAAGCCGTTCTGAAAGCAATCGGCAAATTACTCAAAATGCTGAACTCGCCGAGAAAATCACTTTTGTTCCACAATGAATGCCTGGCAAAAAATAGTAAATTTCAATGCAAGCCGTTCTGAAACCAATCGGCTAATTACTCAAAATGCTTAACTCGCCGAGAAAATCACTTTTTTCCCACAATGAATGTCTGGCAAAAAATAGTTAATTTTGATGCAAGCCGTTCTGAAACCTATCGGCAAATTACTCAAAATGCTTAACTCGCCGAGGAAATCACTTTTGTATCACACTGAATGCCTGGCAAAAAATAGTTAATTGTGATGCAAGCCGGTCTGAAACCAATCGGCAAATTTCTCAAAATGCTTAACTCGCCGAGAAAATCACTTTTTTTACCCACAATGAATGTCTGGCAAAAAACAGTAAATTTCAATGCAAGCCGTTCTGAAACCAATCGGCTTATTACTCAAAATGCTTCAATCGCCGAGAAAATCACTTCTTTCCCACAATGAATGGTTGGCAAAAAATAGTAAAGTTCAATGCAAGACGTTCTGAAACTAATCGGCAAATATCTCAAGATGCTTATCTCGCCGAGAAATTCACTTGTTTTCCGAATTGAATGTCTGGCAAAAAATAGTAAATTTCAATGCAAGCCGTTCTGAAACCAATCGGCAAATTACTCAAAATGCTTAACGCGCAGAGAAAATCACTTTTTTCCCACAATGAATGCCTGGCAAAAAATTGTAAATTTCAATGCAAGCCGTTCTGAAACCAATCGGCAAATTACTCAAAATGCTTAACTCGCCGAGAAAATCACTTTTGTTCCACAATGAATGTCTGGCAAAAAACAGTAAATTTCAATGCAAGCCGTTCTGAAACCAGTCGGCAAATTACTCGAAATGCTTAACTCCCCGAGAAAATCAATTTTGTTACGCAATGAATGCCTGGCAAAAAATAGTAAATTTCAATGCAAACAGTTCTGAAACCAATCGGCAAATTACTCAAAATGCTTAACGCGCCGAGAAAATCACTTTTTTCCCACAATGAATGCCTGGCAAAAAATAGTAAATTTTGATGCAAGCCGTTCTGAAACCAATCGGCAAATTACTCAAAATGCTGAACTCGCCGAGAAAATCACTTTTGTTCCACAATGAATGTCTGGCAAAAACTAGTAAATTTCAATGCAAGCCGTTCTGAAACCAATCGGCAAATTACTCAAAATGCTTAACTCGCCGAGAAAATCACTTTTGTTCCACAATGAATGCTGGCAAAAAAGAGTAAATTTCAATGCAAGTCGTTCTGAAACCAATCGTCAAATTACTCAAAATGCTTAACTCGCCGTAGAAAATCACTTTTTTCCCACAATGAATGCCTGGCAAAAAATAGTTAATTGTGATGCAAGCCGTTCTGAAACCCATCGGCAAATTACTCAAAATGCTTAACTCGCCGAGAAAATCACTTTGGTTCCACAATGAATGGCTGGCAAAAAATAGTTCATTTCAATGCAAGACGTTCTGAAACCAATCCGCAAATTACTCAAAATGCTTAACTCGCCGTGGAAAATCACTTTTTTCCCACAATGAATGTCTGGCAAAAAATAGTTAATTTTGATGCAAGCCGTTCTGAAACCTATCGGCAAATTACTCAAAATGCTTAACTCGCCGAGGAAATCACTTTTGTTTCACACTGAATGCCTGGCAAAAAATAGTTAATTGTGATGCAAGCCGGTCTGAAACCAATCGGCAAATTTCTCAAAATGCTTAACTCGCCGAGAAAATCACTTTTTTCCCCACAATGAATGTCTGGCAAAAAACAGTAAATTTCAATGCAAGCCGTTCTGAAACCAATCGGCTTATTACTCAAAATGCTTCAATCGCCGAGAAAATCACTTCTTTCCCACAATGAATGGTTGGCAAAAAATAGTAAAGTTCAATGCAAGACTTTCTGAAACTAATCGGCAAATATCTCAAGATGATTAACTCGCCGAGAAATTCACTTCTTTTCCGAATTGAATGTCTGGCAAAAGATAGTAAATTTCAATGCAAGCCGTTCTGAAATCAATCGGCAAATTACTCAAAATGCTTAACTCGCCGAGAAAATCACTTTTGTTCCACAATGAATGTCTGGCAAAAAACAGTAAATTTCAATGCAAGCCGTTCTGAAACCAATCGGCTAATTACTCAAAATGCTTAACTCGCCGAGAAAATCACTTTTTTCCCACAATGAATGTCTGGCAAAAAATAGTTAATTTTGATGCAAGCCGTTCTGAAACCTATCGGCAAATTACTCAAAATGCTTCAATCGCCGAGAAAATCACTTCTTTCCCACAATGAATGGTTGGCAAAAAATAGTAAAGTTCAATGCAAGACGTTCTGAAACTAATCGGCAAATATCTCAAGATGATTAACTCGCCGAGAAATTCACTTCTTTTCCGAATTGAATGTCTGGCAAAAAATAGTAAATTTCAATGCAAGCCGTTCTGAAACCAATCGGCAAATTACTCAAAATGCTTAACTCGCCGAGAAAATCACTTTTGTTCCACAATGAATGTCTGGCAAAAAATTGTAAATTTCAATGCAAGCCGTTCTGAAACCAATCGGCAAATTACTCAAAATCCTTAACTCGCCGAGAAAATCACTTTTGTTCCACAATGAATGTCTGGCAAAAAACAGTAAATTTCAATGCAAGCCGTTCTGAAACCAGTCGGCAAATTACTCGAAATGCTTAACTCCCCGAGAAAATCAATTTTGTTCCGCAATGAATGCCTGGCAAAAAATAGTAAATTTCAATGCAAACCGTTCTGAAACCAATCGGCAAATTACTCAAAATGCTTAACGCGCCGAGAAAATCACTTTTGTTCCACAATGAATGCTGGCAAAAAAGAGTAAATTTCAATGCAAGTCGTTCTGAAACCAATCGTCAAATTACTCAAAATGCTTAACTCGCCGTAGAAAATCACTTTTTTCCCACAATGAATGCCTGGCAAAAAATAGTTAATTGTGATGCAAGCCGTTCTGAAACCCATCGGCAAATTACTCAAAATGCTTAACTCGCCGAGAAAATCACTTTGGTTCCACAATGAATGGCGGGCAAAAAATAGTTCATTTCAATGCAAGACGTTCTGAAACCAATCCGCAAATTACTCAAAATGCTTAACTCGCCGTGGAAAATCACTTTTTTCCCACAATGAATGTCTGGCAAAAAATAGTTAATTTTGATGCAAGCCGTTCTGAAACCTATCGGCAAATTACTCAAAATGCTTAACTCGCCGAGGAAATCACTTTTGTATCACACTGAATGCCTGGCAAAAAATAGTTAATTGTGATGCAAGCCGGTCTGAAACCAATCGGCAAATTTCTCAAAATGCTTAACTCGCCGAGAAAATCACTTCTTTCCCACAATGAATGGTTGGCAAAAAATAGTAAAGTTCAATGCAAGACGTTCTGAAACTAATCGGCAAATATCTCAAGATGCTTATCTCGCCGAGAAATTCACTTGTTTTCCGAATTGAATGTCTGGCAAAAAATAGTAAATTTCAATGCAAGCCGTTCTGAAACCAATCGGCAAATTACTCAAAATGCTTAACGCGCAGAGAAAATCACTTTTTTCCCACAATGAATGCCTGGCAAAAAATTGTAAATTTCAATGCAAGCCGTTCTGAAACCAATCGGCAAATTACTCAAAATGCTTAACTCGCCGAGAAAATCACTTTTGTTCCACAATGAATGTCTGGCAAAAAACAGTAAATTTCAATGCAAGCCGTTCTGAAACCAGTCGGCAAATTACTCGAAATGCTTAACTCCCCGAGAAAATCAATTTTGTTCCGCAATGAATGCCTGGCAAAAAATAGTAAATTTCAATGCAAACAGTTCTGAAACCAATCGGCAAATTACTCAAAATGCTTAACGCGCCGAGAAAATCACTTTTTTCCCACAATGAATGCCTGGCAAAAAATAGTAACTTTTGATGCAAGCCGTTCTGAAACCAATCGGCAAATTACTCAAAATGCTGAACTCGCCGAGAAAATCACTTTTGTTCCACAATGAATGTCTGGCAAAAACTAGTAAATTTCAATGCAAGCCGTTCTGAAACCAATCGGCAAATTACTCAAAATGCTTAACTCGCCGAGAAAATCACTTTTGTTCCACAATGAATGCTGGCAAAAAAGAGTAAATTTCAATACAAGTCGTTCTGAAACCAATCGTCAAATTACTCAAAATGCTTAACTCGCCGTAGAAAATCACTTTTTTCCCACAATGAATGCCTGGCAAAAAATAGTTAATTGTGATGCAAGCCGTTCTGAAACCCATCGGCAAATTACTCAAAATGCTTAACTCGCCGAGAAAATCACTTTGGTTCCACAATGAATGGCTGGCAAAAAATAGTTCATTTCAATGCAAGACGTTCTGAAACCAATCCGCAAATTACTCAAAATGCTTAACTCGCCGTGGAAAATCACTTTTTTCCCACAATGAATGTCTGGCAAAAAATAGTTAATTTTGATGCAAGCCGTTCTGAAACCTATCGGCAAATTACTCAAAATGCTTAACTCGCCGAGGAAATCACTTTTGTTTCACACTGAATGCCTGGCAAAAAATAGTTAATTGTGATGCAAGCCGGTCTGAAACCAATCGGCAAATTTCTCAAAATGCTTAACTCGCCGAGAAAATCACTTTTTTCCCCGCAATGAATGTCTGGCAAAAAACAGTAAATTTCAATGCAAGCCGTTCTGAAACCAATCGGCTTATTACTCAAAATGCTTCAATCGCCGAGAAAATCACTTCTTTCCCACAATGAATGGTTGGCAAAAAATAGTAAAGTTCAATGCAAGACTTTCTGAAACTAATCGGCAAATATCTCAAGATGATTAACTCGCCGAGAAATTCACTTCTTTTCCGAATTGAATATCTGGCAAAAAATAGTAAATTTCAATGCAAGCCGTTCTGAAATCAATCGGCAAATTACTCAAAATGCTTAACTCGCCGAGAAAATCACTTTTGTTCCACAATGAATGTCTGGCAAAAAACAGTAAATTTCAATGCAAGCCGTTCTGAAACCAATCGGCAAATTACTCAAAATGCTTAACGCGCCGAGAAAATCACTTTTGTTCCACAATGAATGCTGGCAAAAAAGAGTAAATTTCAATGCAAGTCGTTCTGAAACCAATCGTCAAATTACTCAAAATGCTTAACTCGCCGTAGAAAATCACTTTTTTCCCACAATGAATGCCTGGCAAAAAATAGTTAATTGTGATGCAAGCCGTTCTGAAACCCATCGGCAAATTACTCAAAATGCTTAACTCGCCGAGAAAATCACTTTGGTTCCACAATGAATGGCGGGCAAAAAATAGTTCATTTCAATGCAAGACGTTCTGAAACCAATCCGCAAATTACTCAAAATGCTTAACTCGCCGTGGAAAATCACTTTTTTCCCACAATGAATGTCTGGCAAAAAATAGTTAATTTTGATGCAAGCCGTTCTGAAACCTATCGGCAAATTACTCAAAATGCTTAACTCGCCGAGGAAATCACTTTTGTATCACACTGAATGCCTGGCAAAAAATAGTTAATTGTGATGCAAGCCGGTCTGAAACCAATCGGCAAATTTCTCAAAATGCTTAACTCGCCGAGAAAATCACTTTTTTTACCCACAATGAATGTCTGGCAAAAAACAGTAAATTTCAATGCAAGCCGTTCTGAAACCAATCGGCTTATTACTCAAAATGCTTCAATCGCCGAGAAAATCACTTCTTTCCCACAATGAATGGTTGGCAAAAAATAGTAAAGTTCAATGCAAGACGTTCTGAAACTAATCGGCAAATATCTCAAGATGCTTATCTCGCCGAGAAATTCACTTGTTTTCCGAATTGAATGTCTGGCAAAAAATAGTAAATTTCAATGCAAGCCGTTCTGAAACCAATCGGCAAATTACTCAAAATGCTTAACGCGCAGAGAAAATCACTTTTTTCCCACAATGAATGCCTGGCAAAAAATTGTAAATTTCAATGCAAGCCGTTCTGAAACCAATCGGCAAATTACTCAAAATGCTTAACTCGCCGAGAAAATCACTTTTGTTCCACAATGAATGTCTGGCAAAAAACAGTAAATTTCAATGCAAGCCGTTCTGAAACCAGTCGGCAAATTACTCGAAATGCTTAACTCCCCGAGAAAATCAATTTTGTTCCGCAATGAATGCCTGGCAAAAAATAGTAAATTTCAATGCAAACAGTTCTGAAACCAATCGGCAAATTACTCAAAATGCTTAACGCGCCGAGAAAATCACTTTTTTCCCACAATGAATGCCTGGCAAAAAATAGTAACTTTTGATGCAAGCCGTTCTGAAACCAATCGGCAAATTACTCAAAATGCTGAACTCGCCGAGAAAATCACTTTTGTTCCACAATGAATGTCTGGCAAAAACTAGTAAATTTCAATGCAAGCCGTTCTGAAACCAATCGGCAAATTACTCAAAATGCTTAACTCGCCGAGAAAATCACTTTTGTTCCACAATGAATGCTGGCAAAAAAGAGTAAATTTCAATACAAGTCGTTCTGAAACCAATCGTCAAATTACTCAAAATGCTTAACTCGCCGTAGAAAATCACTTTTTTCCCACAATGAATGCCTGGCAAAAAATAGTTAATTGTGATGCAAGCCGTTCTGAAACCCATCGGCAAATTACTCAAAATGCTTAACTCGCCGAGAAAATCACTTTGGTTCCACAATGAATGGCTGGCAAAAAATAGTTCATTTCAATGCAAGACGTTCTGAAACCAATCCGCAAATTACTCAAAATGCTTAACTCGCCGTGGAAAATCACTTTTTTCCCACAATGAATGTCTGGCAAAAAATAGTTAATTTTGATGCAAGCCGTTCTGAAACCTATCGGCAAATTACTCAAAATGCTTAACTCGCCGAGGAAATCACTTTTGTTTCACACTGAATGCCTGGCAAAAAATAGTTAATTGTGATGCAAGCCGGTCTGAAACCAATCGGCAAATTTCTCAAAATGCTTAACTCGCCGAGAAAATCACTTTTTTCCCCGCAATGAATGTCTGGCAAAAAACAGTAAATTTCAATGCAAGCCGTTCTGAAACCAATCGGCTTATTACTCAAAATGCTTCAATCGCCGAGAAAATCACTTCTTTCCCACAATGAATGGTTGGCAAAAAATAGTAAAGTTCAATGCAAGACTTTCTGAAACTAATCGGCAAATATCTCAAGATGATTAACTCGCCGAGAAATTCACTTCTTTTCCGAATTGAATATCTGGCAAAAAATAGTAAATTTCAATGCAAGCCGTTCTGAAATCAATCGGCAAATTACTCAAAATGCTTAACTCGCCGAGAAAATCACTTTTGTTCCACAATGAATGTCTGGCAAAAAACAGTAAATTTCAATGCAAGCCGTTCTGAAACCAATCGGCTAATTACTCAAAATGCTTAACTCGCCGAGAAAATCACTTCTTTCCCACAATGAATGGTTGGCAAAAAATAGTAAAGTTCAATGCAAGACTTTCTGAAACTAATCGGCAAATATCTCAAGATGATTAACTCGCCGAGAAATTCACTTCTTTTCCGAATTGAATGTCTGGCAAAAAATAGTAAATTTCAATGCAAGCCGTTCTGAAATCAATCGGCAAATTACTCAAAATGCTTAACTCGCCGAGAAAATCACTTTTGTTCCACAATGAATGTCTGGCAAAAAACAGTAAATTTCAATGCAAGCCGTTCTGAAACCAATCGGCTAATTACTCAAAATGCTTAACTCGCCGAGAAAATCACTTTTTTCCCACAATGAATGTCTGGCAAAAAATAGTTAATTTTGATGCAAGCCGTTCTGAAACCTATCGGCAAATTACTCAAAATGCTTCAATCGCCGAGAAAATCACTTCTTTCCCACAATGAATGGTTGGCAAAAAATAGTAAAGTTCAATGCAAGACGTTCTGAAACTAATCGGCAAATATCTCAAGATGATTAACTCGCCGAGAAATTCACTTCTTTTCCGAATTGAATGTCTGGCAAAAAATAGTAAATTTCAATGCAAGCCGTTCTGAAACCAATCGGCAAATTACTCAAAATGCTTAACTCGCCGAGAAATTCACTTTTGTTCCACAATGAATGTCTGGCAAAAAACAGTAAATTTCAATGCAAGCCGTTCTGAAACCAGTCGGCAAATTACTCGAAATGCTTAACTCGCCGAGAAAATAAATTTTGTTCCGCAATGAATGCCTGGCAAAAAATAGTAAATTTCAATGCAAACCGTTCTGAAACCAATCGGCAAA
Source organism: Scyliorhinus torazame (assembly GCF_047496885.1). Lineage (NCBI taxonomy): Eukaryota > Metazoa > Chordata > Chondrichthyes > Carcharhiniformes > Scyliorhinidae > Scyliorhinus > Scyliorhinus torazame. The sequence goes on from NW_027307791.1 coordinate 96,573, forward strand.
TTACTCAAAATGCTTAACGCGCCGAGAAAATCACTTTTTTTACCCACAATGAATGTCTGGCAAAAAACAGTAAATTTCAATGCAAGCCGTTCTGAAACCAATCGGCTTATTACTCAAAATGCTTCAATCGCCGAGAAAATCACTTTTTTTCCACAATGAATGGTTGGCAAAAAATAGTAAAGTTCAATGCAAGCCGTTCTGAAACAATTCGGCAAATTACTCAAAATGCTTAACTCGCCGAGAAAATCACTTTTGTTCCACAATGAATGCCTGGCAAAAAATAGTAAATTTCAATGCAAACCGTTCTGAAACCAATCGGCTAATTACTCAAAATGCTTAACTCGCCGAGAAAATCACTTTTTTCCCACAATGAATGTCTGGCAAAAAATAGTTAATTTTGATCCAAGCCGTTCTGAAAGCTATCGGCAAATTACTCAAAATGCTTAACTCGCCGAGAAAATCACTTTTGTTTCACACTGAATGCCTGGCAAAAAATAGTTAATTGTGATGCAAGCCGGTCTGAAACCAATCGGCAAATTTGTCAAAATGCTTCAATCGCCGAGAAAATCACTTTTTTCCCACAATGAATGTCTGGCAAAAAATAGTAAAGTTCAATGCAAGACCTTCTGAAACTAATCGGGAAATATCTCAAGATGCTTAACTCGCCGAGAAATTCACTTTTTTTCCACAATGAATGTCAGGCAAAAAATAGTAAATTTCAATGCAAGCCGTTCTGAACCCAATCGGCAAATTACTCAAAGTGCTTGACTCGCCGAGGAAAGCACTTTTGTTCCACAATGAATGTCTGGCAAAAAAATAGTAAATTTCAATGGAAGCCGTTCTGAAAAGCATCGGCAAATTTCTCAAAATGCTTAACTCGCCGAGAAAATCACTTTTTTCCCACAATGAATGTCTGGCAAAAAACAGTAAATTTCAATCCAAGCCGTTCTGAAACCAATCCGCTTATTACTCAAAATGCTTAACTCGCCGAGAAAATCACTTTTGTTCCACAATGAATGCCTGGCAAAAAATAGTAAATTTCAATGCAAACCGTTCTGAAACCAATCGGCTAATTACTCAAAATGCTTAACTCGCCGAGAAAATCACTTTTTTCCCACAATGAATGTCTGGCAAAAAATAGTTAATTTTGATCCAAGCCGTTCTGAAAGCTATCGGCAAATTACTCAAAATGCTTAACTCGCCGAGAAAATCACTTTTGTTTCACACTGAATGCCTGGCAAAAAATAGTTAATTGTGATGCAAGCCGGTCTGAAACCAATCGGCAAATTTGTCAAAATGCTTCAATCGCCGAGAAAATCACTTTTTTCCCACAATGAATGTCTGGCAAAAAATAGTAAAGTTCAATGCAAGACCTTCTGAAACTAATCGGCAAATATCTCAAGATGCTTAACTCGCCGAGAAATTCACTTTTTTTCCACAATGAATGTCAGGCAAAAAATAGTAAATTTCAATGCAAGCCGTTCTGAAACCAATCGGCAAATTACTCAAAGTGCTTGACTCGCCGAGGAAAGCACTTTTGTTCCACAATGAATGTCTGGCAAAAAAATAGTAAATTTCAATGGAAGCCGTTCTGAAAAGCATCGGCAAATTTCTCAAAATGCTTAACTCGCCGAGAAAATCACTTTTTTCCCACAATGAATGTCTGGCAAAAAACAGTAAATTTCAATCCAAGCCGTTCTGAAACCAATCCGCTTATTACTCAAAATGCTTCAATCGCCGAGAAAATCACTTCTTTCCCACAATGAATGGTTGGCAAAAAATAGTACAGTTCAATGCAAGACGTTCTGAAACTAATCGGCAAATATCTCAAGATGCTTAACTCGCCGAGAAATTCACTTCTTTTCCGAATTGAATGTCTGGCAAAAAATAGTTAATTTTGATGCAAGCCGTTCTGAAACCAATCGGCAAATTACTGAAAATGCTTAACTCGCCGAGGAAATCACTTTTGTTTCACACTGAATGCCTGGCAAAAAATAGTTAATTGTGATGCAAGCCGTTCCGAAACCAATCGTCAAATTAATCAAAATGCTTAACTCTGCGAGAAAATCACTTTTGTTCCACAATGAATGTCCGGCAAAAAATAGTAAATTTCAATGCAAGCCGTTCTGAAACCAATCGGCAAATTACTCAAAATACTTAACTCGCCGAGAAAATCACTTTTGTTCCACAATGAATGTCTGGCAAAAAATAGTAAATTTCAATGCAAGCCGTTCTGAAACCAATCGGCAAATTACTCAAAGTGCTTAACTCGCCGAGAAAAGCACTTTTGTTCCACAATGAATGTCTGGCAAAAAAATAGTAAATTTCAATGGAAGCCGTTCTGAAAAGCATCGGCAAATTACTCAATATGCTTAACTCGCCGAGAAAATTACTTTTGTTCCACAATGAATGCCTGGCAAAAAATAGTTAATTGTGATGCAAGCCGTTCTGAAACCAATCGGCAAATTACTGAAAATGCTTAACTCGCCGAGAAAATCACTTTTGTTCCACAATGAATGTCCGGCAAAAAATAGTAAATTTCAATGCAAGCCGTTCTGAAACAAATCGGCAAATTACTCAAAATGCTTAACTCGCCGAGAAAATCACTTATGTTTCACACTGAATGTCTGGCAAAAAATAGTTAATTTCGATGCAAGCCGTTCTGAAACCAATCGGTAAATTACACAAAATGCTTAACTCGCCGAGAAAATCACTTTTGTTCCACAATGAATGCCTGGCAAAAAATAGTTAATTGTGATGCAAGCCGGTCTGAAACCAATCGGCAAATTTCTCAAAATGCTTAACTCGCCGAGAAAATCACTTTTTTCCCACAATGAATGTCTGGCAAAAAACAGTAAATTTCAATGCAAGCCGTTCTGAAACCAATCGGCAAATTACTCAAAATGCTTAACTCGCCGAGAAAATCACTTTTGTTCCACAATGAATGCCTGGCAAAAAATAGTAAATTTCAATGCAAACCATTCTGAAACCAATCGGCTAATTACTCAAAATGCTTAACTCGCCGAGAAAATCACTTTTTTCCCACAATGAATGTCTGGCAAAAAATAGTTAATTTTGATCCAAGCCGTTCTGAACGCTATCGGCAAATTACTCAAAATGCTTAACTCGCCGAGAAAATCACTTTTGTTTCACACTGAATGCCTGGCAAAAAATAGTTAATTGTGATGCAAGCCGGTCTGAAACCAATCGGCAAATTTCTCAAAATGCTTAACTCGCCGAGAAAATCACTTTTTTCCCACAATGAATGTCTGGCAAAAAATAGTTAATTGTGATGCAAGCCGTTCTGAAACCAATCGTCAAATTACTCAAAATGCTTAACTCTGCGAGAAAATCAGTTTTTTCCCACAATGAATGTCTGGCAAAAAACAGTAAATTTCAATGCAAGCCGTTCTGAAACCAATCGGCAAATTACTCAAAATGCTTAACTCGCCGAGGAAATCACTTTTGTTTCACACTGAATGCCTGGCAAAAAATAGTTAATTGTGATGCAAGCCGTTCTGAAACCAATCGGCTTATTACTCAAAATGCTTCAATCGCCGAGAAAATCACTTTTGTTCCACAATGAATGTCTGGCAAAAAATAGTAAAGTTCAATGCAAGCCGTTCTGAAACAATTCGGCAAATTACTCAAAATGCTTAACTCGCCGAGAAAATCACTTTTGTTCCATAATGCATGTCTGGCAAAAAATAGTAAATTTCAATGCAAGCAGTTCTGAAAGCAATCGGCAAATTACTCGAAATGCTTAACTCGGCGAGAAAATCACTTTTTTCCCACAATGAATGTCTGGCAAAAAACAGTAAATTTCAATGCAAGCCGTTCTGAAACCAATCGGCAAATTACTCAAAGTGCTTAACTCGCCGAGAAAAGCACTTTTGTTCCACAATGAATGTCTGTCAAAAAAATAGTAAATTTCAATGGAAGCCGTTCTGAAAAGCATCGGCAAATTACTCAATATGCTTAACTCACCGAGAAAATCACTTTTGTTCCACAATGAATGCCTGGCAAAAAATAGTTAATTGTGATGCAAGCCGTTCTGAAACCAATCGGCAAAATACTGAAAAAGCTTAACTCGCCGTGAAAATCACTTTTGTTCCACAATGAATGTCCGGCAAAAAATAGTAAATTTCAATGCAAGCCGTTCTGAAACAAATCGGCAAATTACTCAAAATGCTTAACTTGCCGAGAAAATCACTTTTGTTCCACAATGAATGCCTGGCAAAAAATAGTTAATTGTGATGCACGCCGTTCTGAAACCAATCGGCAAATTACTCAAAATGCTTAACTCGCCGATAAAATCACTTTTGTTCCACAATGAATGCCTGGCAAAAAATAGTAAATTTCAATGCAAGCCGTTCTGAAAGCAATCGGCAAATTACTCAAAATGCTGAACTCGCCGAGAAAATCACTTTTGTTCCACAATGAATGCCTGGCAAAAAATAGTAAATTTCAATGCAAGCCGTTCTGAAACCAATCGGCTAATTACTCAAAATGCTTAACTCGCCGAGAAAATCACTTTTTTCCCACAATGAATGTCTGGCAAAAAATAGTTAATTTTGATGCAAGCCGTTCTGAAACCTATCGGCAAATTACTCAAAATGCTTAACTCGCCGAGGAAATCACTTTTGTATCACACTGAATGCCTGGCAAAAAATAGTTAATTGTGATGCAAGCCGGTCTGAAACCAATCGGCAAATTTCTCAAAATGCTTAACTCGCCGAGAAAATCACTTTTTTTACCCACAATGAATGTCTGGCAAAAAAGAGTAAATTTCAATGCAAGCCGTTCTGAAACCAATCGGCTTATTACTCAAAATGCTTCAATCGCCGAGAAAATCACTTCTTTCCCACAATGAATGGTTGGCAAAAAATAGTAAAGCTCAATGCAAGACGTTCTGAAACTAATCGGCAAATATCTCAAGATGCTTATCTGGCCGAGAAATTCACTTGTTTTCCGAATTGAATGTCTGGCAAAAAATAGTAAATTTCAATGCAAGCCGTTCTGAAACCAATCGGCAAATTACTCAAAATGCTTAACGCGCAGAGAAAATCACTTTTTTCCCACAATGAATGCCTGGCAAAAAATTGTAAATTTCAATGCAAGCCGTTCTGAAACCAATCGGCAAATTACTCAAAATGCTTAACTCGCCGAGAAAATCACTTTTGTTCCACAATGAATGTCTGGCAAAAAACAGTAAATTTCAATGCAAGCCGTTCTGAAACCAGTCGGCAAATTACTCGAAATGCTTAACTCCCCGAGAAAATCAATTTTGTTCCGCAATGAATGCCTGGCAAAAACTAGTAAATTTCAATGCAAGCCGTTCTGAAACCAATCGGCAAATTACTCAAAATGCTTAACGCGCCGAGAAAATCACTTTTGTTCCACAATGAATGTCTGGCAAAAACTAGTAAATTTCAATGCAAACCGTTCTGAAACCAATCGGCAAATTACTCAAAATGCTTAACGCGCCGAGAAAATCACTTTTTTCCCACAATGAATGCCTGGCAAAAAATAGTAAATTTTGATGCAAGCCGTTCTGAAACCAATCGGCAAATTACTCAAAATGCTGAACTCGCCGAGAAAATCACTTTTGTTCCACAATGAATGTCTGGCAAAAACTAGTAAATTTCAATGCAAGCCGTTCTGAAACCAATCGGCAAATTACTCAAAATGCTTAACTCGCCGAGAAAATCACTTTTGTTCCACAATGAATGCTGGCAAAAAAGAGTAAATTTCAATGCAAGCCGTTCTGAAACCAATCGGCAAATTATTCAAAATGCTTAACTCGCCGAGAAAATCACTTTTGTTCCACAATGAATGTCTGGCAAAAAACAGTAAATTTCAATGCAAGCCGTTCTGAAACCAGTCGGCAAATTACTCGAAATGCTTAACTCCCCGAGAAAATCAATTTTGTTCCGCAATGAATGCCTGGCAAAAAATAGTAAATTTCAATGCAAACCGTTCTGAAACCAATCGGCAAATTACTCAAAATGCTTAACGCGCCGAGAAAATCACTTTTTTCCCACAATGAATGCCTGGCAAAAAATAGTAAATTTTGATGCAAGCCGTTCTGAAACCAATCGGCAAATTACTCAAAATGCTGAACTCGTCGAGAAAATCACTTTTGATCCACAATGAATGTCTGGCAAAAACTAGTAAATTTCAATGCAAGCCGTTCTGAAACCAATCGGCAAATTACTCAAAATGCTTAACTCGCCGAGAAAATCACTTTTGTTCCACAATGAATGCTGGCAAAAAAGAGTAAATTTCAATGCAAGTCGTTCTGAAACCAATCGTCAAATTACTCAAAATGCTTAACTCGCCGAGGAAATCACTTTTGTTTCACACTGAATGCCTGGCAAAAAATAGTTAATTGTGATGCAAGCCGGTCTGAAACCAATCGGCAAATTTCAAAAATGCTTAACTCGCCGAGAAAATCACTTTTTTCCCCACAATGAATGTCTGGCAAAAAACAGTAAATTTCAATGCAAGCCGTTCTGAAACCAATCGGCTTATTACTCAAAATGCTTCAATCGCCGAGAAAATCACTTCTTTCCCACAATGAATGGTTGGCAAAAAATAGTAAAGTTCAATGCAAGACGTTCTGAAACTAATCGGCAAATATCTCAAGATGATTAACTCGCCGAGAAATTCACTTCTTTTCCGAATTGAATGTCTGGCAAAAAATAGTAAATTTCAATGCAAGCCGTTCTGAAATCAATCGGCAAATTACTCAAAATGCTTAACTCGCCGAGAAAATCACTTTTGTTCCACAATGAATGTCTGGCAAAAAACAGTAAATTTCAATGCAAGCCGTTCTGAAACCAATCGGCTAATTACTCAAAATGCTTAACTCGCCGAGAAAATCACTTTTTTCCCACAATGAGTGTCTGGCAAAAAATAGTTAATTTTGATGCAAGCCGTTCTGAAACCTATCGGCAAATTACTCAAAATGCTTAACTCGCCGAGGAAATCACTTTTGTTTCACACTGAATGCCTGGCAAAAAATAGTTAATTGTGATGCAAGCCGGTCTGAAACTAATCGGCAAATTTCTCAAAATGCTTCAATCGCCGAGAAAATCACTTCTTTCCCACAATGAATGGTTGGCAAAAAATAGTAAAGTTCAATGCAAGACGTTCTGAAACTAATCGGCAAATATCTCAAGATGATTAACTCGCCGAGAAATTCACTTCTTTTCCGAATTGAATGTCTGGCAAAAAATAGTAAATTTCAATGCAAGCCGTTCTGAAACCAATCGGCAAATTACTCAAAATGCTTAACTCGCCGAGAAAATCACTTTTGTTCCACAATGAATGTCTGGCAAAAAACAGTAAATTTCAATGCAAGCCGTTCTGAAACCAGTCGGCAAATTACTCGAAATGCTTAACTCGCCGAGAAAATCAATTTTGTTCCGCAATGAATGCCTGGCAAAAAATAGTAAATTTCAATGCAAACCGTTCTGAAACCAATCGGCAAATTACTCAAAATGCTTAACGCGCCGAGAAAATCACTTTTTTCCCACAATGAATGCCTGGCAAAAAATAGTAAATTTCAATGCAAGCCGTTCTGAAACCAATCGGCTTATTACTCAAAATGCTTCAATCGCCGAGAAAATCACTTTTTTCCCACAATGAATGGTTGGCAAAAAATAGTAAAGTTCAATGCAAGCCGTTCTGAACTAATTCGGCAAATTACTCAAAATGCTTAACTCGCCGAGAAAATCACTTTTGTTCCATAATGAATGTCTGGCAAAAAATAGTAAATTTCAATGCAAGCAGTTCTGAAAGCAATCGGCAAATTACTCGAAATGCTTAACTCGGCGAGAAAATCACTTTTTTCCCACAATGAATGTCTGGCAAAAAACAGTAAATTTCAATGCAAGCCGTTCTGAAACCAATCGGCAAATTACTCAAAGTGCTTAACTCGCCGAGAAAAGCACTTTTGTTCCACAATGAATGTCTGGCAAAAGAATAGTAAATTTCAATGGAAGCCGTTCTGAAAAGCATCGGCAAATTACTCAATATGCTTAACTCGCCGAGAAAATCACTTTTGTTCCACAATGAATGCCTGGCAAAAAATAGTTAATTGTGATGCAAGCCGTTCTGAAACCAATCGGCAAATTACTGAAAAAGCTTAACTCGCCGTGAAAATCACTTTTGTTCCACAATGAATGTTCGGCAAAAAATAGTAAATTTCAATGCAAGCCGTTCTGAAACAAATCGGCAAATTACTCAAAATGCTTAACTTGCCGAGAAAATCACTTTTGTTCCACAATGAATGCCTGGCAAAAAATAGTTAATTGTGATGCACGCCGTTCTGAAACCAATCGGCAAATAACTCAAAATGCTTAACTCGCCGATAAAATCACTTTTGTTCCACAATGAATGCCTGGCAAAAAATAGTAAATTTCAAATCAAGCCGTTATGACAGCAATCGGCAAATTACTCAAAATGCTGAACTCGCCGAGAAAATCACTTTTGTTCCACAATGAATGCCTGGCAAAAAATAGTAAATTTCAATGCAAGCCGTTCTGAAACCAATCGGCTAATTACTCAAAATGCTTAACTCGCAAAGAAAATCACTTTTTTCCCACAATGAATGTCTGGCAAAAAATAGTTAATTTTGATGCAAGCCGTTCTGAAACCTATCGGCAAATTACTCAAAATGCTTAACTCGCCGAGGAAATCACTTTTGTATCACACTGAATGCCTGGCAAAAAATAGTTAATTGTGATGCAAGCCGGTCTGAAACCAATCGGCAAATTTCTCAAAATGCTTAACTCGCCGAGAAAATCACTTTTTTTACCCACAATGAATGTCTGGCAAAAAACAGTAAATTTCAATGCAAGCCGTTCTGAAACCAATCGGCTTATTACTCAAAATGCTTCAATCGCCGAGAAAATCACTTCTTTCCCACAATGAATGGTTGGCAAAAAATAGTAAAGTTCAATGCAAGACGTTCTGAAACTAATCGGCAAATATCTCAAGATGCTTAACTCGCCGAGAAATTCACTTCTTTTCCGAATTGAATGTCTGGCAAAAAATAGTAAATTTCAATGCAAGCCGTTCTGAAACCAATCGGCAAATTACTCAAAATGCTTAACGCGCAGAGAAAATCACTTTTTTCCCACAATGAATGCCTGGCAAAAAATTGTAAATTTCAATGCAAGCCGTTCTGAAACCAGTCGGTAAATTACTCAAAATGCTTAACTCGCCGAGAAAATCACTTTTGTTTCACACTGAATGCCTGGCAAAAAATAGTTAATTGTGATTCAAGCCGTTCTGAAACCAATCGGCAAATTACTCAAAATGCTTAACTCGGCGAGAAAATCACTTTTTTCCCACAATGAATGTCTGGCAAAAAACAGTAAATTTCAATGCAAGCCGTTCTGAAACCAATCGGCAAATTACTCAAAATGCTTAACTCGCCGAGAAAATCACTTTTGTTCCACAATGAATGCCTGGCAAAAAATAGTAGATTTCAATGCAAACCGTTCTGAAACCAATCGGCTAATTACTCAAAATGCTTAACTCGCCGAGAAAATCACTTTTTTCCCACAATGAATGGCTGGCAAAAAATAGTTAATTTTGATCCAAGCCGTTCTGAAAGCTATCGGCAAATTACTCAAAATGCTTAACTCGCCGAGAAAATCACTTTTGTTTCACACTGAATGCCTGGCAAAAGATAGTTAATTGTGATGCAAGCCGGTCTGAAACCAATCGGCAAATTTCTCAAAATGCTTCAATCGCCGAGAAAATCACTTTTTTCCCACAATGAATGTCTGGCAAAAAATAGTAAAGTTCAATGCAAGACCTTCTGAAACTAATCGGCAAATATCTCAAGATGCTTAACTCGCCGAGAAATTCCCTTTTTTTCCACAATGAATGTCAGGCAAAAAATAGTAAATTTCAATGCAAGCCGTTCTGAAACCAATCGGCAAATTACTCAAAGTGCTTGACTCGCCGAGGAAAGCACTTTTGTTCCACAATGAATGTCTGGCAAAAAAATAGTAAATTTCAATGGAAGCCGTTCTGAAAAGCATCGGCAAATTTCTCAAAATGCTTAACTCGCCAAGAAAATCACTTTTTTCCCACAATGAATGTCTGGCAAAAAATAGTTAATTTTGATGCAAGCCGTTCTGAAACCTATCGGCAAATTACTCAAAATGCTTCAATCGCCGAGAAAATCACTTCTTTCCCACAATGAATGGTTGGCAAAAAATAGTACAGTTCAATGCAAGACGTTCTGAAACTAATCGGCAAATATCTCAAGATGCTTAACTCGCCGAGAAATTCACTTCTTTTCCGAATTGAATGTCTGGCAAAAAATAGTTAATTGTGATGCAAGCCGTTCCGAAACCAATCGTCAAATTACTCAAAATGCTTAACTCTGCGAGAAAATCACTTTTTCCCACAATGAATGTCTGGCAAAAAAGAGTAAATTTCAATGCAAGCCGTTCTGAAACCAATCGGCAAATTACTGAAAATGCTTAACTCGCCGAGAAAATCACTTTTGTTCCACAATGAATGTCCGGCAAAAAATAGTAAATTTCAATGTTAGCCGTTCTGAAACCAATCGGCAAATTACTCAAAATGCTTAACTCGCCGAGAAAATCACTTTTGTTCCACAATGAATGTCTGGCAAAAAATAGTAAATTTCAATGCAAGCCGTTCTGAAACCAATCGGCAAATTACTCAAAGTGCTTAACTCGCCGAGAAAAGCACTTTTGTTCCACAATGAATGTCTGGCAAAAAAATAGTAAATTTCAATGGAAGCCGTTCTGAAAAGCATCGGCAAATTACTCAATATGCTTAACTCGCCGAGAAAATTACTTTTGTTCCACAATGAATGCCTGGCAAAAAATAGTTAATTGTGATGCAAGCCGTTCTGAAACCAATCGGCAAATTACTGAAAATGCTTAACTCGCCGAGAAAATCACTTTTGTTCCACAATGAATGTCCGGCAAAAAATAGTAAATTTCAATGCAAGCCGTTCTGAAACAAATCGGCAAATTACTCAAAATGCTTAACTCGCCGAGAAAATCACTTATGTTTCACACTGAATGTCTGGCAAAAAATAGTTAATTTCGATGCAAGCCGTTCTGAAACCAATCGGTAAATTACACAAAATGCTTAACTCGCCGAGAAAATCACTTTTGTTCCACAATGAATGCCTGGCAAAAAATAGTTAATTGTGATGCAAGCCGGTCTGAAACCAATCGGCAAATTTCTCAAAATGCTTAACTCGCCGAGAAAATCACTTTTTTCCCACAATGAATGACTGGCAAAAAATAGTTAATTGTGATGCAGGCCGTTCTGAAACCAATCGGCTTATTACTCAAAATGCTTCAATCGCCGAGAAAATCACTTTTTTCCCACAATGAATGATTGGCAAAAAATAGTAAAGTTCAATGCAAGACGTTCTGAAACTAATCGGCAAATATCTCAAGAAGCTTAACTAGCCGAGAAATTCACTTTTTTTCCAAATTGAATGTCTGGCAAAAAATAGTTAATTTCGATGCAAGCCGTTCTGAAACCAATCGGTAAATTACTCAAAATGCTTAACTCGCCGAGAAAATCACTGTTGTTTCACACTGAATGCCTGGCAAAAAATAGTTAATTGTGATTCAAGCCGTTCTGAAACCAATCGGCAAATTACTCAAAATGCTTAACTCGGCGAGAAAATCACTTTTTTCCCACAATGAATGTCTGGCAAAAAACAGTAAATTTCAATGCAAGCCGTTCTGAAACCAATCGGCAAATTACTCAAAATGCTTAACTCGCCGAGAAAATCACTTTTGTTCCACAATGAATGCCTGGCAAAAAATAGTAAATTTCAATGCAAACCGTCCTGAAACCAATCGGCTAATTACTCGAAATGCTTAACTCGCCGAGAAAATCACTTTTTTCCCACAATGAATGTCTGGCAAAAAATAGTTAATTTTGATCCAAGCCGTTCTGAAAGCTATCGGCAAATTACTCAAAATGCTTAACTCGCCGAGAAAATCACTTTTGTTTCACACTGAATGCCTGGCAAAAAATAGTTAATTGTGATGCAAGCCGGTCTGAAACCAATCGGCAAATTTCTCAAAATGCTTAACTCGCCGAGAAAATCACTTTTTTCCCACAATGAATGTCTGGCAAAAAATAGTTAATTGTGATGCAAGCCGTTCTGAAACCAATCGTCAAATTACTCAAAGTGCTTAACTCGCCGAGAAAAGCACAATGAATGTCTGGCAAAAAAATAGTAAATTTCAATGGAAGCCGTTCTGAAAAGCATCGGCAAATTACTCAATATGCTTAACTCGCCGAGATAATCACTTTTGTTCCACAATGAATGCCTGGCAAAAAATAGTTAATTGTGATGCAAGCCGTTCTGAAACTAATCGGCAAATTACTGAAAATGCTTAACTCGCGGAGAAAATCACTTTTGTTCCACAATGAATGTCCGGCAAAAAATAGTAAATTTCAATGCAAGCCGTTCTGAAACAAATCGGCAAATTACTCAAAATGCTTAACTCGCCGAGAAAATCACTTTTGTTCCACAATGAATGCCTGGCAAAAAATAGTTAATTGTGATGCAAGCCGTTCTGAAACCAATCGGCAAATTACTCAAAATGCTTAACTCGCCGAGAAAATCACTTTTGTTTCACAATGAATTGCTGGCAGAAAATAGTTAATTGTGATGCAAGCCGGTCTGAAACCAATCGGCAAATTTCTCAAAATGCTTAACTCGCCGTGAAAATCACTTTTGTTCCACAATGAATGTCTGGCAAAAAATAGTAAATTTCAATGCAAGCCGTTCAGAACCCAATCGGCAAATTACTCAAAATGCTTCAATCGCCGAGGAAATCACTTTTGTTTCACACTGAATGCCTGGCAAAAAATAGTTAATTGTGATGCAAGCCGTTCTGAAACCAATCGTCAAATTACTCAAAATGCTTAACTCTGCGAGAAAATCAGTTTTTTCCCACAATGAATGTCTGGCAAAAAACAGTAAATTTCAATGCAAGCCGTTCTGAAACCAATCGGCAAATTACTCAAAATGCTTAACTCGCCGAGAAAATCACTTTTGTTCCACAATGAATGTCCGACAAAAAATAGTAAATTTCAATGCAAGCCGTTCTGAAACCAATCGGCAAATTACTCAAAATGCTTAACTCGCCGAGAAAATCACTTTTGTTCCACAATGAATGTCTGGCAAAAAATAGTAAATTTCAATGCAAGCCGTTCTGAAACCAATCGGCAAATTACTCAAAGTGCTTAACTCGCCGAGAAAAGCACTTTTGTTCCACAATGAATGTCTGGCAAAAAAATAGTAAATTTCAATGGAAGCCGTTCTGAAAAGCATCGGCAAATTACTCAATATGCTTAACTCGCCGAGAAAATCACTTTTGTTCCACAATGAATGCCTGGCAAAAAATAGTTAATTGTGATGCAAGCCGTTCTGAAACTAATCGGCAAATTACTGAAAATGCTTAACTCGCGGAGAAAATCACTTTTGTTCCACAATGAATGTCCGGCAAAAAATAGTAAATTTCAATGCAAGCCGTTCTGAAACAAATCGGCAAATTACTCAAAATGCTTAACTCGCCGAGAAAATCACTTTTGTTCCACAATGAATGCCTGGCAAAAAATAGTTAATTGTGATGCAAGCCGTTCTGAAACCAATCGGCAAATTACTCAAAATGCTTAACTCGCCGAGAAAATCACTTTTGTTTCACAATGAATTGCTGGCAGAAAATAGTTCATTTCAATGCGAGACGTTCTGAAACCAATCGGCTTATTACTCAAAATGCTTCAATCGCCGAGAAAGTCACTTTTGTTCCGCAATGAATGCCTGGCAAAAAATAATAAGTTTCAATGCAAGCCGTTCTGAAACCAATCGGCAAATTACTCAAAATGCTTAACTCGCCGTGAAAATCACTTTTGTTCCACAATGAATGTCTGGCAAAAAATAGTAAATTTCAATGCAAGCCGTTCTGAAAAGCATCGGCAAATTACTCAAAATGCTTAACGAGCAGAGAAAATCACTTTTTTCCCACAATGAATGCCTGGCAAAAAATAGTTAATTGTGATGCAAGCCGTTCTGAAACCAATCGGCAAATTACTCAAAATGCTTAACTCGCGGAGAAAATCACTTTTGTTCCACAATGAATGTCCGGCAAAAAATAGTAAATTTCAATGCAAGCCGTTCTGAAACAAATCGGCAAATTACTCAAAATGCTTAACTCGCCGAGAAAATCACTTTTGTTCCACAATGAATGCCTGGCAAAAAATAGTTAATTGTGATGCAAGCCGTTCTGAAACCAATCGGCAAATTACTCAAAATGCTTAACTCGCCGAGAAAATCACTTTTGTTTCACAATGAATTGCTGGCAGAAAATAGTTCGTTTCAATGCGAGACGTTCTGAAACCAATCGGCTTATTACTCAAAATGCTTCAATCGCCGAGAAAGTCACTTTTGTTCCGCAATGAATGCCTGGCAAAAAATAATAAATTTCAATGCAAGCCGTTCTGAAACCAATCGGCAAATTACTCAAAATGCTTAACTCGCCGTGAAAATCACTTTTGTTCCACAATGAATGTCTGGCAAAAAATAGTAAATTTCAATGCAAGCCGTTCAGAACCCAATCGGCAAATTACTCAAAATGCTTAACGCGCAGAGAAAATCACTTTTTTCCCACAATGAATGCCTGGCAAAAAATTGTAAATTTCAACGCAAGCCGTTCTGAAACCAATCGGCAAATTACTCAAAATGCTTAACTCGCCGAGAAAATCACTTTTGTTCCACAATGAACGTCCGGCAAAAAATAGTAAATTTCAATGCAAGCCGTTCTGAAACCAATCGGCAAATTACTCAAAATGCTTAACTCGCCGAGAAAATCACTTTTGTTCCACAATGAATGGCGGGCAAAAAATAGTAAATTTCAATGCAAGCCGTTCTGAAACCAATCGGCAAATTACTCAAAGTGCTTAACTCGCCGAGAAAAGCACTTTTGTTCCACAATGAATGTCTGACAAAAAAATAGCAAATTTCAATTGAAGCCGTTCTGAAAAGCATCGGCAAATTACTCAATATGCTTAACTCGCCGAGAAAATCACTTTTGTTCCACAATGAATGCCTGGCAAAAAATAGTTAATTGTGATGCAAGCCGTTCTGAGACCAATCGGCAAATTACTGAAAATGCTTAACTCGCCGAGAAAATCACGTTTGTTCCACAATGAATGTCCGGCAAAAAATAGTAAATTTCAATGCAAGCCGTTCTGAAACAAATCGGCAAATTACTCAAAATGCTTAACTCGCCGAGAAAATCACTTTTGTTCCACAATGAATGCCTGGCAAAAAATAGTTAATTGTGATGCAAGCCATTCTGAAACCTATCGGCAAATTACTCAAAATGCTTAACTCGCCGAGAAAATCACTTTTGTTTCACACTGAATGCCTGGCAAAAAATAGTTAATTGTGATGCAAGCCGGTCTGAAACCAATCGGCAAATTTCTCAAAATGCTTAACTCGCCGAGAAAATCACTTTTTTCCCACAATGAATGTCTGGCAAAAAACAGTAAATTTCAATGCAAGCCGTTCTGAAACTAATCGGCAATTATCTCAAGATGCTTAACTCGCCGAGAAATTCACTTCTTTTCCGAATTGAATGTCTGGCCAAAAATAGTTAATTTTGATGCAAGCGGTTCTGAAACCAATCGGCACATTACCCAAAATGCTTAACTCGCCGAGGAAATCACTTTTGTTTCACACTGAATGCCTGGCAAAAAATAGTTAATTGTGATGCAAGCCGTTCTGAAACCAATCGGCAAATTACTCAAAATGCTTAACTCGCCGAGAAAATCACTTTTGTTCCACAATGAATGTCCGGCAAAAAATAGTAAATTTCAATGCAAGCCGTTCTGAAACCAATCGGCAAATTACTCAAAATGCTTAACTCGCCGAGAAAATCACTTTTGTTCCACAATGAATGTCTGGCAAAACATAGTAAATTTCAACGCAAGCCTTTCTGAAACCAATCGGCAAATTACTCAAAGTGCTTAACTCGCCGAGAAAAGCACATTTGTTCCACAATGAATGTCTGGCAAAAAATAGTTAATTGTGATGCAAGCCGGTCTGAAACCAATCGGCAAATTTCTCAAAATGCTTAACTCGCCGAGAAAATCACTTTTTTCCCACAATGAATGTCTGGCAAAAAACAGTAAATTTCAATGCAAGCCGTTCTGAAACCAATCGGCTTATTACTCAAAATGCTTCAATCGCCGAGAAAATCACTTCTTTCCCACAATGAATGGTTGGCAAAAAATAGTAAAGTTCAATGCAAGACGTTCTGAAACTAATCGGCAAATATCTCAAGATGCTTAACTCGCCGAGAAATTCACTTCTTTTCCGAATTGAATGTCTGGCAAAAAATAGTTAATTTTGATGCAAGCCGTTCTGAAACCAATCGGCAAATTACTCAAAATGCTTAACTCGCCGAGAAAATCACTTTTGTTTCACAATGAATTACTGGCAGAAAATAGTTCATTTCAATGCGAGACGTTCTGAAACCAATCGGCTTATTACTCAAAATGCTTCAATCGCCGAGAAAGTCACTTTTGTTCCGCAATGAATGCCTGGCAAAAAATAATATATTTCAATGCAAGCCGTTCTGAAACCAATCGGCAAATTACTCAAAATGCTTAACTCGCCGTGAAAATCACTTTTGTTCCACAATGAATGTCTGGCAAAAAATAGTAAATTTCAATGCAAGCCGTTCAGAACCCAATCGGCAAATTACTCAAAATGCTTAACGCGCAGAGAAAATCACTTTTTTCCCACAATGAATGCCTGGCAAAAAATAGTAAATTTCAATGCAAGCCGTTCTGAAACCAATCGGCAAATTACTCAAAATGCTTAACTCGCCGAGAAAATCACTTTTGTTCCACAATGAATGGCGGGCAAAAAATAGTAAATTTCAATGCAAGCCGTTCTGAAACCAATCGGCAAATTACTCAAAGTGCTTAACTCGCCGAGAAAAGCACTTTTGTTCCACAATGAATGTCTGACAAAAAAATAGCAAATTTCAATGGAAGCCGTTCTGAAAAGCATCGGCAAATTACTCAATATGCTTAACTCGCCGAGAAAATCACTTTTGTTCCACAATGAATGCATGGCAAAAAATAGTTAATTGTGATGCAAGCCGGTCTGAAACCAATCGGCAAATTTCTCAAAATGCTTAACTCACCGAGAAAATCACTTTTTTCCCACAATGAATGTCTGGCAAAAAACAGTAAATTTCAATCCAAGCCGTTCTGAAACCAATCCGCTTATTACTCAAAATGCTTCAATCGCCGAGAAAATCACTTCTTTCCCACAATGAATGGTTGGCAAAAAATAGTAAAGTTCAATGCAAGACGTTCTGAAACTAATCGGCAAATATCTCAAGATGCTTAACTCGCCGAGAAATTCACTTCTTTTCCGAATTGAATGCCTGGCAAAAAATAGTTAATTGTGATGCAAGCCGTTCTGAAACCAATCGTCAAATTACTCAAAATGCTTAACTCGGCGAGAAAATCACTTTTTTCCCACAATGAATGTCTGGCAAAAAACAGTAAATTTCAATGCAAGCCGTTCTGAAACCAATCGGCAAATTACTCAAAATGCTTAACTCGCCGAGAAAATCACTTTTGTTCCACAATGAATGTCCGGCAAAAAATAGTAAATTTCAATGCAAGCCGTTCTGAAACCAATCGGCAAATTACTCAAAATGCTTAACTCGCCGAGAAAATCACTTTTGTTCCACAATGAATGTCTGGCAAAAAATAGTAAATTTCAATGCAAGCCGTTCTGAAACCAATCGGCAAATTACTCAAAGTGCTTAACTCGCCGAGAAAAGCACTTTTGTTCCACAATGAATGCCTGGCAAAAAATAGTTAATTGTGATGCAAGCCGTTCTGAAACCATTCGGCAAATTACTGAAAATGCTTAACTCGCGGAGAAAATCACTTTTGTTCCACAATGAATGTCCGGCAAAAATAGTAAATTTCAATGCAAGCCGTTCTGAAACAAATCGGCAAATTACTCAAAATGCTTAACTCGCCGAGAAAATCACTTTTGTTCCACAATGAATGCCTGGCAAAAAATAGTTAATTGTGATGCAAGCCGTTCTGAAACCAATCGGCAAATTACTCAAAATGCTTAACTCGCCGAGAAAAGCACTTTTGTTCCACAATGAATGTCTGACAAAAAAATAGCAAATTTCAATGGAAGCCGTTCTGAAAAGCATCGGCAAATTACTCAATATGCTTAACTCGCCGAGAAAATCACTTTTGTTCCACAATGAATGCATAGCAAAAAATAGTTAATTGTGATGCAAGCCGGTCTGAAACCAATCGGCAAATTTCTCAAAATGCTTAACTCACCGAGAAAATCACTTTTTTCCCACAATGAATGTCTGGCAAAAAACAGTAAATTTCAATCCAAGCCGTTCTGAAACCAATCCGCTTATTACTCAAAATGCTTCAATCGCCGAGAAAATCACTTCTTTCCCACAATGAATGGTTGGCAAAAAATAGTAAAGTTCAATGCAAGACGTTCTGAAACTAATCGGCAAATATCTCAAGATGCTTAACTCGCCGAGAAATTCACTTCTTTTCCGAATTGAATGCCTGGCAAAAAATAGTTAATTGTGATGCAAGCCGTTCTGAAACCAATCGTCAAATTACTCAAAATGCTTAACTCGGCGAGAAAATCACTTTTTTCCCACAATGAATGTCTGGCAAAAAACAGTAAATTTCAATGCAAGCCGTTCTGAAACCAATCGGCAAATTACTCAAAATGCTTAACTCGCCGAGAAAATCACTTTTGTTCCACAATGAATGTCCGGCAAAAAATAGTAAATTTCAATGCAAGCCGTTCTGAAACCAATCGGCAAATTACTCAAAATGCTTAACTCGCCGAGAAAATCACTTTTGTTCCACAATGAATGTCTGGCAAAAAATAGTAAATTTCAATGCAAGCCGTTCTGAAACCAATCGGCAAATTACTCAAAGTGCTTAACTCGCCGAGAAAAGCACTTTTGTTCCACAATGAATGCCTGGCAAAAAATAGTTAATTGTGATGCAAGCCGTTCTGAAACCATTCGGCAAATTACTGAAAATGCTTAACTCGCGGAGAAAATCACTTTTGTTCCACAATGAATGTCCGGCAAAAAATAGTAAATTTCAATGCAAGCCGTTCTGAAACAAATCGGCAAATTACTCAAAATGCTTAACTCGCCGAGAAAATCACTTTTGTTCCACAATGAATGCCTGGCAAAAAATAGTTAATTGTGATGCAAGCCGTTCTGAAACCAATCGGCTTATTACTCAAAATGCTTAACTCGCCGAGAAAATCACTTTTGTTCCACAATGAATGTCTGGCAAAAAATAGTAAATTTCAATGGAAGCCGTTCTGAAAGGCATCGGCAAATTACTCAATATGCTTAACTCGCCGAGAAAATCACTTTTGTTCCACAATGAATGCCTGGCAAAAAATAGTTAATTGTGATGCAAGCCGTTCTGAAACCATTCGGCAAATTACTGAAAATGCTTAACTCGCGGAGAAAATCACTTTTGTTCCACAATGAATGTCCGGCAAAAAATAGTAAATTTCAATGCAAGCCGTTCTGAAACAAATCGGCAAATTACTCAAAATGCTTAACTCGCCGAGAAAATCACTTTTGTTCCACAATGAATGCCTGGCAAAAAATAGTTAATTGTGATGCAAGCCGTTCTGAAACCAATCGGCAAATTACTCAAAATGCTTAACTCGCCGAGAAAATCACTTTTGTTCCACAATGAATGTCTGGCAAAAAATAGTAAATTTCAATGCAAGCCGTTCTGAAACAAATCGGCAAATTACTCAAAATGCTTAACTCGCCGAGAAAATCACTTTTGTTCCACAATGAATGCCTGGCAAAAAATGGTTAATTGTGATGCAAGCCGTTCTGAAACCAATCGGCAAATTACTCAAAATGCTTAACTCGCCGAGAAAAGCACTTTTGTTCCACAATGAATGTCTGACAAAAAAATAGCAAATTTCAATGGAAGCCGTTCTGAAAAGCATCGGCAAATTACTCAATATGCTTAACTCGCCGAGAAAATCACTTTTGTTCCACAATGAATGCATGGCAAAAAATAGTTAATTGTGATGCAAGCCGGTCTGAAACCAATCGGCAAATTTCTCAAAATGCTTAACTCACCGAGAAAATCACTTTTTTCCCACAATGAATGTCTGGCAAAAAACATTAAATTTCAATCCAAGCCGTTCTGAAACCAATCCGCTTATTACTCAAAATGCTTCAATCGCCGAGAAAATCACTTCTTTCCCACAATGAATGGTTGGCAAAAAATAGTAAAGTTCAATGCAAGACGTTCTGAAACTAATCGGCAAATATCTCAAGATGCTTAACTCGCCGAGAAATTCACTTCTTTTCCGAATTGAATGCCTGGCAAAAAATAGTTAATTGTGATGCAAGCCGTTCTGAAACCAATCGTCAAATTACTCAAAATGCTTAACTCGGCGAGAAAATCACTTTTTTCCCACAATGAATGTCTGGCAAAAAACAGTAAATTTCAATGCAAGCCGTTCTGAAACCAATCGGCAAATTACTCAAAATGCTTAACTCGCCGAGAAAATCACTTTTGTTCCACAATGAATGTCCGGCAAAAAATAGTAAATTTCAATGCAAGCCGTTCTGAAACCAATCGGCAAATTACTCAAAATGCTTAACTCGCCGAGAAAATCACTTTTGTTCCACAATGAATGTCTGGCAAAAAATAGTAAATTTCAATGCAAGCCGTTCTGAAACCAATCGGCAAATTACTCAAAGTGCTTAACTCGCCGAGAAAAGCACTTTTGTTCCACAATGAATGCCTGGCAAAAAATAGTTAATTGTGATGCAAGCCGTTCTGAAACCATTCGGCAAATTACTGAAAATGCTTAACTCGCGGAGAAAATCACTTTTGTTCCACAATGAATGTCCGGCAAAAAATAGTAAATTTCAATGCAAGCCGTTCTGAAACAAATCGGCAAATTACTCAAAATGCTTAACTCGCCGAGAAAATCACTTTTGTTCCACAATGAATGCCTGGCAAAAAATAGTTAATTGTGATGCAAGCCGTTCTGAAACCAATCGGCTTATTACTCAAAATGCTTAACTCGCCGAGAAAATCACTTTTGTTCCACAATGAATGTCTGGCAAAAAATAGTAAATTTCAATGGAAGCCGTTCTGAAAGGCATCGGCAAATTACTCAATATGCTTAACTCGCCGAGAAAATCACTTTTGTTCCACAATGAATGCCTGGCAAAAAATAGTTAATTGTGATGCAAGCCGTTCTGAAACCATTCGGCAAATTACTGAAAATGCTTAACTCGCGGAGAAAATCACTTTTGTTCCACAATGAATGTCCGGCAAAAAATAGTAAATTTCAATGCAAGCCGTTCTGAAACAAATCGGCAAATTACTCAAAATGCTTAACTCGCCGAGAAAATCACTTTTGTTCCACAATGAATGCCTGGCAAAAAATAGTTAATTGTGATGCAAGCCGTTCTGAAACCAATCGGCAAATTACTCAAAATGCTTAACTCTGCGAGAAAATCACTTTTTTCCCACAATGAATGTCTGGCAAAAAACAGTAAATTTCAATGCAAGCCGTTCTGAAACCAATCGGCAAATTACTCAAAATGCTTAACTCGCCGAGAAAATCACTTTTGTTCCACAATGAATGTCCGGCAAAAAATAGTAAATTTCAATGCAAGCCGTTCTGAAACCAATCGGCAAATTACTCAAAGTGCTTAACTCGCCGAGAAAAGCACTTTTGTTCCACAATGAATGCCTGGCAAAAAATAGTTAATTGTGATGCAAGCCGTTCTGAAACCATTCGGCAAATTACTGAAAATGCTTAACTCGCGGAGAAAATCACTTTTGTTCCACAATGAATGTCCGGCAAAAAATAGTAAATTTCAATGCAAGCCGTTCTGAAACAAATCGGCAAATTACTCAAAATGCTTAACTCGCCGAGAAAATCACTTTTGTTCCACAATGAATGCCTGGCAAAAAATAGTTAATTGTGATGCAAGCCGTTCTGAAACCAATCGGCTTATTACTCAAAATGCTTAACTCGCCGAGAAAATCACTTTTGTTCCACAATGAATGTCTGGCAAAAAATAGTAAATTTCAATGGAAGCCGTTCTGAAAGGCATCGGCAAATTACTCAATATGCTTAACTCGCCGAGAAAATCACTTTTGTTCCACAATGAATGCCTGGCAAAAAATAGTTAATTGTGATGCAAGCCGTTCTGAAACCATTCGGCAAATTACTGAAAATGCTTAACTCGCGGAGAAAATCACTTTTGTTCCACAATGAATGTCCGGCAAAAAATAGTAAATTTCAATGCAAGCCGTTCTGAAACAAATCGGCAAATTACTCAAAATGCTTAACTCGCCGAGAAAATCACTTTTGTTCCACAATGAATGCCTGGCAAAAAATAGTTAATTGTGATGCAAGCCGTTCTGAAACCAATCGGCAAATTACTCAAAATGCTTAACTCTGCGAGAAAATCACTTTTTTCCCACAATGAATGTCTGGCAAAAAACAGTAAATTTCAATGCAAGCCGTTCTGAAACCAATCGGCAAATTACTCAAAATGCTTAACTCGCCGAGAAAATCACTTTTGTTCCACAATGAATGTCCGGCAAAAAATAGTAAATTTCAATGCAAGCCGTTCTGAAACCAATCGGCAAATTACTCAAAATGCTTAACTCGCCGAGAAAATCACTTTTGTTCCACAATGAATGTCTGGCAAAAAATAGTAAATTTCAACGCAAGCCTTTCTGAAACCAATCGGCAAATTACTCAAAGTGCTTAACTCGCCGAGAAAAGCACATTTGTTCCACAATGAATGTCTGGCAAAAAATAGTTAATTGTGATGCAAGCCGGTCTGAAACCAATCGGCAAATTTCTCAAAATGCTTAACTCGCCGAGAATATCACTTTTTTCCCACAATGAATGTCTGGCAAAAAACAGTAAATTTCAATGCAAGCCGTTCTGAAACCAATCGGCTTATTACTCAAAATGCTTCAATCGCCGAGAAAATCACTTCTTTCCCACAATGAATGGTTGGCAAAAAATAGTAAAGTTCAATGCAAGACGTTCTGAAACTAATCGGCAAATATCTCAAGATGCTTAACTCGCCGAGAAATTCACTTCTTTTCCGAATTGAATGTCTGGCAAAAAATAGTTAATTTTGATGCAAGCCGTTCTGAAACCAATCGGCAAATTACTCAAAATGCTTAACTCGCCGAGAAAATCACTTTTGTTTCACAATGAATTACTGGCAGAAAATAGTTCATTTCAATGCGAGACGTTCTGAAACCAATCGGCTTATTACTCAAAATGCTTCAATCGCCGAGAAAGTCACTTTTGTTCCGCAATGAATGCCTGGCAAAAAATAATATATTTCAATGCAAGCCGTTCTGAAACCAATCGGCAAATTACTCAAAATGCTTAACTCGCCGTGAAAATCACTTTTGTTCCACAATGAATGTCTGGCAAAAAATAGTAAATTTCAATGCAAGCCGTTCAGAACCCAATCGGCAAATTACTCAAAATGCTTAACGCGCAGAGAAAATCACTTTTTTCCCACAATGAATGCCTGGCAAAAAATAGTAAATTTCAATGCAAGCCGTTCTGAAACCAATCGGCAAATTACTCAAAATGCTTAACTCGCCGAGAAAATCACTTTTGTTCCACAATGAATGGCGGGCAAAAAATAGTAAATTTCAATGCAAGCCGTTCTGAAACCAATCGGCAAATTACTCAAAGTGCTTAACTCGCCGAGAAAAGCACTTTTGTTCCACAATGAATGTCTGACAAAAAAATAGCAAATTTCAATGGAAGCCGTTCTGAAAAGCATCGGCAAATTACTCAATATGCTTAACTCGCCGAGAAAATCACTTTTGTTCCACAATGAATGCATGGCAAAAAATAGTTAATTGTGATGCAAGCCGGTCTGAAACCAATCGGCAAATTTCTCAAAATGCTTAACTCACCGAGAAAATCACTTTTTTCCCACAATGAATGTCTGGCAAAAAACAGTAAATTTCAATCCAAGCCGTTCTGAAACCAATCCGCTTATTACTCAAAATGCTTCAATCGCCGAGAAAATCACTTCTTTCCCACAATGAATGGTTGGCAAAAAATAGTAAAGTTCAATGCAAGACGTTCTGAAACTAATCGGCAAATATCTCAAGATGCTTAACTCGCCGAGAAATTCACTTCTTTTCCGAATTGAATGCCTGGCAAAAAATAGTTAATTGTGATGCAAGCCGTTCTGAAACCAATCGTCAAATTACTCAAAATGCTTAACTCGGCGAGAAAATCACTTTTTTCCCACAATGAATGTCTGGCAAAAAACAGTAAATTTCAATGCAAGCCGTTCTGAAACCAATCGGCAAATTACTCAAAATGCTTAACTCGCCGAGAAAATCACTTTTGTTCCACAATGAATGTCCGGCAAAAAATAGTAAATTTCAATGCAAGCCGTTCTGAAACCAATCGGCAAATTACTCAAAATGCTCAACTCGCCGAGAAAATCACTTTTGTTCCACAATGAATGTCTGGCAAAAAATAGTAAATTTCAATGCAAGCCGTTCTGAAACTAATCGGCAAATTACTCAAAGTGCTTAACTCGCCGAGAAAAGCACTTTTCTTCCACAATGAATGCCTGGCAAAAAATAGTTAATTGTGATGCAAGCCGGTCTGAAACCAATCGGCAAATTTCTCAAAATGCTTAACTCACCGAGAAAATCACTTTTTTCCCACAATGAATGTCTAGCAAAAAACAGTAAATTTCAATGCAAGCCGTTCTGAAACCAATCCGCTTATTACTCAAAATGCTTCAATCGCCGAGAAAATCACTTCTTTCCCACAATGAATGGTTGGCAAAAAATAGTAAAGTTCAATGCAAGACGTTCTGAAACTAATCGGCAAATATCTCAAGATGCTTAACTCGCCGAGAAATTCACTTCTTTTCCGAATTGAATGCCTGGCAAAAAATAGTTAATTGTGATGCAAGCCGTTCTGAAACCAATCGTCAAATTACTCAAAATGCTTAACTCGGCGAGAAAATCACTTTTTTCCCACAATGAATGTCTGGCAAAAAACAGTAAATTTCAATGCAAGCCGTTCTGAAACCAATCGGCAAATTACTCAAAATGCTTAACTCGCCGAGAAAATCACTTTTGTTCCACAGTGAATGTCCGGCAAAAAATAGTAAATTTCAATGCAAGCCGTTCTGAAACCAATCGGCAAATTACTCAAAATGCTTAACTCGCCGAGAAAATCACTTTTGTTCCACAATGAATGTCTGGCAAAAAATAGTAAATTTCAATGCAAGCCGTTCTGAAACCAATCGGCAAATTACTCAAAGTGCTTAACTCGCCGAGAAAAGCACTTTTGTTCCACAATGAATGCCTGGCAAAAAATAGTTAATTGTGATGCAAGCCGTTCTGAAACCATTCGGCAAATTACTGAAAATGCTTAACTCGCGGAGAAAATCACTTTTGTTCCACAATGAATGTCCGGCAAAAAATAGTAAATTTCAATGCAAGCCGTTCTGAAACAAATCGGCAAATTACTCAAAATGCTTAACTCGCCGAGAAAATCACTTTTGTTCCACAATGAATGCCTGGCAAAAAATAGTTAATTGTGATGCAAGCCGTTCTGAAACCAATCGGCAAATTACTCAAAATGCTTAACTCGCCGAGAAAATCACTTTTGTTTCACAATGAATTGCTGGCAGAAAATAGTTCATTTCAATGCGAGACGTTCTGAAACCAATCGGCTTATTACTCAAAATGCTTAACTCGCCGAGAAAATCACTTTTGTTCCACAATGAATGTCCGGCAAAAAATAGTAAATTTCAATGCAAGCCGTTCTGAAACCAATCGGCAAATTACTCAAAATGCTTAACTCGCCGAGAAAATCACTTTTGTTCCACAATGAATGTCCGGCAAAAAATAGTAAATTTCAATGCAAGCCGTTCTGAAACCAATCGGCAAATTACTCAAAATGCTCAACTCGCCGAGAAAATCACTTTTGTTCCACAATGAATGTCTGGCAAAAAATAGTAAATTTCAATGCAAGCCGTTCTGAAACCAATCGGCAAATTACTCAAAGTGCTTAACTCGCCGAGAAAAGCACTTTTCTTCCACAATGAATGCCTGGCAAAAAATAGTTAATTGTGATGCAAGCCGGTCTGAAACCAATCGGCAAATTTCTCAAAATGCTTAACTCACCGAGAAAATCACTTTTTTCCCACAATGAATGTCTAGCAAAAAACAGTAAATTTCAATGCAAGCCGTTCTGAAACCAATCCGCTTATTACTCAAAATGCTTCAATCGCCGAGAAAATCACTTCTTTCCCACAATGAATGGTTGGCAAAAAATAGTAAAGTTCAATGCAAGACGTTCTGAAACTAATCGGCAAATATCTCAAGATGCTTAACTCGCCGAGAAATTCACTTCTTTTCCGAATTGAATGCCTGGCAAAAAATAGTTAATTGTGATGCAAGCCGTTCTGAAACCAATCGTCAAATTACTCAAAATGCTTAACTCGGCGAGAAAATCACTTTTTTCCCACAATGAATGTCTGGCAAAAAACAGTAAATTTCAATGCAAGCCGTTCTGAAACCAATCGGCAAATTACTCAAAATGCTTAACTCGCCGAGAAAATCACTTTTGTTCCACAGTGAATGTCCGGCAAAAAATAGTAAATTTCAATGCAAGCCGTTCTGAAACCAATCGGCAAATTACTCAAAATGCTTAACTCGCCGAGAAAATCACTTTTGTTCCACAATGAATGTCTGGCAAAAAATAGTAAATTTCAATGCAAGCCGTTCTGAAACCAATCGGCAAATTACTCAAAGTGCTTAACTCGCCGAGAAAAGCACTTTTGTTCCACAATGAATGCCTGGCAAAAAATAGTTAATTGTGATGCAAGCCGTTCTGAAACCATTCGGCAAATTACTGAAAATGCTTAACTCGCGGAGCAAATCACTTTTGTTCCACAATGAATGTCCGGCAAAAAATAGTAAATTTCAATGCAAGCCGTTCTGAAACAAATCGGCAAATTACTCAAAATGCTTAACTCGCCGAGAAAATCACTTTTGTTCCACAATGAATGCCTGGCAAAAAATAGTTAATTGTGATGCAAGCCGTTCTGAAACCAATCGGCAAATTACTCAAAATGCTTAACTCGCCGAGAAAATCACTTTTGTTTCACAATGAATTGCTGGCAGAAAATAGTTCATTTCAATGCGAGACGTTCTGAAACCAATCGGCTTATTACTCAAAATGCTTAACTCGCCGAGAAAATCACTTTTGTTCCACAATGAATGTCTGGCAAAAAATAGTAAATTTCAATGGAAGCCGTTCTGAAAGGCATCGGCAAATTACTCAATATGCTTAACTCGCCGAGAAAATCACTTTTGTTCCACAATGAATGCCTGGCAAAAAATAGTTAATTGTGATGCAAGCCGTTCTGAAACCATTCGGCAAATTACTGAAAATGCTTAACTCGCGGAGAAAATCACTTTTGTTCCACAATGAATGTCCGGCAAAAAATAGTAAATTTCAATGCAAGCCGTTCTGAAACAAATCGCCAAATTACTCAAAATGCTTAACTCGCCGAGAAAATCACTTTTGTTCCACAATGAATGCCTGGCAAAAAATAGTTAATTGTGATGCAAGCCGTTCTGAAACCAATCGGCAAATTACTCAAAATGCTTAACTCGCCGAGAAAATCACTTTTGTTTCACAATGAATTGCTGGCAGAAAATAGTTCATTTCAATGCGAGACGTTCTGAAACCAATCGGCTTATTACTCAAAATGCTTCAATCGCCGAGAAAGTCACTTTTGTTCCGCAATGAATGCCTGGCAAAAAATAATAAATTTCAATGCAAGCCGTTCTGAAACCAATCGGCAAATTACTCAAAATGCTTAACTCGCCGTGAAAATCACTTTTGTTCCACAATGAATGTCTGGCAAAAAATAGTAAATTTCAATGCAAGCCGTTCAGAACCCAATCGGCAAATCACTCAAAATGCTTAACGCGCAGAGAAAATCACTTTTTTCCCACAATGAAAACCTGGCAAAAAATTGTAAATTTCAATGCAAGCCGTTCTGAAACCAATCGGCAAATTACTCAAAATGCTTAACTCGCCGAGAAAATCACTTTTGTTCCACAATGAATGTCCGGCAAAAAATAGTAAATTTCAATGCAAGCCGTTCTGAAACCAATCGGCAAATTACTCAAAATGCTTAACTCGCCGAGAAAATCACTTTTGTTCCACAATGAATGGCGGGCAAAAAATAGTAAATTTCAATGCAAGCCGTTCTGAAACCAATCGGCAAATTACTCAAAGTGCTTAACTCGCCGAGAAAAGCACTTTTGTTCCACAATGAATGTCTGACAAAAAAATAGCAAATTTCAATTGAAGCCGTTCTGAAAAGCATCGGCAAATTACTCAATATGCTTAACTCGCCGAGAAAATCACTTTTGTTCCACAATGAATGCCTGGCAAAAAATAGTTAATTGTGATGCAAGCCGTTCTGAGACCAATCGGCAAATTACTGAAAATGCTTAACTCGCCGAGAAAATCACTTTTGTTCCACAATGAGTGTCCGGCAAAAAATAGTCAAGTTCAATGCAAGCCGTTCTGAAACCAATCGGCTAATTACTCAAAATGCTTAACTCGCCGAGAAAATCACTTTTTTCCCACAATGAATGTCTGGCAAAAAATAGTTAATTTTGATGCAAGCCGTTCTGAAACCAATCGGCAAATTACTCAAAATGCTTAACTCGCCGAGAAAATCACTTTTGTTCCACAATGAATGTCCGGCAAAAAATAGTAAATTTCAATGCAAGCCGTCCTGAAACCAATCGGCAAATTACTCAAAATGCTTAACTCGCCGAGAAAATCACTTTTGTTCCACAATGAATGTCCGGCAAAAAATAGTAAATTTCAATGCAAGCCGTTCTGAAACCAATCGGCAAATTACTCAAAATGCTTATCTCGCCGAGAAAATCACTTTTGTTCCACAATGAATGGCGGGCAAAAAATAGTAAATTTCAATGCAAGCCGTTCTGAAACCAATCGGCAAATTACTCAAAATGCTTAACTCGCCGAGAAAATCACTTTTGTTCCACAATGAATGCCTGGCAAAAAATAGTTAATTGTGATGCAAGCCGTTCTGAGACCAATCGGCAAATTACTGAAAATGCTTAACTCGCCGACAAAATCACTTTTTTTCAACAATGAATGTCCGTCAAAAAATAGTAAATTTCAATGCAAGCCGTTCTGAAACCAATCGGCAAATTACTCAAAATGCTTAACTCGCCGAGAAAATCACTTTTGTTCCACAATGAAT
Source organism: Scyliorhinus torazame (assembly GCF_047496885.1). Lineage (NCBI taxonomy): Eukaryota > Metazoa > Chordata > Chondrichthyes > Carcharhiniformes > Scyliorhinidae > Scyliorhinus > Scyliorhinus torazame. The sequence continues at coordinate 126,056 of NW_027307791.1, forward strand.
GCCTGGCAAAAAATAGTTAATTGTGTTGCAAGCCGTTCTGAAACCAATCGGCAAAGTACTCAAAATGCTTAACTCGCTGAGAAATTCACTTTTGTTCCACAATGAATGCCTGGCAAAAAATAGTAAATTTCAATGCAAGCCGTTCTGAAAGCAATCTGCAAATTACTCAAAATGCTGAACTCGCCGAGAAAATCACTTTTGTTCCACAATGAATGCCTGGCAAAAAATAGTAAATTTCAATGCAAGCCGTTCTGAAACCAATCGGCTAATTACTCAAAATGCTTAACTCGCCGAGAAAATCACTTTTTTCCCACAATGAATGTCTGGCAAAAAAATAGTAAATTTCAATGGAAGCCGTTCTGAAAAGCATCGGCAAATTACTCAATATGCTTAACTCGCCGAGAAAATCACTTTTGTTCCACAATGAATGCCTGGCAAAAAATAGTTAATTGTGATGCAAGCCGTTCTGAGACCAATCGGCAAATTACTGAAAATGCTTAACTCGCCGAGAAAATCACTTTTGTTCCACAATGAATGTCCGGCAAAAAATAGTAAATTTCAATGCAAGCCGTTCTGAAACAAATCGGCAAATTACTCAAAATGCTTAACTCGCCGAGAAAATCACTTTTGTTCCACAATGAATGCCTGGCAAAAAATAGTTAATTGTGATGCAAGCCGTTCTGAAACCAATCGTCAAATTACTCAAAATGCTTAACTCTACGAGAAAATCACTTTTTTCCCACAATGAATGTCTGGCAAAAAACAGTAAATTTCAATGCAAGCCGTTCTGAAACCAATCGGCAAATTACTCAAAATGCTTAACTCGCCGAGAAAATCACTTTTGTTCCACAATGAATGTCCGGCAAAAAATAGTAAATTTCAATGCAAGCCGTTCTGAAACCAATCGGAGAATTACTCAAAATGCTTAACGCGCCGAGAAAATCACTTCTGTTCCACAATGAATGTCTGGCAAAAAATAGTAAATTTCAATGCAAGCCGTTCTGAAACCAATCGGCAAATTACTCAAAGTGCTTAACTCGCCGACAAAAGCACTTTTGTTCCACAATGAATGTCTGGCAAAAAAATAGTAAATTTCAATGGAAGCCGTTCTGAAAAGCATCGGCAAATTACTCAATATGCTTAACTCGCCGAGAAAATCACTTTTGTTCCACAATGATTGCCTGGCAAAAAATAGTTAATTGTGATGCAAGCCGTTCTGAAACCAATCGGCAAATTACTGGAAATGCTTAACTCGCCGAGAAAATCACTTTTGTTCCACAATGAATGTCCGGCAAAAAATAGTAAATTTCAATGCAAGCCGTTCTGAAACAAATCGGCAAATTACTCAAAATGCTTAACTCGCCGAGAAAATCACTATTGTTCCACAATGAATGCCTGGCAAAAAATAGTTAATTGTGATGCAAGCCGTTCTGAAACCAATCGGCAAATTACTCAAAATGCTTAACTCGCCTAGAAAATCACTTTTGTTTCACAATGAATTGCTGGCAGAAAATAGTTCATTTCAATGCGAGACGTTCTGAAACCAATCGGCTTATTACTCAAAATGCTTCAATCGCCGAGAAAGTCACTTTTTTCCCACAATGAATGGTTGGCAAAAAATAGTCAAGTTCAATGCAAGCCGTTCTGAAACCAATCGGCTAATTACTCAAAATGCTTAACTCGCCGAGAAAATCACTTTTTTCCCACAATGAATGTCTGGCAAAAAATAGTTAATTTTGATGCAAGCCGTTCTGAAACCAATCGGCAAATTACTCAAAATGCTTAACTCGCCGAGAAAATCACTTTTGTTCCACAATGAATGTCCGGCAAAAAATAGTAAATTTCAATGCAAGCCGTCCTGAAACCAATCGGCAAATTACTCAAAATGCTTAACTCGCCGAGAAAATCACTTTTGTTCCACAATGAATGTCCGGCAAAAAATAGTAAATTTCAATGCAAGCCGTTCTGAAACCAATCGGCAAATTACTCAAAATGCTTATCTCGCCGAGAAAATCACTTTTGTTCCACAATGAATGGCGGGCAAAAAATAGTAAATTTCAATGCAAGCCGTTCTGAAACCAATCGGCAAATTACTCAAAGTGCTTAACTCGCCGAGAAAAGCACTTTTGTTCCACAATGAATGTCTGGCAAAAAAATAGTAAATTTCAATGGAAGCCGTTCTGAAAAGCATTGGCAAATTACTCAATATGCTTAACTCGCCGAGAAAATCACTTTTGTTCCACAATGAATGCCTGGCAAAAAATAGTTAATTGTGATGCAAGTCGTTCTGAGACCAATCGGCAAATTACTGAAAATGCTTAACTCGCCGACAAAATCACTTTTGTTCAACAATGAATGTCCGTCAAAAAATAGTAAATTTCAATGCAAGCCGTTCTGAAACCAATCGGCAAATTACTCAAAATGCTTAACTCGCCGAGAAAATCACTTTTGTTCCACAATGAATGCCTGGCAAAAAATAGTTAATTGTGATGCAAGCCGTTCTGAAACCAATCGGCAAATTACTCAAAATGCTTAACTCGCTGAGAAATTCACTTTTGTTCCACAATGAATGCCTGGCAAAAAATAGTAAATTTCAATGCAAGCCGTTCTGAAAGCAATCTGCAAATTACTCAAAATGCTGAACTCGCCGAGAAAATCACTTTTGTTCCACAATGAATGCCTGGCAAAAAATAGTAAATTTCAATGCAAGCCGTTCTGAAACCAATCGGCTAATTACTCAAAATGCTTAACTCGCCGAGAAAATCACTTTTTTCCCACAATGAATGTCTGGCAAAAAAATAGTAAATTTCAATGGAAGCCGTTCTGAAAAGCATCGACAAATTACTCAATATGCTTAACTCGCCGAGAAAATCACTTTTGTTCCACAATGAATGCCTGGCAAAAAATAGTTAATTGTGATGCAAGCCGTTCTGAGACCAATCGGCAAATTACTGAAAATGCTTAACTCGCCGACAAAATCACTTTTGTTCAACAATGAATGTCCGTCAAAAAATAGTAAATTTCAATGCAAGCCGTTCTGAAACCAATCGGCAAATTACTCAAAATGCTTAACTCGCCGAGAAAATCACTTTTGTTCCACAATGAATGCCTGGCAAAAAATAGTTAATTGTGATGCAAGCCGTTCTGAAACCAATCGGCAAATTACTCAAAATGCTTAACTCGCTGAGAAATTCACTTTTGTTCCACAATGAATGCCTGGCAAAAAATAGTAAATTTCAATGCAAGCCGTTCTGAAAGCAATCTGCAAATTACTCAAAATGCTGAACTCGCCGAGAAAATCACTTTTGTTCCACAATGAATGCCTGGCAAAAAATAGTAAATTTCAATGCAAGCCGTTCTGAAAACAATCCGCTCATTACTCAAAATGCTTAACTCGCCGAGAAAATCACTTTTTTCCCACAATGAATGTCTGGCAAAAAAATAGTAAATTTCAATGGAAGCCGTTCTGAAAAGCATCGGCAAATTACTCAATATGCTTAACTCGCCGAGAAAATCACTTTTGTTCCACAATGAATGCCTGGCAAAAAATAGTTAATTGTGATGCAAGCCGTTCTGAGACCAATCGGCAAATTACTGAAAATGCTTAACTCGCCGAGAAAATCACTTTTGTTCCACAATGAATGTCCGGCAAAAAATAGTAAATTTCAATGCAAGCCGTTCTGAAACAAATCGGCAAATTACTCAAAATGCTTAACTCGCCGAGAAAATCACTTTTGTTCCACAATGAATGCCTGGCAAAAAATAGTTAATTGTGATGCAAGCCGTTCTGAAACCAATCGGCAAATTACTCAAAATGCTTAACTCGCCGAGAAAATCACTTTTGTTCCACAATGAATGCCTGGCAAAAAATAGTAAATTTCAATGCAAGCCGTTCTGAAAGCAATCGGCAAATTACTCAAAATGCTGAACTCGCCGAGAAAATCACTTTTGTTCCACAATGAATGCCTGGCAAAAAATAGTAAATTTCAATGCAAGCCGTTCTGAAACCAATCGGCAAATTACTCAAAATGCTTAACTCGCCTAGAAAATCACTTTTGTTTCACAATGAATTGCTGGCAGAAAATAGTTCATTTCAATGCGAGACGTTCTGAAGCCAATCGGCTTATTACTCAAAATGCTTCAATCGCCGAGAAAGTCACTTTTTTCCCCACAATGAATGGTTGGCAAAAAATAGTCAAGTTCAATGCAAGCCGTTCTGAAACCAATCGGCTAATTACTCAAAATGCTTAACTCGCCGAGAAAATCACTTTTGTTCCACAATGAATGTCCGGCAAAAAATAGTAAATTTCAATGCAAGCCGTCCTGAAACCAATCGGCAAATTACTCAAAATGCTTAACTCGCCGAGAAAATCACTTTTGTTCCACAATGAATGTCCGGCAAAAAATAGTAAATTTCAATGCAAGCCGTTCTGAAACCAATCGGCAAATTACTCAAAATGCTTATCTCGCCGAGAAAATCACTTTTGTTCCACAATGAATGGCGGGCAAAAAATAGTAAATTTCAATGCAAGCCGTTCTGAAACCAATCGGCAAATTACTCAAAGTGCTTAACTCGCCGAGAAAAGCACTTTTGTTCCACAATGAATGTCTGGCAAAAAAATAGTAAATTTCAATGGAAGCCGTTCTGAAAAGCATCGGCAAATTACTCAATATGCTTAACTCGCCGAGAAAATCACTTTTGTTCCACAATGAATGCCTGGCAAAAAATAGTTAATTGTGATGCAAGCCGTTCTGAGACCAATCGGCAAATTACTGAAAATGCTTAACTCGCCGACAAAATCACTTTTGTTCAACAATGAATGTCCGTCAAAAAATAGTAAATTTCAATGCAAGCCGTTCTGAAACCAATCGGCAAATTACTCAAAATGCTTAACTCGCCGAGAAAATCACTTTTGTTCCACAATGAATGCCTGGCAAAAAATAGTTAATTGTGATGCAAGCCGTTCTGAAACCAATCGGCAAATTACTCAAAATGCTTAACTCGCTGAGAAATTCACTTTTGTTCCACAATGAATGGCTGGCAAAAAATAGTAAATTTCAATGCAAGCCGTTCTGAAAGCAATCTGCAAATTACTCAAAATGCTGAACTCGCCGAGAAAATCACTTTTGTTCCACAATGAATGCCTGGCAAAAAATAGTAAATTTCAATGCAAGCCGTTCTGAAACCAATCGGCTAATTACTCAAAATGCTTAACTCGCCGAGAAAATCACTTTTTTCCCACAATGAATGTCTGGCAAAAAAATAGTTAATTTCAATGGAAGCCGTTCTGAAAAGCATCGGCAAATTACTCAATATGCTTAACTCGCCGAGAAAATCACTTTTGTTCCACAATGAATGCCTGGCAAAAAATAGTTAATTGTGATGCAAGCCGTTCTGAGACCAATCGGCAAATTACTGAAAATGCTTAACTCGCCGAGAAAATCACTTTTGTTCCACAATGAATGTCCGGCAAAAAATAGTAAATTTCAATGCAAGCCGTTCTGAAACAAATCGGCAAATTACTCAAAATGCTTAACACGCCGAGAAAATCACTTTTGTTCCATAATGAATGCCTGGCAAAAAATAGTTAATTGTGATGCAAGCCGTTCTGAAACCAATCGGCAAATTACTCAAAATGCTTAACTCGCCGAGAAAATCACTTTTGTTCCACAATGAATGCCTGGCAAAAAATAGTAAATTTCAATGCAAGCCGTTCTGAAAGCAATCGGCAAATTACTCAAAATGCTGAACTCGCCGAGAAAATCACATTTGTTCCACAATGAATGCCTGGCAAAAAATAGAAAATTTCAATGCAAGCCGTTCTGAAACCAATCGGCTAATTACTCCAAATGCTTAACTCGCCGAGAAAATCACTTTTGTTTCACACTGAATGTCTGGCAAAAAATAGTTAATTGTGATGCAAGCCGGTCTGAAACCAATCGGCAAATTTCTCAAAATGCTTAACTCGCCGAGAAAATCACTTTTTTCCCACAATGAATGTCTGGCAAAAAACAGTAAATTTCAATGCAAGCCGTTCTGAAGCCAATCGGCTTATTACTCAAAATGCTTCAATCGCCGAGAAAATCACTTCTTTCCCACAATGAATGGTTGGCAAAAAATAGTAAAGTTCAATGCAAGACGTTCTGAAACTAATCGGCAAATATCTCAAGATGCTTAACTCGCCGAGAAATTCACTTCTTTTCCGAATTGAATGTCTGGCAAAAAATAGTTAATTTTGATGCAAGCCGTTCTGAAACCAATCGGCAAATTACTCAAAATGCTTAACTCGCCGAGGAAATCACTTTTGTTTCACACTGAATGCCTGGCAAAAAATAGTTAATTGTGATGCAAGCCGTTCTGAAACCAATCGGCAAATTACTCAAAATGCTTAACTCGGCGAGAAAATCACTTTTTTCCCACAATGAATGTCTGGCAAAAAACAGTAAATTTCAATGCAAGCCGTTCTGAAACCAATCGGCAAATTACTCAAAATGCTTAACTCGCCGAGAAAATCACTTTTGTTCCACAATGAATGTCCGGCAAAAACTAGTAAATTTCAATGCAAGCCGTTCTGAAACCAATCGGCAAATTACTCAAAATGCTTAACTCGCCGAGAAAATCACTTTTGTTCCACAATGAATGTCCGGCAAAAAGTAGTAAATTTCAATGCAAGCCGTTCTGAAACAAATCGGCAAATTACTCAAAATGCTTAACTCGCCGAGAAAATCACTATTGTTCCACAATGAATGGCTGGCAAAAAATAGTTAATTGTGACGCAAGCCGTTCTGAAACCAATCGGCAAATTACTCAAAATGCTTAACTCGCCGAGAAAATCACTTTTGTTTCACAATGAATTGCTGGCAGAAAATAGTTCATTTCAATGCGAGACGTTCTGAAACCAATCGGCTTATTACTCAAAATGCTTCAATCGCCGAAAAAGTCACTTTTTTCCCACAATGAATGGTTGGCAAAAAATAGTCAAGTTCAATGCAAGCCGTTCTGAAACCAATCGGCTAATTACTCAAAATGCTTAACTCGCCGAGAAAATCACTTTTTTCCCACAATGAATGTCTGGCAAAAAATAGTTAATTTTGATGCAAGCCGTTCTGAAACCAATCGGCAAATTACTCAAAATGCTTAACTCGGCGAGAAAATCACTTTTTTCCCACAATGAATGTCTGGCAAAAAACAGTAAATTTCATTGCAAGCCGTTCTGAAACCAATTGGCAAATTACTCAAAATGCTTAACTCGCCGAGAAAATCACTTTTGTTCCACAATGAATGTCCGGCAAAAAATAGTAAATTTCAATGCAAGCCGTTCTGAAACCAATCGGCAAATTACTCAAAATGCTTATCTCGCCGAGAAAATCACTTTTGTTCCACAATGAATGTCCGGCAAAAAATAGTAAATTTCAATGCAAGCCGTTCTGAAACCAATCGGCAAATTACTCAAAATGCTTATCTCGCCGAGAAAATCACTTTTGTTCCACAATGAATGTCTGGCAACAAAATAGTAAATTTCAATGGAAGCCGTTCTGAAAAGCATCGGCAAATTACTCAATATGCTTAACTCGCCGAGAAAATCACTTTTGTTCCACAATTAATGTCTGGCAAAAAAATAGTAAATTTCAATGGAAGCCGTTCTGAAAAGCATCGGCAAATTACTCAATATGCTTAACTCGCCGAGAAAATCACTTTTGTTCCACAATGAATGCCTGGCAAAAAATAGTTAATTGTGATGCAAGCCGTTCTGAAACCAATCGGCAAATTACTCAAAATGCTTAACTCGCTGAGAAAATCACTTTTGTTCCACAATGAATGCCTGGCAAAAAATAGTAAATTTCAATGCAAGCCGTTCTTGAAAGCAATCGGCAAATTACTCAAAATGCTTAACTCGCCGAGAAAATCACTTTTGTTCCACAATGAATGCCTGGCAAAAAATAGTAAATTTCAATGCAAGCCGTTCTGAAACCAATCGGCTAATTACTCAAAATGCTTAACTCGCCGAGAAAATCACTTTTTTCCCACAATGAATGTCTGGCAAAAAAATAGTAAATTTCAATGGAAGCCGTTCTGAAAAGCATCGGCAAATTACTCAATATGCTTAACTCGCCGAGACAATCACTTTTGTTCCACAATGAATGTCCGGCAAAAAATAGTAAATTTCAATGCAAGCCGTTCTGAAACAAATCGGCAAATTACTCAAAATGCTTAACTCGCCGAGAAAATCACTTTTGTTCCACAATGAATGCCTGGCAAAAAATAGTTAATTGTGATGCAAGCCGTTCTGAAACCAATCGGCTTATTACTCAAAATGCTTCAATCGCCGAGAAAATCACTTCTTTCCCACAATGAATGGTTGGCAAAAAATAGTAAAGTTCAATGCAAGACGTTCTGAAACTAATCGGCAAATATCTCAAGATGCTTAACTCGCCGAGAAATTCACTTCTTTTCCGAATTGAATGTCTGGCAAAAAATAGTTAATTTTGATGCAAGCCGTTCTGAAACCAATCGGCAAATTACTCAAAATGCTTAACTCGCCGAGGAAATCACTTTTGTTTCACACTGAATGCCTGGCAAAAAATAGTTAATTGTGATGCAAGCCGTTCTGAAACCAATCGGCAAATTACTCAATATGCTTAACTCGGCGAGAAAATCACTTTTTTCCCACAATGAATGTCTGGCAAAAAACAGTAAATTTCAATGCAAGCCGTTCTGAAACCAATCGGCAAATTACTCAAAATGCTTAACTCGCCGAGAAAATCACTTTTGTTCCACAATGAATGTCCGGCAAAAACTAGTAAATTTCAATGCAAGCCGTTCTGAAACCAATCGGCAAATTACTCAAAATGCTTAACTCGCCGAGAAAATCACTTTTGTTCCACAATGAATGTCTGGCAAAAAATAGTAAATTTCAAAGCAAGCCGTTCTGAAACCAATCGGCAAATTACTCAAAGTGCTTAACTCGCCGAGAAAAGCACTTTTGTTCCACAATGAATGTCTGGCAAAAAACAGTAAATTTCAATGCAAGCCGTTCTGAAATCAATCGGCTTATTACTCAAAATGCTTCAATCGCCGAGAAAATCACTTCTTTCCCACAATGAATGGTTGGCAAAAAATAGTAAAGTTCAATGCAAGACGTTCTAAAAACTAATCGGCAAATATCTCAAGATGCTTAATTCGCCGAGAAATTCACTTCTTTTCCGAATTGAATGTCTGGCAAAAAATAGTTAATTTTGATGCAAGCCGTTCTGAAACCAATCGGCAAATTACTCAAAATGCTTAACTCGCCGAGGAAATCACTTTTGTTTCACACTGAATGCCTGGCAAAAAATAGTTAATTGTGATGCAAGCCGTTCTGAAACCAATCGTCAAATTACTCAAAATGCTTAAATCTGCGAGAAGATCACTTTTTTCCCACAATGAATGTCTGGCAAAAAACAGTAAATTTCAATGCAAGCCGTTCTGAAACCAATCGGCAAATTACTCAAAATGCTTAACTCGCCGAGAAAATCACTTTTGTTCCACAATGAATGTCCGGCAAAAAATAGTAAATTTCAATGCAAGCCGTTCTGAAACCAATCGGCAAATTACTCAAAATGCTTAACTCGCCGAGGAAATCACTTTTGTTTCACACTGAATGCCTGGCAAAAAATAGTTAATTGTGATGCAAGCCGTTCTGAAACCAATCGTCAAATTACTCAAAATGCTTAACTGTGCGAGAAAATCACTTTTTTCCCCACGATGAATGTCTGGCAAAAAACAGTAAATTTCAATACAAGCCGTTCTGAAACCAATCGGCAAATTACTCAAAATGCTTAACTCGCCGAGAAAATCACTTTTTTCCCACAATGAATGTCTGGCAAAAAATAGTTAATTTTGATGCACGCCGTTCTGAAACCAATCGGCAAATTACTCAAAATGCTTAACTCGGCGAGAAAATCACTTTTTTCCCACAATGAATGTCTGGCAAAAAACAGTAAATTTCAATGCAAGCCGTTCTGAAACCAATCGGCAACTTACTCAAAATGCTTAACTCGCCGAGAAAATCACTTTTGTTCCACAATGAATGTCCGGCAAAAAATAGTAAATTTCAATGCAAGCCGTTCTGAAACAAATCGGCAAATTACTCAAAATGCTTAACTCGCCGAGAAAATCACTTTTGTTCCACAATGAATGCCTGGCAAAAAATAGTTAATTGTGATGCAAGCCGTTCTGAAACCAATCGGCAAATTACTCAAAATGCTTAACTCGCCGAGAAAATCACTTTTGTTCCACAATGAATGCCTGGCAAAAAATAGTAAATTTCAATGCAAGCCGTTCTGAAAGCAATCGGCAAATTACTCAAAATGCTGAACTCGCCGAGAAAATCACTTTTGTTCCACAATGAATGCCTGGCAAAAAATAGTAAATTTCAATGCAAGCCGTTCTGAAACCAATCGGCTAATTACTCCAAATGCTTAACTCGCCGAGAAAATCACTTTTTTCCCACAATGAATGTCTGGCAAAAAATAGTTAATTTTGATGCAAGCCGTTCTGAAACCTATCGGCAAATTACTCAAAATGCTTAACTCGCCGAGAAAATCACTTTTGTTTCACACTGAATGTCTGGCAAAAAATAGTTAATTGTGATGCAAGCCGGTCTGAAACCAATCGGCAAATTTCTCAAAATGCTTAACTCGCCGAGAAAATCACTTTTTTCCCACAATGAATGTCTGGCAAAAAACAGTAAATTTCAATGCAAGCCGTTCTGAAGCCAATCGGCTTATTACTCAAAATGCTTCAATCGCCGAGAAAATCACTTCTTTCCCACAATGAATGGTTGGCAAAAAATAGTAAAGTTCAATGCAAGACGTTCTGAAACTAATCGGCAAATATCTCAAGATGCTTAACTCGCCGAGAAATTCACTTCTTTTCCGAATTGAATGTCTGGCAAAAAATAGTTAATTTTGATGCAAGCCGTTCTGAAACCAATCGGCAAATTACTCAAAATGCTTAACTCGCCGAGGAAATCACTTTTGTTTCACACTGAATGCCTGGCAAAAAATAGTTAATTGTGATGCAAGCCGTTCTGAAACCAATCGGCAAATTACTCAAAATGCTTAACTCGGCGAGAAAATCACTTTTTTCCCACAACGAATGTCTGGCAAAAAACAGTAAATTTCAATGCAAGCCGTTCTGAAACCAATCGGCTTATTACTCAAAATGCTTCAATCGCCGAGAAAATCACTTCTTTCCCACAATGAATGGTTGGCAAAAAATAGTAAAGTTCAATGCAAGACGTTCTGAAACTAATCGGCAAATATCTCAAGATGCTTAACTCGCCGAGAAATTCACTTCTTTTCCGAATTGAATGTCTGGCAAAAAATAGTTAATTTTGATGCAAGCCGTTCTGAAACCAATCGGCAAATTACTCAAAATGCTTAACTCGCCGAGGAAATCACTTTTGTTTCACACTGAATGCCTGGCAAAAAATAGTTAATTGTGATGCAAGCCGTTCTGAAACCAATTGGCAAATTACTCAAAATGCTTAACTCGGCGAGAAAATCACTTTTTTCCCACAATGAATGTCTGGCAAAAAACAGTAAATTTCAATGCAAGCCGTTCTGAAACCAATCGGCAAATTACTCAAAATGCTTAACTCGCCGAGAAAATCACTTTTGTTCCACAATGAATGTCCGGCAAAAACTAGTAAATTTCAATGCAAGCCGTTCTGAAACCAATCGGCAAATTACTGAAAATGCTTAACTCGCCGAGAAAATCACTTTTGTTCCACAATGAATGTCTGGCAATAAATAGTAAATTTCAATGCAAGCCGTTCTGAAACCAATCGGCAAATTACTCAAAGTGCTTAACTCGCCGAGAAAAGCACTTTTGTTCCACAATGAATGTCTGGCAAAAAACAGTAAATTTCAATGCAAGCCGTTCTGAAACCAATCGGCTTATTACTCAAAATGCTTCAATCGCCGAGAAAATCACTTCTTTCCCACAATGAATGGTTGGCAAAAAATAGTAAAGTTCAATGCAAGACGTTCTGAAACTAATCGGCAAATATCTCAAGATGCTTAACTCGCCGAGAAATTCACTTCTTTTCCGAATTGAATGTCTGGCAAAAAATAGTTAATTTTGATGCAAGCCGTTCTGAAACCAATCGGCAAATTACTCAAAATGCTTAACTCGCCGAGGAAATCACTTTTGTTTCACACTGAATGCCTGGCAAAAAATAGTTAATTGTGATGCAAGCCGTTCTGAAACCAATCGGCAAATTACTCAAAATGCTTAACTCGGCGAGAAAATCACTTTTTTCCCACAATGAATGTCTGGCAAAAAACAGTAAATTTCAATGCAAGCCGTTCTGAAACCAATCGGCTTATTACTCAAAATGCTTCAATCGCCGAGAAAATCACTTCTTTCCCACAATGAATGGTTGGCAAAAAATAGTAAAGTTCAATGCAAGACGTTCTGAAACTAATCGGCAAATATCTCAAGATGCTTAACTCGCCGAGAAATTCACTTCTTTTCCGAATTGAATGTCTGGCAAAAAATAGTTAATTTTGATGCAAGCCGTTCTGAAACCAATCGGCAAATTACTCAAAATGCTTAACTCGCCGAGGAAATCACTTTTGTTTCACACTGAATGCCTGGCAAAAAATAGTTAATTGTGATGCAAGCCGTTCTGAAACCAATCGGCAAATTACTCAAAATGCTTAACTCGGCGAGAAAATCACTTTTTTCCCACAATGAATGTCTGGCAAAAAACAGTAAATTTCAATGCAAGCCGTTCTGAAACCAATCGGCAAATTACTCAAAATGCTTAACTCGCCGAGAACATCACTTTTGTTCCACAATGAATGTCCGGCAAAAACTAGTAAATTTCAATGCAAGCCGTTCTGAAGCCAATCGGCTTATTACTCAAAATGCTTCAATCGCCGAGAAAATCACTTCTTTCCCACAATGAATGGTTGGCAAAAAATAGTAAAGTTCAATGCAAGACGTTCTGAAACTAATCGGCAAATATCTCAAGATGCTTAACTCGCCGAGAAATTCACTTCTTTTCCGAATTGAATGTCTGGCAAAAAATAGTTAATTTTGATGCAAGCCGTTCTGAAACCAATCGGCAAATTACTCAAAATGCTGAACTCGCCGAGGAAATCACTTTTGTTTCACACTGAATGCCTGGCAAAAAATAGTTAATCGTGATGCAAGCCGTTCTGAAACCAATCGGCAAATTACTCAAAATGCTTAACTCGGCGAGAAAATCACTTTTTTCCCACAATGAATGTCTGGCAAAAAACAGTAAATTTCAATGCAAGCCGTTCTGAAACCAATCGGCAAATTACTCAAAATGCTTAACTCGCCGAGAAAATCACTTTTGTTCCACAATGAATGTCCGGCAAAAACTAGTAAATTTCAATGCAAGCCGTTCTGAAACCAATCGGCAAATTACTCAAAATGCTTAACTCGCCGAGGAAATCGCTTTTGTTTCACACTGAATGCCTGGCAAAAAATAGTTATTTGTGATGCAAGCCGTTCTGAAACCAATCGTCAAATTACTCAAAATGCTTAACTCTGCGAGAAAATCACTTTTTTCCCCACAATGAATGTCTGGCAAAAAACAGTAAATTTCAATACAAGCCGTTCTGAAACCAATCGGCAAATTACTCAAAATGCTTAACTCGCCGAGAAAATCACTTTTGTTCCACAATGAATGTCCGGCAAAAAATAGTAAATTTCAATGCAAGCCGTTCTGAAACCAATCGGCAAATTACTCAAAATGCTTAACTCGCCGAGAAAATCACTTTTGCTCCACAATGAATGTCCGGCAAAAAATAGTAAATTTCAATGCAAGCCGTTCTGAAACCAATCGGCAAATTACTCAAAATGCTTAACTCGCCGAGAAAATCACTTTTGTTCCACAATGAATGCCTGGCAAAAAATAGTTAATTGTGATGCAAGCCGTTCTGAAACCAATCGGCAAATTACTCAAAATGCTTAACTCGCTGAGAAAATCACTTTTGTTCCACAATGAATGCCTGGCAAAAAATAGTTAATTGTGATGCAAGCCGTTCTGAAACCAATCGGCAAATTACTCAAAATGCTTAACTCGCCGAGAAAATCACTTTTGTTCCACAATGAATGCCTGGCAAAAAATAGTAAATTTCAATGCAAGCCGTTCTTGAAAGCAATCGGCAAATTACTCAAAATGCTGAACTCGCCGAGAAAATCACTTTTGTTGCACAATGAATGCCTGGCAAAAAATAGTAAATTTCAATGCAAGCCGTTCTGAAACCAATCGGCTAATTACTCAAAATGCTTAACTCGCCGAGAAAATCACTTTTTTCCCACAATGAATGTCTGGCAAAAAAATAGTAAATTTCAATGGAAGCCGTTCTGAAAAGCATCGGCAAATTACTCAATATGCTTAACTCGCCGAGAAAATCACTTTTGTTCCACAATGAATGTCCGGCACAAAATAGTAAATTTCAATGCAAGCCGTTCTGAAACAAATCGGCAAATTACTCAAAATGCTTAACTCGCCGAGAAAATCACTTTTGTTCCACAATGAATGCCTGGCAAAAAATAGTTAATTGTGATGCAAGCCGTTCTGAAACCAATCGGCAAATTACTCAAAATGCTTAACTCGCCGAGAAAATCACTTTTGTTCCACAATGAATGCCTGGCAAAAAATAGTAAATTTCAATGCAAGCCGTTCTGAAAGCAATCGGCAAATTACTCAAAATGCTGAACTCGCCGAGAAAATCACTTTTGTTCCACAATGAATGCCTGGCAAAAAATAGTAAATTTCAATGCAAGCCGTTCTGAAACCAATCGGCTAATTACTCCAAATGCTTCACTCGCCGAGAAAATCACTTTTTTCCCACAATGAATGTCTGGCAAAAAATAGTTAATTTTGATGCAAGCCGTTCTGAAACCTATCGGCAAATTACTCAAAATGCTTAACTCGCCGAGAAAATCACTTTTGTTTCACACTGAATGTCTGGCAAAAAATAGTTAATTGTGATGCAAGCCGGTCTGAAACCAATCGGCAAATTTCTCAAAATGCTTAACTCGCCGAGAAAATCACTTTTTTCCCACAATGAATGTCTGGCAAAAAACAGTAAATTTCAATGCAAGCCGTTCTGAAGCCAATCGGCTTATTACTCAAAATGCTTCAATCGCCGAGAAAATCACTTCTTTCCCACAATGAATGGTTGGCAAAAAATAGTAAAGTTCAATGCAAGACGTTCTGAAACTAATCGGCAAATATCTCAAGATGCTTAACTCGCCGAGAAATTCACTTCTTTTCCGAATTGAATGTCTGGCAAAAAATAGTTAATTTTGATGCAAGCCGTTCTGAAACCAATCGGCAAATTACTCAAAATGCTTAACTCGCCGAGGAAATCACTTTTGTTTCACACTGAATGCCTGGCTAAAAATAGTTAATTGTGATGCAAGCCGTTCTGAAACCAATCGGCAAATTACTCAAAATGCTTAACTCGGCGAGAAAATCACTTTTTTCCCACAATGAATGTCTGGCAAAAAACAGTAAATTTCAATGCAAGCCGTTCTGAAACCAATCGGCAAATTACTCAAAATGCTTAACTCGCCGAGAACATCACTTTTGTTCCACAATGAATGTCCGGCAAAAACTAGTAAATTTCAATGCAAGCCGTTCTGAAACCAATCGGCAAATTACTCAAAATGCTTAACTCGCCGAGAAAATCACTTTTGTTCCACAATGAATGTCTGGCAAAAAATAGTAAATTTCAATGCAAGCCGTTCTGAAACCAATCGGCAAATTACTCAAAGTGCTTATCTCGCCGAGAAAAGCACTTTTGTTCAACAATGAATGTCTGGCAAAAAACAGTAAATTTCAATGCAAGCCGTTCTGAAACCAATCGGCTTATTACTCAAAATGCTTCAATCGCCGAGAAAATCACTTCTTTCCCACAATGAATGGTTGGCAAAAAATAGTAAAGTTCAATGCAAGACGTTCTGAAACTAATCGGCAAATATCTCAAGATGCTTAACTCGCCGAGAAATTCACTTCTTTTCCGAATTGAATGTCTGGCAAAAAATAGTTAATTTTGATGCAAGCCGTTCTGAAACCAATCGGCAAATTACTCAAAATGCTTAACTCGCCGAGGAAATCACTTTTGTTTCACACTGAATGCCTGGCAAAAAATAGTTAATTGTGATGCAAGCCGTTCTGAAACCAATCGTCAAATTACTCAAAATGCTTAAATCTGCGAGAAGATCACTTTTTTCCCACAATGAATGTCTGGCAAAAAACAGTAAATTTCAATGCAAGCCGTTCTGAAACCAATCGGCAAATTACTCAAAGTGCTTAACTCGCCGACAAAAGCACTTTTGTTCCACAATGAATGTCTGGCAAAAAAATAGTAAATTTCAATGGAAGCCGTTCTGAAAAGCATCGGCAAAATACTCAATATGCTTAACTCGCCGAGAAAATCACTTTTGTTCCACAATGAATGTCTGGCAAAAAAATAGTAAATTTCAATGGAAGCCGTTCTGAAAAGCATCGGCAAATTACTCAATATGCTTAACTCGCCGAGAAAATCACTTTTGTTCCACAATGAATGCCTGGCAAAAAATAGTTAATTGTGATGCAAGCCGTTCTGAGACCAATCGGCAAATTACTGAAAATGCTTAACTCGCCGAGAAAATCACTTTTGCTCCACAATGAATGTCCGGCAAAAAATAGTAAATTTCAATGCAAGCCGTTCTGAAACCAACCGGCAAATTACTCAAAATTCTTAACTCGCCGAGAAAATCACTTTTGTTCCACAATGAATGCCTGGCAAAAAATAGTTAATTGTGATGCAAGCCGTTCTGAAACCAATCGGCAAATTACTCAAAATGCTTAACTCGCTGAGAAAATCACTTTTGTTCCACAATGAATGCCTGGCAAAAAATAGTAAATTTCAATGCAAGCCGTTCTTGAAAGCAATCGGCAAATTACTCAAAATGCTGAACTCGCCGAGAAAATCACTTTTGTTCCACAATGAATGCCTGGCAAAAAATAGTAAATTTCAATGCAAGCCGTTCTGAAACCAATCGGCTAATTACTCAAAATGCTTAACTCGCCGAGAAAATCACTTTTTTCCCACAATGAATGTCTGGCAAAAAAATAGTAAATTTCAATGGAAGCCGTTCTGAAAAGCAACGGCAAATTACTCAATATGCTTAACTCGCCGAGAAAATCACTTTTGTTCCACAATGAATGTCCGGCAAAAAATAGTAAATTTCAATGCAAGCCGTTCTGAAACAAATCGGCAAATTACTCAAAATGCTTAACTCGCCGAGAAAATCACTTTTGTTCCACAATGAATGCCTGGCAAAAAATAGTTAATTGTGATGCAAGCCGTTCTGAAACCAATCGGCAAATTACTCAAAATGCTTAACTCGCCGAGAAAATCACTTTTGTTCCACAATGAATGCCTGGCAAAAAATAGTTAATTGTGATGCAAGCCGTTCTGAAACCAATCGGCAAATTACTCAAAATGCTTAACTCGCTGAGAAAATCACTTTTGTTCCACAATGAATGCCTGGCAAAAAATAGTTAATTGTGATGCAAGCCGTTCTGAAACCAATCGGCAAATTACTCAAAATGCTTAACTCGCCGAGAAAATCACTTTTGTTCCACAATGAATGCCTGGCAAAAAATAGTAAATTTCAATGCAAGCCGTTCTTGAAAGCAATCGGCAAATTACTCAAAATGCTGAACTCGCCGAGAAAATCACTTTTGTTGCACAATGAATGCCTGGCAAAAAATAGTAAATTTCAATGCAAGCCGTTCTGAAACCAATCGGCTAATTACTCAAAATGCTTAACTCGCCGAGAAAATCACTTTTTTCCCACAATGAATGTCTGGCAAAAAAATAGTAAATTTCAATGGAAGCCGTTCTGAAAAGCATCGGCAAATTACTCAATATGCTTAACTCGCCGAGAAAATCACTTTTGTTCCACAATGAATGTCCGGCACAAAATAGTAAATTTCAATGCAAGCCGTTCTGAAACAAATCGGCAAATTACTCAAAATGCTTAACTCGCCGAGAAAATCACTTTTGTTCCACAATGAATGCCTGGCAAAAAATAGTTAATTGTGATGCAAGCCGTTCTGAAACCAATCGGCAAATTACTCAAAATGCTTAACTCGCCGAGAAAATCACTTTTGTTCCACAATGAATGCCTGGCAAAAAATAGTAAATTTCAATGCAAGCCGTTCTGAAAGCAATCGGCAAATTACTCAAAATGCTGAACTCGCCGAGAAAATCACTTTTGTTCCACAATGAATGCCTGGCAAAAAATAGTAAATTTCAATGCAAGCCGTTCTGAAACCAATCGGCTAATTACTCCAAATGCTTCACTCGCCGAGAAAATCACTTTTTTCCCACAATGAATGTCTGGCAAAAAATAGTTAATTTTGATGCAAGCCGTTCTGAAACCTATCGGCAAATTACTCAAAATGCTTAACTCGCCGAGAAAATCACTTTTGTTTCACACTGAATGTCTGGCAAAAAATAGTTAATTGTGATGCAAGCCGGTCTGAAACCAATCGGCAAATTTCTCAAAATGCTTAACTCGCCGAGAAAATCACTTTTTTCCCACAATGAATGTCTGGCAAAAAACAGTAAATTTCAATGCAAGCCGTTCTGAAGCCAATCGGCTTATTACTCAAAATGCTTCAATCGCCGAGAAAATCACTTCTTTCCCACAATGAATGGTTGGCAAAAAATAGTAAAGTTCAATGCAAGACGTTCTGAAACTAATCGGCAAATATCTCAAGATGCTTAACTCGCCGAGAAATTCACTTCTTTTCCGAATTGAATGTCTGGCAAAAAATAGTTAATTTTGATGCAAGCCGTTCTGAAACCAATCGGCAAATTACTCAAAATGCTTAACTCGCCGAGGAAATCACTTTTGTTTCACACTGAATGCCTGGCTAAAAATAGTTAATTGTGATGCAAGCCGTTCTGAAACCAATCGGCAAATTACTCAAAATGCTTAACTCGGCGAGAAAATCACTTTTTTCCCACAATGAATGTCTGGCAAAAAACAGTAAATTTCAATGCAAGCCGTTCTGAAACCAATCGGCAAATTACTCAAAATGCTTAACTCGCCGAGAACATCACTTTTGTTCCACAATGAATGTCCGGCAAAAACTAGTAAATTTCAATGCAAGCCGTTCTGAAACCAATCGGCAAATTACTCAAAATGCTTAACTCGCCGAGAAAATCACTTTTGTTCCACAATGAATGTCTGGCAAAAAATAGTAAATTTCAATGCAAGCCGTTCTGAAACCAATCGGCAAATTACTCAAAGTGCTTATCTCGCCGAGAAAAGCACTTTTGTTCAACAATGAATGTCTGGCAAAAAACAGTAAATTTCAATGCAAGCCGTTCTGAAACCAATCGGCTTATTACTCAAAATGCTTCAATCGCCGAGAAAATCACTTCTTTCCCACAATGAATGGTTGGCAAAAAATAGTAAAGTTCAATGCAAGACGTTCTGAAACTAATCGGCAAATATCTCAAGATGCTTAACTCGCCGAGAAATTCACTTCTTTTCCGAATTGAATGTCTGGCAAAAAATAGTTAATTTTGATGCAAGCCGTTCTGAAACCAATCGGCAAATTACTCAAAATGCTTAACTCGCCGAGGAAATCACTTTTGTTTCACACTGAATGCCTGGCAAAAAATAGTTAATTGTGATGCAAGCCGTTCTGAAACCAATCGTCAAATTACTCAAAATGCTTAAATCTGCGAGAAGATCACTTTTTTCCCACAATGAATGTCTGGCAAAAAACAGTAAATTTCAATGCAAGCCGTTCTGAAACCAATCGGCAAATTACTCAAAGTGCTTAACTCGCCGACAAAAGCACTTTTGTTCCACAAT
The DNA here is from genome assembly GCF_047496885.1 of Scyliorhinus torazame. Taxonomy (NCBI): domain Eukaryota; kingdom Metazoa; phylum Chordata; class Chondrichthyes; order Carcharhiniformes; family Scyliorhinidae; genus Scyliorhinus; species Scyliorhinus torazame. The sequence goes on from NW_027307791.1 coordinate 145,977, forward strand.
GAATGTCTGGCAAAAAAATAGTAAATTTCAATGGAAGCCGTTCTGAAAAGCATCGGCAAAATACTCAATATGCTTAACTCGCCGAGAAAATCACTTTTGTTCCACAATGAATGTCTGGCAAAAAAATAGTAAATTTCAATGGAAGCCGTTCTGAAAAGCATCGGCAAATTACTCAATATGCTTAACTCGCCGAGAAAATCACTTTTGTTCCACAATGAATGCCTGGCAAAAAATAGTTAATTGTGATGCAAGCCGTTCTGAGACCAATCGGCAAATTACTGAAAATGCTTAACTCGCCGAGAAAATCACTTTTGCTCCACAATGAATGTCCGGCAAAAAATAGTAAATTTCAATGCAAGCCGTTCTGAAACCAACCGGCAAATTACTCAAAATTCTTAACTCGCCGAGAAAATCACTTTTGTTCCACAATGAATGCCTGGCAAAAAATAGTTAATTGTGATGCAAGCCGTTCTGAAACCAATCGGCAAATTACTCAAAATGCTTAACTCGCTGAGAAAATCACTTTTGTTCCACAATGAATGCCTGGCAAAAAATAGTAAATTTCAATGCAAGCCGTTCTTGAAAGCAATCGGCAAATTACTCAAAATGCTGAACTCGCCGAGAAAATCACTTTTGTTCCACAATGAATGCCTGGCAAAAAATAGTAAATTTCAATGCAAGCCGTTCTGAAACCAATCGGCTAATTACTCAAAATGCTTAACTCGCCGAGAAAATCACTTTTTTCCCACAATGAATGTCTGGCAAAAAAATAGTAAATTTCAATGGAAGCCGTTCTGAAAAGCAACGGCAAATTACTCAATATGCTTAACTCGCCGAGAAAATCACTTTTGTTCCACAATGAATGTCCGGCAAAAAATAGTAAATTTCAATGCAAGCCGTTCTGAAACAAATCGGCAAATTACTCAAAATGCTTAACTCGCCGAGAAAATCACTTTTGTTCCACAATGAATGCCTGGCAAAAAATAGTTAATTGTGATGCAAGCCGTTCTGAAACCAATCGGCAAATTACTCAAAATGCTTAACTCGCCGAGAAAATCACTTTTGTTCCACAATGAATGCCTGGCAAAAAATAGTTAATTGTGATGCAAGCCGTTCTGAAACCAATCGTCAAATTACTCAAAATGCTTAAATCTGCGAGAAGATCACTTTTTTCCCACAATGAATGTCTGGCAAAAAACAGTAAATTTCAATGCAAGCCGTTCTGAAACCAATCGGCAAATTACTCAAAGTGCTTAACTCGCCGACAAAAGCACTTTTGTTCCACAATGAATGTCTGGCAAAAAAATAGTAAATTTCAATGGAAGCCGTTCTGAAAAGCATCGGCAAAATACTCAATATGCTTAACTCGCCGAGAAAATCACTTTTGTTCCACAATGAATGTCTGGCAAAAAAATAGTAAATTTCAATGGAAGCCGTTCTGAAAAGCATCGGCAAATTACTCAATATGCTTAACTCGCCGAGAAAATCACTTTTGTTCCACAATGAATGCCTGGCAAAAAATAGTTAATTGTGATGCAAGCCGTTCTGAGACCAATCGGCAAATTACTGAAAATGCTTAACTCGCCGAGAAAATCACTTTTGCTCCACAATGAATGTCCGGCAAAAAATAGTAAATTTCAATGCAAGCCGTTCTGAAACCAACCGGCAAATTACTCAAAATTCTTAACTCGCCGAGAAAATCACTTTTGTTCCACAATGAATGCCTGGCAAAAAATAGTTAATTGTGATGCAAGCCGTTCTGAAACCAATCGGCAAATTACTCAAAATGCTTAACTCGCTGAGAAAATCACTTTTGTTCCACAATGAATGCCTGGCAAAAAATAGTAAATTTCAATGCAAGCCGTTCTTGAAAGCAATCGGCAAATTACTCAAAATGCTGAACTCGCCGAGAAAATCACTTTTGTTCCACAATGAATGCCTGGCAAAAAATAGTAAATTTCAATGCAAGCCGTTCTGAAACCAATCGGCTAATTACTCAAAATGCTTAACTCGCCGAGAAAATCACTTTTTTCCCACAATGAATGTCTGGCAAAAAAATAGTAAATTTCAATGGAAGCCGTTCTGAAAAGCATCGGCAAATTACTCAATATGCTTAACTCGCCGAGAAAATCACTTTTGTTCCACAATGAATGTCCGGCAAAAAATAGTAAATTTCAATGCAAGCCGTTCTGAAACAAATCGGCAAATTACTCAAAATGCTTAACTCGCCGAGAAAATCACTTTTGTTCCACAATGAATGCCTGGCAAAAAATAGTTAATTGTGATGCAAGCCGTTCTGAAACCAATCGGCAAATTACTCAAAATGCTTAACTCGCCGAGAAAATCACTTTTGTTCCACAATGAATGCCTGGCAAAAAATCGTAAATTTCAATGCAGGCCGTTCTGAAAGCAATCGGAAAATTACTCAAAATGCTGAACTCGCCGAGAAAATCACTTTTGTTCCACAATGAATGCCTGGCAAAAAATAGTAAATTTCAATGCAAGCCGTTCTGAAACCAATCGGCTAATTACTCCAAATGCTTAACTCGCCGAGAAAATCACTTTTTTCCCACAATGAATGTCTGGCAAAAAATAGTTAATTTTGATGCAAGCCGTTCTGAAACCTATCGGCAAATTACTCAAAATGCTTAACTCGCCGAGAAAATCACTTTTGTTTCACACTGAATGTCTGGCAAAAAATAGTTAATTGTGATGCAAGCCGGTCTGAAACCAATCGGCAAATTTCTCAAAATGCTTAACTCGCCGAGAAAATCACTTTTTTCCCACAATGAATGTCTGGCAAAAAACAGTAAATTTCAATGCAAGCCGTTCTGAAACCAATCGGCAAATTACTCAAAATGCTTAACTCGCCGAGGAAATCACTTTTGTTTCACACTGAATGCCTGGCAAAAAATAGTTAATTGTGATGCAAGCCGTTCTGAAACCAATCGGCAAATTACTCAAAATGCTTAACTCGGCGAGAAAATCACTTTTTTCCCACAATGAATGTCTGGCAAAAAACAGTAAATTTCAATGCAAGCCGTTCTGAAACCAATCGGCAAATTACTCAAAATGCTTAACTCGCCGAGAACATCACTTTTGTTCCACAATGAATGTCCGGCAAAAACTAGTAAATTTCAATGCAAGCCGTTCTGAAACCAATCGGCAAATTACTCAAAATGCTTAACTCGCCGAGAAAATCACTTTTGTTCCACAATGAATGTCTGGCAAAAAATAGTAAATTTCAATGCAAGCCGTTCTGAAACCAATCGGCAAATTACTCAAAGTGCTTAACTCGCCGAGAAAAGCACTTTTGTTCCACAATGAATGTCTGGCAAAAAACAGTAAATTTCAATGCAAGCCGTTCTGAAACCAATCGGCTTATTACTCAAAATGCTTCAATCGCCGAGAAAATCACTTCTTTCCCACAATGAATGGTTGGCAAAAAATAGTAAAGTTCAATGCAAGACGTTCTGAAACTAATCGGCAAATATCTCAAGATGCTTAACTCGCCGAGAAATTCACTTCTTTTCCGAATTGAATGTCTGGCAAAAAATAGTTAATTTTGATGCAAGCCGTTCTGAAACCAATCGGCAAATTACTCAAAATGCTTAACTCGCCGAGGAAATCACTTTTGTTTCACACTGAATGCCTGGCAAAAAATAGTTAATTGTGATGCAAGCCGTTCTGAAACCAATCGTCAAATTACTCAAAATGCTTAAATCTGCGAGAAGATCACTTTTATCCCACAATGAATGACTGGCAAAAAACAGTAAATTTCAATGCAAGCCGTTCTGAAACCAATCGGCAAATTACTCAAAATGCTTAACTCGCCGAGAAAATCACTTTTGTTCCACAATGAATGTCCGGCAAAAAATAGTAAATTTCAATGCAAGCCGTTCTGAAACCAATCGGCAAATTACTCAAAATGCTTAACTCGCCGAGGAAATCACTTTTGTTTCACACTGAATGCCTGGCAAAAAATAGTTAATTGTGATGCAAGCCGTTCTGAAACCAATCGTCAAATTACTCAAAATGCTTAACTCTGCGAGAAAATCACTTTTTTCCCCACAATGAATGTCTGGCAAAAAACAGTAAATTTCAATACAAGCCGTTCTGAAACCAATCGGCAAATTACTCAAAATGCTTAACTCGCCGAGAAAATCACTTTTGTTCCACAATGAATGTCCAACAAAAAATAGTAAATTTCAATGCAAGCCGTTCTGAAACCAATCGGCAAATTACTCAAAATGCTTAACTCGCCGAGAAAATCACTTTTGTTCCACAATGCATGTCTGGCAAAAAATAGTAAATTTCAATGCAAGCCGTTCTGAAACCAATCGGCAAATTACTCAAAGTGCTTAACTCGCCGACAAAAGCACTTTTGTTCCACAATGAATGTCTGTCAAAAAAATAGTAAATTTCAATGGAAGCCGTTCTGAAAAGCATCGGCAAAATACTCAATATGCTTAACTCGCCGAGAAAATCACTTTTGTTCCACAATGATTGCCTGGCAAAAAATAGTTAATTGTGATGCAAGCCGTTCTGAAACCAATCGGCAAATTACTGAAAATGCTTAACTCGCCGAGAAAATCACTTTTGTTCCACAATGAATGTCCGGCAAAAAGTAGTAAATTTCAATGCAAGCCGTTCTGAAACAAATCGGCAAATTACTCAAAATGCTTAACTCGCCGAGAAAATCACTTTTGTTTCACAATGAATTGCTGGCAGAAAATAGTTCATTTCAATGCGAGACGTTCTGAAACCAATCGGCTTATTACTCAAAATACTTCAATCGCCGAAAAAGTCACTTTTTTCCCACAATGAATGGTTGGCAAAAAATAGTCAAGTTCAATGCAAGCCGTTCTGAAACCAATCGGCTAATTACTCAAAATGCTTAACTCGCCGAGAAAATCACTTTTTTCCCACAATGAATGTCTGGCAAAAAATAGTTAATTTTGATGCAAGCCGTTCTGAAACCAATCGGCAAATTACTCAAAATGCTTAACTCGGCGAGAAAATCACTTTTTTCCCACAATGAATGTCTGGCAAAAAACAGTAAATTTCAATGCAAGCCGTTCTGAAACCAATCGGCAAATTACTCAAAATGCTTAACTCGCCGAGAAAATCACTTTTGTTCCACAATGAATGTCCGGCAAAAAATAGTAAATTTCAATGCAAGCCGTTCTGAAACCAATTGGCAAATTACTCAAAATGCTTAACTCGCCGAGAAAATCACTTTTGTTCCACAATGAATGTCCGGCAAAAAATAGTAAATTTCAATGCAAGCCGTTCTGAAACCAATCGGCAAATTACTCAAAATGCTTATCTCGCCGAGAAAATCACTTTTGTTCCACAATGAATGTCCGGCAAAAAATAGTAAATTTCAATGCAAGCCGTTCTGAAACCAATCGGCAAATTACTCAAAATGCTTATCTCGCCGAGAAAATCACTTTTGTTCCACAATGAATGTCTGGCAAAAAAATAGTAAATTTCAATGGAAGCCGTTCTGAAAAGCATCGGCAAATTACTCAATATGCTTAACTCGCCGAGAAAATCACTTTTGTTTCACACTGAATGCCTGGCAAAAAATAGTTAATTGTGATGCAAGCCGTTCTGAAACCAATCGTCAAATTACTCAAAATGCTTAACTCTGCGAGAAAATCACTTTTTTCCCCACAATGAATGTCTGGCAAAAAACAGTAAATTTCAATACAAGCCGTTCTGAAACCAATCGGCAAATTACTCAAAATGCTTAACTCGCCGAGAAAATCACTTTTGTTCCACAATGAATGTCCAACAAAAAATAGTAAATTTCAATGCAAGCCGTTCTGAAACCAATCGGCAAATTACTCAAAATGCTTAACTCGCCGAGAAAATCACTTTTGTTCCACAATGCATGTCTGGCAAAAAATAGTAAATTTCAATGCAAGCCGTTCTGAAACCAATCGGCAAATCACTCAAAGTGCTTAACTCGCCGACAAAAGCACTTTTGTTCCACAATGAATGTCTGTCAAAAAAATAGTAAATTTCAATGGAAGCCGTTCTGAAAAGCATCGGCAAAATACTCAATATGCTTAACTCGCCGAGAAAATCACTTTTGTTCCACAATGATTGCCTGGCAAAAAATAGTTAATTGTGATGCAAGCCGTTCTGAAACCAATCGGCAAATTACTGAAAATGCTTAACTCGCCGAGAAAATCACTTTTGTTCCACAATGAATGTCCGGCAAAAAGTAGTAAATTTCAATGCAAGCCGTTCTGAAACAAATCGGCAAATTACTCAAAATGCTTAACTCGCCGAGAAAATCACTTTTGTTTCACAATGAATTGCTGGCAGAAAATAGTTCATTTCAATGCGAGACGTTCTGAAACCAATCGGCTTATTACTCAAAATACTTCAATCGCCGAAAAAGTCACTTTTTTCCCACAATGAATGGTTGGCAAAAAATAGTCAAGTTCAATGCAAGCCGTTCTGAAACCAATCGGCTAATTACTCAAAATGCTTAACTCGCCGAGAAAATCACTTTTTTCCCACAATGAATGTCTGGCAAAAAATAGTTAATTTTGATGCAAGCCGTTCTGAAACCAATCGGCAAATTACTCAAAATGCTTAACTCGGCGAGAAAATCACTTTTTTCCCACAATGAATGTCTGGCAAAAAACAGTAAATTTCAATGCAAGCCGTTCTGAAACCAATCGGCAAATTACTCAAAATGCTTAACTCGCCGAGAAAATCACTTTTGTTCCACAATGAATGTCCGGCAAAAAATAGTAAATTTCAATGCAAGCCGTTCTGAAACCAATTGGCAAATTACTCAAAATGCTTAACTCGCCGAGAAAATCACTTTTGTTCCACAATGAATGTCCGGCAAAAAATAGTAAATTTCAATGCAAGCCGTTCTGAAACCAATCGGCAAATTACTCAAAATGCTTATCTCGCCGAGAAAATCACTTTTGTTCCACAATGAATGTCCGGCAAAAAATAGTAAATTTCAATGCAAGCCGTTCTGAAACCAATCGGCAAATTACTCAAAATGCTTATCTCGCCGAGAAAATCACTTTTGTTCCACAATGAATGTCTGGCAAAAAAATAGTAAATTTCAATGGAAGCCGTTCTGAAAAGCATCGGCAAATTACTCAATATGCTTAACTCGCCGAGAAAATCACTTTTGTTCCACAATGAATGTCTGGCAAAAAAATAGTAAATTTCAATGGAAGCCGTCCTGAAAAGCATCGGCAAATTACTCAATATGCTTAACTCGCCGAGAAAATCACTTTTGTTCCACAATGAATGCCTAGCAAAAAATAGTTAATTGTGATGCAAGCCGTTCTGAGACCAATCGGCAAATTACTGAAAATGCTTAACTCGCCGAGAAAATCACTTTTGCTCCACAATGAATGTCCGGCAAAAAATAGTAAATTTCAATGCAAGCCGTTCTGAAACCAATCGGCAAATTACTCAAAATGCTTAACTCGCCGAGAAAATCACTTTTGTTCCACAATGAATGCCTGGCAAAAAATAGTTAATTGTGATGCAAGCCGTTCTGAAACCAATCGGCAAATTACTCAAAATGCTTAACTCGCTGAGAAAATCACTTTTGTTCCACAATGAATGCCTGGCAAAAAATAGTAAATTTCAATGCAAGCCGTTCTTGAAAGCAATCGGCAAATTACTCAAAATGCTGAACTCGCCGAGAAAATCACTTTTGTTCCACAATGAATGCCTGGCAAAAAATAGTAAATTTCAATGCAAGCCGTTCTGAAACCAATCGGCTAATTACTCAAAATGCTTAACTCGCCGAGAAAATCACTTTTTTCCCACAATGAATGTCTGGCAAAAAAATAGTAAATTTCAATGGAAGCCGTTCTGAAAAGCATCGGCAAATTACTCAATATGCTTAACTCGCCGAGAAAATCACTTTTGTTCCACAATGAATGTCCGGCAAAAAGTAGTAAATTTCAATGCAAGCCGTTCTGAAACAAATCGGCAAATTACTCAAAATGCTTAACTCGCCGAGAAAATCACTATTGTTCCACAATGAATGGCTGGCAAAAAATAGTTAATTGTGACGCAAGCCGTTCTGAAACCAATCGGCAAATTACTCAAAATGCTTAACTCGCCGAGAAAATCACTTTTGTTTCACAATGAATTGCTGGCAGAAAATAGTTCATTTCAATGCGAGACTTTCTGAAACCAATCGGCTTATTACTCAAAATGCTTCAATCGCCGAAAAAGTCACTTTTTTCCCACAATGAATGGTTGGCAAAAAATAGTCAAGTTCAATGCAAGCCGTTCTGAAACCAATCGGCTAATTACTCAAAATGCTTAACTCGCCGAGAAAATCACTTTTTTCCCACAATGAATGTCTGGCAAAAAATAGTTAATTTTGATGCAAGCCGTTCTGAAACCAATCGGCAAATTACTCAAAATGCTTAACTCGGCGAGAAAATCACTTTTTTCCCACACTGAATGTCTGGCAAAAAACAGTAAATTTCAATGCAAGCCGTTCTGAAACCAATCGGCAAATTACTCAAATTGCTTAACTCGCAGAGAAAATCACTTTTGTTCCACAATGAATGTCCGGCAAAAAATAGTAAATTTCAATGCAAGCCGTTCTGAAACCAATTGGCAAATTACTCAAAATGCTTAACTCGCCGAGAAAATCACTTTTGTTTCACACTGAATGTCTGGCAAAAAATAGTTAATTGTGATGCAAGCCGGTCTGAAACCAATCGGCAAATTTCTCAAAATGCTTAACTCGCCGAGAAAATCACTTTTTTCCCACAATGAATGGTTGGCAAAAAATAGTCAAGTTCAATGCAAGCCGTTCTGAAACCAATCGGCAAATTACTCAAAATGCTTAACTCGACGAGAAAATCACTTTTGTCCCAGAATGAATGCCTGGCAAAAAATGGTTAATTTCAATGCAAGACGTTCTGAAACTAATCGGCAAATATCTCAAGATGCTTAACTCGCCGAGAAAATCACTTTTGTTCCACAATGAATGCCTGGCAAAAAATAGTAAATTTCAATGCAAGCCGTTCTGAAAGCAATCGGCAAATTACTCAAAATGCAGAACTCGCCGAGAAAATCACTTTTGTTCCACAATGAATGCCTGGCAAAAAATAGTAAATTTCAATGCAAGCCGTTCTGAAACCAATCGGCTAATTACTCAAAATGCTTAACTCGCCGAGAAAATCACATTTTTCCCACAATGAATGACTGGCAAAAAATAGTTAATTTTGATTGAAGGCGTTCTGAAAGCTATCGGCAAATTACTCACCATGCTTAACTCGCCGAGAAAATCACTTTTGTTTCACACTGAATGCCTGGCAAAAAATAGTTAATTGTGATGCAAGCCGGTCTGAAACCAATCGGCAGATTTCTCAAAATGCTTCAATCGCCGAGAAAATCACTTCTTTCCCACAATGAATGGTTGGCAAAAAATAGTAAAGTTCAATGCAAGACGTTCTGAAACTAATCGGCAAATATCTCAAGATATTTTAATTCGAGAAAATCACTTTTGTTTCACACTGAATGCCTGGCAAAAAATAGTTAATTTTGATGCAAGCCGTTCTGAAACCAATCGGCAAATTACTCAAAATGCTTAACTCGCCGAGGAAATCACTTTTGTTTCACACTGAATGCCTGGCAAAAAATAGTTAATTGTGATGCAAGCCGTTCTGAAACCAATCGGCAAATTACTCAAGATGCTTAACTCGGAGAGAAAATCACTTTTTTCCCACAATGAATGTCTGGCAAAAAACAGTAAATTTCAATGTAAGCCGTTCTGAAACCAATCGGCAAATTACTCAAAATGCTTAACTCGCCGAGGAAATCACTTTTGTTCCACAATTAATGTCCGGAAAAAACTAGTAAATTTCAATGCAAGCCGTTCTGAAACCAATCGGCAAATTACTCAAAATGCTTATCTCGCCGAGAAAATCACTTTTGTTCCACAATGAATGTCTGGCAAAAAAATAGTAAATTTCAATGGAAGCCGTTCTTAAAAGCATCGGCAAATTACTCAATATGCTTAACTCGCCGAGAAAATCACTTTTGTTTCACACTGAATGCCTGGCAAAAAATAGTTAATTGTGATGCAAGCCGTTCTGAAACCAATCGTCAAATTACTCAAAATGCTTAACTCTGCGAGAAAATCACTTTTTTCCCCACAATGAATGTCTGGCAAAAAACAGTAAATTTCAATACAAGCCGTTCTGAAACCAATCGGCAAATTACTCAAAATGCTTAACTCGCCGAGAAAATCACTTTTGTTCCACAATGAATGTCCAACAAAAAATAGTAAATTTCAATGCAAGCCGTTCTGAAACCAATCGGCAAATTACTCAAAATGCTTAACTCGCCGAGAAAATCACTTTTGTTCCACAATGCATGTCTGGCAAAAAATAGTAAATTTCAATGCAAGCCGTTCTGAAACCAATCGGCAAATTACTCAAAGTGCTTAACTCGCCGACAAAAGCACTTTTGTTCCACAATGAATGTCTGTCAAAAAAATAGTAAATTTCAATGGAAGCCGTTCTGAAAAGCATCGGCAAAATACTCAATATGCTTAACTCGCCGAGAAAATCACTTTTGTTCCACAATGATTGCCTGGCAAAAAATAGTTAATTGTGATGCAAGCCGTTCTGAAACCAATCGGCAAATTACTGAAAATGCTTAACTCGCCGAGAAAATCACTTTTGTTCCACAATGAATGTCCGGCAAAAAGTAGTAAATTTCAATGCAAGCCGTTCTGAAACAAATCGGCAAATTACTCAAAATGCTTAACTCGCCGAGAAAATCACTTTTGTTTCACAATGAATTGCTGGCAGAAAATAGTTCATTTCAATGCGAGACGTTCTGAAACCAATCGGCTTATTACTCAAAATACTTCAATCGCCGAAAAAGTCACTTTTTTCCCACAATGAATGGTTGGCAAAAAATAGTCAAGTTCAATGCAAGCCGTTCTGAAACCAATCGGCTAATTACTCAAAATGCTTAACTCGCCGAGAAAATCACTTTTTTCCCACAATGAATGTCTGGCAAAAAATAGTTAATTTTGATGCAAGCCGTTCTGAAACCAATCGGCAAATTACTCAAAATGCTTAACTCGGCGAGAAAATCACTTTTTTCCCACAATGAATGTCTGGCAAAAAACAGTAAATTTCAATGCAAGCCGTTCTGAAACCAATCGGCAAATTACTCAAAATGCTTAACTCGCCGAGAAAATCACTTTTGTTCCACAATGAATGTCCGGCAAAAAATAGTAAATTTCAATGCAAGCCGTTCTGAAACCAATTGGCAAATTACTCAAAATGCTTAACTCGCCGAGAAAATCACTTTTGTTCCACAATGAATGTCCGGCAAAAAATAGTAAATTTCAATGCAAGCCGTTCTGAAACCAATCGGCAAATTACTCAAAATGCTTATCTCGCCGAGAAAATCACTTTTGTTCCACAATGAATGTCCGGCAAAAAATAGTAAATTTCAATGCAAGCCGTTCTGAAACCAATCGGCAAATTACTCAAAATGCTTATCTCGCCGAGAAAATCACTTTTGTTCCACAATGAATGTCTGGCAAAAAAATAGTAAATTTCAATGGAAGCCGTTCTGAAAAGCATCGGCAAATTACTCAATATGCTTAACTCGCCGAGAAAATCACTTTTGTTCCACAATGAATGTCTGGCAAAAAAATAGTAAATTTCAATGGAAGCCGTCCTGAAAAGCATCGGCAAATTACTCAATATGCTTAACTCGCCGAGAAAATCACTTTTGTTCCACAATGAATGCCTAGCAAAAAATAGTTAATTGTGATGCAAGCCGTTCTGAGACCAATCGGCAAATTACTGAAAATGCTTAACTCGCCGAGAAAATCACTTTTGCTCCACAATGAATGTCCGGCAAAAAATAGTAAATTTCAATGCAAGCCGTTCTGAAACCAATCGGCAAATTACTCAAAATGCTTAACTCGCCGAGAAAATCACTTTTGTTCCACAATGAATGCCTGGCAAAAAATAGTTAATTGTGATGCAAGCCGTTCTGAAACCAATCGGCAAATTACTCAAAATGCTTAACTCGCTGAGAAAATCACTTTTGTTCCACAATGAATGCCTGGCAAAAAATAGTAAATTTCAATGCAAGCCGTTCTTGAAAGCAATCGGCAAATTACTCAAAATGCTGAACTCGCCGAGAAAATCACTTTTGTTCCACAATGAATGCCTGGCAAAAAATAGTAAATTTCAATGCAAGCCGTTCTGAAACCAATCGGCTAATTACTCAAAATGCTTAACTCGCCGAGAAAATCACTTTTTTCCCACAATGAATGTCTGGCAAAAAAATAGTAAATTTCAATGGAAGCCGTTCTGAAAAGCATCGGCAAATTACTCAATATGCTTAACTCGCCGAGAAAATCACTTTTGTTCCACAATGAATGTCCGGCAAAAAGTAGTAAATTTCAATGCAAGCCGTTCTGAAACAAATCGGCAAATTACTCAAAATGCTTAACTCGCCGAGAAAATCACTATTGTTCCACAATGAATGGCTGGCAAAAAATAGTTAATTGTGACGCAAGCCGTTCTGAAACCAATCGGCAAATTACTCAAAATGCTTAACTCGCCGAGAAAATCACTTTTGTTTCACAATGAATTGCTGGCAGAAAATAGTTCATTTCAATGCGAGACGTTCTGAAACCAATCGGCTTATTACTCAAAATGCTTCAATCGCCGAAAAAGTCACTTTTTTCCCACAATGAATGGTTGGCAAAAAATAGTCAAGTTCAATGCAAGCCGTTCTGAAACCAATCGGCTAATTACTCAAAATGCTTAACTCGCCGAGAAAATCACTTTTTTCCCACAATGAATGTCTGGCAAAAAATAGTTAATTTTGATGCAAGCCGTTCTGAAACCAATCGGCAAATTACTCAAAATGCTTAACTCGGCGAGAAAATCACTTTTTTCCCACACTGAATGTCTGGCAAAAAACAGTAAATTTCAATGCAAGCCGTTCTGAAACCAATCGGCAAATTACTCAAATTGCTTAACTCGCAGAGAAAATCACTTTTGTTCCACAATGAATGTCCGGCAAAAAATAGTAAATTTCAATGCAAGCCGTTCTGAAACCAATTGGCAAATTACTCAAAATGCTTAACTCGCCGAGAAAATCACTTTTGTTTCACACTGAATGTCTGGCAAAAAATAGTTAATTGTGATGCAAGCCGGTCTGAAACCAATCGGCAAATTTCTCAAAATGCTTAACTCGCCGAGAAAATCACTTTTTTCCCACAATGAATGGTTGGCAAAAAATAGTCAAGTTCAATGCAAGCCGTTCTGAAACCAATCGGCAAATTACTCAAAATGCTTAACTCGACGAGAAAATCACTTTTGTCCCAGAATGAATGCCTGGCAAAAAATGGTTAATTTCAATGCAAGACGTTCTGAAACTAATCGGCAAATATCTCAAGATGCTTAACTCGCCGAGAAAATCACTTTTGTTCCACAATGAATGCCTGGCAAAAAATAGTAAATTTCAATGCAAGCCGTTCTGAAAGCAATCGGCAAATTACTCAAAATGCAGAACTCGCCGAGAAAATCACTTTTGTTCCACAATGAATGCCTGGCAAAAAATAGTAAATTTCAATGCAAGCCTTTCTGAAACCAATCGGCTAATTACTCAAAATGCTTAACTCGCCGAGAAAATCACATTTTTCCCACAATGAATGACTGGCAAAAAATAGTTAATTTTGATTGAAGGCGTTCTGAAAGCTATCGGCAAATTACTCACCATGCTTAACTCGCCGAGAAAATCACTTTTGTTTCACACTGAATGCCTGGCAAAAAATAGTTAATTGTGATGCAAGCCGGTCTGAAACCAATCGGCAGATTTCTCAAAATGCTTCAATCGCCGAGAAAATCACTTCTTTCCCACAATGAATGGTTGGCAAAAAATAGTAAAGTTCAATGCAAGACGTTCTGAAACTAATCGGCAAATATCTCAAGATATTTTAATTCGAGAAAATCACTTTTGTTTCACACTGAATGCCTGGCAAAAAATAGTTAATTTTGATGCAAGCCGTTCTGAAACCAATCGGCAAATTACTCAAAATGCTTAACTCGCCGAGGAAATCACTTTTGTTTCACACTGAATGCCTGGCAAAAAATAGTTAATTGTGATGCAAGCCGTTCTGAAACCAATCGGCAAATTACTCAAGATGCTTAACTCGGCGAGAAAATCACTTTTTTCCCACAATGAATGTCTGGCAAAAAACAGTAAATTTCAATGTAAGCCGTTCTGAAACCAATCGGCAAATTACTCAAAATGCTTAACTCGCCGAGGAAATCACTTTTGTTCCACAATTAATGTCCGGAAAAAACTAGTAAATTTCAATGCAAGCCGTTCTGAAACCAATCGGCAAATTACTCAAAATGCTTAACTCGCCGAGAAAATCACTTTTGTTCCACAATGAATGCCTGGCAAAAAATAGTAAATTTCAATGGAAGCCGTTCTGAAAAGCATCGGCAAATTACTCAATATGCTTAACTCGCCGAGAAAATCACTTTTGTTCCACAATGAATGCCTGGCAAAAAATAGTTAATTGTGATGCAAGCCGTTCTGAAACCAATCGGCAAATTACTGAAAATGCTTAACTCGCCGAGAAAATCACTTTTGTTCCACAATGAATGTCCGGCAAAAAATAGTAAATTTCAATGCAAGCCGTTCTGAAACCAATCGGCAAATTACTCAAAATGCTTAACTCGCCGAGAAAATCACTTTTGTTCCACAATGAATGTCTGGCAAAAAATAGTAAATTTCAATGCAAGCCGTTCTGAAACCAATCGGCAAATTACTCAAAGTGCTTAATTCGCCGAGAAAAGCACTTTTGTTCCACACTGAATGTCTGGCAAAAAACAGTAAATTTCAATGCAAGCCGTTCTGAAACCAATCGGCTTATTACTCAAAGTGCTTAACTCGCCGAGAAAAGCACTTTTGTTCCACAATGAATGTCTGGCAAAAAAATAGTAAATTTCAATGGAAGCCGTTCTGAAAAGCATCGGCAAATTACTCAATATGCTTAACTCGCCGAGAAAATCACTTTTGTTCCACAATGAATGCCTGGCAAAAAATAGTTAATTGTGATGCAAGCCGTTCTGAAACCAATCGGCAAATTACTGAAAATGCTTAACTCGCCGAGAAAATCACTTTTGTTCCACAATGAATGTCCGGCAAAAAATAGTAAATTTCAATGCAAGCCGTTCTGAAACCAATCGGCAAATTACTCAAAATGCTTAACTCGCCGAGAAAATCACTTTTGTTCCACAATGAATGTCTGGCAAAAAATAGTAAATTTCAATGCAAGCCGTTCTGAAACCAATCGGCAAATTACTCAAAGTGCTTAATTCGCCGAGAAAAGCACTTTTGTTCCACACTGAATGTCTGGCAAAAAACAGTAAATTTCAATGCAAGCCGTTCTGAAACCAATCGGCTTATTACTCAAAATGCTTCAATCGCCGAGAAAATCACTTCTTTCCCACAATGAATGGTTGGCAAAAAATAGTAAAGTTCAATGCAAGACGTTCTGAAACTAATCGGCAAATATCTCAAGATGCTTAACTCGCCGAGAAATTCACTTCTTTTCCGAATTGAATGTCTGGCAAAAAATAGTCAAGTTCAATGCAAGCCGTTCTGAAACCAATCGGCAAATTACTCAAAATGCTTAACTCGACGAGAAAATCACTTTTGTCCCAGAATGAATGCCTGGCAAAAAATGGTTAATTTCAATGCAAGACGTTCTGAAACTAATCGGCAAATATCTCAAGATGCTTAACTCGCCGAGAAAATCACTTTTGTTCCACAATGAATGCCTGGCAAAAAATAGTAAATTTCAATGCAAGCCGTTCTGAAAGCAATCGGCAAATTACTCAAAATGCTGAACTCGCCGAGAAAATCACTTTTGTTCCACAATGAATGCCTGGCAAAAAATAGTAAATTTCAATGCAAGCCGTTCTGAAACCAATCGGCTAATTACTCAAAATGCTTAACTCGCCGAGAAAATCACATTTTTCCCACAATGAATGACTGGCAAAAAATAGTTAATTTTGATGCAAGGCGTTCTGAAAGCTATCGGCAAATTACTCACCATGCTTAACTCGCCGAGAAAATCACTTTTGTTTCACACTGAATGCCTGGCAAAAAATAGTTAATTGTGATGCAAGCCGGTCTGAAACCAATCGGCAGATTTCTCAAAATGCTTCAATCGCCGAGAAAATCACTTCTTTCCCACAATGAATGGTTGGCAAAAAATAGTAAAGTTCAATGCAAGACGTTCTGAAACTAATCGGCAAATATCTCAAGATGCTTAACTCGCCGAGAAATTCACTTCTTTTCCGAATTGAATGTCTGGCAAAAAATAGTTAATTTTGATGCAAGCCGTTCTGAAACCAATCGGCAAATTACTCAAAATGCTTAACTCGCCGAGGAAATCACTTTTGTTTCACACTGAATGCCTGGCAAAAAATAGTTAATTGTGATGCAAGCCGTTCTGAAACCAATCGGCAAATTACTCAAGATGCTTAACTCGGCGAGAAAATCACTTTTTTCCCACAATGAATGTCTGGCAAAAAACAGTAAATTTCAATGCAAGCCGTTCTGAAACCAATTGGCAAATTACTCAAAATGCTTAACTCGCCGAGGAAATCACTTTTGTTCCACAATGAATGTCCGGAAAAAACTAGTAAATTTCAATGCAAGCCGTTCTGAAACCAATCGGCAAATTACTCAAAATGCTTAACTCGCCGAGAAAATCACTTTTGTTCCACAATGAATGCCTGGCAAAAAATAGTAAATTTCAATGCAAGCCGTTCTGAAACCAATCGGCAAATTACTCAAAGTGCTTAACTCGCCGAGAAAATCACTTTTGTTCCACAATGAATGTCCGGCAAAAAATAGTAAATTTCAATGCAAGCCGTTCTGAAACCAATCGGCAAATTACTCAAAATGCTTAACTCGCCGAGAAAATCACTTTTGTTCCACAATGAATGTCTGGCAAAAAATAGTAAATTTCAATGCAAGCCGTTCTGAAACCAATCGGCAAATTACTCAAAGTGCTTAACTCGCCGAGAAAAGCACTTTTGTTCCACACTGAATGTCTGGCAAAAAACAGTAAATTTCAATGCAAGCCGTTCTGAAACCAATCGGCTTATTACTCAAAATGCTTCAATCGCCGAGAAAATCACTTCTTTCCCACAATGAATGGTTGGCAAAAAATAGTAAAGTTCAATGCAAGACGTTCTGAAACTAATCGGCAAATATCTCAAGATGCTTAACTCGCCGAGAAATTCACTTCTTTTCCGAATTGAATGTCTGGCAAAAAATAGTTAATTTTGATGCAAGCCGTTCTGAAACCAATCGGCAAATTACTCAAAATGCTTAACTAGCCGAGGAAATCACTTTTGTTTCACACTGAATGCCTGGCAAAAAATAGTTAATTGTGATGCAAGCCGTTCTGAAACCAATCGTCAAATTACTCAAAATGCTTAAATCTGCGAGAAAATCACTTTTTTCCCACAATGAATGTCTGGCAAAAAACAGTAAATTTCAATGCAAGCCGTTCTGAAACCAATTGGCAAATTACTCAAAATGCTTAACTCGCCGAGAAAATCACTTTTGTTCCACAATGAATGTCCGGCAAAAAATAGTAAATTTCAATGCAAGCCGTTCTGAAACCAATCGGCAAATTACTCAAAATGCTTAACTCGCCGAGGAAATCACTTTTGTTTCACACTGAATGCCTGGCAAAAAATAGTTAATTGTGATGCAAGCCGTTCTGAAACCAATCGTCAAATTACTCAAAATGCCAACTCTGCGAGAAAATCACTTTTTTCCCACAATGAATGTCTGGCAAAAAACAGTAAATTTCAATGCAAGCCGTTCTGAAACCAATCGGCAAATTACTCAAAATGCTTAACTCGCCGAGAAAATCACTTTTGTTCCACAATGAATGTCCCGCAAAAAATAGTAAATTTCAATGCAAGCCGTTCTGAAACCAATCGGCAAATTACTCAAAATGCTTAACTCGCCGAGAAAATCACTTTTGTTCCACAATGAATGTCTGGCAAAAAACAGTAAATTTCAATCCAAGCCGTTCTGAAACCAATCCGCTTATTACTCAAAATGCTTCAATCGCCGAGAAAATCACTTCTTTCCCACAATGAATGGTTGGCAAAAAGTAGTAAAGTTCAATGCAAGACGTTCTGAAACTAATCGGCAAATATCTCAAGATGCTTAACTCGCCGAGAAATTCACTTCTTTTCCGAATTGAATGTCTGGCAAAAAATAGTTAATTTTGATGCAAGCCGTTCTGAAACCAATCGGCAAATTACTCAAAATGCTTAACTCGCCGAGGAAATCACTTTTGTTTCACACTGAATGCCTGGCAAAAAATAGTTAATTGTGATGCAAGCCGTTCTGAAACCAATCGGCAAATTACTCAAGAAGCTTAACTCGGCGAGAAAATCACTTTTTTCCCACAATGAATGTCTGGCAAAAAACAGTAAATTTCAATGTAAGCCGTTCTGAAACCAATCGGCAAATTACTCAAAATGCTTAACTCGCCGAGAAAATCACTTTTGTTCCACAATGAATGTCCGGAAAAAACTAGTAAATTTCAATGCAAGCCGTTCTGAAACCAATCGGCAAATTACTCAAAATGCTTAACTCGCCGAGAAAATCACTTTTGTTCCACAATGAATGCCTGGCAAAAAATAGTAAATTTCAATGCAAGCCGTTCTGAAACCAATCGGCAAATTACTCAAAGTGCTTAACTCGCCGACAAAAGCACTTTTGTTCCACAATGAATGTCTGGCAAAAAAATAGTAAATTTCAATGGAAGCCGTTCTGAAAAGCATCGGCAAATTACTCAATATGCTTAACTCGCCGAGAAAATCACTTTTGTTCCACAATGAATGCCTGGCAAAAAATAGTTAATTGTGATGCAAGCCGTTCTGAAACAAATCGGCAAGTTACTGAAAATGCTTAACTCGCCGAGAAAATCACTTTTGTTCCACAATGAATGCCTGGCAAAAAATAGTTAATTGTGATGCAAGCCGTTCTGAAACCAATCGGCAAATTACTCAAAATGCTTTACTCGCCGAGAAAATCACTTTTGTTTCACAATGAATTGCTGGCAGAAAATAGTTCATTTCAATGCGAGACGTTCTGAAACCAATCGGCTGATTACTCAAAATGCTTCAATCGCCGAGAAAGTCACTTTTTTCCCACAATGAATGGTTGGCAAAAAATAGTCAAGTTCAATGCAAGCCGTTCTGAAACCAGTCGGCAAATTACTCAAAATGCTTAACTCGCCGAGAAAATCACTTTTGTTCCACAATGAATGTCCGGCAAAAAATAGTAAATTTCAATGCAAGCCGTTCTGAAACCAATCGGCAAATTACTCAAAATGCTTAACTCGCCGAGAAAATCACTTTTGTTCCACAATGAATGGTGGGCAAAAAATAGTAAATTTCTATGCAAGCCGTTCTGAAACCAATCGGCAAATTACTCAAAATGCTTAACTCGCCGAGAAAATCACTTTTGTCCCACAATGAATGCCTGGCAAAAAATGGTTAATTTCAATGCGTTCTGAAACTAATCGGCAAATATCTCAAGATGCTTAACTCGCCGAGAAATTCACTTCTTTTCCGAATTGAATGACTGGCAAAAAATAGTTAATTTTGATGCAAGCCGTTCTGAAACCAATCGGCAAATTACTCAAAATGCTTAACTCGCCGAGGAAATCACTTTTGTTTCACACTGAATGCCTGGCAAAAAATAGTTAATTGTGATGCAAGCCGTTCTGAAACCAATCGGCAAATTACTCAAAATGCTTAACTCGCCGAGAAAATCACTTTTGTTCCACAATGAATGCCTGGCAAAAAATAGTTAATTGTGATGCAAGCCGTTCTGAAACCAATCGGCAAATTACTGAAAAAGCTTAACTCGCCGAGAAAATCACTTTTGTTCCACAATGAATGCCCGGCAAAACATAGTAAATTTCAATGCAAGCCGTTCTGAAACAAATCGGCAAATTACTCAAAATGCTTAACTCGCCGAAAAAATCACTTTTGTTCCACAATGAATGCCTGGCAAAAAATAGTTAATTGTGGTGCAAGCCGTTCTGAAACCAATCGGCAAATTACTCAAAATGCTTAACTCGCCGAGAAAATCACTTTTGTTCCACAATGAATGCCTGGCAAAAAATAGTAAATTTCAATGCAAGCCGTTCTGAAAGCAATCGGCAAATTACTCAAAATGCTGAACTCGCCGAGAAAATCACTTTTGTTCCACAATGAATGCCTGGCAAAAAATAGTTAATTGTGATGCAAGCCGGTCTGAAACCAATCGGCAAATTTCTCAAAATGCTTAACTCGCCGAGAAAATGACTTTTTTCCCACAATGAATGTCTGGCAAAAAACAGTAAATTTCAATGCAAGCCGTTCTGAAACCAATCCGCTTATTACTCAAAATGCTTCAATCGCCGAGAAAATCACTTCTTTCCCACAATGAATGGTTGGCAAAAAATAGTAAAGTTCAATGCAAGACGTTCTGATACTAATCGGCAAATATCTCAAGATGCTTAACTCGCCGAGAAATTCACTTCTTTTCCGAATTGAATGTCTGGCAAAAAATAGTTAATTTTGATGCAAGCCGTTCTGAGACCAATCGGCAAATTACTCAAAATGCTTAACTCGACGAGAAAATCACTTTTTTCCCACAATGAATGGTTGGCAAAAAATAGTAAAGTTCAATGCAAGCCGTTCTGAAACAATTCGGCAAATTACTCAAAATGCTTAACTCGCCGAGAAAATCACTTTTGTTCCACAATGAATGTCTGGCAAAAAAATAGTAAATTTCAATGGAAGCCGTTCTGAACAGCATCGGCAAATTACTCAAAATGCTTTACTCGCCGAGAAAATCACTTTTGTTTCACAATGAATTGCTGGCAAAAAATAGTTCATTTCAATGCGAGACGTTCTGAAACCAATCGGCTTATTACTCAAAATGCTTCAATCGCCGAGAAAGTCACTTTTTTCCCACAATGAATGGTTGGCAAAAAATAGTCAAGTTCAATGCAAGCCGTTCTGAAACCAGTCGGCAAATTACTCAAAATGCTTAACTCGCCGAGAAAATCACTTTTGTTCCACAATGAATGGCAGGCAAAAAATAGTAAATTTCAATGCAAGCCGTTCTGAAACCAATCGTCAAATTACTCAAAATGCTTTACTCGCCGAGAAAATCACTTTTGTTCCACAATGAATGTCTGGCAAAAAATAGTAAATTTCAATGCAAGCCGTTCTGAAAGCAATCGGCAAATGACTCAAACTGCTTAACTCGCCGAGAAAATCACTTTTGTCCCACAATGAATGCCTGGCAAAAAATGGTTAATTTCAATGCAAGACGTTCTGAAACTAATCGGCAAATATCTCAAGATGCTAAACTCGCCGAGAAATTCACTTCTTTTCCGAATTGAATGTCTGGCAAAAAATAGTTAATTTTGATGCAAGCCGTTCTGAAACCAATCGGCAAATTACTCAAAATGCTTAACTCGCCGAGGAAATCACTTTTGTTTCACACTGAATGCCTGGCAAAAAATAGTTAATTGTGATGCAAGCCGTTCTGAAACCAATCGGCAAATTACTCAAAATGCTTAACTCGCCGAGAAAATCACTTTTGTTCCACAATGAATGCCTGGCAAAAAATAGTTAATTGTGATGCAAGCCGTTCTGAAACCAATCGGCAAATTACTCAAAATGCTTAACTCGCCGAGAAAATCACTTTTCTTCCACAATGAATGTCTGGCAAAAAACAGTAAATTTCAATGCAAGCCGTTCTGAAACCAATCGGCAAATTACTCAAAATGCTTAACTCGCCGAGAAAATCACTTTTGTTCCACAATGAATGTCCGGCAAAAAATAGTAAATTTCAATGCAAGCCGTTCTGAAACCAATCGGCGAATTACTCAAAATGCTTAACTCGCCGAGAAAATCACTTTTGTTCCACAATGAATGTCTGGCAAAAAATAGTAAATTTCAATGCAAGCCGTTCTGAAACCAATCGGCAAATTACTCAAAGTGCTTAACTCGCCGACAAATGCACTTTTGTTCCACAATGAATGTCTGGCAAAAAAATAGTAAATTTCAATGGAAGCCGTTCTGAAAAGCATCGGCAAATTAGTCAATATGCTTAACTCGCCGAGAAAATCACTTTTGTTCCACAATGATTGCCTGGCAAAAAATAGTTAATTGTGATGCAAGCCGTTCTGAAACCAATCGGCAAATTACTGAAAATGCTTAACTCGCCGAGAAAATCACTATTGTTCCACAATGAATGCCTGGCAAAAAATAGTTAATTGTGATGCAAGCCGTTCTGAAACCAATCGGCAAATTACTCAAAATGCTTAACTCGCCTAGAAAATCACTTTTGTTTCACAATGAATTGCTGGCAGAAAATAGTTCATTTCAATGCGAGACGTTCTGAAACCAATCGGCTTATTACTCAAAATGCTTCAATCGCCGAGAAAGTCACTTTTTTCCCACAATGAATGGTTGGCAAAAAATAGTCAAGTTCAATGCAAGCCGTTCTGAAACCAATCGGCTAATTACTCAAAATGCTTAACTCGCCGAGAAAATCACTTTTTTCCCACAATGAATGTCTGGCAAAAAATAGTTAATTTTGATGCAAGCCGTTCTGAAACCAATCGGCAAATTACTCAAAATGCTTAACTCGCCGAGAAAATCACTTTCGTTCCACAATGAATGTCCGGCAAAAAATAGTAAATTTCAATGCAAGCCGTCCTGAAACCAATCGGCAAATTACTCAAAATGCTTAACTCGCCGAGAAAATCACTTTTGTTCCACAATGAATGTCCGGCAAAAAATAGTAAATTTCAATGCAAGCCGTTCTGAAACCAATCGGCAAATTACTCAAAATGCTTATCTCGCCGAGAAAATCACTTTTGTTCCACAATGAATGGCGGGCAAAAAATAGTAAATTTCAATGCAAGCCGTTCTGAAACCAATCGGCAAATTACTCAAAGTGCTTAACTCGCCGAGAAAAGCACTTTTGTTCCACAATGAATGTCTGGCAAAAAATAGTTAATTGTGATGCAAGCCGTTCTGAAACCAATCGGCAAATTACTCAAAATGCTTAACTCGCTGAGAAAATCACTTTTGTTCCACAATGAATGCCTGGCAAAAAATAGTAAATTTCAATGCAAGCCGTTCTGAAAGCAATCTGCAAATTACTCAAAATGCTGAACTCGCCGAGAAAATCACTTTTGTTCCACAATGAATGCCTGGCAAAAAATAGTAAATTTCAATGCAAGCCGTTCTGAAACCAATCGGCTAATTACTCAAAATGCTTAACTCGCCGAGAAAATCACTTTTTTCCCACAATGAATGTCTGGCAAAAAAATAGTAAATTTCAATGGAAGCCGTTCTGAAAAGCATCGGCAAATTACTCAATATGCTTAACTCGCCGAGAAAATCACTTTTGTTCCACAATGAATTCCTGGCAAAAAATAGTTAATTGTGATGCAAGCCGTTCTGAAACCTATCGGCAAATTACTCAAAGTGCTTAACTCGCCGAGAAAATCACTTTTGTTTCACACTGAATGTCTGGCAAAAAATAGTTAATTGTGATGCAAGCCGGTCTGAAACCATTCGGCAAATTTCTCAAAATGCTTAACTCGCCGAGAAAATCACTTTATTCCCACAATGAATGTCTGGCAAAAAACAGTAAATTTCAATGCAAGCCGTTCTGAAGCCAATCGGCTTATTACTCAAAATGCTTCAATCGCCGAGAAAATCACTTCTTTCCCACAATGAATGGTTGGCAAAAAATAGTAAAGTTCAATGCAAGACGTTCTGAAACCAATCGGCAAATTACTCAAAGTGCTTAACTCGCCGAGAAAAGCACTTCTTTTCCGAATTGAATGTCTGGCAAAAAATAGTTAATTTCAATGCAAGCCGTTCTGAAACCAATCGGCAAATTACTCAAAATGCTTAACTCGCCGAGGAAATCACTTTTGTTTCACAATGTATGGTTGGCAAAAAATAGTAAAGTTCAATGCAAGACGTTCTGAAACTAATCGGCAAATATCTCAAGATGCTTAACTCGCCGAGAAATTCACTTCTTTTCCGAATTGAATGTCTGGCAAAAAATAGTTAATTTTGATGCAAGCCGTTCTGAAACCAATCGGCAAATTACTCAAAATGCTTAATTCGCCGAGGAAATCACTTTTGTTTCACACTGAATGCCTGGCAAAAAATAGTTAATTGTGATGCAAGCCGTTCTGAAACCAATCGTCAAATTACTCAAAATGCTTAAATCTGCGAGAAGATCACTCTTTTCCCACAATGAATGTCTGGCAAAAAACAGTAAATTTCAATGCAAGCCGTTCTGAAACCAATCGGCAAATTACTAAAAAAGGCTTAACTCGCCGAGAAAATGACTTTGGTTCCACAATGAATGTCCGGCAAAAAATAGTAAATTTCAATGCAAGCCGTTCTGAAACCAATCGGCAAATTACTCAAAATGCTTAACTCGCCGAGGAAATCACATTTGTTTCACACTGAATGCCTGGCAAAAAATAGTTAATTGTGATGCAAGCCGTTCTGAAACCAATCGTCAAATTACTCAAAATGCTTAACTCTGCGAGAAAATCACTTTTTTCCCCACAATGAATGTCTGGCAAAAAACAGTAAATTTCAATGCAAGCCGTTCTGAAACCAATCGGCAAATTACTCAAAATGCTTAACTCGCCGAGAAAATCACTTTTGTTCCACAATGAATGTCCGGCAAAAAATAGTAAATTTCAATGCAAGCCGTTCTGAAACCAATCGTCAAATTACTCAAAATGCTTAACTCGCCGAGAAAATCACTTTTGTTCCACAATGAATGTCTGGCAAAAAATAGTAAATTTCAATGCAAGCCGTTCTGAAACCAATCGGCAAATTACTCAAAATGCTTAACTCGCCGAGAAAATCACTTTTGTTCCACAATGAATGTCCGGCAAAAAATAGTAAATTTCAATGCAAGCCGTTCTGAAACAAATCGGCAAATTACTCAAAATGCTTAACTCGCCGAGAAAATCACTATTGTTCCACAATGAATGCCTGGCAAAAAATAGTTAATTGTGACGCAAGCCGTTCTGAAACCAATCGGCAAATTACTCAAAATGCTTAACTCGCCGAGAAAATCACTTTTGTTTCACAATGAATTGCTGGCAGAAAATAGTTCATTTCAATGCGAGACGTTCTGAAACCAATTGGCTTATTACTCAAAATGCTTCAATCGCCGAAAAAGTCACTTTTTTCCCACAATGAATGGTTGGCAAAAAATAGTCAAGTTCAATGCAAGCCGTTCTGAAACCAATCGGCTAATTACTCAAAATGCTTAACTCGCCTAGAAAATCACTTTTTTCCCACAATGAATGTCTGGCAAAAAATAGTTAATTTTGATGCAAGCCGTTCTGAAACCAATCGGCAAATTACTCAAAATGCTTAACTCGGCGAGAAAATCACTTTTTTCCCACAATGAATGTCTGGCAAAAAACAGTAAAATTCAATGCAAGCCGTTCTGAAACCAATCGGCAAATTACTCAAAATGCTTAACTCGCCGAGAAAATCACTTTTGTTCCACAATGAATGTCCGGCAAAAAATAGTAAATTTCAATGCAAGCCGTTCTGAAACCAATTGGCAAATTACTCAAAATGCTTAACTCGCCGAGAAAATCACTTTTGTTCCACAATGAATGTCCGGCAAAAAATAGTAAATTTCAATGCAAGCCGTTCTGAAACCAATCGGCAAATTACTCAAAATGCTTATCTCGCCGAGAAAATCACTTTTGTTCCACAATGAATGTCTGGCAAAAAAATAGTAAATTTCAATGGAAGCCGTTCTGAAAAGCATCGGCAAATTACTCAATATGCTTAACTCGCCGAGAAAATCACTTTTGTTCCACAATGAATGCCTGGCAAAAAATAGTTAATTGTGATGCAAGCCGTTCTGAGACCAATCGGCAAATTACTCGCCGAGAAAATCACTTTTGCTCCACAATGAATGTCCGGCAAAAAATAGTAAATTTCAATGCAAGCCGTTCTGAAACCAATCGGCAAATTACTCAAAATGCTTAACTCGCCGAGAAAATCACTTTTGTTCCACAATGAATGCCTGGCAAAAAATAGTTAATTGTGATGCAAGCCGTTCTGAAACCAATCGGCAAATTACTCAAAATGCTTAACTCGCTGAGAAAATCACTTTTGTTCCACAATGAATGCCTGGCAAAAAATAGTAAATTTCAATGCAAGCCGTTCTTGAAAGCAATCGGCAAATTACTCAAAATGCTGAACTCGCCGAGAAATTCACTTCTTTTCCGAATTGAATGTCTGGCAAAAAATAGTTAATTTTGATGCAAGCCGTTCTGAAACCAATCGGCAAATTACTCAAAATGCTTAACTCGCCGAGAAAATCACTTTTGTTCCACAATGAATGCCTGGCAAAAAACAGTAAATTTCAATGCAAGCCGTCCTGAAAGCAATCGGCAAATTACTCAAAATGCTGAACTCGCCGAGAAAATCACTTTTGTT
Organism: Scyliorhinus torazame; assembly: GCF_047496885.1. Taxonomy (NCBI): domain Eukaryota; kingdom Metazoa; phylum Chordata; class Chondrichthyes; order Carcharhiniformes; family Scyliorhinidae; genus Scyliorhinus; species Scyliorhinus torazame. The sequence continues at coordinate 172,622 of NW_027307791.1, forward strand.
CCACAATGAATGCCTGGCAAAAAATAGTAAATTTCAATGCAAGCCGTTCTGAAACCAATCGGCTAATTACTCAAAATGCTTAACTCGCCGAGAAAATCACTTTTTTCCCACAATGAATGACTGCCAAAAAATAGTTAATTTTGATGCAAGCCGTTCTGAAAGCTATCGGCAAATTACTCAAAATGCTTAACTCGCCGAGAAAATCACTTTTGTTTCACACTGAATGCCTGGCAAAAAATAGTTAATTGTGATGCAAGCCGGTCTGAAACCAATCGGCAGATTTCTCAAAATGCTTAACTCGCCGAGAAAATCACTTTTTTCCCACAATGAATGTCTGGCAAAAAACAGTAAATTTCAATCCAAGCCGTTCTGAAACCAATCCGCTTATTACTCAAAATGCTTCAATCGCCGAGAAAATCACTTCTTTCCCACAATGAATGGTTGGCAAAAAATAGTAAAGTTCAATGCAAGACGTTCTGAACCTAATCGGCAAATATCTCAAGATGCTTAACTCGCCGAGAAATTCACTTCTTTTCCGAATTGAATGTCTGGCAAAAAATAGTTAATTTTGATGCAAGCCGTTCTGAAACCAATCGGCAAATTACTCAAAATGCTTAACTCGCCGAGGAAATCACTTTTGTTTCACACTGAATGCCTGGCAAAAAATAGTTAATTGTGATGCATGCCGTTCTGAAACCAATCGGCAAATTACTCAAAATGCTTAACTCGGCGAGAAAATCACTTTTTTCCCACAATGAATGTCTGGCAAAAAACAGTAAATTTCAATGCAAGCCGTTCTGAAACCAATCGGCAAATTACTCAAAATGCTTAACTCGCCGAGAAAATCACTTTTGTTCCACAATGAATGTCCGGCAAAAAATAGTAAATTTCAATGCAAGCCGTTCTGAAACCAATTGGCAAATTACTCAAAATGCTTAACTCGCCGAGAAAATCACTTTTGTTCCACAATGAATGTCCGGCAAAAAATAGTAAATTTCAATGCAAGCCGTTCTGAAACCAATCGGCAAATTACTCAAAATGCTTATCTCGCCGAGAAAATCACTTTTGTTCCACAATGAATGTCTGGCAAAAAAATAGTAAATTTCAATGGAAGCCGTTCTGAAAAGCATCGGCAAATTACTCAATATGCTTAACTGGCCGAGAAAATCACTTTTGTTCCACAATGAATGCCTGGCAAAAAATAGTTAATTGTGATGCAAGCCGTTCTGAGACCAATAGGCAAATTACTGAAAATGCTTAACTCGCCGAGAAAATCACTTTTGCTCCACAATGAATGTCCGGCAAAAAATAGTAAATTTCAATGCAAGCCGTTCTGAAACCAATCGGCAAATTACTCAAAATGCTTAACTCGCCGAGAAAATCACTTTTGTTCCACAATGAATGCCTGGCAAAAAATAGTTAATTGTGATGCAAGCCGTTCTGAAACCAATCGGCAAATTACTCAAAATGCTTAACTCGCTGAGAAAATCACTTTTGTTCCACAATGAATGCCTGGCAAAAAATAGTAAATTTCAATGCAAGCCGTTCTTGAAAGCAATCGGCAAATTACTCAAAATGCTGAACTCGCCGAGAAAATCACTTTTGTTCCACAATGAATGCCTGGCAAAAAATAGTAAATTTCAATGCAAGCCGTTCTGAAACCAATCGGCTAATTACTCAAAATGCTTAACTCGCCGAGAAAATCACTTTTTTCCCACAATGAATGTCTGGCAAAAAAATAGTAAATTTCAATGGAAGCCGTTCTGAAAAGCATCGGCAAATTACTCAATATGCTTAACTCGCCGAGAAAATCACTTTTGTTCCACAATGAATGCCTGGCAAAAAATAGTTAATTGTGATGCAAGCCGTTCTGAGACCAATCGGCAAATTACTGAAAATGCTTAACTCGCCGAGAAAATCACTTTTGTTCCACAATGAATGTCCGGCAAAAAATAGTAAATTTCAATGCAAGCCGTTCTGAAACCAATCGGCAAATTACTCAAAATGCTTAACTCGCCGAGAAAATCACTTTTGTTCCACAATGAATGTCCGGCAAAAAATAGTAAATTTCAATGCAAGCCGTTCTGAAACCAATTGGCAAATTACTCAAAATGCTTAACTCGCCGAGAAAATCACTTTTGTTCCACAATGAATGTCCGGCAAAAAATAGTAAATTTCAATGCAAGCCGTTCTGAAACCAATCGGCAAATTACTCAAAATGCTTATCTCGCCGAGAAAATCACTTTTGTTCCACAATGAATGTCTGGCAAAAAAATAGTAAATTTCAATGGAAGCCGTTCTGAAAAGCATCGGCAAATTACTCAATATGCTTAACTCGCCGAGAAAATCACTTTTGTTCCACAATGAATGCCTGGCAAAAAATAGTTAATTGTGATGCAAGCCGTTCTGAGACCAATCGGCAAATTACTCGCCGAGAAAATCACTTTTGCTCCACAATGAATGTCCGGCAAAAAATAGTAAATTTCAATGCAAGCCGTTCTGAAACCAATCGGCAAATTACTCAAAATGCTTAACTCGCCGAGAAAATCACTTTTGTTCCACAATGAATGCCTGGCAAAAAATAGTTAATTGTGATGCAAGCCGTTCTGAAACCAATCGGCAAATTACTCAAAATGCTTAACTCGCTGAGAAAATCACTTTTGTTCCACAATGAATGCCTGGCAAAAAATAGTAAATTTCAATGCAAGCCGTTCTTGAAAGCAATCGGCAAATTACTCAAAATGCTGAACTCGCCGAGAAAATCACTTTTGTTCCACAATGAATGCCTGGCAAAAAATAGTAAATTTCAATGCAAGCCGTTCTGAAACCAATCGGCTAATTACTCAAAATGCTTAACTCGCCGAGAAAATCACTTTTTTCCCACAATGAATGTCTGGCAAAAAAATAGTAAATTTCAATGGAAGCCGTTCTGAAAAGCATCGGCAAATTACTCAATATGCTTAACTCGCCGAGAAAATCACTTTTGTTCCACAATGAATGCCTGGCAAAAAATAGTTAATTGTGATGCAAGCCGTTCTGAGACCAATCGGCAAATTACTGAAAATGCTTAACTCGCCGAGAAAATCACTTTTGTTCCACAATGAATGTCCGGCAAAAAATAGTAAATTTCAATGCAAACCGTTCTGAAACAAATCGGCAAATTACTCAAAATGCTTAACTCGCCGAGAAAATCACTTTTGTTCCACAATGAATGCCTGGCAAAAAATAGTTAATTGTGATGCAAGCCGTTCTGAAACCAATCGGCAAATTACTCAAAATGCTTAACTCGCCGAGAAAATCACTTTTGTTCCACAATGAATGCCTGGCAAAAAATAGTAAATTTCAATGCAAGCCGTTCTGAAAGCAATCGGCAAATTACTCAAAATGCTGAACTCGCCGAGAAAATCACTTTTGTTTCACACTGAATGTCTGGCAAAAAATAGTTAATTGTGATGCAAGCCGGTCTGAAACCAATCGGCAAATTTCTCAAAATGCTTAACTCGCCGAGAAAATCACTTTTTTCCCACAATGAATGTCTGGCAAAAAATAGTTCATTTCAATGCGAGACGTTCTGAAACCAATCGGCTTATTACTCAAAATGCTTCAATCGCCGAGAAAGTCACTTTTTTCCCACAATGAATGGTTGGCAAAAAATAGTCAAGTTCAATGCAAGCCGTTCTGAAACCAATCTGCAAATTACTCAAAATGCTTAACTCGCCGAGAAAATCACTTTTGTCCCACAATGAATGCCTGGCAAAAAATGGTTAATTTCAATGCAAGACGTTCTGAAACTAATCGGCAAATATCTCAAGATGCTTAACTCGCCGAGAAATTCACTTCTTTTCCGAATTGAATGTCTGGCAAAAAATAGTTAATTTTGATGCAAGCCGTTCTGAAACCAATCGGCAAATTACTCAAAATGCTTAACTCGCCGAGAAAATCACATTTGTTCCACAATGAATGCCTGGCAAAAAACAGTAAATTTCAATGCAAGCCGTCCTGAAAGCAATCGGCAAATTACTCAAAATGCTGAACTCGCCGAGAAAATCACTTTTGTTCCACAATGAATGCCTGGCAAAAAATAGTAAATTTCAATGCAAGCCGTTCTGAAACCAATCGGCTAATTACTCAAAATGCTTAACTCGCCGAGAAAATCACTTTTTTCCCACAATGAATGACTGCCAAAAAATAGTTAATTTTGATGCAAGCCGTTCTGAAAGCTATCGGCAAATTACTCAAAATGCTTAACTCGCCGAGAAAATCACTTTTGTTTCACACTGAATGCCTGGCAAAAAATAGTTAATTGTGATGCAAGCCGGTCTGAAACCAATCGGCAGATTTCTCAAAATGCTTAACTCGCCGAGAAAATCACTTTTTTCCCACAATGAATGTCTGGCAAAAAACAGTAAATTTCAATCCAAGCCGTTCTGAAACCAATCCGCTTATTACTCAAAATGCTTCAATCGCCGAGAAAATCACTTCTTTCCCACAATGAATGGTTGGCAAAAAATAGTAAAGTTCAATGCAAGACGTTCTGAACCTAATCGGCAAATATCTCAAGATGCTTAACTCGCCGAGAAATTCACTTCTTTTCCGAATTGAATGTCTGGCAAAAAATAGTTAATTTTGATGCAAGCCGTTCTGAAACCAATCGGCAAATTACTCAAACTGCTTAACTCGCCGAGGAAATCACTTTTGTTTCACACTGAATGCCTGGCAAAAAATAGTTAATTGTGATGCATGCCGTTCTGAAACCAATCGGCAAATTACTCAAAATGCTTAACTCGGCGAGAAAATCACTTTTTTCCCACAATGAATGTCTGGCAAAAAACAGTAAATTTCAATGCAAGCCGTTCTGAAACCAATCGGCAAATTACTCAAAATGCTTAACTCGCCGAGAAAATCACTTTTGTTCCACAATGAATGTCCGGCAAAAAATAGTAAATTTCAATGCAAGCCGTTCTGAAACCAATTGGCAAATTACTCAAAATGCTTAACTCGCCGAGAAAATCACTTTTGTTCCACAATGAATGTCCGGCAAAAAATAGTAAATTTCAATGCAAGCCGTTCTGAAACCAATCGGCAAATTACTCAAAATGCTTATCTCGCCGAGAAAATCACTTTTGTTCCACAATGAATGTCTGGCAAAAAAATAGTAAATTTCAATGGAAGCCGTTCTGAAAAGCATCGGCAAATTACTCAATATGCTTAACTCGCCGAGAAAATCACTTTTGTTCCACAATGAATGCCTGGCAAAAAATAGTTAATTGTGATGCAAGCCGTACTGAGACCAATAGGCAAATTACTGAAAATGCTTAACTCGCCGAGAAAATCACTTTTGCTCCACAATGAATGTCCGGCAAAAAATAGTAAATTTCAATGCAAGCCGTTCTGAAACCAATCGGCAAATTACTCAAAATGCTTAACTCGCCGAGAAAATCACTTTTGTTCCACAATGAATGCCTGGCAAAAAGTAGTTAATTGTGATGCAAGCCGTTCTGAAACCAATCGGCAAATTACTCAAAATGCTTAACTCGCTGAGAAAATCACTTTTGTTCCACAATGAATGCCTGGCAAAAAATAGTAAATTTCAATGCAAGCCGTTCTTGAAAGCAATCGGCAAATTACTCAAAATGCTGAACTCGCCGAGAAAATCACTTTTGTTCCACAATGAATGCCTGGCAAAAAATAGTAAATTTCAATGCAAGCCGTTCTGAAACCAATCGGCTAATTACTCAAAATGCTTAACTCGCCGAGAAAATCACTTTTTTCCCACAATGAATGTCTGGCAAAAAAATAGTAAATTTCAATGGAAGCCGTTCTGAAAAGCATCGGCAAATTACTCAATATGCTTAACTCGCCGAGAAAATCACTTTTGTTCCACAATGAATGCCTGGCAAAAAATAGTTAATTGTGATGCAAGCCGTTCTGAGACCAATCGGCAAATTACTGAAAATGCTTAACTCGCCGAGAAAATCACTTTTGTTCCACAATGAATGTCCGGCAAAAAATAGTAAATTTCAATGCAAACCGTTCTGAAACAAATCGGCAAATTACTCAAAATGCTTAACTCGCCGAGAAAATCACTTTTGTTCCACAATGAATGCCTGGCAAAAAATAGTTAATTGTGATGCAAGCCGTTCTGAAACCAATCGGCAAATTACTCAAAATGCTTAACTCGCCGAGAAAATCACTTTTGTTCCACAATGAATGCCTGGCAAAAAACAGTAAATTTCAATGCAAGCCGTCCTGAAAGCAATCGGCAAATTACTCAAAATGCTGAACTCGCCGAGAAAATCACTTTTGTTCCACAATGAATGCCTGGCAAAAAATAGTAAATTTCAATGCAAGCCGTTCTGAAACCAATCGGCTAATTACTCAAAATGCTTAACTCGCCGAGAAAATCACTTTTTTCCCACAATGAATGACTGCCAAAAAATAGTTAATTTTGATGCAAGCCGTTCTGAAAGCTATCGGCAAATTACTCAAAATGCTTAACTCGCCGAGAAAATCACTTTTGTTTCACACTGAATGCCTGGCAAAAAATAGTTAATTGTGATGCAAGCCGGTCTGAAACCAATCGGCAGATTTCTCAAAATGCTTAACTCGCCGAGAAAATCACTTTTTTCCCACAATGAATGTCTGGCAAAAAACAGTAAATTTCAATCCAAGCCGTTCTGAAACCAATCCGCTTATTACTCAAAATGCTTCAATCGCCGAGAAAATCACTTCTTTCCCACAATGAATGGTTGGCAAAAAATAGTAAAGTTCAATGCAAGACGTTCTGAACCTAATCGGCAAATATCTCAAGATGCTTAACTCGCCGAGAAATTCACTTCTTTTCCGAATTGAATGTCTGGCAAAAAATAGTTAATTTTGATGCAAGCCGTTCTGAAACCAATCGGCAAATTACTCAAAATGCTTAACTCGCCGAGGAAATCACTTTTGTTTCACACTGAATGCCTGGCAAAAAATAGTTAATTGTGATGCATGCCGTTCTGAAACCAATCGGCAAATTACTCAAAATGCTTAACTCGGCGAGAAAATCACTTTTTTCCCACAATGAATGTCTGGCAAAAAACAGTAAATTTCAATGCAAGCCGTTCTGAAACCAATCGGCAAATTACTCAAAATGCTTAACTCGCCGAGAAAATCACTTTTGTTCCACAATGAATGTCCGGCAAAAAATAGTAAATTTCAATGCAAGCCGTTCTGAAACCAATTGGCAAATTACTCAAAATGCTTAACTCGCCGAGAAAATCACTTTTGTTCCACAATGAATGTCCGGCAAAAAATAGTAAATTTCAATGCAAGCCGTTCTGAAACCAATCGGCAAATTACTCAAAATGCTTATCTCGCCGAGAAAATCACTTTTGTTCCACAATGAATGTCTGGCAAAAAAATAGTAAATTTCAATGGAAGCCGTTCTGAAAAGCATCGGCAAATTACTCAATATGCTTAACTGGCCGAGAAAATCACTTTTGTTCCACAATGAATGCCTGGCAAAAAATAGTTAATTGTGATGCAAGCCGTTCTGAGACCAATAGGCAAATTACTGAAAATGCTTAACTCGCCGAGAAAATCACTTTTGCTCCACAATGAATGTCCGGCAAAAAATAGTAAATTTCAATGCAAGCCGTTCTGAAACCAATCGGCAAATTACTCAAAATGCTTAACTCGCCGAGAAAATCACTTTTGTTCCACAATGAATGCCTGGCAAAAAATAGTTAATTGTGATGCAAGCCGTTCTGAAACCAATCGGCAAATTACTCAAAATGCTTAACTCGCTGAGAAAATCACTTTTGTTCCACAATGAATGCCTGGCAAAAAATAGTAAATTTCAATGCAAGCCGTTCTTGAAAGCAATCGGCAAATTACTCAAAATGCTGAACTCGCCGAGAAAATCACTTTTGTTCCACAATGAATGCCTGGCAAAAAATAGTAAATTTCAATGCAAGCCGTTCTGAAACCAATCGGCTAATTACTCAAAATGCTTAACTCGCCGAGAAAATCACTTTTTTCCCACAATGAATGTCTGGCAAAAAAATAGTAAATTTCAATGGAAGCCGTTCTGAAAAGCATCGGCAAATTACTCAATATGCTTAACTCGCCGAGAAAATCACTTTTGTTCCACAATGAATGCCTGGCAAAAAATAGTTAATTGTGATGCAAGCCGTTCTGAGACCAATCGGCAAATTACTGAAAATGCTTAACTCGCCGAGAAAATCACTTTTGTTCCACAATGAATGTCCGGCAAAAAATAGTAAATTTCAATGCAAGCCGTTCTGAAACCAATCGGCAAATTACTCAAAATGCTTAACTCGCCGAGAAAATCACTTTTGTTCCACAATGAATGTCCGGCAAAAAATAGTAAATTTCAATGCAAGCCGTTCTGAAACCAATTGGCAAATTACTCAAAATGCTTAACTCGCCGAGAAAATCACTTTTGTTCCACAATGAATGTCCGGCAAAAAATAGTAAATTTCAATGCAAGCCGTTCTGAAACCAATCGGCAAATTACTCAAAATGCTTATCTCGCCGAGAAAATCACTTTTGTTCCACAATGAATGTCTGGCAAAAAAATAGTAAATTTCAATGGAAGCCGTTCTGAAAAGCATCGGCAAATTACTCAATATGCTTAACTCGCCGAGAAAATCACTTTTGTTCCACAATGAATGCCAGGCAAAAAATAGTTAATTGTGATGCAAGCCGTTCTGAGACCAATCGGCAAATTACTCGCCGAGAAAATCACTTTTGCTCCACAATGAATGTCCGGCAAAAAATAGTAAATTTCAATGCAAGCCGTTCTGAAACCAATCGGCAAATTACTCAAAATGCTTAACTCGCCGAGAAAATCACTTTTGTTCCACAATGAATGCCTGGCAAAAAATAGTTAATTGTGATGCAAGCCGTTCTGAAACCAATCGGCAAATTACTCAAAATGCTTAACTCGCTGAGAAAATCACTTTTGTTCCACAATGAATGCCTGGCAAAAAATAGTAAATTTCAATGCAAGCCGTTCTTGAAAGCAATCGGCAAATTACTCAAAATGCTGAACTCGCCGAGAAAATCACTTTTGTTCCACAATGAATGCCTGGCAAAAAATAGTAAATTTCAATGCAAGCCGTTCTGAAACCAATCGGCTAATTACTCAAAATGCTTAACTCGCCGAGAAAATCACTTTTTTCCCACAATGAATGTCTGGCAAAAAAATAGTAAATTTCAATGGAAGCCGTTCTGAAAAGCATCGGCAAATTACTCAATATGCTTAACTCGCCGAGAAAATCACTTTTGTTCCACAATGAATGCCTGGCAAAAAATAGTTAATTGTGATGCAAGCCGTTCTGAGACCAATCGGCAAATTACTGAAAATGCTTAACTCGCCGAGAAAATCACTTTTGTTCCACAATGAATGTCCGGCAAAAAATAGTAAATTTCAATGCAAACCGTTCTGAAACAAATCGGCAAATTACTCAAAATGCTTAACTCGCCGAGAAAATCACTTTTGTTCCACAATGAATGCCTGGCAAAAAATAGTTAATTGTGATGCAAGCCGTTCTGAAACCAATCGGCAAATTACTCAAAATGCTTAACTCGCCGAGAAAATCACTTTTGTTCCACAATGAATGCCTGGCAAAAAATAGTAAATTTCAATGCAAGCCGTTCTGAAAGCAATCGGCAAATTACTCAAAATGCTGAACTCGCCGAGAAAATCACTTTTGTTTCACACTGAATGTCTGGCAAAAAATAGTTAATTGTGATGCAAGCCGGTCTGAAACCAATCGGCAAATTTCTCAAAATGCTTAACTCGCCGAGAAAATCACTTTTTTCCCACAATGAATGTCTGGCAAAAAATAGTTCATTTCAATGCGAGACGTTCTGAAACCAATCGGCTTATTACTCAAAATGCTTCAATCGCCGAGAAAGTCACTTTTTTCCCACAATGAATGGTTGGCAAAAAATAGTCAAGTTCAATGCAAGCCGTTCTGAAACCAATCTGCAAATTACTCAAAATGCTTAACTCGCCGAGAAAATCACTTTTGTCCCACAATGAATGCCTGGCAAAAAATGGTTAATTTCAATGCAAGACGTTCTGAAACTAATCGGCAAATATCTCAAGATGCTTAACTCGCCGAGAAATTCACTTCTTTTCCGAATTGAATGTCTGGCAAAAAATAGTTAATTTTGATGCAAGCCGTTCTGAAACCAATCGGCAAATTACTCAAAATGCTTAACTCGCCGAGAAAATCACTTTTGTTCCACAATGAATGCCTGGCAAAAAACAGTAAATTTCAATGCAAGCCGTCCTGAAAGCAATCGGCAAATTACTCAAAATGCTGAACTCGCCGAGAAAATCACTTTTGTTCCACAATGAATGTCTGGCAAAAAATAGTACATTTCAATGCAAGCCGTTCTGAAACCAATCGGCTAATTACTCAAAATGCTTAACTCGCCGAGAAAATCACTTTTGTCCCACAATGAATGCCTGGCAAAAAATGGTTAATTTCAATGCAAGACGTTCTGAAACTAATCGGCAAATATCTCAAGATGCTTAACTCGCCGAGAAATTCACTTCTTTTCCGAATTGAATGTCTGGCAAAAAATAGTTAATTTTGATGCAAGCCGTTCTGAAACCAATCGGCAAATTACTCAAAATGCTTAACTCGCCGAGAAAATCACTTTTGTTCCACAATGAATGCCTGGCAAAAAACAGTAAATTTCAATGCAAGCCGTCCTGAAAGCAATCGGCAAATTACTCAAAATGCTGAACTCGCCGAGAAAATCACTTTTGTTCCACAATGAATGCCTGGCAAAAAATAGTAAATTTCAATGCAAGCCGTTCTGAAACCAATCGGCTAATTACTCAAAATGCTTAACTCGCCGAGAAAATCACTTTTTTCCCACAATGAATGACTGCCAAAAAATAGTTAATTTTGATGCAAGCCGTTCTGAAAGCTATCGGCAAATTACTCAAAATGCTTAACTCGCCGAGAAAATCACTTTTGTTTCACACTGAATGCCTGGCAAAAAATAGTTAATTGTGATGCAAGCCGGTCTGAAACCAATCGGCAGATTTCTCAAAATGCTTAACTCGCCGAGAAAATCACTTTTTTCCCACAATGAATGTCTGGCAAAAAACAGTAAATTTCAATCCAAGCCGTTCTGAAACCAATCCGCTTATTACTCAAAATGCTTCAATCGCCGAGAAAATCACTTCTTTCCCACAATGAATGGTTGGCAAAAAATAGTAAAGTTCAATGCAAGACGTTCTGAACCTAATCGGCAAATATCTCAAGATGCTTAACTCGCCGAGAAATTCACTTCTTTTCCGAATTGAATGTCTGGCAAAAAATAGTTAATTTTGATGCAAGCCGTTCTGAAACCAATCGGCAAATTACGCAAACTGCTTAACTCGCCGAGGAAATCACTTTTGTTTCACACTGAATGCCTGGCAAAAAATAGTTAATTGTGATGCATGCCGTTCTGAAACCAATCGGCAAATTACTCAAAATGCTTAACTCGGCGAGAAAATCACTTTTTTCCCACAATGAATGTCTGGCAAAAAACAGTAAATTTCAATGCAAGCCGTTCTGAAACCAATCGGCAAATTACTCAAAATGCTTAACTCGCCGAGAAAATCACTTTTGTTCCACAATGAATGTCCGGCAAAAAATAGTAAATTTCAATGCAAGCCGTTCTGAAACCAATCGGCAAATTACTCAAAATGCTTATCTCGCCGAGAAAATCACTTTTGTTCCACAATGAATGTCTGGCAAAAAAATAGTAAATTTCAATGGAAGCCGTTCTGAAAAGCATCGGCAAATTACTCAATATGCTTAACTGGCCGAGAAAATCACTTTTGTTCCACAATGAATGCCTGGCAAAAAATAGTTAATTGTGATGCAAGCCGTTCTGAGACCAATAGGCAAATTACTGAAAATGCTTAACTCGCCGAGAAAATCACTTTTGCTCCACAATGAATGTCCGGCAAAAAATAGTAAATTTCAATGCAAGCCGTTCTGAAACCAATCGGCAAATTACTCAAAATGCTTAACTCGCCGAGAAAATCACTTTTGTTCCACAATGAATGCCTGGCAAAAAATAGTTAATTGTGATGCAAGCCGTTCTGAAACCAATCGGCAAATTACTCAAAATGCTTAACTCGCTGAGAAAATCACTTTTGTTCCACAATGAATGCCTGGCAAAAAATAGTAAATTTCAATGCAAGCCGTTCTTGAAAGCAATCGGCAAATTACTCAAAATGCTGAACTCGCCGAGAAAATCACTTTTGTTCCACAATGAATGCCTGGCAAAAAATAGTAAATTTCAATGCAAGCCGTTCTGAAACCAATCGGCTAATTACTCAAAATGCTTAACTCGCCGAGAAAATCACTTTTTTCCCACAATGAATGTCTGGCAAAAAAATAGTAAATTTCAATGGAAGCCGTTCTGAAAAGCATCGGCAAATTACTCAATATGCTTAACTCGCCGAGAAAATCACTTTTGTTCCACAATGAATGCCTGGCAAAAAATAGTTAATTGTGATGCAAGCCGTTCTGAGACCAATCGGCAAATTACTGAAAATGCTTAACTCGCCGAGAAAATCACTTTTGTTCCACAATGAATGTCCGGCAAAAAATAGTAAATTTCAATGCAAGCCGTTCTGAAACCAATCGGCAAATTACTCAAAATGCTTAACTCGCCGAGAAAATCACTTTTGTTCCACAATGAATGTCCGGCAAAAAATAGTAAATTTCAATGCAAGCCGTTCTGAAACCAATTGGCAAATTACTCAAAATGCTTAACTCGCCGAGAAAATCACTTTTGTTCCACAATGAATGTCCGGCAAAAAATAGTAAATTTCAATGCAAGCCGTTCTGAAACCAATCGGCAAATTACTCAAAATGCTTATCTCGCCGAGAAAATCACTTTTGTTCCACAATGAATGTCTGGCAAAAAAATAGTAAATTTCAATGGAAGCCGTTCTGAAAAGCATCGGCAAATTACTCAATATGCTTAACTCGCCGAGAAAATCACTTTTGTTCCACAATGAATGCCTGGCAAAAAATAGTTAATTGTGATGCAAGCCGTTCTGAGACCAATCGGCAAATTACTCGCCGAGAAAATCACTTTTGCTCCACAATGAATGTCCGGCAAAAAATAGTAAATTTCAATGCAAGCCGTTCTGAAACCAATCGGCAAATTACTCAAAATGCTTAACTCGCCGAGAAAATCACTTTTGTTCCACAATGAATGCCTGGCAAAAAATAGTTAATTGTGATGCAAGCCGTTCTGAAACCAATCGGCAAATTACTCAAAATGCTTAACTCGCTGAGAAAATCACTTTTGTTCCACAATGAATGCCTGGCAAAAAATAGTAAATTTCAATGCAAGCCGTTCTTGAAAGCAATCGGCAAATTACTCAAAATGCTGAACTCGCCGAGAAAATCACTTTTGTTCCACAATGAATGCCTGGCAAAAAATAGTAAATTTCAATGCAAGCCGTTCTGAAACCAATCGGCTAATTACTCAAAATGCTTAACTCGCCGAGAAAATCACTTTTTTCCCACAATGAATGTCTGGCAAAAAAATAGTAAATTTCAATGGAAGCCGTTCTGAAAAGCATCGGCAAATTACTCAATATGCTTAACTCGCCGAGAAAATCACTTTTGTTCCACAATGAATGCCTGGCAAAAAATAGTTAATTGTGATGCAAGCCGTTCTGAGACCAATCGGCAAATTATTGAAAATGCTTAACTCGCCGAGAAAATCACTTTTGTTCCACAATGAATGTCCGGCAAAAAATAGTAAATTTCAATGCAAACCGTTCTGAAACAAATCGGCAAATTACTCAAAATGCTTAACTCGCCGAGAAAATCACTTTTGTTCCACAATGAATGCCTGGCAAAAAATAGTTAATTGTGATGCAAGCCGTTCTGAAACCAATCGGCAAATTACTCAAAATGCTTAACTCGCCGAGAAAATCACTTTTGTTCCACAATGAATGCCTGGCAAAAAATAGTAAATTTCAATGCAAGCCGTTCTGAAAGCAATCGGCAAATTACTCAAAATGCTGAACTCGCCGAGAAAATCACTTTTGTTTCACACTGAATGTCTGGCAAAAAATAGTTAATTGTGATGCAAGCCGGTCTGAAACCAATCGGCAAATTTCTCAAAATGCTTAACTCGCCGAGAAAATCACTTTTTTCCCACAATGAATGTCTGGCAAAAAATAGTTCATTTCAATGCGAGACGTTCTGAAACCAATCGGCTTATTACTCAAAATGCTTCAATCGCCGAGAAAGTCACTTTTTTCCCACAATGAATGGTTGGCAAAAAATAGTCAAGTTCAATGCAAGCCGTTCTGAAACCAATCTGCAAATTACTCAAAATGCTTAACTCGCCGAGAAAATCACTTTTGTCCCACAATGAATGCCTGGCAAAAAATGGTTAATTTCAATGCAAGACGTTCTGAAACTAATCGGCAAATATCTCAAGATGCTTAACTCGCCGAGAAATTCACTTCTTTTCCGAATTGAATGTCTGGCAAAAAATAGTTAATTTTGATGCAAGCCGTTCTGAAACCAATCGGCAAATTACTCAAAATGCTTAACTCGCCGAGAAAATCACTTTTGTTCCACAATGAATGCCTGGCAAAAAACAGTAAATTTCAATGCAAGCCGTCCTGAAAGCAATCGGCAAATTACTCAAAATGCTGAACTCGCCGAGAAAATCACTTTTGTTCCACAATGAATGCCTGGCAAAAAATAGTAAATTTCAATGCAAGCCGTTCTGAAACCAATCGGCTAATTACTCAAAATGCTTAACTCGCCGAGAAAATCACTTTTTTCCCACAATGAATGACTGCCAAAAAATAGTTAATTTTGATGCAAGCCGTTCTGAAAGCTATCGGCAAATTACTCAAAATGCTTAACTCGCCGAGAAAATCACTTTTGTTTCACACTGAATGCCTGGCAAAAAATAGTTAATTGTGATGCAAGCCGGTCTGAAACCAATCGGCAGATTTCTCAAAATGCTTAACTCGCCGAGAAAATCACTTTTTTCCCACAATGAATGTCTGGCAAAAAACAGTAAATTTCAATCCAAGCCGTTCTGAAACCAATCCGCTTATTACTCAAAATGCTTCAAGCGCCGAGAAAATCACTTCTTTCCCACAATGAATGGTTGGCAAAAAATAGTAAAGTTCAATGCAAGACGTTCTGAACCTAATCGGCAAATATCTCAAGATGCTTAACTCGCCGAGAAATTCACTTCTTTTCCGAATTGAATGTCTGGCAAAAAATAGTTAATTTTGATGCAAGCCGTTCTGAAACCAATCGGCAAATTACTCAAACTGCTTAACTCGCCGAGGAAATCACTTTTGTTTCACACTGAATGCCTGGCAAAAAATAGTTAATTGTGATGCATGCCGTTCTGAAACCAATCGGCAAATTACTCAAAATGCTTAACTCGGCGAGAAAATCACTTTTTTCCCACAATGAATGTCTGGCAAAAAACAGTAAATTTCAATGCAAGCCGTTCTGAAACCAATCGGCAAATTACTCAAAATGCTTAACTCGCCGAGAAAATCACTTTTGTTCCACAATGAATGTCCGGCAAAAAATAGTAAATTTCAATGCAAGCCGTTCTGAAACCAATTGGCAAATTACTCAAAATGCTTAACTCGCCGAGAAAATCACTTTTGTTCCACAATGAATGTCCGGCAAAAAATAGTAAATTTCAATGCAAGCCGTTCTGAAACCAATCGGCAAATTACTCAAAATGCTTATCTCGCCGAGAAAATCACTTTTGTTCCACAATGAATGTCTGGCAAAAAAATAGTAAATTTCAATGGAAGCCGTTCTGAAAAGCATCGGCAAATTACTCAATATGCTTAACTCGCCGAGAAAATCACTTTTGTTCCACAATGAATGCCTGGCAAAAAATAGTTAATTGTGATGCAAGCCGTACTGAGACCAATAGGCAAATTACTGAAAATGCTTAACTCGCCGAGAAAATCACTTTTGCTCCACAATGAATGTCCGGCAAAAAATAGTAAATTTCAATGCAAGCCGTTCTGAAACCAATCGGCAAATTACTCAAAATGCTTAACTCGCCGAGAAAATCACTTTTGTTCCACAATGAATGCCTGGCAAAAAGTAGTTAATTGTGATGCAAGCCGTTCTGAAACCAATCGGCAAATTACTCAAAATGCTTAACTCGCTGAGAAAATCACTTTTGTTCCACAATGAATGCCTGGCAAAAAATAGTAAATTTCAATGCAAGCCGTTCTTGAAAGCAATCGGCAAATTACTCAAAATGCTGAACTCGCCGAGAAAATCACTTTTGTTCCACAATGAATGCCTGGCAAAAAATAGTAAATTTCAATGCAAGCCGTTCTGAAACCAATCGGCTAATTACTCAAAATGCTTAACTCGCCGAGAAAATCACTTTTTTCCCACAATGAATGTCTGGCAAAAAAATAGTAAATTTCAATGGAAGCCGTTCTGAAAAGCATCGGCAAATTACTCAATATGCTTAACTCGCCGAGAAAATCACTTTTGTTCCACAATGAATGCCTGGCAAAAAATAGTTAATTGTGATGCAAGCCGTTCTGAGACCAATCGGCAAATTACTGAAAATGCTTAACTCGCCGAGAAAATCACTTTTGTTCCACAATGAATGTCCGGCAAAAAATAGTAAATTTCAATGCAAACCGTTCTGAAACAAATCGGCAAATTACTCAAAATGCTTAACTCGCCGAGAAAATCACTTTTGTTCCACAATGAATGCCTGGCAAAAAATAGTTAATTGTGATGCAAGCCGTTCTGAAACCAATCGGCAAATTACTCAAAATGCTTAACTCGCCGAGAAAATCACTTTTGTTCCACAATGAATGCCTGGCAAAAAATAGTAAATTTCAATGCAAGCCGTTCTGAAAGCAATCGGCAAATTACTCAAAATGCTGAACTCGCCGAGAAAATCACTTTTGTTTCACACTGAATGTCTGGCAAAAAATAGTTAATTGTGATGCAAGCCGGTCTGAAACCAATCGGCAAATTTCTCAAAATGCTTAACTCGCCGAGAAAATCACTTTTTTCCCACAATGAATGTCTGGCAAAAAATAGTTCATTTCAATGCGAGACGTTCTGAAACCAATCGGCTTATTACTCAAAATGCTTCAATCGCCGAGAAAGTCACTTTTTTCCCACAATGAATGGTTGGCAAAAAATAGTCAAGTTCAATGCAAGCCGTTCTGAAACCAATCTGCAAATTACTCAAAATGCTTAACTCGCCGAGAAAATCACTTTTGTCCCACAATGAATGCCTGGCAAAAAATGGTTAATTTCAATGCAAGACGTTCTGAAACTAATCGGCAAATATCTCAAGATGCTTAACTCGCCGAGAAATTCACTTCTTTTCCGAATTGAATGTCTGGCAAAAAATAGTTAATTTTGATGCAAGCCGTTCTGAAACCAATCGGCAAATTACTCAAAATGCTTAACTCGCCGAGAAAATCACTTTTGTTCCACAATGAATGCCTGGCAAAAAACAGTAAATTTCAATGCAAGCCGTCCTGAAAGCAATCGGCAAATTACTCAAAATGCTGAACTCGCCGAGAAAATCACTTTTGTTCCACAATGAATGCCTGGCAAAAAATAGTAAATTTCAATGCAAGCCGTTCTGAAACCAATCGGCTAATTACTCAAAATGCTTAACTCGCCGAGAAAATCACTTTTTTCCCACAATGAATGACTGCCAAAAAATAGTTAATTTTGATGCAAGCCGTTCTGAAAGCTATCGGCAAATTACTCAAAATGCTTAACTCGCCGAGAAAATCACTTTTGTTTCACACTGAATGCCTGGCAAAAAATAGTTAATTGTGATGCAAGCCGGTCTGAAACCAATCGGCAGATTTCTCAAAATGCTTAACTCGCCGAGAAAATCACTTTTTTCCCACAATGAATGTCTGGCAAAAAACAGTAAATTTCAATCCAAGCCGTTCTGAAACCAATCCGCTTATTACTCAAAATGCTTCAATCGCCGAGAAAATCACTTCTTTCCCATAATGAATGGTTGGCAAAAAATAGTAAAGTTCAATGCAAGACGTTCTGAAACTAATCGGCAAATATCTCAAGATGCTTAACTCGCCGAGAAATTCACTTCTTTTCCGAATTGAATGTCTGGCAAAAAATAGTTAATTTTGATGCAAGCCGTTCTGAAACCAATCGGCAAATTACTCAAAATGCTTAACTCGCCGAGGAAATCACTTTTGTTTCACACTGAATGCCTGGCAAAAAATAGTTAATTGTGATGCAAGCCGTTCTGAAACCAATCGGCAAATTACTCAAAATGCTTAACTCGGCGAGAAAATCACTTTTTTCCCACAATGAATGTCTGGCAAAAAACAGTAAATTTCAATGCAAGCCGTTCTGAAACCAATCGGCAAATTACTCAAAATGCTTAACTCGCCGAGAAAATCACTTTTGTTCCACAATGAATGTCCGGCAAAAACTAGTAAATTTCAATGCAAGCCGTTCTGAAACCAATCGGCAAATTACTCAAAATGCTTAACTCGCCGAGAAAATCACTTTTGTTCCACAATGAATGTCTGGCAAAAAATAGTAAATTTCAATGCAAGCCGTTCTGTAACCAATCGGCAAATTACTCAAAGTGCTTAACTCGCCGAGAAAAGCACTTTTGTTCCACAATGAATGTCTGGCAAAAAACAGTAAATTTCAATGCAAGCCGTTCTGAAACCAATCGGCTTATTACTCAAAATGCTTCAATCGCCGAGAAAATCTCTTCTTTCCCACAATGAATGGTTGGCAAAAAATAGTAAAGTTCAATGCAAGACGTTCTGAAACTAATCGGCAAATATCTCAAGATGCTTAACTCGCCGAGAAATTCACTTCTTTTCCGAATTGAATGTCTGGCAAAAAATAGTTAATTTTGATGCAAGCCGTTCTGAAACCAATCGGCAAATTACTCAAAGTGCTTAACTCGCCGAGGAAATCACTTTTGTTTCACACTGAATGTCTGGCAAAAAATAGTTAATTGTGATGCAAGGCGTTCTGAAACCAATCGTCAAATTACTCAAAATGCTTAACTCTGCGAGAAAATCACTTTTTTCCCCACAATGAATGTCTGGCAAAAAACAGTAAATTTCAATGCAAGCCGTTCTGAAACCAATCGGCAAATTACTCAAAATGCTTAACTCGCCGAGAAAATCACTTTTGTTCCACAATGAATGTCCGGCAAAAAATAGTAAATTTCAATGCAAGCCGTTCTGATACCAATCGGCAAATTACTCAAAATGCTTAACTCGCCGAGAAAATCACTTTTGTTCCACAATGAATGTCTGGCAAAAAATAGTAAATTTCAATGCAAGCCGTTCTGAAACCAATCGGCAAATTACTCAAAGTGCTTAACTCGCCGACAAAAGCACTTTTGTTCCACAATGAATGTCTGGCAAAAAAATAGTAAATTTCAATGGAAGCCGTTCTGAAAAGCATCGGCAAATTACTCAATATGCTTAACTCGCCGAGAAAATCACTTTTGTTCCACAATGATTGCCTGGCAAAAAATAGTTAATTGTGATGCAAGCCGTTCTGAAACCAATCGGCAAATTACTGAAAATGCTTAACTCGCCGAGAAAATCACTTTTGTTCCACAATGAATGGCGGGCAAAAAATAGTATATTTCAATGCAAGCCGTTCTGAAACAAATCGGCAAATTACTCAAAATGCTTAACTCGCCGAGAAAATCACTATTGTTCCACAATGAATGCCTGGCAAAAAATAGTTAATTGTGACGCAAGCCGTTCTGAAACCAATCGGCAAATTACTCAAAATGCTTAACTCGCCGAGAAAATCACTTTTTTTTCACAATGAATTGCTGGCAGAAAATAGTTCATTTCAATGCGAGACGTTCTGAAACCAATCGGCTTATTAATCAAAATGCTTAAATCGCCGAGAAAGTCACTTTTTTCCCACAATGAATGGTTGGCAAAAAATAGTCAAGTTCAATGCAAGCCGTTCTGAAACCAATCGGCAAATTACTCAAAATGCTTAACTCGGCGAGAAAATCACTTTTTTCCCACAATGAATGTCTGGCAAAAAACAGTAAATTTCAATGCAAGCCGTTCTGAAACCAATCGGCAAATTACTCAAAATGCTTAACTCGCCGAGAAAATCACTTTTGTTCCACAATGAATGCCTGGCAAAAAATAGTTAATTGTGATGCAAGCCGTTCTGAGACCTATCGGCAAATTACTGAAAATGCTTAACTCGCCGAGAAAATCACTTTTGCTCCACAATGAATGTCCGGCATAAAATAGTAAATTTCAATGCAAGCCGTTCTGAAACCAATCGGCAAATTACTCAAAATGCTTAACTCGCCGACAAAATCACTTTTGTTCCACAATGAATGCCTGGCAAAAAATAGTTAATTGTGATGCAAGCCGTTCTGAAACCAATCGGCAAATTACTCAAAATGCTTAACTCGCTGAGAAAATCACTTTTGTTCCACAATGAATGCCTGGCAAAAAATAGTAAATTTCAATGCAAGCCGTTCTTGAAAGCAATCGGCAAATTACTCAAAATGCTGAACTCGCCGAGAAAATCACTTTTGTTCCACAATGAATGCCTGGCAAAAAATAGTAAATGTCAATGCAAGCCGTTCTGAAACCAATCGGCTAATTACTCAAAATGCTTAACTCGCCGAGAAAATCACTTTTTTCCCACAATGAATGTCTGGCAAAAAAATAGTAAATTTCAATGGAAGCCGTTCTGAAAAGCATCGGCAAATTACTCAATATGCTTAACTCGCCGAGAAAATCACTTTTGTTCCACAATGAATGCCTGGCAAAAAATAGTTAATTGTGATGCAAGCCGTTCTGAGACCAATCGGCAAATTACTGAAAATGCTTAACTCGCCGAGAAAATCACTTTTGTTCCACAATGAATGTCCGGCAAAAAATAGTAAATTTCAATGCAAACCGTTCTGAAACAAATCGGCAAATTACTCAAAATGCTTAACTCGCCGAGAAAATCACTTTTGTTCCACAATGAATGCCTGGCAAAAAATAGTTAATTGTGATGCAAGCCGTTCTGAAACCAATCGGCAAATTACTCAAAATGCTTAACTCGCCGAGAAAATCACTTTTGTTTCACACTGAATGTCTGGCAAAAAATAGTAAATTTCAATGCAAGCCGTTCTGAAAGCAATCGGCAAATTACTCAAAATGCTGAACTCGCCGAGAAAATCACTTTTGTTTCACACTGAATGTCTGGCAAAAAATAGTTAATTGTGATGCAAGCCGGTCTGAAACCAATCGGCAAATTTCTCAAAATGCTTAACTCGCCGAGAAAATCACTTTTTTCCCACAATGAATGTCTGGCAAAAAATAGTACATTTCAATGCAAGCCGTTCTGAAACCAATCTGCAAATTACTCAAAATGCTTAACTCGCCGAGAAAATCACTTTTGTCCCACAATGAATGCCTGGCAAAAAATGGTTAATTTCAATGCAAGACGTTCTGAAACTAATCGGCCAATATCTCAAGATGCTTAACTCGCCGAGAAATTCACTTCTTTTCCGAATTGAATGTCTGGCAAAAAATAGTTAATTTTGATGCAAGCCGTTCTGAAACCAATCGGCAAATTACTCAAAATGCTTAACTCGCCGAGAAAATCACTTTTGTTCCACAATGAATGCCTGGCAAAAAACAGTAAATTTCAATGCAAGCCGTCCTGAAAGCAATCGGCAAATTACTCAAAATGCTGAACTCGCCGAGAAAATCACTTTTGTTCCACAATGAATGCCTGGCAAAAAATAGTAAATTTCAATGCAAGCCGTTCTGAAACCAATCGGCAAATTACTCAAAATGCTTAACTCGCCGAGAAAATCACTTTTGTTCCACAATGAATGCCTGGCAAAAAACAGTAAATTTCAATGCAAGCCGTCCTGAAAGCAATCGGCAAATTACTCAAAATGCTGAACTCGCCGAGAAAATCACTTTTGTTCCACAATGAATGCCTGGCAAAAAATAGTAAATTTCAATGCAAGCCGTTCTGAAACCAATCGGCTAATTACTCAAAATGCTTAACTCGCCGAGAAAATCACTTTTTTCCCACAATGAATGACTGGCAAAAAATAGTTAATTTTGATGCAAGCCGTTCTGAAAGCTATCGGCAAATTACTCAAAATGCTTAACTCGCCGAGAAAATCACTTTTGTTTCACACTGAATGCCTGGCAAAAAATAGTTAATTGTGATGCAAGCCGGTCTGAAACCAATCGGCAGATTTCTCAAAATGCTTAACTCGCCGAGAAAATCACTTTTTTCCCACAATGAATGTCTGGCAAAAAACAGTAAATTTCAATCCAAGCCGTTCTGAAACCAATCCGCTTATTACTCAAAATGCTTCAATCGCCGAGAAAATCACTTCTTTCCCACAATGAATGGTTGGCAAAAAATAGTAAAGTTCAATGCAAGACGTTCTGAAACTAATCGGCAAATATCTCAAGATGCTTAACTCGCCGAGAAATTCACTTCTTTTCCGAATTGAATGTCTGGCAAAAAATAGTTAATTTTGATGCAAGCCGTTCTGAAACCAATCGGCAAATTACTCAAAATGCTTAACTCGCCGAGGAAATCACTTTTGTTTCACACTGAATGCCTGGTAAAAAATAGTTAATTGTGATGCAAGCCGTTCTGAAACCAATCGGCAAATTACTCAAAATGCTTAACTCGGCGAGAAACTCACTTTTTTCCCACAATGAATGTCTGGCAAAAAACAGTAAATTTCAATGCAAGCCGTTCTGAAACCAATCGGCAAATTACTCAAAATGCTTAACTCGCCGAGAAAATCACTTGTGTTCCACAATGAATGTGCGGCAAAAACTAGTAAATTTCAATGCAAGCCGTTCTGAAACCAATCGGCAAATTACTCAAAATGCTTAACTCGCCGAGAAAATCACTTTTGTTCCACAATGAATGTCTGGCAAAAAATAGTAAATTTCAATGCAAGCCGTTCTGAAACCAATCGGCAAATTACTCAAAGTGCTTAATTCGCCGAGAAAAGCACTTTTGTTCCACAATGAATGTCTGGCAAAAAACAGTAAATTTCAATGCAAGCCGTTCTGAAACCAATCGGCTTATTCCTCAAAATGCTTCAATCGCCGAGAAAATCTCTTCTTTCCCACAATGAATGGTTGGCAAAAAATAGTAAAGTTCAATGCAAGACGTTCTGAAACTAATCGGCAAATATCTCAAGATGCTTAACTCGCCGAGAAATTCACTTCTTTTCCGAATTGAATGTCTGGCAAAAAATAGTTAATTTTGATGCAAGCCGTTCTGAAACCAATCGGCAAATTACTCAAAGTGCTTAACTCGCCGACAAAAGCACTTTTGTTCCACAATGAATGTCTGGCAAAAAAATAGTAAATTTCAATGGAAGCCGTTCTGAAAAGCATCGGCAAATTACTCAATATGCTTAACTCGCCGAGAAAATCACTTTTGTTCCACAATGATTGCCTGGCAAAAAATAGTTAATTGTGATGCAAGCCGTTCTGAAACCAATCGGCAAATTACTGAAAATGCTTAACTCGCCGAGAAAATCACTTTTGTTCCACAATGAATGTCCGGCAAAAAATAGTATATTTCAATGCAAGCCGTTCTGAAACAAATCGGCAAATTACTCAAAATGCTTAACTCGCCGAGAAAATCACTATTGTTCCACAATGAATGCCTGGCAAAAAATAGTTAATTGTGACGCAAGCCGTTCTGAAACCAATCGGCAAATTACTCAAAATGCTTAACTCGCCGAGAAAATCACTTTTGTTTCACAATGAATTGCTGGCAGAAAATAGTTCATTTCAATGCGAGACGTTCTGAAACCAATCGGCTTATTAATCAAAATGCTTAAATCGCCGAGAAAGTCACTTTTTTCCCACAATGAATGGTTGGCAAAAAATAGTCAAGTTCAATGCAAGCCGTTCTGAAACCAATTGGCTAATTACTCAAAATGCTTAACTCGCCGAGAAAATCACTTTTTTCCCACAATGAATGTCTGGCAAAAAATAGTTAATTTTGATGCACGCCGTTCTGAAACCAATCGGCAAATTACTCAAAATGCTTAACTCGGCGAGAAAATCACTTTTTTCCCACAATGAATGTCTGGCAAAAAACAGTAAATTTCAATGCAAGCCGTTCTGAAACCAATCGGCAAATTACTCAAAATGCTTAACTCGCCGAGAAAATCACTTTTGTTCCACAATGAATGTCCGGCAAAATATAGTAAATTTCAATGCAAGCCGTTCTGAAACCAATCGGCAAATTACTCAAAATGCTTAACTCGCCGAGAAAATCACTTTTGTTCCACAATGAATGTCTGGAAAAAAATAGTAAATTTCAATGCAAGCCGTTCTGAAACCAATCGGCAAATTACTCAAAGTGCTTAACTCGCCGACAAAAGCACTTTTGTTCCACAATGAATGTCTGGCAAAAAAATAGTAAATTTCAATGGAAGCCGTTCAGAAAAGCATCGGCAAATTACTCAATATGCTTAACTCGCCGAGAAAATCACTTTTGTTCCACAATGATTGCCTGGCAAAAAATAGTTAATTGTGATGCAAGCCGTTCTGAAACCAATCGGCAAATTACTGAAAATGCTTAACTCGCCGAGAAAATCACTTTTGTTCCACAATGAATGTCCGGCAAAAAATAGTAAATTTCAATGCAAGCCGTTCTGAAACAAATCGGCAAATTACTCAAAATGCTTAACTTGCCGAGAAAATCACTATTGTTCCACAATGAATGCCTGGCAAAAAATAGTTAATTGTGACGCATGCCGTTCTGAAACCAATCGGCAAATTACTCAAAATGCTTAACTCGCCGAGAAAATCACTTTTGTTTCACAATGAATTGCTGGCAGAAAATAGTTCATTTCAATGCGAGACGTTCTGAAACCAATCGGCTTATTACTCAAAATGCTTCAATCGCCGAGAAAGTCACTTTTTTCCCACAATGAATGGTTGGCAAAAAATAGTCAAGTTCAATGCAAGCCGTTCTGAAACCAATCGGCTAAATACTCAAAATGCTTAACTCGCCTAGAAAATCACTTTTTTCCCACAATGAATGTCTGGCAAAAAATAGTTAATTTTGATGCAAGCCGTTCTGAAACCAATCGGCAAATTACTCAAAATGCTTAACTCGGCGAGAAAATCACTTTTTTCCCACAATGAATGTCTGGCAAAAAAATAGTAAATTTCAATGGAAGCCGTTCAGAAAAGCATCGGCAAATTACTCAATATGCTTAACTCGCCGAGAAAATCACTTTTGTTCCACAATGATTGCCTGGCAAAAAATAGTTAATTGTGATGCAAGCCGTTCTGAAACCAATCGGCAAATTACTGAAAATGCTTAACTCGCCGAGAAAATCACTTTTGTTCCACAATGAATGTCCGGCAAAAAATAGTAAATTTCAATGCAAGCCGTTCTGAAACAAATCGGCAAATTACTCAAAATGCTTAACTTGCCGAGAAAATCACTATTGTTCCACAATGAATGCCTGGCAAAAAATAGTTAATTGTGACGCATGCCGTTCTGAAACCAATCGGCAAATTACTCAAAATGCTTAACTCGCCGAGAAAATCACTTTTGTTTCACAATGAATTGCTGGCAGAAAATAGTTCATTTCAATGCGAGACGTTCTGAAACCAATCGGCTTATTACTCAAAATGCTTCAATCGCCGAGAAAGTCACTTTTTTCCCACAATGAATGGTTGGCAAAAAATAGTCAAGTTCAATGCAAGCCGTTCTGAAACCAATCGGCTAAATACTCAAAATGCTTAACTCGCCTAGAAAATCACTTTTTTCCCACAATGAATGTCTGCCAAAAAATAGTTAATTTTGATGCAAGCCGTTCTGAAACCAATCGGCAAATTACTCAAAATGCTTAACTCGGCGAGAAAATCACTTTTTTCCCACAATGAATGTCTGGCAAAAAACTGTAAAATTCAATGCAAGCCGTTCTGAAACCAATCGGCAAATTACTCAAAATGCTTAACTCGCCGTGAAAATCACTTTTGTTCCACAATGAATGTCCGGCAAAAAATAGTAAATTTCAATGCAAGCCGTTCTGAAACCAATTGGCAAATTACTCAAAATGCTTAACTCGCCGAGAAAATCACTTTTGTTCCACAATGAATGTCCGGCAAAAAATAGTTAATTGTGATGCAAGCCGTTCTGAAACCAATCGGCAAATTACTGAAAATGCTTAACTCGCCGAGAAAATCACTTTTGTTCCACAATGAATGTCTGGCAAAAAAATAGTAAATTTCAATGGAAGCCGTTCTGAAAAGCATCGGCAAATTACTCAATATGCTTAACTCGCCGAGAAAATCACTTTTGTTCCACAATGAATGCCTGGCAAAAAATAGTTAATTGTGATGCAAGCCGTTCTGAGACCAATCGGCAAATTACTGAAAATGCTTAACTCGCCGAGAAAATCACTTTTGCTCTACAATGAATGTCCGGCAAAAAATAGTAAATTTCAATGCAAGCCGTTCTGAAACCAATCGGCAAATTACTCAAAATGCTTAACTCGCCGAGATAATCACTTTTGTTCCACAATGAATGCCTGGCAAAAAATAGTTAATTGTGATGCAAGTCGTTCTGAAACCAATCGGCAAATTACTCAAAATGCTTAACTCGCTGAGAAAATCACTTTTGTTCCACAATGAATGCCTGGCAAAAAATAGTAAATTTCAATGCAAGCCGTTCTTGAAAGCAATCGGCAAATTACTCAAAATGCTGAACTCGCCGAGAAAATCACTTTTGTTCCACAATGAATGCCTGGCAAAAAATAGTAAATTTCAATGCAAGCCGTTCTGAAACCAATCGGCTAATTACTCAAAATGCTTAACTCGCCGAGAAAATCACTTTTTTCCCACAATGAATGTCTGGCAAAAAAATAGTAAATTTCAATGGAAGCCGTTCTGAAAAGCATCGGCAAATTACTCAATATGCTTAACTCGCCGAGAAAATCACTTTTGTTCCACAATGAATGCCTGGCAAAAAATAGTTAATTGTGATGCAAGCCGTTCTGAGACCAATCGGCAAATTACTGAAAATGCTTAACTCGCCGAGAAAATCACTTTTGTTCCACAATGAATGTCCGGCAAAAAATAGTATATTTCAATGCAAACCGTTCTGAAACAAATCGGCAAATTACTCAAAATGCTTAACTCGCCGAGAAAATCACTTTTGTTCCACAATGAATGCCTGGCAAAAAATAGTTAATTGTGATGCAAGCCGTTCTGAAACCAATCGGCAAATTACTCAAAATGCTTAACTCGCCGAGAAAATCACTTTTGTTCCACAATGAATGCCTGGCAAAAAATAGTAAATTTCAATGCAAGCCGTTCTGAAAGCAATCGGCAAATTACTCAAAATGCTGAACTCGCCGAGAAAATCACTTTTGTTTCACACTGAATGTCTGGCAAAAAATAGTTAATTGTGATGCAAGCCGGTCTGAAACCAATCGGCAAATTTCTCAAAATGCTTAACTCGCCGAGAAAATCACTTTTTTCCCACAATGAATGTCTGGCAAAAAATAGTTCATTTCAATGCGAGACGTTCTGAAACCAATCGGCTTATTACTCAAAATGCTTCAATCGCCGAGAAAGTCACTTTTTTCCCACAATGAATGGTTGGCAAAAAATAGTCAAGTTCAATGCAAGCCGTTCTGAAACCAATCTGCAAATTACTCAAAATGCTTAACTCGCCGAGAAAATCACTTTTGTCCCACAATGAATGCCTGGCAAAAATGGTTAATTTCAATGCAAGACGTTCTGAAACTAATCGGCAAATATCTCAAGATGCTTAACTCGCCGAGAAATTCACTTCTTTTCCGAATTGAATGTCTGGCAAAAAATAGTTAATTTTGATGCAAGCCGTTCTGAAACCAATCGGCAAATTACTCAAAATGCTTAACTCGCCGAGAAAATCACTTTTGTTCCACAATCAATGCCTGGCAAAAAACAGTAAATTTCAATGCAAGCCGTCCTGAAAGCAATCGGCAAATTACTCAAAATGCTGAACTCGCCGAGAAAATCACTTTTGTTCCACAATGAATGCCTGGCAAAAAATAGTAAATTTCAATGCAAGCCGTTCTGAAACCAATCGGCTAATTACTCAAAATGCTTAACTCGCCGAGAAAATCACTTTTTTCCCACAATGAATGACTGGCAAAAAATAGTTAATTTTGATGCAAGCCGTTCTGAAAGCTATCGGCAAATTACTCAAAATGCTTAACTCGCCGAGAAAATCACTTTTGTTTCACACTGAATGCCTGGCAAAAAATAGTTAATTGTGATGCAAGCCGGTCTGAAACCAATCGGCAGATTTCTCAAAATGCTTCAATCGCCGAGAAAATCACTTCTTTCCCACAATGAATGGTTGGCAAAAAATAGTAAAGTTCAATGCAAGACGTTCTGAAACTAATCGGCAAATATCTCAAGATGCTTAACTCGCCGAGAAATTCACTTCTTTTCCGAATTGACTGTCTGGCAAAAAATAGTTAATTTTGATGCAAGCCGTTCTGAAACCAATCGGCAAATTACTCAAAATGCTTAACTCGCCGAGAAAATCACTTTTGTTCCACAATGAATGTCCGGCAAAAACTAGTAAATTTCAATGCAAGCCGTTCTGAAACCAATCGGCAAATTACTCAAAATGCTTAACTCGCCGAGAAAATCACTTTTGTTCCACAATGAATGACTGGCAAAAAATAGTAAATTTCAATGCAAGCCGTTCTGAAACCAATCGGCAAATTACTCAAAGTGCTTAACTCGCCGAGAAAAGCACTTTTGTTCCACAATGAATGTCTGGCAAAAAACAGTAAATTTCAATGCAAGCCGTTCTGAAACCAATCGGCTTATTACTCAAAATGCTTCAATCGCCGAGAAAATCTCTTCTTTCCCACAATGAATGGTTGGCAAAAAATAGTAAAGTTCAATGCAAGACGTTCTGAAACTAATCGGCAAATATCTCAAGATGCTTAACTCGCCGAGAAATTCACTTCTTTTCCGAATTGAATGTCTGGCAAAAAATAGTTAATTTTGATGCAAGCCGTTCTGAAACCAATCGGCAAATTACTCAAAGTGCTTAACTCGCCGAGGAAATCACTTTTGTTTCACACTGAATGTCTGGCAAAAAATAGTTAATTGTGATGCAAGCCGTTCTGAAACCAATAGTCAAATTACTCAAAATGCTTAACTCTGCGAGAAAATCACTTTTTTCCCCACAATGAATGTCTGGCAAAAAACAGTAAATTTCAATGCAAGCCGTTCTGAAACCAATCGGCAAATTACTCAAAATGCTTAACTCGCCGAGAAAATCACTTTTGTTCCACAATGAATGTCCGGCAAAAAATAGTAAATTTCAATGCAAGCCGTTCTGATACCAATCGGCAAATTACTCAAAATGCTTAACTCGCCGAGAAAATCACTTTTGTTCCACAATGAATGTCTGGCAAAAAATAGTAAATTTCAATGCAAGCCGTTCTGAAACCAATCGGCAAATTACTCAAAGTGCTTAACTCGCCGACAAAAGCACTTTTGTTCCACAATGAATGTCTGGCAAAAAAATAGTAAATTTCAATGGAAGCCGTTCTGAAAAGCATCGGCAAATTACTCAATATGCTTAACTCGCCGAGAAAATCACTTTTGTTCCACAATGATTGCCTGGCAAAAAATAGTTAATTGTGATGCAAGCCGTTCTGAAACCAATCGGCAAATTACTCAAAATGCTTAACTCGCTGAGAAAATCACTTTTGTTCCACAATGAATGCCTGGCAAAAAATAGTAAATTTCAATGCAAGCCGTTCTTGAAAGCAATCGGCAAATTACTCAAAATGCTGAACTCGCCGAGAAAATCACTTTTGTTCCACAATGAATGCCTGGCAAAAAATAGTAAATTTCAATGCAAGCCGTTCTGAAACCAATCGGCTAATTACTCAAAATGCTGAACTCGCCGAGAAAATCACTTTTTTCCCACAATGAATGTCTGGCAAAAAAATAGTAAATTTCAATGGAAGCCGTTCTGAAACCAATCGGCTAATTACTCAAAATGCTTAACTCGCCGAGAAAATCACTTTTTTCCCACAATGAATGTCTGGCAAAAAATAGTTAATTTTGATGCAAGCCGTTCTGAAACCAATCGGCAAATTACTCAAAATGCTTAACTCGGCGAGAAAATCACTTTTTTCCCACAATGAATGTCTGGCAAAAAACAGTAAATTTCAATGCAAGCCGTTCTGAAACCAATCGGCAAATTACTCAAAATGCTTAACTCGCCGAGAAGATCACTTTTGTTCCACAATGAATGTCCGGAAAAAACTAGTAAATTTCAATGCAAGCCGTTCTGAAACCAATCGGCAAATTACTCAAAATGCTTAACTCGCCGAGAAAATCACTTTTGTTCCACAATGAATGTCTGGCAAAAAAATAGTAAATTTCAATGGAAGCCGTTCTGAAAAGCATCGGCAAATTACTCAAAGTGCTTAACTCGCCGAGAAAAGCACTTTTGTTCCACAATGAATGTCTGGCAAAAAAATAGTAAATTTCAATGGAAGCCGTTCTGAAAAGCATCGGCAAATTACTCAATATGCTTAACTCGCCGAGAAAATCACTTTTGTTCCACAATGAATGCCTGGCAAAAAATAGTTAATTGTGATGCAAGCCGTTCTGAAACCAATCGGCAAATTACTGAAAATGCTTAACTCGCCGAGAAAATCACTTTTGTTCCACAATGAATGTCCGGCAAAAAATAGTAAATTTCAATGCAAGCCGTTCTGAAACCAATCGGCAAATTACTCAAAATGCTTAACTCGGAGAGAAAATCACTTTTTTCCCACAATGAATGTCTGGCAAAAAACAGTAAATTTCAATGCAAGCCGTTCTGAAACCAATCGGCAAATTACTCAAAATGCTTAACTCGCCGAGAAAATCACTTTTGTTCCACAATGAATGTCTGGCAAAAAATAGTAAATTTCAATGCAAGCCGTTCTGAAACCAATCGGCAAATTACTCAAAGTGCTTAACTCGCCGAGAAAAGCACTTTTGTTCCACAATGAATGTCTGGCAAAAAACAGTAAATTTCAATGCAAGCCGTTCTGAAACCAATCGGCTTATTACTCAAAATGCTTCAATCGCCGAGAAAATCACTTCTTTCCCACAATGAATGGTTGGCAAAAAATAGTAAAGTTCAATGCAAGACGTTCTGAAACTAATCGGCAAATATCTCAAGATGCTTAACTCGCCGAGAAATTCACTTCTTTTCCGAATTGAATGTCTGGCAAAAAATAGTTAATTTTGATGCAAGCCGTTCTGAAACCAATCGGCAAATTACTCAAAATGCTTAACTCGCCGAGGAAATCACTTTTGTTTCACACTGAATGCCTGGCAAAAAATAGTTAATTGTGATGCAAGCCGTTCTGAAACCAATCGTCAAATTACTCAAAATGCTTAAATCTACGAGAAGATCACTTTTTTCCCACAATGAATGTCTGGCAAAAAACAGTAAATTTCAATGCAAGCCGTTCTGAAACCAATCGGCAAATTACTCAAAATGCTTAACTCGCCGAGAAAATCACTTTTGTTCCACAATGAATGTCCGGCAAAAAATAGTAAATTTCAATCCAAGCCGTTCTGAAACCAATCGGCAAATTACTCAAAATGCTTAACTCGCCGAGGAAATCACTTTTGTTTCACACTGAATGCCTGGCAAAAAATAGTTAATTGTGATGCAAGCCGTTCTGAAACCAATCGTCAAATTACTCAAAATGCTTAACTCTGCGAGAAAATCACTTTTGTTCCACAATGAATGTCTGGCAAAAAAATAGTAAATTTCAAAGGAAGCCGTTCTGAAAAGCATCGGCAAATTACTCAAAGTGCTTAACTCGCCGAGAAAAGCACTTTTGTTCCACAATGAATGTCTGGCAAAAAAATAGTAAATTTCAATGGAAGCCGTTCTGAAAAGCATCGGCAAATTACTCAATATGCTTAACTCGCCGAGAAAATCACTTTTGTTCCACAATGAATGCCTGGCAAAAAATAGTTAATTGTGATGCAAGCCGTTCTGAAACCAATCGGCAAATTACTGAAAATGCTTAACTCGCCGAGAAAATCACTTTTGTTCAACAATGAATGTCCGGCAAAAAATAGTAAATTTCAATGCAAGCCGTTCTGAAACCAATCGGCAAATTACTCAAAATGCTTAACTCGGCGAGAAAATCACTTTTTTCCCACAATGAATGTCTGGCAAAAAATAGTTCATTTCAATGCGAGACGTTCTGAAACCAATCGGCTTATTACTCAAAATGCTTCAATCGCCGAGAAAGTCACTTTTTTCCCACAATGAATGGTTGGCAAAAAATAGTCAAGTTCAATGCAAGCCGTTCTGAAACCAATCGGCAAATTACTCAAAATGCTTAACTCGCCGAGAAAATCACTTTTGTCCCACAATGAATGCCTGGCAAAAAATGGTTAATTTCAATGCAAGACGTTCTGAAACTAATCGGCAAATTACTCAAAATGCTTAACTCGCCGAGGAAATCACTTTTGTTTCACACTGAATGCCTGGCAAAAAATAGTTAATTGTGATGCAAGCCGTTCTGAAACCAATCGGCAAATTACTCAAAATGCTTAACTCGCCGAGAAAATCACTTTTGTTCCACAATGAATGCCTGGCAAAAAATAGTAAATTTCAATGCAAGCCGTTCTGAAAGCAATCGGCAAATTACTCAAAATGCTGAACTCGCCGAGAAAATCACTTTTGTTCCACAATGAATGCCTGGCAAAAAATAGTACATTTCAATGCAAGCCGTTCTGAAACCAATCGGCTAATTACTCAAAATGCTTAACTCGCCGAGAAAATCAGTTTTTTCCCACAATGAATGACTGGCAAAAAATAGTTAATTTTGATGCAAGCCGTTCTGAAAGCTATCGGCAAATTACTCAAAATGCTTAACTCGCCGAGAAAATCACTTTTGTTTCACACTGAATGCCTGGCAAAAAATAGTTAATTGTGATGCAAGCCGGTCTGAAACCAATCGGCAGATTTCTCAAAATGCTTAACTCGCAGAGAAAATCACTTTTTTCCCCACAATGAATGTCTGGCAAAAAACAGTAAATTTCAATCCAAGCCGTTCTGAAACCAATCCGCTTATTACTCAAAATGCTTCAATCGCCGAGAAAATCACTTCTTTCCCACAATGAATGGTTGGCAAAAAATAGTAAAGTTCAATGCAAGACGTTCTGAAACTAATCGGCAAATATCTCAAGATGCTTAACTCGCCGAGAAATTCACTTCTTTTCCGAATTGAATGTCTGGCAAAAAATAGTTAATTTTGATGCAAGCCGTTCTGAAACCAATCGGCAAATTACTCAAAATGCTTAACTCGCCGAGGAAATCACTTTTGTTTCACACTGAATGCCTGGCAAAAAATAGTTAATTGTGATGTAAGCCGTTCTGAAACCAATCGGCAAATTACTCAAGATGCTTAACTCGGCGAGAAAATCACTTTTTTCCCACAATGAATGTCTGGCAAAAAACAGTAAATTTCAATGTAAGCCGTTCTGAAACCAATCGGCAAATTACTCAAAATGCTTAACTCGCCGAGAAGATCACTTTTGTTCCACAATGAATGTCCGGAAAAAACTAGTAAATTTCAATGCAAGCCGTTCTGAAACCAATCGGCAAATTACTCAAAATGCTTAACTCGCCGAGAAAATCACTTTTGTTCCACAATGAATGTCTGGCAAAAAAATAGTAAATTTCAATGGAAGCCGTTCTGAAAAGCATCGGCAAATTACTCAAAGTGCTTAACTCGCCGAGAAAAGCACTTTTGTTCCACAATGAATGTCTGGCAAAAAAATAGTAAATTTCAATGGAAGCCGTTCTGAAAAGCATCGGCAAATTACTCAATATGCTTAACTCGCCGAGAAAATCACTTTTGTTCCACAATGAATGCCTGGCAAAAAATAGTTAATTGTGATGCAAGCCGTTCTGAAACCAATCGGCAAATTACTGAAAATGCTTAACTCGCCGAGAAAATCACTTTTGTTCCACAATGAATGTCCGGCAAAAAATAGTAAATTTCAATGCAAGCCGTTCTGAAACCAATCGGCAAATCACTCAAAATGCTTAACTCGGCGAGAAAATCACTTTTTTCCCACAATGAATGTCTGGCAAAAAACAGTAAATTTCAATGCAAGCCGTTCTGAAACCAATCGGCAAATTACTCAAAATGCTTAACTCGCCGAGAAAATCACTTTTGTTCCACAATGAATGTCTGGCAAAAAATAGTAAATTTCAATGCAAGCCGTTCTGAAACCAATCGGCAAATTACTCAAAGTGCTTAACTCGCCGAGAAAAGCACTTTTGTTCCACAATGAATGTCTGGCAAAAAACAGTAAATTTCAATGCAAGCCGTTCTGAAACCAATCGGCTTATTACTCAAAATGCTTCAATCGCCGAGAAAATCACTTCTTTCCCACAATGAATGGTTGGCAAAAAATAGTAAAGTTCAATGCAAGACGTTCTGAAACTAATCGGCAAATATCTCAAGATGCTTAACTCGCCGAGAAATTCACTTCTTTTCCGAATTGAATGTCTGGCAAAAAATAGTTAATTTTGATGCAAGCCGTTCTGAAACCAATCGGCAAATTACTCAAAATGCTTAACTCGCCGAGGAAATCACTTTTGTTTCACACTGAATGCCTGGCAAAAAATAGTTAATTGTGATGCAAGCCGTTCTGAAACCAATCGTCAAATTACTCAAAATGCTTAAATCTACGAGAAGATCACTTTTTTCCCACAATGAATGTCTGGCAAAAAACAGTAAATTTCAATGCAAGCCGTTCTGAAACCAATCGGCAAATTACTCAAAATGCTTAACTCGCCGAGAAAATCACTTTTGTTCCACAATGAATGTCCGGCAAAAAATAGTAAATTTCAATGCAAGCCGTTCTGAAACCAATCGGCAAATTACTCAAAATGCTTAACTCGCCGAGGAAATCACTTTTGTTTCACACTGAATGCCTGGCAAAAAATAGTTAATTGTGATGCAAGCCGTTCTGAAACCAATCGTCAAATTACTCAAAATGCTTAACTCTGCGAGAAAATCACTTTTGTTCCACAATGAATGTCTGGCAAAAAAATAGTAAATTTCAATGGAAGCCGTTCTGAAAAGCATCGGCAAATTACTCAAAGTGCTTAACTCGCCGAGAAAAGCACTTTTGTTCCACAATGAATGTCTGGCAAAAAAATAGTAAATTTCAATGGAAGCCGTTCTGAAAAGCATCGGCAAATTACTCAATATGCTTAACTCGCCGAGAAAATCACTTTTGTTCCACAATGAATGCCTGGCAAAAAATAGTTAATTGTGATGCAAGCCGTTCTGAAACCAATCGGCAAATTACTGAAAATGCTTAACTCGCCGAGAAAATCACTTTTGTTCCACAATGAATGTCCGGCAAAAAATAGTAAATTTCAATGCAAGCCGTTCTGAAACCAATCGGCAAATTACTCAAAATGCTTAACTCGGCGAGAAAATCACTTTTTTCCCACAATGAATGTCTGGCAAAAAACAGTAAATTTCAATGCAAGCCGTTCTGAAACCAATCGGCAAATTACTCAAAATGCTTAACTCGCCGAGAAAATCACTTTTGTTCCACAATGAATGTCTGGCAAAAAATAGTAAATTTCAATGCAAGCCGTTCTGAAACCAATCGCCAAATTACTCAAAGTGCTTAACTCGCCGACAAAAGCACTCTTGTTCCACAATGAATGTCTGGCAAAAAACAGTAAATTTCAATGCAAGCCGTTCTGAAACCAATCGGCTTATTACTCAAAATGCTTCAATCGCCGAGAAAATCACTTCTTTCCCACAATGAATGGTTGGCAAAAAATAGTAAAGTTCAATGCAAGACGTTCTGAAACTAATCGGCAAATATCTCAAGATGCTTAACTCGCCGAGAAATTCACTTCATTTCCGAATTGAATGTCTGGCAAAAAATAGTTAATTTTGATGCAAGCCGTTCTGAAACCAATCGGCAAATTACTCAAAATGCTTAACTCGCCGAGGAAATCACTTTTGTTTCACACTGAATGCCTGGCAAAAAATAGTTAATTGTGATGCAAGCCGTTCTGAAACCAATCGTCAAATTACTCAAAATGCTTAAATCTACGAGAAGATCACTTTTTTCCCACAATGAATGTCTGGCGAAAAACAGTAAATTTCAATGCAAGCCGTTCTGAAACCAATCGGCAAATTACTCAAAATGCTTAACTCGCCGAGAAAATCACTTTTGTTCCACAATGAATGTCCGGCAAAAAATAGTAAATTTCAATGCAAGCCGTTCTGAAACCAATCGGCAAATTACTCAAAATGCTTAACTCGCCGAGGAAATCACTTTTGTTTCACACTGAATGCCTGGCAAAAAATAGTTAATTGTGATGCAAGCCGTTCTGAAACCAATCGTCAAATTACTCAAAATGCTTAACTCTGCGAGAAAATCACTTTTTTCCCCACAATGAATGTCTGGCAAAAAACAGTAAATTTCAATGCAAGCCGTTCTGAAACCAATCGGCAAATTACTCAAAATGCTTAACTCGCCGAGAAAATCACTTTTGTTCCACAATGAATGTCCGGCAAAAAATAGTAAATTTCAAAGCAAGCCGTTCTGAAACCAATCGGCAAATTACTCAAAATGCTTAACTCGCCGAGAAAATCACTTTTGTTCCACAATGAATGTCTGGCAAAAAATAGTAAATTTCAATGCAAGCCGTTCTGAAACCAATCGGCAAATTACTCAAAGTGCTTAACTCGCCGACAAAAGCACTTTTGTTCCACAATGAATGTCTGGCAAAAAAATAGTAAATTTCAATGGAAGCCGTTCTGAAAAGCATCGGCAAATTACTCAATATGCTTAACTCGCCGAGAAAATCACTTATGTTCCACAATGATTGCCTGGCAAAAAATAGTTAATGGTGATGCAAGCCGTTCTGAAAGCAATCGGCAAATTACTGAAAATGCTTAACTCGCCGAGAAAATCACTTTTGTTCCACAATGAATGTCCGGCAAAAAATAGTAAATTTCAATGCAAGCCGTTCTGAAACAAATCGGCAAATTACTCAAAATGCTTAACTCGCCGAGAAAATCACTTTTGTTTCACAATGAATTGCTGGCAGAAAATAGTTAATTTCAATGCGAGACGTTCTGAAACCAATCGGCTTATTACTCAAAATGATTCAATCGCCGAGAAAGTCACTTTTTTCCCACAATGAATGGTTGGCAAAAAATAGTCAAGTTCAATGCAAGCCGTTCTGAAACCAATCGGCTAATTACTCAAAATGCTTAACTCGCCGAGAAAATCACTTTTTTCCCACAATGAATGTCTGGCAAAAAATAGTTAATTTTGATGCAAGCCGTTCTGAAACCAATCGGCAAATTACTCAAAATGCTTAACTCGGCGAGAAAATCACTTTTTTCCCACAATGAATGTCTGGCAAAAAACAGTAAATTTCAATGCAAGCCGTTCTGAAACCAATCGGCAAATTACTCAAAATGCTTAACTCGCCGAGAAAATCACTTTTGTTCCACAATGAATGTCCGGCAAAAAATAGTAAATTTCAATGCAAGCCGTTCTGAAACCAATTGGCAAATTACTCAAAATGCTTAACTCGCCGAGAAAATCACTTTTGTTCCACAATGAATGTCCGGCAAAAAATAGTAAATTTCAATGCAAGCCGTTCTGAAACCAATCGGCAAATTACTCAAAATGCTTATCTCGCCGAGAAAATCACTTTTGTTCCACAATGAATGTCTGGCAATAAAATAGTAAATTTCAATGGAAGCCGTTCTGAAAAGCATCGGCAAATTACTCAATATGCTTAACTCGCCGAGAAAATCACTTTTGTTCCACAATGAATGCCTGGCAAAAAATAGTTAATTGTGATGCAAGCCGTTCTGAGACCAATCGGCAAATTACTGAAAATGCTTAACTCGCCGAGAAAATCACTTTTGCTCCACAATG
This sequence comes from Scyliorhinus torazame, assembly GCF_047496885.1. Lineage (NCBI taxonomy): Eukaryota > Metazoa > Chordata > Chondrichthyes > Carcharhiniformes > Scyliorhinidae > Scyliorhinus > Scyliorhinus torazame. Next base: position 210,729 of record NW_027307791.1, read on the forward strand.
AATGTCCGGGAAAAAATAGTAAATTTCAATGCAAGCCGTTCTGAAACCAATCGGCAAATTACTCAAAATGCTTAACTCGCCGAGAAAATCACTTTTGTTCCACAATGAATGTCCGGCAAAAAATAGTAAATTTCAATGCAAGCCGTTCTGAAACCAATCGGCAAATTACTCAAAATGCTTAACTCGCCGAGGAAATCACTTTTGTTTCACACTGAATGCCTGGCAAAAAATAGTTAATTGTGATGCAAGCCGTTCTGAAACCAATCGTCAAATTACTCAAAATGCTTAACTCTGCGAGAAAATCACTTTTGTTCCACAATGAATGTCTGGCAAAAAAATAGTAAATTTCAATGGAAGCCGTTCTGAAAAGCATCGGCAAATTACTCAATATGCTTAACTCGCCGAGAAAATCACTTTTGTTCCACAATGAATGCCTGGCAAAAAATAGTTAATTGTGATGCAAGCCGTTCTGAAACCAATCGGCAAATTACTGAAAATGCTTAACTCGCCGAGAAAATCACTTTTGTTCCACAATGAATGTCCGGCAAAAAATAGTAAATTTCAATGCAAGCCGTTCTGAAACCAATCGGCAAATTTCTCAAAATGCTTAACTCGGCGAGAAAATCACTTTTTTCCCACAATGAATGTCTGGCAAAAAACAGTAAATTTCAATGCAAGCCGTTCTGAAACCAATCGGCAAATTACTCAAAATGCTTAACTCGCCGAGAAAATCACTTTTGTTCCACAATGAATGTCTGGCAAAAAATAGTAAATTTCAATGCAAGCCGTTCTGAAACCAATCGGCAAATTACTCAAAGTGCTTAACTCGCCGACAAAAGCACTTTTGTTCCACAATGAATGTCTGGCAAAAAACAGTAAATTTCAATGCAAGCCGTTCTGAAACCAATCGGCTTATTACTCAAAATGCTTCAATCGCCGAGAAAATCACTTCTTTCCCACAATGAATGGTTGGCAAAAAATAGTAAAGTTCAATGCAAGACGTTCTGAAACTAATCGGCAAATATCTCAAGATGCTTAACTCGCCGAGAAATTCACTTCATTTCCGAATTGAATGTCTGGCAAAAAATAGTTAATTTTGATGCAAGCCGTTCTGAAACCAATCGGCAAATTACTCAAAATGCTTAACTCGCCGAGGAAATCACTTTTGTTTCACACTGAATGCCTGGCAAAAAATAGTTAATTGTGATGCAAGCCGTTCTGAAACCAATCGTCAAATTACTCAAAATGCTTAAATCTACGAGAAGATCACTTTTTTCCCACAATGAATGTCTGGCAAAAAACAGTAAATTTCAATGCAAGCCGTTCTGAAACCAATCGGCAAATTACTCAAAATGCTTAACTCGCCGAGAAAATCACTTTTGTTCCACAATGAATGTCCGGCAAAAAATAGTAAATTTCAATGCAAGCCGTTCTGAAACCAATCGGCAAATTACTCAAAATGCTTAACTCGCCGAGGAAATCACTTTTGTTTCACACTGAATGCCTGGCAAAAAATAGTTAATTGTGATGCAAGCCGTTCTGAAACCAATCGTCAAATTACTCAAAATGCTTAACTCTGCGAGAAAATCACTTTTTTCCCCACAATGAATGTCTGGCAAAAAACAGTAAATTTCAATGCAAGCCGTTCTGAAACCAATCGGCAAATTACTCAAAATGCTTAACTCGCCGAGAAAATCACTTTTGTTCCACAATGAATGTCCGGCAAAAAATAGTAAATTTCAAAGCAAGCCGTTCTGAAACCAATCGGCAAATTACTCAAAATGCTTAACTCGCCGAGAAAATCACTTTTGTTCCACAATGAATGTCTGGCAAAAAATAGTAAATTTCAATGCAAGCCGTTCTGAAACCAATCGGCAAATTACTCAAAGTGCTTAACTCGCCGACAAAAGCACTTTTGTTCCACAATGAATGTCTGGCAAAAAAATAGTAAATTTCAATGGAAGCCGTTCTGAAAAGCATCGGCAAATTACTCAATATGCTTAACTCGCCGAGAAAATCACTTATGTTCCACAATGATTGCCTGGCAAAAAATAGTTAATTGTGATGCAAGCCGTTCTGAAAGCAATCGGCAAATTACTGAAAATGCTTAACTCGCCGAGAAAATCACTTTTGTTCCACAATGAATGTCCGGCAAAAAATAGTAAATTTCAATGCAAGCCGTTCTGAAACAAATCGGCAAATTACTCAAAATGCTTAACTCGCCGAGAAAATCACTTTTGTTTCACAATGAATTGCTGGCAGAAAATAGTTAATTTCAATGCGAGACGTTCTGAAACCAATCGGCTTATTACTCAAAATGATTCAATCGCCGAGAAAGTCACTTTTTTCCCACAATGAATGGTTGGCAAAAAATAGTCAAGTTCAATGCAAGCCGTTCTGAAACCAATCGGCTAATTACTCAAAATGCTTAACTCGCCGAGAAAATCACTTTTTTCCCACAATGAATGTCTGGCAAAAAATAGTTAATTTTGATGCAAGCCGTTCTGAAACCAATCGGCAAATTACTCAAAATGCTTAACTCGGCGAGAAAATCACTTTTTTCCCACAATGAATGTCTGGCAAAAAACAGTAAATTTCAATGCAAGCCGTTCTGAAACCAATCGGCAAATTACTCAAAATGCTTAACTCGCCGAGAAAATCACTTTTGTTCCACAATGAATGTCCGGCAAAAAATAGTAAATTTCAATGCAAGCCGTTCTGAAACCAATTGGCAAATTACTCAAAATGCTTAACTCGCCGAGAAAATCACTTTTGTTCCACAATGAATGTCCGGCAAAAAATAGTAAATTTCAATGCAAGCCGTTCTGAAACCAATCGGCAAATTACTCAAAATGCTTATCTCGCCGAGAAAATCACTTTTGTTCCACAATGAATGTCTGGCAAAAAAATAGTAAATTTCAATGGAAGCCGTTCTGAAAAGCATCGGCAAATTACTCAATATGCTTAACTCGCCGAGAAAATCACTTTTGTTCCACAATGAATGCCTGGCAAAAAATAGTTAATTGTGATGCAAGCCGTTCTGAGACCAATCGGCAAATTACTGAAAATGCTTAACTCGCCGAGAAAATCACTTTTGCTCCACAATGAATGTCCGGCAAAAAATAGTAAATTTCAATGCAAGCCGTTCTGAAACCAATCGGCAAATTACTCAAAATGCTTATCTCGCCGAGAAAATCACTTTTGTTCCACAATGAATGTCTGGCAAAAAAATAGTAAATTTCAATGGAAGCCGTTCTGAAAAGCATCGGCAAATTACTCAATATGCTTAACTCGCCGAGAAAATCACTTTTGTTCCACAATGAATGCCTGGCAAAAAATAGTTAATTGTGATGCAAGCCGTTCTGAGACCAATCGGCAAATTACTGAAAATGCTTAACTCTGCGAGAAAATCACTTTTTTCCCCACAATGAATGTCTGGCAAAAAACAGTAAATTTCAATGCAAGCCGTTCTGAAACCAATCGGCAAATTACTCAAAATGCTTAACTCGCCGAGAAAATCACTTTTGTTCCACAATGAATGTCCGGCAAAAAATAGTAAATTTCAAAGCAAGCCGTTCTGAAACCAATCGGCAAATTACTCAAAATGCTTAACTCGCCGAGAAAATCACTTTTGTTCCACAATGAATGTCTGGCAAAAAATAGTAAATTTCAATGCAAGCCGTTCTGAAACCAATCGGCAAATTACTCAAAGTGCTTAACTCGCCGACAAAAGCACTTTTGTTCCACAATGAATGTCTGGCAAAAAAATAGTAAATTTCAATGGAAGCCGTTCTGAAAAGCATCGGCAAATTACTCAATATGCTTAACTCGCCGAGAAAATCACTTATGTTCCACAATGATTGCCTGGCAAAAAATAGTTAATGGTGATGCAAGCCGTTCTGAAAGCAATCGGCAAATTACTGAAAATGCTTAACTCGCCGAGAAAATCACTTTTGTTCCACAATGAATGTCCGGCAAAAAATAGTAAATTTCAATGCAAGCCGTTCTGAAACAAATCGGCAAATTACTCAAAATGCTTAACTCGCCGAGAAAATCACTTTTGTTTCACAATGAATTGCTGGCAGAAAATAGTTAATTTCAATGCGAGACGTTCTGAAACCAATCGGCTTATTACTCAAAATGATTCAATCGCCGAGAAAGTCACTTTTTTCCCACAATGAATGGTTGGCAAAAAATAGTCAAGTTCAATGCAAGCCGTTCTGAAACCAATCGGCTAATTACTCAAAATGCTTAACTCGCCGAGAAAATCACTTTTTTCCCACAATGCATGTCTGGCAAAAAATAGTTAATTTTGATGCAAGCCGTTCTGAAACCAATCGGCAAATTACTCAAAATGCTTAACTCGGCGAGAAAATCACTTTTTTCCCACAATGAATGTCTGGCAAAAAACAGTAAATTTCAATGCAAGCCGTTCTGAAACCAATCGGCAAATTACTCAAAATGCTTAACTCGCCGAGAAAATCACTTTTGTTCCACAATGAATGTCCGGCAAAAAATAGTAAATTTCAATGCAAGCCGTTCTGAAACCAATTGGCAAATTACTCAAAATGCTTAACTCGCCGAGAAAATCACTTTTGTTCCACAATGAATGTCCGGCAAAAAATAGTAAATTTCAATGCAAGCCGTTCTGAAACCAATCGGCAAATTACTCAAAATGCTTATCTCGCCGAGAAAATCACTTTTGTTCCACAATGAATGTCTGGCAATAAAATAGTAAATTTCAATGGAAGCCGTTCTGAAAAGCATCGGCAAATTACTCAATATGCTTAACTCGCCGAGAAAATCACTTTTGTTCCACAATGAATGCCTGGCAAAAAATAGTTAATTGTGATGCAAGCCGTTCTGAGACCAATCGGCAAATTACTGAAAATGCTTAACTCGCCGAGAAAATCACTTTTGCTCCACAATGAATGTCCGGGAAAAAATAGTAAATTTCAATGCAAGCCGTTCTGAAACCAATCGGCAAATTACTCAAAATGCTTAACTCGCCGAGAAAATCACTTTTGTTCCACAATGAATGTCCGGCAAAAAATAGTAAATTTCAATGCAAGCCGTTCTGAAACCAATCGGCAAATTACTCAAAATGCTTAACTCGCCGAGGAAATCACTTTTGTTTCACACTGAATGCCTGGCAAAAAATAGTTAATTGTGATGCAAGCCGTTCTGAAACCAATCGTCAAATTACTCAAAATGCTTAACTCTGCGAGAAAATCACTTTTGTTCCACAATGAATGTCTGGCAAAAAAATAGTAAATTTCAATGGAAGCCGTTCTGAAAAGCATCGGCAAATTACTCAATATGCTTAACTCGCCGAGAAAATCACTTTTGTTCCACAATGAATGCCTGGCAAAAAATAGTTAATTGTGATGCAAGCCGTTCTGAAACCAATCGGCAAATTACTGAAAATGCTTAACTCGCCGAGAAAATCACTTTTGTTCCACAATGAATGTCCGGCAAAAAATAGTAAATTTCAATGCAAGCCGTTCTGAAACCAATCGGCAAATTTCTCAAAATGCTTAACTCGGCGAGAAAATCACTTTTTTCCCACAATGAATGTCTGGCAAAAAACAGTAAATTTCAATGCAAGCCGTTCTGAAACCAATCGGCAAATTACTCAAAATGCTTAACTCGCCGAGAAAATCACTTTTGTTCCACAATGAATGTCTGGCAAAAAATAGTAAATTTCAATGCAAGCCGTTCTGAAACCAATCGGCAAATTACTCAAAGTGCTTAACTCGCCGACAAAAGCACTTTTGTTCCACAATGAATGTCTGGCAAAAAACAGTAAATTTCAATGCAAGCCGTTCTGAAACCAATCGGCTTATTACTCAAAATGCTTCAATCGCCGAGAAAATCACTTCTTTCCCACAATGAATGGTTGGCAAAAAATAGTAAAGTTCAATGCAAGACGTTCTGAAACTAATCGGCAAATATCTCAAGATGCTTAACTCGCCGAGAAATTCACTTCATTTCCGAATTGAATGTCTGGCAAAAAATAGTTAATTTTGATGCAAGCCGTTCTGAAACCAATCGGCAAATTACTCAAAATGCTTAACTCGCCGAGGAAATCACTTTTGTTTCACACTGAATGCCTGGCAAAAAATAGTTAATTGTGATGCAAGCCGTTCTGAAACCAATCGTCAAATTACTCAAAATGCTTAAATCTACGAGAAGATCACTTTTTTCCCACAATGAATGTCTGGCAAAAAACAGTAAATTTCAATGCAAGCCGTTCTGAAACCAATCGGCAAATTACTCAAAATGCTTAACTCGCCGAGAAAATCACTTTTGTTCCACAATGAATGTCCGGCAAAAAATAGTAAATTTCAATGCAAGCCGTTCTGAAACCAATCGGCAAATTACTCAAAATGCTTAACTCGCCGAGGAAATCACTTTTGTTTCACACTGAATGCCTGGCAAAAAATAGTTAATTGTGATGCAAGCCGTTCTGAAACCAATCGTCAAATTACTCAAAATGCTTAACTCTGCGAGAAAATCACTTTTTTCCCCACAATGAATGTCTGGCAAAAAACAGTAAATTTCAATGCAAGCCGTTCTGAAACCAATCGGCAAATTACTCAAAATGCTTAACTCGCCGAGAAAATCACTTTTGTTCCACAATGAATGTCCGGCAAAAAATAGTAAATTTCAAAGCAAGCCGTTCTGAAACCAATCGGCAAATTACTCAAAATGCTTAACTCGCCGAGAAAATCACTTTTGTTCCACAATGAATGTCTGGCAAAAAATAGTAAATTTCAATGCAAGCCGTTCTGAAACCAATCGGCAAATTACTCAAAGTGCTTAACTCGCCGACAAAAGCACTTTTGTTCCACAATGAATGTCTGGCAAAAAAATAGTAAATTTCAATGGAAGCCGTTCTGAAAAGCATCGGCAAATTACTCAATATGCTTAACTCGCCGAGAAAATCACTTATGTTCCACAATGATTGCCTGGCAAAAAATAGTTAATTGTGATGCAAGCCGTTCTGAAAGCAATCGGCAAATTACTGAAAATGCTTAACTCGCCGAGAAAATCACTTTTGTTCCACAATGAATGTCCGGCAAAAAATAGTAAATTTCAATGCAAGCCGTTCTGAAACAAATCGGCAAATTACTCAAAATGCTTAACTCGCCGAGAAAATCACTTTTGTTTCACAATGAATTGCTGGCAGAAAATAGTTAATTTCAATGCGAGACGTTCTGAAACCAATCGGCTTATTACTCAAAATGATTCAATCGCCGAGAAAGTCACTTTTTTCCCACAATGAATGGTTGGCAAAAAATAGTCAAGTTCAATGCAAGCCGTTCTGAAACCAATCGGCTAATTACTCAAAATGCTTAACTCGCCGAGAAAATCACTTTTTTCCCACAATGAATGTCTGGCAAAAAATAGTTAATTTTGATGCAAGCCGTTCTGAAACCAATCGGCAAATTACTCAAAATGCTTAACTCGGCGAGAAAATCACTTTTTTCCCACAATGAATGTCTGGCAAAAAACAGTAAATTTCAATGCAAGCCGTTCTGAAACCAATCGGCAAATTACTCAAAATGCTTAACTCGCCGAGAAAATCACTTTTGTTCCACAATGAATGTCCGGCAAAAAATAGTAAATTTCAATGCAAGCCGTTCTGAAACCAATTGGCAAATTACTCAAAATGCTTAACTCGCCGAGAAAATCACTTTTGTTCCACAATGAATGTCCGGCAAAAAATAGTAAATTTCAATGCAAGCCGTTCTGAAACCAATCGGCAAATTACTCAAAATGCTTATCTCGCCGAGAAAATCACTTTTGTTCCACAATGAATGTCTGGCAAAAAAATAGTAAATTTCAATGGAAGCCGTTCTGAAAAGCATCGGCAAATTACTCAATATGCTTAACTCGCCGAGAAAATCACTTTTGTTCCACAATGAATGCCTGGCAAAAAATAGTTAATTGTGATGCAAGCCGTTCTGAGACCAATCGGCAAATTACTGAAAATGCTTAACTCGCCGAGAAAATCACTTTTGCTCCACAATGAATGTCCGGCAAAAAATAGTAAATTTCAATGCAAGCCGTTCTGAAACCAATCGGCAAATTACTCAAAATGCTTAACTCGCCGAGAAAATCACTTTTGTTCCACAATGAATGCCTGGCAAAAAATAGTTAATTGTGATGCAAGCCGTTCTGAAACCAATCGGCAAATTACTCAAAATGCTTAACTCGCTGAGAAAATCACTTTTGTTCCACAATGAATGCCTGGCAAAAAATAGTAAATTTCAATGCAAGCCGTTCTTGAAAGCAATCGGCAAATTACTCAAAATGCTGAACTCGCCGAGAAAATCACTTTTGTTCCACAATGAATGCCTGGCAAAAAATAGTAAATTTCAATGCAAGCCGTTCTGAAACCAATCGGCTAATTACTCAAAATGCTTAACTCGCCGAGAAAATCACTTTTTTCCCACAATGAATGTCTGGCAAAAAAATAGTAAATTTCAATGGAAGCCGTTCTGAAAAGCATCGGCAAATTACTCAATATGCTTAACTCGCCGAGAAAATCACTTTTGTTCCACAATGAATGCCTGGCAAAAAATAGTTAATTGTGATGCAAGCCGTTCTGAGACCAATCGGCAAATTACTGAAAATGCTTAACTCGCCGAGAAAATCACTTTTGTTCCACAATGAATGTCCGGCAAAAAATAGTAAATTTCAATGCAAGACGTTCTGAAACTAATCGGCAAATATCTCAAAATGCTTAACTCGCCGAGAAAATCACTTTTGTTCCACAATGAATGCCTGGCAAAAAATAGTTAATTGTGATGCAAGCCGTTCTGAAACCAATCGGCAAATTCCTCAAAATGCTTAACTCGCTGAGAAAATCACTTTTGTTCCACAATGAATGCCTGGCAAAAAATAGTAAATTTCAATGCAAGCCGTTCTTGAAAGCAATCGGCAAATTACTCAAAATGCTGAACTCGCCGAGAAAATCACTTTTGTTCCACAATGAATGCCTGGCAAAAAATAGTAAATTTCAATGCAAGCCGTTCTGAAACCAATCGGCAAATTACTCAAAATGCTTATCTCGCCGAGAAAATCACTTTTGTTCCACAATGAATGTCTGGCAAAAAAATAGTAAATTTCAATGGAAGCCGTTCTGAAAAGCATCGGCAAATTACTCAATATGCTTAACTCGCCGAGAAAATCACTTTTGTTCCACAATGAATGCCTGGCAAAAAATAGTTAATTGTGATGCAAGCCGTTCTGAGACCAATCGGCAAATTACTGAAAATGCTTAACTCGCCGAGAAAATCACTTTTGTTCCACAATGAATGTCCGGCAAAAAATAGTAAATTTCAATGCAAGACGTTCTGAAACTAATCGGCAAATATCTCAAAATGCTTAACTCGCCGAGAAAATCACTTTTGTTCCACAATGAATGCCTGGCAAAAAATAGTTAATTGTGATGCAAGCCGTTCTGAAACCAATCGGCAAATTCCTCAAAATGCTTAACTCGCTGAGAAAATCACTTTTGTTCCACAATGAATGCCTGGCAAAAAATAGTAAATTTCAATGCAAGCCGTTCTTGAAAGCAATCGGCAAATTACTCAAAATGCTGAACTCGCCGAGAAAATCACTTTTGTTCCACAATGAATGCCTGGCAAAAAATAGTAAATTTCAATGCAAGCCGTTCTGAAACCAATCGGCAAATTACTCAAAATGCTTATCTCGCCGAGAAAATCACTTTTGTTCCACAATGAATGTCTGGCAAAAAAATAGTAAATTTCAATGGAAGCCGTTCTGAAAAGCATCGGCAAATTACTCAATATGCTTAACTCGCCGAGAAAATCACTTTTGTTCCACAATGAATGCCTGGCAAAAAATAGTTAATTGTGATGCAAGCCGTTCTGAGACCAATCGGCAAATTACTGAAAATGCTTAACTCGCCGAGAAAATCACTTTTGCTCCACAATGAATGTCCGGCAAAAAATAGTAAATTTCAATGCAAGCCGTTCTGAAACCAATCGGCAAATTACTCAAAATGCTTAACTCGCCGAGAAAATCACTTTTTTCCCACAATGAATGTCTGGCAAAAAAATAGTAAATTTCAATGGAAGCCGTTCTGAAAAGCATCGGCAAATTACTCAATATGCTTAACTCGCCGAGAAAATCACTTTTGTTCCACAATGAATGCCTGGCAAAAAATAGTTAATTGTGATGCAAGCCGTTCTGAGACCAATCGGCAAATTACTGAAAATGCTTAACTCGCCGAGAAAATCACTTTTGTTCCACAATGAATGTCCGGCAAAAAATAGTAAATTTCAATGCAAGCCGTTCTGAAACAAATCGGCAAATTACTCAAAATACTTAACTCGCCGAGAAAATCACTTTTGTTCCACAATGAATGCCTGGCAAAAAATAGTTAATTGTGATGCAAGCCGTTCTGAAACCAATCGGCAAATTACTCAAAATGCTTAACTCGCCGAGAAAATCACTTTTGTTCCACAATGAATGCCTGGCAAAAAATAGTAAATTTCAATGCAAGCCGTTCTGAAAGCAATCGGCAAATTACTCAAAATGCTGAACTCGCCGAGAAAATCACTTTTGTTTCACACTGAATGTCTGGCAAAAAATAGTTAATTGTGATGCAAGCCGGTCTGAAACCAATCGGCAAATTTCTCAAAATGCTTAACTCGCCGAGAAAATCACATTTTTCCCACAATGAATGTCTGGCAAAAAATAGTTCATTTCAATGCGAGACGTTCTGAAACCAATCGGCTTATTACTCAAAATGCTTCAATCGCCGAGAAAGTCACTTTTTTCCCACAATGAATGGTTGGCAATAAATAGTCAAGTTCAATGCAAGCCGTTCTGAAACCAATCGGCAAATTACTCAAAATGCTTAACTCGCCGAGAAAATCACTTTTGTCCCACAATGAATGCCTGGCAAAAAATGGTTAATTTCAATGCAAGACGTTCTGAAACTAATCGGCAAATTACTCAAAATGCTTAACTCGCCGAGGAAATCACTTTTGTTTCACACTGAATGCCTGGCAAAAAATAGTTAATTGTGATGCAAGCCGTTCTGAAACCAATCGGCAAATTACTCAAAATGCTTAACTCGCCGAGAAAATCACTTTTGTTCCACAATGAATGCCTGGCAAAAAATAGTAAATTTCAATGCAAGCCGTTCTGAAAGCAATCGGCAAATTACTCAAAATGCTGAACTCGCCGAGAAAATCACTTTTGTTCCACAATGAATGCCTGGCAAAAAATAGTACATTTCAATGCAAGCCGTTCTGAAACCAATCGGCTAATTACTCAAAATGCTTAACTCGCCGAGAAAATCAGTTTTTTCCCACAATGAATGACTGGCAAAAAATAGTTAATTTTGATGCAAGCCGTTCTGAAAGCTATCGGCAAATTACTCAAAATGCTTAACTCGCCGAGAAAATCACTTTTGTTTCACACTGAATGCCTGGCAAAAAATAGTTAATTGTGATGCAAGCCGGTCTGAAACCAATCGGCAGATTTCTCAAAATGCTTAACTCGCAGAGAAAATCACTTTTTTCCCCACAATGAATGTCTGGCAAAAAACAGTAAATTTCAATCCAAGCCGTTCTGAAACCAATCGGCTTATTACTCAAAATGCTTCAATCGCCGAGAAAATCACTTCTTTCCCACAATGAATGGTTGGCAAAAAATAGTAAAGTTCAATGCAAGACGTTCTGAAACTAATCGGCAAATATCTCAAGATGCTTAACTCGCCGAGAAATTCACTTCTTTTCCGAATTGAATGTCTGGCAAAAAATAGTTAATTTTGATGCAAGCCGTTCTGAAACCAATCGGCAAATTACTCAAAATGCTTAACTCGCCGAGGAAATCACTTTTGTTTCACACTGAATGCCTGGCAAAAAATAGTTAATTGTGATGCAAGCCGTTCTGAAACCAATCGTCAAATTACTCAAAATGCTTAAATCTACGAGAAGATCACTTTTTTCCCACAATTAACTATTTTCCTGGAATAGTTTTCCTGGCAAAAAACAGTAAATTTCAATGCAAGCCGTTCTGAAACCAATCGGCAAATTACTCAAAATGCTTAACTCGCCGAGAAAATCACTTTTGTTCCACAATGAATGTCCGGCAAAAAATAGTAAATTTCAATGCAAGCCGTTCTGAAACCAATCGGCAAATTACTCAAAATGCTTAACTCGCCGAGGAAATCACTTTTGTTTCACACTGAATGCCTGGCAAAAAATAGTTAATTGTGATGCAAGCCGTTCTGAAACCAATCGTCAAATTACTCAAAATGCTTAACTCTGCGAGAAAATCACTTTTGTTCCACAATGAATGTCTGGCAAAAAAATAGTAAATTTCAATGGAAGCCGTTCTGAAAAGCATCGGCAAATTACTCAAAGTGCTTAACTCGCCGAGAAAAGCACTTTTGTTCCACAATGAATGTCTGGCAAAAAAATAGTAAATTTCAATGGAAGCCGTTCTGAAAAGCATCGGCAAATTACTCAATATGCTTAACTCGCCGAGAAAATCACTTTTGTTCCACAATGAATGCCTGGCAAAAAATAGTTAATTGTGATGCAAGCCGTTCTGAAACCAATCGGCAAATTACTGAAAATGCTTAACTCGCCGAGAAAATCACTTTTGTTCCACAATGAATGTCCGGCAAAAAATAGTAAATTTCAATGCAAGCCGTTCTGAAACCAATCGGCAAATTACTCAAAATGCTTAACTCGGCGAGAAAATCACTTTTTTCCCACAATGAATGTCTGGCAAAAAACAGTAAATTTCAATGCAAGCCGTTCTGAAACCAATCGGCAAATTACTCAAAATGCTTAACTCGCCGAGAAAATCACTTTTGTTCCACAATGAATGTCTGGCAAAAAATAGTAAATTTCAATGCAAGCCGTTCTGAAACCAATCGCCAAATTACTCAAAGTGCTTAACTCGCCGACAAAAGCACTCTTGTTCCACAATGAATGTCTGGCAAAAAACAGTAAATTTCAATGCAAGCCGTTCTGAAACCAATCGGCTTATTACTCAAAATGCTTCAATCGCCGAGAAAATCACTTCTTTCCCACAATGAATGGTTGGCAAAAAATAGTAAAGTTCAATGCAAGACGTTCTGAAACTAATCGGCAAATATCTCAAGATGCTTAACTCGCCGAGAAATTCACTTCATTTCCGAATTGAATGTCTGGCAAAAAATAGTTAATTTTGATGCAAGCCGTTCTGAAACCAATCGGCAAATTACTCAAAATGCTTAACTCGCCGAGGAAATCACTTTTGTTTCACACTGAATGCCTGGCAAAAAATAGTTAATTGTGATGCAAGCCGTTCTGAAACCAATCGTCAAATTACTCAAAATGCTTAAATCTACGAGAAGATCACTTTTTTCCCACAATGAATGTCTGGCGAAAAACAGTAAATTTCAATGCAAGCCGTTCTGAAACCAATCGGCAAATTACTCAAAATGCTTAACTCGCCGAGAAAATCACTTTTGTTCCACAATGAATGTCCGGCAAAAAATAGTAAATTTCAATGCAAGCCGTTCTGAAACAAATCGGCAAATTACTCAAAATGCTTAACTCGCCGAGGAAATCACTTTTGTTTCACACTGAATGCCTGGCAAAAAATAGTTAATTGTGATGCAAGCCGTTCTGAAACCAATCGTCAAATTACTCAAAATGCTTAACTCTGCGAGAAAATCACTTTTTTCCCCACAATGAATGTCTGGCAAAAAACAGTAAATTTCAATGCAAGCCGTTCTGAAACCAATCGGCAAATTACTCAAAATGCTTAACTCGCCGAGAAAATCACTTTTGTTCCACAATGAATGTCCGGCAAAAAATAGTAAATTTCAAAGCAAGCCGTTCTGAAACCAATCGGCAAATTACTCAAAATGCTTAACTCGCCGAGAAAATCACTTTTGTTCCACAATGAATGTCTGGCAAAAAATAGTAAATTTCAATGCAAGCCGTTCTGAAACCAATCGGCAAATTACTCAAAGTGCTTAACTCGCCGACAAAAGCACTTTTGTTCCACAATGAATGTCTGGCAAAAAAATAGTAAATTTCAATGGAAGCCGTTCTGAAAAGCATCGGCAAATTACTCAATATGCTTAACTCGCCGAGAAAATCACTTATGTTCCACAATGATTGCCTGGCAAAAAATAGTTAATTGTGATGCAAGCCGTTCTGAAAGCAATCGGCAAATTACTGAAAATGCTTAACTCGCCGAGAAAATCACTTTTGTTCCACAATGAATGTCCGGCAAAAAATAGTAAATTTCAATGCAAGCCGTTCTGAAACAAATCGGCAAATTACTCAAAATGCTTAACTCGCCGAGAAAATCACTTTTGTTTCACAATGAATTGCTGGCAGAAAATAGTTAATTTCAATGCGAGACGTTCTGAAACCAATCGGCTTATTACTCAAAATGATTCAATCGCCGAGAAAGTCACTTTTTTCCCACAATGAATGGTTGGCAAAAAATAGTCAAGTTCAATGCAAGCCGTTCTGAAACCAATCGGCTAATTACTCAAAATGCTTAACTCGCCGAGAAAATCACTTTTTTCCCACAATGAATGTCTGGCAAAAAATAGTTAATTTTGATGCAAGCCGTTCTGAAACCAATCGGCAAATTACTCAAAATGCTTAACTCGGCGAGAAAATCACTTTTTTCCCACAATGAATGTCTGGCAAAAAACAGTAAATTTCAATGCAAGCCGTTCTGAAACCAATCGGCAAATTACTCAAAATGCTTAACTCGCCGAGAAAATCACTTTTGTTCCACAATGAATGTCCGGCAAAAAATAGTAAATTTCAATGCAAGCCGTTCTGAAACCAATTGGCAAATTACTCAAAATGCTTAACTCGCCGAGAAAATCACTTTTGTTCCACAATGAATGTCCGGCAAAAAATAGTAAATTTCAATGCAAGCCGTTCTGAAACCAATCGGCAAATTACTCAAAATGCTTATCTCGCCGAGAAAATCACTTTTGTTCCACAATGAATGTCTGGCAATAAAATAGTAAATTTCAATGGAAGCCGTTCTGAAAAGCATCGGCAAATTACTCAATATGCTTAACTCGCCGAGAAAATCACTTTTGTTCCACAATGAATGCCTGGCAAAAAATAGTTAATTGTGATGCAAGCCGTTCTGAGACCAATCGGCAAATTACTGAAAATGCTTAACTCGCCGAGAAAATCACTTTTGCTCCACAATGAATGTCCGGGAAAAAATAGTAAATTTCAATGCAAGCCGTTCTGAAACCAATCGGCAAATTACTCAAAATGCTTAACTCGCCGAGAAAATCACTTTTGTTCCACAATGAATGTCCGGCAAAAAATAGTAAATTTCAATGCAAGCCGTTCTGAAACCAATCGGCAAATTACTCAAAATGCTTAACTCGCCGAGGAAATCACTTTTGTTTCACACTGAATGCCTGGCAAAAAATAGTTAATTGTGATGCAAGCCGTTCTGAAACCAATCGTCAAATTACTCAAAATGCTTAACTCTGCGAGAAAATCACTTTTGTTCCACAATGAATGTCTGGCAAAAAAATAGTAAATTTCAATGGAAGCCGTTCTGAAAAGCATCGGCAAATTACTCAATATGCTTAACTCGCCGAGAAAATCACTTTTGTTCCACAATGAATGCCTGGCAAAAAATAGTTAATTGTGATGCAAGCCGTTCTGAAACCAATCGGCAAATTACTGAAAATGCTTAACTCGCCGAGAAAATCACTTTTGTTCCACAATGAATGTCCGGCAAAAAATAGTAAATTTCAATGCAAGCCGTTCTGAAACCAATCGGCAAATTTCTCAAAATGCTTAACTCGGCGAGAAAATCACTTTTTTCCCACAATGAATGTCTGGCAAAAAACAGTAAATTTCAATGCAAGCCGTTCTGAAACCAATCGGCAAATTACTCAAAATGCTTAACTCGCCGAGAAAATCACTTTTGTTCCACAATGAATGTCTGGCAAAAAATAGTAAATTTCAATGCAAGCCGTTCTGAAACCAATCGGCAAATTACTCAAAGTGCTTAACTCGCCGACAAAAGCACTTTTGTTCCACAATGAATGTCTGGCAAAAAACAGTAAATTTCAATGCAAGCCGTTCTGAAACCAATCGGCTTATTACTCAAAATGCTTCAATCGCCGAGAAAATCACTTCTTTCCCACAATGAATGGTTGGCAAAAAATAGTAAAGTTCAATGCAAGACGTTCTGAAACTAATCGGCAAATATCTCAAGATGCTTAACTCGCCGAGAAATTCACTTCATTTCCGAATTGAATGTCTGGCAAAAAATAGTTAATTTTGATGCAAGCCGTTCTGAAACCAATCGGCAAATTACTCAAAATGCTTAACTCGCCGAGGAAATCACTTTTGTTTCACACTGAATGCCTGGCAAAAAATAGTTAATTGTGATGCAAGCCGTTCTGAAACCAATCGTCAAATTACTCAAAATGCTTAAATCTACGAGAAGATCACTTTTTTCCCACAATGAATGTCTGGCAAAAAACAGTAAATTTCAATGCAAGCCGTTCTGAAACCAATCGGCAAATTACTCAAAATGCTTAACTCGCCGAGAAAATCACTTTTGTTCCACAATGAATGTCCGGCAAAAAATAGTAAATTTCAATGCAAGCCGTTCTGAAACCAATCGGCAAATTACTCAAAATGCTTAACTCGCCGAGGAAATCACTTTTGTTTCACACTGAATGCCTGGCAAAAAATAGTTAATTGTGATGCAAGCCGTTCTGAAACCAATCGTCAAATTACTCAAAATGCTTAACTCTGCGAGAAAATCACTTTTTTCCCCACAATGAATGTCTGGCAAAAAACAGTAAATTTCAATGCAAGCCGTTCTGAAACCAATCGGCAAATTACTCAAAATGCTTAACTCGCCGAGAAAATCACTTTTGATCCACAATGAATGTCCGGCAAAAAATAGTAAATTTCAAAGCAAGCCGTTCTGAAACCAATCGGCAAATTACTCAAAATGCTTAACTCGCCGAGAAAATCACTTTTGTTCCACAATGAATGTCTGGCAAAAAATAGTAAATTTCAATGCAAGCCGTTCTGAAACCAATCGGCAAATTACTCAAAGTGCTTAACTCGCCGACAAAAGCACTTTTGTTCCACAATGAATGTCTGGCAAAAAAATAGTAAATTTCAATGGAAGCCGTTCTGAAAAGCATCGGCAAATTACTCAATATGCTTAACTCGCCGAGAAAATCACTTATGTTCCACAATGATTGCCTGGCAAAAAATAGTTAATTGTGATGCAAGCCGTTCTGAAAGCAATCGGCAAATTACTGAAAATGCTTAACTCGCCGAGAAAATCACTTTTGTTCCACAATGAATGTCCGGCAAAAAATAGTAAATTTCAATGCAAGCCGTTCTGAAACAAATCGGCAAATTACTCAAAATGCTTAACTCGCCGAGAAAATCACTTTTGTTTCACAATGAATTGCTGGCAGAAAATAGTTAATTTCAATGCGAGACGTTCTGAAACCAATCGGCTTATTACTCAAAATGATTCAATCGCCGAGAAAGTCACTTTTTTCCCACAATGAATGGTTGGCAAAAAATAGTCAAGTTCAATGCAAGCCGTTCTGAAACCAATCGGCTAATTACTCAAAATGCTTAACTCGCCGAGAAAATCACTTTTTTCCCACAATGAATGTCTGGCAAAAAATAGTTAATTTTGATGCAAGCCGTTCTGAAACCAATCGGCAAATTACTCAAAATGCTTAACTCGGCGAGAAAATCACTTTTTTCCCACAATGAATGTCTGGCAAAAAACAGTAAATTTCAATGCAAGCCGTTCTGAAACCAATCGGCAAATTACTCAAAATGCTTAACTCGCCGAGAAAATCACTTTTGTTCCACAATGAATGTCCGGCAAAAAATAGTAAATTTCAATGCAAGCCGTTCTGAAACCAATTGGCAAATTACTCAAAATGCTTAACTCGCCGAGAAAATCACTTTTGTTCCACAATGAATGTCCGGCAAAAAATAGTAAATTTCAATGCAAGCCGTTCTGAAACCAATCGGCAAATTACTCAAAATGCTTATCTCGCCGAGAAAATCACTTTTGTTCCACAATGAATGTCTGGCAAAAAAATAGTAAATTTCAATGGAAGCCGTTCTGAAAAGCATCGGCAAATTACTCAATATGCTTAACTCGCCGAGAAAATCACTTTTGTTCCACAATGAATGCCTGGCAAAAAATAGTTAATTGTGATGCAAGCCGTTCTGAGACCAATCGGCAAATTACTGAAAATGCTTAACTCGCCGAGAAAATCACTTTTGCTCCACAATGAATGTCCGGCAAAAAATAGTAAATTTCAATGCAAGCCGTTCTGAAACCAATCGGCAAATTACTCAAAATGCTTAACTCGCCGAGAAAATCACTTTTGTTCCACAATGAATGCCTGGCAAAAAATAGTTAATTGTGATGCAAGCCGTTCTGAAACCAATCGGCAAATTACTCAAAATGCTTAACTCGCTGAGAAAATCACTTTTGTTCCACAATGAATGCCTGGCAAAAAATAGTAAATTTCAATGCAAGCCGTTCTTGAAAGCAATCGGCAAATTACTCAAAATGCTGAACTCGCCGAGAAAATCACTTTTGTTCCACAATGAATGCCTGGCAAAAAATAGTAAATTTCAATGCAAGCCGTTCTGAAACCAATCGGCTAATTACTCAAAATGCTTAACTCGCCGAGAAAATCACTTTTTTCCCACAATGAATGTCTGGCAAAAAAATAGTAAATTTCAATGGAAGCCGTTCTGAAAAGCATCGGCAAATTACTCAATATGCTTAACTCGCCGAGAAAATCACTTTTGTTCCACAATGAATGCCTGGCAAAAAATAGTTAATTGTGATGCAAGCCGTTCTGAGACCAATCGGCAAATTACTGAAAATGCTTAACTCGCCGAGAAAATCACTTTTGTTCCACAATGAATGTCCGGCAAAAAATAGTAAATTTCAATGCAAGACGTTCTGAAACTAATCGGCAAATATCTCAAAATGCTTAACTCGCCGAGAAAATCACTTTTGTTCCACAATGAATGCCTGGCAAAAAATAGTTAATTGTGATGCAAGCCGTTCTGAAACCAATCGGCAAATTCCTCAAAATGCTTAACTCGCTGAGAAAATCACTTTTGTTCCACAATGAATGCCTGGCAAAAAATAGTAAATTTCAATGCAAGCCGTTCTTGAAAGCAATCGGCAAATTACTCAAAATGCTGAACTCGCCGAGAAAATCACTTTTGTTCCACAATGAATGCCTGGCAAAAAATAGTAAATTTCAATGCAAGCCGTTCTGAAACCAATCGGCAAATTACTCAAAATGCTTATCTCGCCGAGAAAATCACTTTTGTTCCACAATGAATGTCTGGCAAAAAAATAGTAAATTTCAATGGAAGCCGTTCTGAAAAGCATCGGCAAATTACTCAATATGCTTAACTCGCCGAGAAAATCACTTTTGTTCCACAATGAATGCCTGGCAAAAAATAGTTAATTGTGATGCAAGCCGTTCTGAGACCAATCGGCAAATTACTGAAAATGCTTAACTCGCCGAGAAAATCACTTTTGTTCCACAATGAATGTCCGGCAAAAAATAGTAAATTTCAATGCAAGACGTTCTGAAACTAATCGGCAAATATCTCAAAATGCTTAACTCGCCGAGAAAATCACTTTTGTTCCACAATGAATGCCTGGCAAAAAATAGTTAATTGTGATGCAAGCCGTTCTGAAACCAATCGGCAAATTCCTCAAAATGCTTAACTCGCTGAGAAAATCACTTTTGTTCCACAATGAATGCCTGGCAAAAAATAGTAAATTTCAATGCAAGCCGTTCTTGAAAGCAATCGGCAAATTACTCAAAATGCTGAACTCGCCGAGAAAATCACTTTTGTTCCACAATGAATGCCTGGCAAAAAATAGTAAATTTCAATGCAAGCCGTTCTGAAACCAATCGGCAAATTACTCAAAATGCTTATCTCGCCGAGAAAATCACTTTTGTTCCACAATGAATGTCTGGCAAAAAAATAGTAAATTTCAATGGAAGCCGTTCTGAAAAGCATCGGCAAATTACTCAATATGCTTAACTCGCCGAGAAAATCACTTTTGTTCCACAATGAATGCCTGGCAAAAAATAGTTAATTGTGATGCAAGCCGTTCTGAGACCAATCGGCAAATTACTGAAAATGCTTAACTCGCCGAGAAAATCACTTTTGCTCCACAATGAATGTCCGGCAAAAAATAGTAAATTTCAATGCAAGCCGTTCTGAAACCAATCGGCAAATTACTCAAAATGCTTAACTCGCCGAGAAAATCACTTTTTTCCCACAATGAATGTCTGGCAAAAAAATAGTAAATTTCAATGGAAGCCGTTCTGAAAAGCATCGGCAAATTACTCAATATGCTTAACTCGCCGAGAAAATCACTTTTGTTCCACAATGAATGCCTGGCAAAAAATAGTTAATTGTGATGCAAGCCGTTCTGAGACCAATCGGCAAATTACTGAAAATGCTTAACTCGCCGAGAAAATCACTTTTGTTCCACAATGAATGTCCGGCAAAAAATAGTAAATTTCAATGCAAGCCGTTCTGAAACAAATCGGCAAATTACTCAAAATACTTAACTCGCCGAGAAAATCACTTTTGTTCCACAATGAATGCCTGGCAAAAAATAGTTAATTGTGATGCAAGCCGTTCTGAAACCAATCGGCAAATTACTCAAAATGCTTAACTCGCCGAGAAAATCACTTTTGTTCCACAATGAATGCCTGGCAAAAAATAGTAAATTTCAATGCAAGCCGTTCTGAAAGCAATCGGCAAATTACTCAAAATGCTGAACTCGCCGAGAAAATCACTTTTGTTTCACACTGAATGTCTGGCAAAAAATAGTTAATTGTGATGCAAGCCGGTCTGAAACCAATCGGCAAATTTCTCAAAATGCTTAACTCGCCGAGAAAATCACATTTTTCCCACAATGAATGTCTGGCAAAAAATAGTTCATTTCAATGCGAGACGTTCTGAAACCAATCGGCTTATTACTCAAAATGCTTCAATCGCCGAGAAAGTCACTTTTTTCCCACAATGAATGGTTGGCAATAAATAGTCAAGTTCAATGCAAGCCGTTCTGAAACCAATCGGCAAATTACTCAAAATGCTTAACTCGCCGAGAAAATCACTTTTGTCCCACAATGAATGCCTGGCAAAAAATGGTTAATTTCAATGCAAGACGTTCTGAAACTAATCGGCAAATTACTCAAAATGCTTAACTCGCCGAGGAAATCACTTTTGTTTCACACTGAATGCCTGGCAAAAAATAGTTAATTGTGATGCAAGCCGTTCTGAAACCAATCGGCAAATTACTCAAAATGCTTAACTCGCCGAGAAAATCACTTTTGTTCCACAATGAATGCCTGGCAAAAAATAGTAAATTTCAATGCAAGCCGTTCTGAAAGCAATCGGCAAATTACTCAAAATGCTGAACTCGCCGAGAAAATCACTTTTGTTCCACAATGAATGCCTGGCAAAAAATAGTACATTTCAATGCAAGCCGTTCTGAAACCAATCGGCTAATTACTCAAAATGCTTAACTCGCCGAGAAAATCAGTTTTTTCCCACAATGAATGACTGGCAAAAAATAGTTAATTTTGATGCAAGCCGTTCTGAAAGCTATCGGCAAATTACTCAAAATGCTTAACTCGCCGAGAAAATCACTTTTGTTTCACACTGAATGCCTGGCAAAAAATAGTTAATTGTGATGCAAGCCGGTCTGAAACCAATCGGCAGATTTCTCAAAATGCTTAACTCGCAGAGAAAATCACTTTTTTCCCCACAATGAATGTCTGGCAAAAAACAGTAAATTTCAATCCAAGCCGTTCTGAAACCAATCGGCTTATTACTCAAAATGCTTCAATCGCCGAGAAAATCACTTCTTTCCCACAATGAATGGTTGGCAAAAAATAGTAAAGTTCAATGCAAGACGTTCTGAAACTAATCGGCAAATATCTCAAGATGCTTAACTCGCCGAGAAATTCACTTCTTTTCCGAATTGAATGTCTGGCAAAAAATAGTTAATTTTGATGCAAGCCGTTCTGAAACCAATCGGCAAATTACTCAAAATGCTTAACTCGCCGAGGAAATCACTTTTGTTTCACACTGAATGCCTGGCAAAAAATAGTTAATTGTGATGCAAGCCGTTCTGAAACCAATCGTCAAATTACTCAAAATGCTTAAATCTACGAGAAGATCACTTTTTTCCCACAATGAATGTCTGGCAAAAAACAGTAAATTTCAATGCAAGCCGTTCTGAAACCAATCGGCAAATTACTCAAAATGCTTAACTCGCCGAGAAAATCACTTTTGTTCCACAATGAATGTCCGGCAAAAAATAGTAAATTTCAATGCAAGCCGTTCTGAAACCAATCGGCAAATTACTCAAAATGCTTAACTCGCCGAGGAAATCACTTTTGTTTCACACTGAATGCCTGGCAAAAAATAGTTAATTGTGATGCAAGCCGTTCTGAAACCAATCGTCAAATTACTCAAAATGCTTAACTCTGCGAGAAAATCACTTTTTTCCCCACAATGAATGTCTGGCAAAAAACAGTAAATTTCAATGCAAGCCGTTCTGAAACCAATCGGCAAATTACTCAAAATGCTTAACTCGCCGAGAAAATCACTTTTGTTCCACAATGAATGTCCGGCAAAAAATAGTAAAT
The DNA here is from genome assembly GCF_047496885.1 of Scyliorhinus torazame. Lineage (NCBI taxonomy): Eukaryota > Metazoa > Chordata > Chondrichthyes > Carcharhiniformes > Scyliorhinidae > Scyliorhinus > Scyliorhinus torazame. The sequence continues at coordinate 233,494 of NW_027307791.1, forward strand.
TTCAATGCAAGCCGTTCTGAAACCAATCGGCAAATTACTCAAAATGCTTAACTCGCCGAGAAAATCACTTTTGTTCCACAATGAATGTCTGGCAAAAAATAGTAAATTTCAATGCAAGCCGTTCTGAAACCAATCGGCAAATTACTCAAAGTGCTTAACTCGCCGACAAAAGCACTTTTGTTCCACAATGAATGTCTGGCAAAAAAATAGTAAATTTCAATGGAAGCCGTTCTGAAAAGCATCGGCAAATTACTCAATATGCTTAACTCGCCGAGAAAATCACTTATGTTCCACAATGATTGCCTGGCAAAAAATAGTTAATTGTGATGCAAGCCGTTCTGAAACCAATCGGCAAATTACTGAAAATGCTTAACTCGCCGAGAAAATCACTTTTGTTCCACAATGAATGTCCGGCAAAAAATAGTAAATTTCAATGCAAGCCGTTCTGAAACAAATCGGCAAATTACTCAAAATGCTTAACTCGCCGAGAAAATCACTTTTGTTTCACAATGAATTGCTGGCAGAAAATAGTTAATTTCAATGCGAGACGTTCTGAAACGAATCGGCTTATTACTCAAAATGATTCAATCGCCGAGAAAGTCACTTTTTTCCCACAATGAATGGTTGGCAAAAAATAGTCAAGTTCAATGCAAGCCGTTCTGAAACCAATCGGCTAATTACTCAAAATGCTTAACTCGCCGAGAAAATCACTTTTTTCCCACAATGAATGTCTGGCAAAAAATAGTTAATTTTGATGCAAGCCGTTCTGAAACCAATCGGCAAATTACTCAAAATGCTTAACTCGGCGAGAAAATCACTTTTTTCCCACAATGAATGTCTGGCAAAAAACAGTAAATTTCAATGCAAGCCGTTCTGAAACCAATCGGCAAATTACTCAAAATGCTTAACTCGCCGAGAAAATCACTTTTGTTCCACAATGAATGTCCGGCAAAAAATAGTAAATTTCAATGCAAGCCGTTCTGAAACCAATTGGCAAATTACTCAAAATGCTTAACTCGCCGAGAAAATCACTTTTGTTCCACAATGAATGTCTGGCAAAAAACAGTTAATTGTGATGCAAGCCCGTCTGAAACCAATCGGCAAATTTCTCAAAATGCTTAACTCGCCGAGAAAATCACTTTTGTTCCACAATGAATGTCCGGCAAAAAATAGTAAATTTCAATGCAAGCCGTTCTGAAACCAATTGGCAAATTACTCAAAATGCTTAACTCGCCGAGAAAATCACTTTTGTTCCACAATGAATGTCCGGCAAAAAATAGTAAATTTCAATGCAAGCCGTTCTGAAACCAATCGGCAAATTACTCAAAATGCTTATCTCGCCGAGAAAATCACTTTTGTTCCACAATGAATGTCTGGCAAAAAAATAGTAAATTTCAATGGAAGCCATTCTGAAAAGCATCGGCAAATTACTCAATATTCTTAACTCGCCGAGAAAATCACTTTTGTTCCACAATGAATGCCTGGCAAAAAATAGTTAATTGTGATGCAAGCCGTTCTGAGACCAATCGGCAAATTACTGAAAATGCTTAACTCGCCGAGAAAATCACTTTTGCTCCACAATGAATGTCCGGCAAAAAATAGTAAATTTCAATGCAAGCCGTTCTGAAACCAATCGGCAAATTACTCAAAATGCTTAACTCGCCGAGAAAATCACTTTTGTTCCACAATGAATGCCTGGCAAAAAATAGTTAATTGTGATGCAAGCCGTTCTGAAACCAATCGGCAAATTACTCAAAATGCTTAACTCGCTGAGAAAATCACTTTTGTTCCACAATGAATGCCTGGCAAAAAATAGTAAATTTCAATGCAAGCCGTTCTTGAAAGCAATCGGCAAATTACTCAAAATGCTTAACTCGCCGAGAAAATCACTTTTGTTCCACAATGAATGCCTGGCAAAAAATAGTTAATTGTGATGCAAGCCGTTCTGAGACCAATCGGCAAATTACTGAAAATGCTTAACTCGCCGAGAAAATCACTTTTGTTCCACAATGAATGTCCGGCAAAAAATAGTAAATTTCAATGCAAGACGTTCTGAAACTAATCGGCAAATATCTCAAAATGCTTAACTCGCCGAGAAAATCACTTTTGTTCCACAATGAATGCCTGGCAAAAAATAGTTAATTGTGATGCAAGCCGTTCTGAAACCAATCGGCAAATTACTCAAAATGCTTAACTCGCTGAGAAAATCACTTTTGTTTCACACTGAATGTCTGGCAAAAAACAGTTAATTGTGATGCAAGCCCGTCTGAAACCAATCGGCAAATTTCTCAAAATGCTTAACTCGCCGAGAAAATCACTTTTGTTCCACAATGAATGTACGGCAAAAAATAGTAAATTTCAATGCAAGCCGTTCTGAAACCAATTGGCAAATTACTCAAAATGCTTAACTCGCCGAGAAAATCACTTTTGTTCCACAATGAATGTCCGGCAAAAAATAGTAAATTTCAATGCAAGCCGTTCTGAAACCAATCGGCAAATTACTCAAAATGCTTATCTCGCCGAGAAAATCACTTTTGTTCCACAATGAATGTCTGGCAAAAAAATAGTAAATTTCAATGGAAGTCGTTCTGAAAAGCATCGGCAAATTACTCAATATGCTTAACTCGCCGGGAAAATCACTTTTGTTCCACAATGAATGCCTGGCAAAAAATAGTTAATTGTGATGCAAGCCGTTCTGAGACCAATCGGCAAATTACTGAAAATGCTTAACTCGCCGAGAAAATCACTTTTGCTCCACAATGAATGTCCGGCAAAAAATAGTAAATTGCAATGCAAGCCGTTCTGAAACCAATCGGCAAATTACTCAAAATGCTTAACTCGCCGAGAAAATCACTTTTGTTCCACAATGAATGCCTGGCAAAAAATAGTTAATGGGAATTTGCCTGGCAAATTACTCAAAATGCTTAACTCGCCGAGAAAATCACTTTTGTTCCACAATGAATGTCCGGCAAAAAATAGTAAATTTCAATGCAAGCCGTTCTGAAACCAATCGGCAAATTACTCAAAATGCTTATCTCGCCGAGAAAATCACTTTTGTTCCACAATGAATGTCTGGCAAAAAAATAGTAAATTTCAATGGAAGCCGTTCTGAAAAGCATCGGCAAATTACTCAATATGCTTAACTCGCCGAGAAAATCACTTTTGTTCCACAATGAATGCCTGGCAAAAAATAGTTAATTGTGATGCAAGCCGTTCTGAGACCAATCGGCAAATTACTGAAAATGCTTAACTCGCCGAGAAAATCACTTTTGCTCCACAATGAATGTCCGGCAAAAAATAGTAAATTTCAATGCAAGCCGTTCTGAAACCAATCGGCAAATTACTCAAAATGCTTAACTCGCCGAGAAAATCACTTTTGTTCCACAATGAATGCCTGGCAAAAAATAGTTAATTGTGATGCAAGCCGTTCTGAAACCAATCGGCAAATTACTCAAAATGCTTAACTCGCTGAGAAAATCACTTTTGTTCCACAATGAATGCCTGGCAAAAAATAGTAAATTTCAATGCAAGCCGTTCTTGAAAGCAATCGGCAAATTACTCAAAATGCTGAACTCGCCGAGAAAATCACTTTTGTTCCACAATGAATGCCTGGCAAAAAATAGTAAATTTCAATGCAAGCCGTTCTGAAACCAATCGGCTAATTACTCAAAATGCTTAACTCGCCGAGAAAATCACTTTTTTCCCACAATGAATGTCTGGCAAAAAAATAGTAAATTTCAATGGAAGCCGTTCTGAAAAGCATCGGCAAATTACTCAATATGCTTAACTCGCCGAGAAAATCACTTTTGTTCCACAATGAATGCCTGGCAAAAAATAGTTAATTGTGATGCAAGCCGTTCTGAGACCAATCGGCAAATTACTGAAAATGCTTAACTCGCCGAGAAAATCACTTTTTTTCCACAATGAATGTCCGGCAAAAAATAGTAAATTTCAATGCAAGACGTTCTGAAACTAATCGGCAAATATCTCAAAATGCTTAACTCGCCGAGAAAATCACTTTTGTTCCACAATGAATGCCTGGCAAAAAATAGTTAATTGTGATGCAAGCCGTTCTGAAACCAATCGGCAAATTACTCAAAATGCTTAACTCGCTGAGAAAATCACTTTTGTTCCACAATGAATGCCTGGCAAAAAATAGTAAATTTCAATGCAAGCCGTTCTTGAAAGCAATCGGCAAATTACTCAAAATGCTGAACTCGCCGAGAAAATCACTTTTGTTCCACAATGAATGCCTGGCAAAAAATAGTAAATTTCAATGCAAGCCGTTCTGAAACCAATCGGCTAATTACTCAAAATGCTTAACTCGCCGAGAAAATCACTTTTTTCCCACAATGAATGTCTGGCAAAAAAATAGTAAATTTCAATGGAAGCCGTTCTGAAAAGCATCGGCAAATTACTCAATATGCTTAACTCGCCGAGAAAATCACTTTTGTTCCACAATGAATGCCTGGCAAAAAATAGTTAATTGTGATGCAAGCCGTTCTGAGACCAATCGGCAAATTACTGAAAATGCTTAACTCGCCGAGAAAATCACTTTTGTTCCACAATGAATGTCCGGCAAAAAATAGTAAATTTCAATGCAAGCCGTTCTGAAACAAATCGGCAAATTACTCAAAATACTTAACTCGCCGAGAAAATCACTTTTTTCCCACAATGAATGTCTGGCAAAAAAATAGTAAATTTCAATGGAAGCCGTTCTGAAAAGCATCGGCAAATTACTCAATATGCTTAACTCGCCGAGAAAATCACTTTTGTTCCACAATGAATGCCTGGCAAAAAATAGTAAATTTCAATGCAAGCCGTTCTGAAACCAATCGGCAAATTACTGAAAATGCTTAACTCGCCGAGAAAATCACTTTTTTCCCACAATGAATGTCTGGCAAAAAACAGTAAATTTCAATGCAAGCCGTTCTGAAACCAATCCGCTTATTACTCAAAATGCTTCAATCGCCGAGAAAATCACGTCTTCCCCACAATGAATGGTTGGCAAAAAATAGTAAAGTTCAATGCAAGACGTTCTGAAACTAATCGGCAAATATCTCAAGATGCTTAACTCGCCGAGAAATTCACTTCTTTTCCGAATTGAATGTCTGGCAAAAAATAGTTAATTTTGATGCAAGCCGTTCTGAAAGCAATCGGCAAATTACTCAAAATGCTGAACTCGCCGAGAAAATCACTTTTGTTCCACAATGAATGCCTGGCAAAAAATAGTAAATTTCAATGCAAGCCGTTCTGAAACCAATCGGCTAATTACTCAAAATGCTTAACTCGCCGAGAAAATCACTTTTTTCCCACAATGAATGTCTGGCAAAAAATAGTTAATTGTGATGCAAGCCGGTCTGAAACCAATCGGCAAATTTCTCAAAATGCTTAACTCGCCGAGAAAATCACTTTTTTCCCACAATGAATGTCTGGCAAAAAACAGTAAATTTCAATGCAAGCCGTTCTGAAACCAATCCGCTTATTACTCAAAATGCTTCAATCGCCGAGAAAATCACTTCTTCCCCACAGTGAATGGTTGGCAAAAAATAGTAAAGTTCAATGCAAGACGTTCTGAAACTAATCGGCAAATATCTCAAGATGCTTAACTCGCCGAGAAATTCACTTCTTTTCCGAATTGAATGTCTGGCAAAAAATAGTTAATTTTGATGCAAGCCGTTCTGAGACCAATCGGCAAATTACTCAAAATGCTTAACTCGCCGAGAAAATCACTTTTTTCCCACAATGAATGGTTGGCAAAAAATAGTAAAGTTCAATGGAAGCCGTTCTGAATCAATTCGGCAAATTACTCAAAATGCTTAACTCGCCGAGAAAATCACTTTTGTTCCACAATGAATGTCTGGCAAAAAAATAGTAAATTTCAATGGAAGCCGTTCTGAACAGCATCGGCAAATTACTCAAAATGCTTTACTCGCCGAGAAAATCACTTTTGTTTCACAATGAATGCCTGGCAAATAATAGTCAATTGTGATGCAAGCCGTTCTGAAACCAATCGGCAAATTACTGAAAAAGCTTCAATCGCCGAGAAAGTCACTTTTTTCCGACAATGAATGGTTGGCAAAAAATAGTCAAGTTCAATGCAAGCCGTTCTGAAACCAGTCGGCAAATTACTCAAAATGCTTAACTCGCCGAGAAAATCACTTTTGTTCCACAATGAATGGCAGGCACAAAATAGTAAATTTCAATGCAAGCCGTTCTGAAACCAATCGGCAAATTACTCAAAATGCTTAACTCGCCGAGAAAATCACTTTTGTTCCACAATGAATGGTGGGCAAAAAATAGTAAATTTCAATGCAAGCCGTTCTGAAACCAATCGGCAAATTACTCAAAATTCTTAACTCGCCGAGAAAATCACTTTTGTTCCACAATGAATGGCGGGCAAAAAATAGTAAATTTCAATGCAAGCCGTTCTGAAACCAATCGTCAAATTACTCAAAATGCTTAACTCGCCGAGAAACTCACTTTTGTTCCACAATGAATGTCTGGCAAAAAATAGTAAATTTCAATGCAAGCCGTTCTGAAACCAATCGGCAAATGACTCAAACTGCTTAACTCGCCGAGAAAATCACTTTTGTCCCACAATGAATGCCTGGCAAAAAATGGTTAATTTCAATGCAAGACGTTCTGAAACTAATCGGCAAATTACTCAAAATGCTTAACTCGCCGAGGAAATCACTTTTGTTTCACACTGAATGCCTGGCAAAAAATAGTTAATTGTGATGCAAGCCGTTCTGAGACCAATCGGCAAATTACTGAAAATGCTTAACTCGCCGAGAAAATCACTTTTGTTCCACAATGAATGTCCGGCAAAAAATAGTAAATTTCAATGCAAGCCGTTCTGAAACAAATCGGCAAATTACTCAAAATACTTAACTCGCCGAGAAAATCACTTTTGTTCCACAATGAATGCCTGGCAAAAAATAGTTAATTGTGATGCAAGCCGTTCTGAAACCAATCGGCAAATTACTCAAAATGCTTAACTCGCCGAGAAAATCACTTTTGTTCCACAATGAATGCCTGGCGAAAAATAGTAAATTTCAATGCAAGCCGTTCTGAAAGCAATCGGCAAATTACTCAAAATGCTGAACTCGCCGAGAAAATCACTTTTGTTTCACACTGAATGTCTGGCAAAAAACAGTTAATTGTGATGCAAGCCCGTCTGAAACCAATCGGCAAATTTCTCAAAATGCTAACTCGCCGAGAAAATCACTTTTTTCCCACAATGAATGTCTGGCAAAAAATAGTTCATTTCAATGCGAGACGTTCTGAAACCAATCGGCTTATTACTCAAAATGCTTAACTCGCCGAGAAAGTCACTTTTTTCCCACAATGAATGGTTGGCAAAAAATAGTCAAGTTCAATGCAAGCCGTTCTGAAACCAATCGGCAAATTACTGAAAATGCTTAACTCGCCGAGGAAATCACTTTTGTTTCACACTGAATGCCTGGCAAAAAATAGTTAATTGTGATGCAAGCCGTTCTGAAACCAATCGGCAAATTATTCAAAATGCTTAACTCGCCGAGAAAATCACTTTTGTTCCACAATGAATGCCTGGCAAAAAATAGTAAATTTCAATGCAAGCCGTCCTGAAAGCAATCGGCAAATTACTCAAAATGCTGAACTCGCCGAGAAAATCACTTTTGTTCCACAATGATTGCCTGGCAAAAAATAGTAAATTTCAATGCAAGCCGTTCTGAAACCAATCGTCAAATTACTCAAAATGCTTAACTCTGCCAGAAAATCACTTTTTTCCCACAATGAATGTCTGGCAAAAAACAGTAAATTTCAATGCAAGCCGTTCTGAAAGCTATCGGCAAATTACTGAAAAAGCTTAACTCGCCGAGAAAATCACTTTTGTTCCAAATGAATGCCCGGCAAAAAATAGTAAATTTCAATGCAAGCCGTTCTGAAACAAATCGGCAAATTACTCAAAATGCTTAACTCGCCGAGAAAATCACTTTTGTTCCACAATGAATGCCTGGCAAAAAATAGTTAATTGTGATGCAAGCCGTTCTGAAACCAATCGGCAAATTACTCAAAATGCTTAACACGCCGAGAAAATCACTTTTGTTCCACAATGAATGCCTGGCAAAAAATAGTTAATTGTGATGCAAGCCGTTCTGAAACCAATCGGCAAATTACTCAAAATGCTTAACTCGCCGAGAAAATCACTTTTGTTCCACAATGAATGCCTGGCAAAAAATAGTAAATTTCAATGCAAGCCGTTCTGAAAGCAATCGGCAAATTACTCAAAATGCTGAACTCGCCGAGAAAATCACTTTTGTTCCACAATGAATGCCTGGGAAAAAATAGTAAATTTCAATGCAAGCCGTTCTGAAACCAATCGGCTAATTACTCAAAATGCTTAACTCGCCGAGAAAATCACTTTTTTCCCACAATGAATGTCTGGCAAAAAATAGTTAATTGTGATGCAAGCCGGTCTGAAACCAATCGGCAAATTTCTCAAAATGCTTAACTCGCCGAGAAAATCACTTTTTTCCCACAATGAATGTCTGGCAAAAAACAGTAAATTTCAATGCAAGCCGTTCTGAAACCAATCCGTTTATTACTCAAAATGCTTCAATCGCCGAGAAAATCACTTCTTTCCCACAATGAATGGTTGGCAAAAAATAGTAAAGTTCAATGCAAGACGTTCTGAAACTAATCGGCAAATATCTCAAGATGCTTAACTCGCCGAGAAATTCACTTCTTTTCCGAATTGAATGTCTGGCAAAAAATAGTTAATTTTGATGCAAGCCGTTCTGAGACCAATCGGCAAATTACTCAAAATGCTTAACTCGCCGAGAAAATCACTTTTTTCCCCACAATGAATGGTTGGCAAAAAGTAGTAAAGTTCAATGGAAGCCGTTCTGAAACAATTCGGCAAATTACTCAAAATGCTTAACTCGCCGAGAAAATCACTTTTGTTCCACAATGAATGTCTGGCAAAAAAATAGTAAATTTCAATGGAAGCCGTTCTGAACAGCATCGGCAAATTACTCAAAATGCTTTACTCGCCGAGAAAATCACTTTTGTTTCACAATGAATGCCTGGCAAATAATAGTTAATTGTGATGCAAGCCGTTCTGAAACCAATCGGCAAATTACTGAAAAAGCTTCAATCGCCGAGAAAGTCACTTTTTTCCGACAATGAATGGTTGGCAAAAAATAGTCAAGTTCAATGCAAGCCGTTCTGAAACCAGTCGGCAAATTACTCAAAATGCTTAACTCGCCGAGAAAATCACTTTTGTTCCACAATGAATGGCAGGCAAAAAATAGTAAATTTCAATGCAAGCCGTTCTGAAACAAATCGGCAAATTACTCAAAATGCTTAACTCGCCGAGAAAATCACTTTTGTTCCACAATGAATGGTGGGCAAAAAATAGTAAATTTCAATGCAAGCCGTTCTGAAACCGATCGGCAAATTACTCAAAATTCTTAACTCGCCGAGAAAATCACTTTTGTTCCACAATGAATGGCGGGCAAAAAATAGTAAATTTCAATGCAAGCCGTTCTGAAACCAATCGTCAAATTACTCAAAATGCTTAACTCGCCGAGAAACTCACTTTTGTTCCACAATGAATGTCTGGCAAAAAATAGTACATTTCAATGCAAGCCGTTCTGAAAGCAATCGGCAAATGACTCAAACTGCTTAACTCGCCGAGAAAATCACTTTTGTCCTACAATGAATGCCTGGCAAAAAATGGTTAATTTCAATGCAAGACGTTCTGAAACTAGTCGGCAAATATCTCAAGATGCTTAACTCGCCGAGAAATTCACTTCTTTTCCGAATTGAATGTCTGGCAAAAAATAGTTAATTTTGATGCAAGCCGTTCTGAAACCAATCGGCAAATTACTCAAAATGCTTAACTCGCCGAGGAAATCACTTTTGTTTCACACTGAATGCCTGGCAAAAAATAGTTAATTGTGATGCAAGCCGTTCGGAAACCAATCGGCAAATTACTCAAAATGCTTAACTCGCCGAGAAAATCACTTTTGTTCCACAATGAATGCCTGGCAAATAATAGTTAATTGTGATGCAAGCCGTTCTGAAACCAATCGGCAAATTACTGAAAAAGCTTAACTCGCCGAGAAAATCACTTTTGTTCCACAATGAATGTCCGGCAAAAAATGGTAAATTTCAATGCAAGCCGTTCTGAAACAAATCGGCAAATTACTCAAAATGCTCAACTCGCCGAGAAAATCACTTTTGTTCCACAATGAATGCCTGGCAAAAAATAGTTAATTGTGATGCAAGCCGTTCTGAAACCAATCGGCAAATTACTCAAAATGCTTAACTCGCCGAGAAAATCACTTTTGTTCCACAATGAATGCCTGGCAAAAAATAGTAAATTTCAATGCAAGCCGTTCTGAAAGCAATCGGCAAATTACTCAAAATGCTGAACTCGCCGAGAAAATCACTTTTGTTCCACAATGAATGCGTGGCAAAAAATAGTAAATTTCAATGCAAGCCGTTCTGAAACCAATCGGCTAATTACTCAAAATGCTTAACTCGCCGAGAAAATCACTTTTTTCCCACAATGAATGTCTGGCAAAAAACAGTAAATTTCAATGCAAGCCGTTCTGAAACCAATCCGCTTATTACTCAAAATGCTTCAATCGCCGAGAAAATCACTTTTGTTTCACACTGAATGCCTGGCAAAAAATAGTTAATTGTGATGCAAGCCGGTCTGAAACCAATCGGCAAATTTCTCAAAATGCTTAACTCGCCGAGAAAATCACTTTTTTCCCACAATGAATGTCTGGCAAAAAACAGTAAATTTCAATGCAAGCCGTTCTGAAACCAATCCGCTTATTACTCAAAATGCTTCAATCGCCGAGAAAATCACTTCTTTCCCACAATGAATGGTTGGCAAAAAATAGTAAAGTTCAATGCAAGACGTTCTGAAACTAATCGGCAAATATCTCAAGATGCTTAGCTCGCCGAGAAATTCACTTCTTTTCCGAATTGAATGTCTGGCAAAAAATAGTTAATTTTGATGCAAGCCGTTCTGAGACCAATCGGCAAATTACTCAAAATGCTTAACTCGCCGAGAAAATCACTTTTTTCCCACAATGAATGGTTGGCAAAAAATAGTGAAGTTCAATGCAAGCCGTTCTGAAACAATTCGGCAAATTACTCAAAATGCTTAACTCGCCGAGAAAATCACTTTTGTTCCACAATGAATGTCTGGCAAAAAATAGTAAATTTCAATGCAAGCAGTTCTGAAAGCAATCGGCAAATTGCTCAAAATGCTTAACTCGCCGGGAAAATCACTTTTGTTCCACAATGAATGCCGGGCAAAAAATTGTAAATTTCAATGCAAGCCGTTCTGAAAGCAATCGGCAAATTAGTCAAAACGCTTAACTCGCCGAGAAAATCACTTTTGTTCCACAATGAATGCCTGGCAAAAAATAGTTAATTGTGATGCAAGCCGTTCTGAAACCAATCGGCAAATTACTGAAAAAGCTTAACTCGCCGAGAAAATCACTTTTGTTCCACAATGAATGTCCGGCAAAAAATAGTAAATTTCAATGCAAGCCGTTCTGAAACAAATCGGCAAATTACTCAAAATGCTTAACTCGCCGAGAAAATCACTTTTGTTCCACAATGAATGCCTGGCAAAAAATAGTTAATTGTGATGCAAGCCGTTCTGAAACCAATCGGCAAATTACTCAAAATGCTTAACTCGCCGAGAAAATCACTTTTGTTCCACAATGAATGCCTGGCAAAAAATAGTAAATTTCAATGCAAGCCGTTCTGAAAGCAATCGGCAAATTACTCAAAATGCTGAACTCGCCGAGAAAATCACTTTTGTTCCACAATGAATGCCTGGCAAAAAATAGTAAATTTCAATGCAAGCCGTTCTGAAACCAATCGGCTAATTACTCAAAATGCTTAACTCGCCGAGAAAATCACTTTTTTCCCACAATGAATATCTGGCAAAAAATAGTTAATTTTGATACAAGCGTTTCTGAAAGCTATCGGCAAATTACTCAAAATGCTTAACTCGCCGAGAAAATCACTTTTGTTCCACAATGAATGCCTGGTTAAAAAATAGTAAATTTCAATGCAAGCCGTTCTGAAACCAATCGGCTAATTACTCAAAATGCTTAACTCGCCGAGAAAATCACTTTTTTCCCTCAATGAATGTCTGGCAAAAAACAGTAAATTTCAATGCAAGCCGTTCTGAAACCAATCCGCTTATTAGTCAAACTGCTTCATCGCCGAGAAAATCACTTCTTTCCCACAATGAATGGTTGGCAAAAAATAGTAAAGTTCAATGCAAGACGTCCTGAAACTAATCGGCAAATATCTCAAGATGCTTAACTCGCCGAGAAATTCACTTCTTTTCCGAATTGAATGTCTGGCAAAAAATAGTTAATTTTGATGTAAGCCGTTCTGAAACCAATCGGCAAATTACTCAAAATGCTTAACTCGCCGAGGAAATCACTTTTGTTTCACACTGAATGCCTGGCAAAAAATAGTTAATTGTGATGCAAGCCGTTCTGAAACCAATCGGCAAATTACTGAAAAAGCTTAACTCGCCGAGAAAATCACTTTTGTTCCACAATGAATGTCCGGCAAAAAATAGTAAATTTCAATGCAAGCCGTTCTGAAAGCAATCGGCAAATTACTCAAAATGCTGAACTCGCCGAGAAAATCACTTTTGTTCCACAATGAATGCCTGGCAAAAAATAGTAAATTTCAATGCAAGCCGTTCTGAAACCAAACGGCTAATTACTCAAAATGCTTAACTCGCCGAGAAAATCACTTTTTTCCCACAATGAATGTCTGGCAAAAAATAGTTAATTTTGAAGCAAGCCGTTCTGAAACCAATCCGCTTATTACTCAAAATGCTTCAATCGCCGAGAAAATCACTTCCTTCCCACAATGAATGGTTGGCAAAAAATAGTAAAGTTCAATGCAAGACGTTCTGAAACTAATCGGCAAATATCTCAAGATGCTTAACTCGCCGAGAAATTCACTTCTTTTCCGAATTGAATGTCTGGCAAAAAATAGTTAATTTTGATGCAAGCCGTTCTGAGACCAATCGGCAAATTACTCAAAATGCTTAACTCGCCGAGAAAATCACTTTTTTCCCACAATGAATGGTTGGCAAAAAATAGTAAAGTTCAATGCAAGCCGTTCTGAAACCAATCGTCAAATTACTCAAAATGCTTAACTCTGCGAGAAAATCACTTTTTTCCCACAATGAATGTCTGGCAACAAACAGTAAATTTCAATGCATGCCGTTCTGAAAGCAATCGGCAAATTACTCAAAATGCTTAACTCGCCGAGAAAATCACTTTTGTTCCACAATGAATGTCCGGCAAAAAATAGTAAATTTCAATGTTAGCCGTTCTGAAACCAATCGGCAAATTACTCAAAATGCTTAACTCGCCGAGAAAATCACTTTTGTTCCACAATGAATGTCTGGCAAAAAATAGTAAATTTCAATGCAAGCCGTTCTGAAACCAATCGGCAAATTACTCAAAGTGCTTAACTCGCCGAGAAAAGCACTTTTGTTCCACAATTTATGTCTGGCAAAACAATAGTAAATTTCAATGGAAGCCGTTCTGAAAAGCATCGGCAAATTACTCAATATGCTTAACTCGCCGAGAAAATCACTTTTGTTCCACAATGAATGGCGGGCAAAAAATAGTCAATTTCAATACAAGCCGTTCTGAAACCAATCGGCAAATTACTCAAAGTGCTTAACTCGCCGAAAAAAGCACTTTTGTGCCACAATGAATGTCTGGCAAAAAAATAGTAAATTTCAATGGAAGCCGTTCTGAAAAGCATCGGCAAATTACTCAATATGCTTAACTCGCCGAGAAAATCACTTTTGTTCCACAATGAATGCCTGGCAAAAAATAGTTAATTGTGATGCAAGCCGTTCTTAAACCAATCGGCAAATTACTGAAAAAGCTTAAATCGCCGAGAAAATCACTTTTGTTCCACAATGAATGTCCGGCAAAAAATAGTAAATTTCAATGCAAGCCGTTCTGAAACCAATCCGCTTATTACTCAAAATGCTTCAATCGCCGAGAAAATCACTTCCTTCCCACAATGAATGGTTGGCAAAAAATAGTAAAGTTCAATGCAAGACGTTCTGAAACTAATCGGCAAATATCTCAAGATGCTTAACTCGCCGAGAAATTCACTTCTTTTCCGAATTGAATGTCTGGCAAAAAATAGTTAATTTTGATGCAAGCCGTTCTGAGACCAATCGGCAAATTACTCAAAATGCTTAACTCGCCGAGAAAATCACTTTTTTCCCACAATGAATGGTTGGCAAAAAATAGTAAAGTTCAATGCAAGCCGTTCTGAAACCAATCGTCAAATTACTCAAAATGCTTAACTCTGCGAGAAAATCACTTTTTTCCCACAATGAATGTCTGGCAACAAACAGTAAATTTCAATGCATGCCGTTCTGAAAGCAATCGGCAAATTACTCAAAATGCTTAACTCGCCGAGAAAATCACTTTTGTTCCACAATGAATGTCCGGCAAAAAATAGTAAATTTCAATGTTAGCCGTTCTGAAACCAATCGGCAAATTACTCAAAATGCTTAACTCGCCGAGAAAATCACTTTTGTTCCACAATGAATGTCTGGCAAAAAATAGTAAATTTCAATGCAAGCCGTTCTGAAACCAATCGGCAAATTACTCAAAGTGCTTAACTCGCCGAGAAAAGCACTTTTGTTCCACAATTTATGTCTGGCAAAACAATAGTAAATTTCAATGGAAGCCGTTCTGAAAAGCATCGGCAAATTACTCAATATGCTTAACTCGCCGAGAAAATCACTTTTGTTCCACAATGAATGGCGGGCAAAAAATAGTAAATTTCAATACAAGCCGTTCTGAAACCAATCGGCAAATTACTCAAAGTGCTTAACTCGCCGAAAAAAGCACTTTTGTGCCACAATGAATGTCTGGCAAAAAAATAGTAAATTTCAATGGAAGCCGTTCTGAAAAGCATCGGCAAATTACTCAATATGCTTAACTCGCCGAGAAAATCACTTTTGTTCCACAATGAATGCCTGGCAAAAAATAGTTAATTGTGATGCAAGCCGTTCTTAAACCAATCGGCAAATTA
This sequence comes from Scyliorhinus torazame, assembly GCF_047496885.1. Classification (NCBI taxonomy): domain Eukaryota; kingdom Metazoa; phylum Chordata; class Chondrichthyes; order Carcharhiniformes; family Scyliorhinidae; genus Scyliorhinus; species Scyliorhinus torazame. Next base: position 248,617 of record NW_027307791.1, read on the forward strand.
CTGAAAAAGCTTAAATCGCCGAGAAAATCACTTTTGTTCCACAATGAATGTCCGGCAAAAAATAGTAAATTTCAATGCAAGCCATTCTGAAAGCAATCGGCAAATTACTCAAAATGCTGAACTCGCCGAGAAAATCACTTTTGTTCCACAATGAATGCCTGGCAAAAAATAGTAAATTTCAATGCAAGCCGTTCTGAAAGCTATCGGCAAATTACTCAAAATGCTTAACTCGCCGAGAAAATCACTTTTGTTTCACACTGAATGCCTGGCAAAAAATAGTTGATTGTGATGCAAGCCGGTCTGAAACCAATCGGCAAATTTCTCAAAATGCTTAACTCGCCGAGAAAATCACTTTTTTCCCACAATGAATGTCTGGCAAAAAACAGTAAATTTCAATCCAAGCCGTTCTGAAACCAATCCGCTTATTACTCAAAATGCTTCAATCGCCGAGAAAATCACTTCTTTCCCACAATGAATGGTTGGCAAAAAATAGTAAAGTTCAATGCAAGACGTTCTGAAACTGATCGGCAAATATCTCAAGATGCTTAACTCGCCGAGAAATTCACTTCTTTTCCGAATTGAATGTCTGGCAAAAAATAGTTAATTTTGATGCAAGCCGTTCTGAGACCAATCGGCAAATTACTCAAAATGCTTAACTCGCCGAGAAAATCACTTTTGTTCCACAATGAATGTCTGGCAAAAAATAGTAAATTTCAATGCAAGCCGTTCTGAAACCAATCGGCAAATTACTCAAAGTGCTTAACTCGCCGAGAAAAGCACTTTTGTTCCACAATTTATGTCTGGCAAAACAATAGTAAATTTCAATGGAAGCCGTTCTGAAAAGCATCGGCAAATTACTCAATATGCTTAACTCGCCGAGAAAATCACTTTTGTTCCACAATGAATGGCGGGCAAAAAATAGTCAATTTCAATACAAGCCGTTCTGAAACCAATCGGCAAATTACTCAAAGTGCTTAACTCGCCGAAAAAAGCACTTTTGTGCCACAATGAATGTCTGGCAAAAAAATAGTAAATTTCAATGGAAGCCGTTCTGAAAAGCATCGGCAAATTACTCAATATGCTTAACTCGCCGAGAAAATCACTTTTGTTCCACAATGAATGCCTGGCAAAAAATAGTTAATTGTGATGCAAGCCGTTCTTAAACCAATCGGCAAATTACTGAAAAAGCTTAAATCGCCGAGAAAATCACTTTTGTTCCACAATGAATGTCCGGCAAAAAATAGTAAATTTCAATGCAAGCCGTTCTGAAACCAATCCGCTTATTACTCAAAATGCTTCAATCGCCGAGAAAATCACTTCCTTCCCACAATGAATGGTTGGCAAAAAATAGTAAAGTTCAATGCAAGACGTTCTGAAACTAATCGGCAAATATCTCAAGATGCTTAACTCGCCGAGAAATTCACTTCTTTTCCGAATTGAATGTCTGGCAAAAAATAGTTAATTTTGATGCAAGCCGTTCTGAGACCAATCGGCAAATTACTCAAAATGCTTAACTCGCCGAGAAAATCACTTTTTTCCCACAATGAATGGTTGGCAAAAAATAGTAAAGTTCAATGCAAGCCGTTCTGAAACCAATCGTCAAATTACTCAAAATGCTTAACTCTGCGAGAAAATCACTTTTTTCCCACAATGAATGTCTGGCAACAAACAGTAAATTTCAATGCATGCCGTTCTGAAAGCAATCGGCAAATTACTCAAAATGCTTAACTCGCCGAGAAAATCACTTTTGTTCCACAATGAATGTCCGGCAAAAAATAGTAAATTTCAATGTTAGCCGTTCTGAAACCAATCGGCAAATTACTCAAAATGCTTAACTCGCCGAGAAAATCACTTTTGTTCCACAATGAATGTCTGGCAAAAAATAGTAAATTTCAATGCAAGCCGTTCTGAAACCAATCGGCAAATTACTCAAAGTGCTTAACTCGCCGAGAAAAGCACTTTTGTTCCACAATTTATGTCTGGCAAAACAATAGTAAATTTCAATGGAAGCCGTTCTGAAAAGCATCGGCAAATTACTCAATATGCTTAACTCGCCGAGAAAATCACTTTTGTTCCACAATGAATGGCGGGCAAAAAATAGTAAATTTCAATACAAGCCGTTCTGAAACCAATCGGCAAATTACTCAAAGTGCTTAACTCGCCGAAAAAAGCACTTTTGTGCCACAATGAATGTCTGGCAAAAAAATAGTAAATTTCAATGGAAGCCGTTCTGAAAAGCATCGGCAAATTACTCAATATGCTTAACTCGCCGAGAAAATCACTTTTGTTCCACAATGAATGCCTGGCAAAAAATAGTTAATTGTGATGCAAGCCGTTCTTAAACCAATCGGCAAATTACTGAAAAAGCTTAAATCGCCGAGAAAATCACTTTTGTTCCACAATGAATGTCCGGCAAAAAATAGTAAATTTCAATGCAAGCCATTCTGAAAGCAATCGGCAAATTACTCAAAATGCTGAACTCGCCGAGAAAATCACTTTTGTTCCACAATGAATGCCTGGCAAAAAATAGTAAATTTCAATGCAAGCCGTTCTGAAAGCTATCGGCAAATTACTCAAAATGCTTAACTCGCCGAGAAAATCACTTTTGTTTCACACTGAATGCCTGGCAAAAAATAGTTGATTGTGATGCAAGCCGGTCTGAAACCAATCGGCAAATTTCTCAAAATGCTTAACTCGCCGAGAAAATCACTTTTTTCCCACAATGAATGTCTGGCAAAAAACAGTAAATTTCAATCCAAGCCGTTCTGAAACCAATCCGCTTATTACTCAAAATGCTTCAATCGCCGAGAAAATCACTTCTTTCCCACAATGAATGGTTGGCAAAAAATAGTAAAGTTCAATGCAAGACGTTCTGAAACTGATCGGCAAATATCTCAAGATGCTTAACTCGCCGAGAAATTCACTTCTTTTCCGAATTGAATGTCTGGCAAAAAATAGTTAATTTTGATGCAAGCCGTTCTGAGACCAATCGGCAAATTACTCAAAATGCTTAACTCGCCGAGAAAATCACTTTTTTCCCACAATGAATGTCTGGCAAAAAACAGTAAATTTCAATGCAAGCCGTTCTGAAAGCAATCGGCAAATTACTCAAAATGCTTAACTCTGCGAGAAAATCACTTTTTTCCCACAATGAATGTCTGGCAAAAAATAGTAAAGTTCAATGCAAGCCGTTCTGAAACCAATCGTCAAATTACTCAAAATGCTTAACTCTGCGAGAAAATCACTTTTTTCCCACAATGAATGTCTGGCAAAAAACAGTAAATTTCAATGCAAGCCGTTCTGAAAGCATTCGGCAAATTACTCAAAATGCTTAACTCGCCGAGAAAATCACTTTTGTTCCACAATGAATGTCCGGCAAAAAATAGTAAATTTCAATTTTAGCCGTTCTGAAACCAATCGGCAAATTACTCAAAATGCTTAACTCGCCGAGAAAATCACTTTTGTTTCACACTTAATGCCTGGCAAAAGATAGTTAATTGTGATGCAAGCCGTTCTGAAACCAATCGGCAAATTACTCAAAATGCTTAACTCGCCGAGAAAATCACTTTTGTTCCACAATGAATGCCTGGCAAAAAATAGTAAATTTCAATGCAAGCCGTTCTGAAAGCAATCGGCAAATTACTCAAAATGCTTAACTCGCCGAGAAAATCACTTTTGTTCCACAATGAATGTCCGGCAAAAAATAGTAAATTTCAATTTTAGCCGTTCTGAAACCAATCGGCAAATTACTCAAAATGCTTAACTCGCCGAGAAAATCACTTTTGTTTCACACTTAATGCCTGGCAAAAGATAGTTAATTGTGATGCAAGCCGTTCTGAAACCAATCGGCAAATTACTCAAAATGCTTAACTCGCCGAGAAAATCACTTTTGTTCCACAATGAATGCCTGGCAAAAAATAGTAAATTTCAATGCAAGCCGTTCTGAAAGCAATCGGCAAATTACTCAAAATGCTGAACTCGCCGAGAAAATCACTTTTGTTCCACAATGAATGCCTGGCAAAAAATAGTAAATTTCAATGCAAGCCGTTCTGAAACCAATCGGCTAATTACTCAAAATGCTTAACTCGCCGAAAAAATCACTTTTTTCCCACAATGAATGTCTGGCAAAAAATAGTTAATTGTGATGCAAGCCGTTCTGAAACCAATCGGCAAATTACTCAAAATGCTTAACTCGCCGAGAAAATCACTTTTGTTCCACAATGAATGGTGGGCAAAAAATAGTAAATTTCAATGCAAGCCGTTCTGAAACCAATCGGCAAATTACTCAAAATTCTTAACTCGCCGAGAAAATCACTTTTGTTCCACAATGAATGGCGGGCAAAAAATAGTAAATTTCAAGGCAAGCCGTTCTGAAACCAATCGTCAAATTACTCAAAATGCTTAACTCGCCGAGAAACTCACTTCTTTTCCGAATTGAATGTCTGGCAAAAAATAGTTAATTTTGATGCAAGCCGTTCTGAAACCAATCGGCAAATTACTCAAAATGCTTAACTCGCCGAGGAAATCACTTTTGTTTCACACTGAATGCCTGGCAAAAAATAGTTAATTGTGATGCAAGCCGTTCGGAAACCAATCGGCAAATTACTCAAAATGCTTAACTCGCCGAGAAAATCACTTTTGTTCCACAATGAATGCCTGGCAAATAATAGTTAATTGTGATGCAAGCCGTTCTGAAACCAATCGGCAAATTACTGAAAAAGCTTAACTCGCCGAGAAAATCACTTTTGTTCCACAATGAATATCCGGCAAAAAATGGTAAATTTCAATGCAAGCCGTTCTGAAACAAATCGGCAAATTACTCAAAATGCTTAACTCGCCGAGAAAATCACTTTTGTTCCACAATGAATGCCTGGCAAAAAATAGTTAATTGTGATGCAAGCCGTTCTGAAACCAATCGGCAAATTACTCAAAATGCTTAACTCGCCGAGAAAATCACTTTTGTTCCACAATGAATGCCTGGCAAAAAATAGTAAATTTCAATGCAAGCCGTTCTGAAAGCAATCGGCAAATTACTCAAAATGCTGAACTCGCCGAGAAAATCACTTTTGTTCCACAATGAATGCGTGGCAAAAAATAGTAAATTTCAATGCAAGCCGTTCTGAAACCAATCGGCTAATTACTCAAAATGCTTAACTCGCCGAGAAAATCACTTTTTTCCCACAATGAATGTCTGGCAAAAAACAGTAAATTTCAATGCAAGCCGTTCTGAAACCAATCCGCTTATTACTCGAAATGCTTCAATCGCCGAGAAAATCACTTTTGTTTCACACTGAATGCCTGGCAAAAAATAGTTAATTGTGATGCAAGCCGGTCTGAAACCAATCGGCAAATTTCTCAAAATGCTTAACTCGCCGAGAAAATCACTTTTTTCCCACAATGAATGTCTGGCAAAAAACAGTAAATTTCAATGCAAGCCGTTCTGAAACCAATCCGCTTATTACTCAAAATGCTTCAATCGCCGGGAAAATCACTTCTTTCCCACAATGAATGGTTGGCAAAAAATAGTAAAGTTCAATGCAAGACGTTCTGAAACTAATCGGCAAATATCTCAAGATGCTTAGCTCGCCGAGAAATTCACTTCTTTTCCGAATTGAATGTCTGGCAAAAAATAGTTAATTTTGATGCAAGCCGTTCTGAGACCAATCGGCAAATTACTCAAAATGCTTAACTCGCCGAGAAAATCACTTTTGTCCCACAATGAATGGTTGGCAAAAAATAGTAAAGTTCAATGCAAGCCGTTCTGAAACAATTCGGCAAATTACTCAAAATGCTTAACTCGCCGAGAAAATCACTTTTGTTCCACAATGAATGTCTGGCAAAAAATAGTAAATTTCAATGCAAGCAGTTCTGAAAGCAATCGGCAAATTGCTCAAAATGCTTAACTCGCCGGGAAAATCACTTTTGTTCCACAATGAATGCCGGGCAAAAAATTGTAAATTTCAATGCAAGCCGTTCTGAAAGCAATCGGCAAATTAGTCAAAACGCTTAACTCGCCGAGAAAATCACTTTTGTTCCACAATGAATGCCTGGCAAAAAATAGTTAATTGTGATGCAAGCCGTTCTGAAACCAATCGGCAAATTACTGAAAAAGCTTAACTCGCCGAGAAAATCACTTTTGTTCCACAATGAATGTCCGGCAAAAAATAGTAAATTTCAATGCAAGCCGTTCTGAAACAAATCGGCAAATTACTCAAAATGCTTAACTCGCCGAGAAAATCACTTTTGTTCCACAATGAATGCCTGGCAAAAAATAGTTAATTGTGATGCAAGCCGTTCTGAAACCAATCGGCAAATTACTCAAAATGCTTAACTCGCCGAGAAAATCACTTTTGTTCCACAATGAATGCCTGGCAAAAAATAGTAAATTTCAATGCAAGCCGTTCTGAAAGCAATCGGCAAATTACTCAAAATGCTGAACTCGCCGAGAAAATCACTTTTGTTCCACAATGAATGGCGGGTAAAAAATAGTAAATTTCAATACAAGCCGTTCTGAAACCAATCGGCAAATTACTCAAAGTGCTTAACTCGCCGAAAAAAGCACTTTTGTGCCACAATGAATGTCTGGCAAAAAAATAGTAAATTTCAATGGAAGCCGTTCTGAAAAGCATCGGCAAATTACTCAATATGCTTAACTCGCCGAGAAAATCACTTTTGTTCCACAATGAATGCCTGGCAAAAAATAGTTAATTGTGATGCAAGCCGTTCTTAAACCAATCGGCAAATTACTGAAAAAGCTTAACTCGCCGAGAAAATCACTTTTGTTCCACAATGAATGGCCGGTAAAAAATAGTAAATTTCAATGCAAGCCATTCTGAAAGCAATCGGCAAATTACTCAAAATGCTGAATTCGCCGAGAAAATCACTTTTGTTTCACACTGAATGCCTGGCAAAAAATAGTTAATTGTGATGCAAGCCGGTCTGAAACCAATCGGCAAATTTCTCAAAATGCTTAACTCGCCGAGAAAATCACTTTTTTCCCACAATGAATGTCTGGCAAAAAACAGTAAATTTCAATCCAAGCCGTTCTGAAACCAATCCGCTTATTACTCAAAATGCTTCAATCGCCGAGAAAATCACTTCTTTCCCACAATGAATGGTTGGCAAAAAATAGTAAAGTTCAATGCAAGACGTTCTGAAACTGATCGGCAAATATCTCAAGATGCTTAACTCGCCGAGAAATTCACTTCTTTTCCGAATTGAATGTCTGGCAAAAAATAGTTAATTTTGATGCAAGCCGTTCTGAGACCAATCGGCAAATTACTCAAAATGCTTAACTCGCCGAGAAAATCACTTTTTTCCCACAATGAATGTCTGGCAAAAAACAGTAAATTTCAATGCAAGCCGTTCTGAAAGCAATAGGCAAATTACTCAAAATGCTTAACTCTGCGAGAAAATCACTTTTTTCCCACAATGAATGTCTGGCAAAAAATAGTAAAGTTCAATGCAAGCCGTTCTGAAACCAATCGTCAAATTACTCAAAATGCTTAACTCTGCGAGAAAATCACTTTTTTCCCACAATGAATGTCTGGCAAAAAACAGTAAATTTCAATGCGAGCCGTTCTGAAAGCAATCGGCAAATTACTCAAAATGCTTAACTCGCCGAGAAAATCACTTTTGTTCCACAATGAATGTCCGGCAAAAAATAGTAAATTTCAATGCAAGCCGTTCTGAAACCAATCGGCAAATTACTCAAAATGCTTAACTCGCCGCGAAAATCACTTTTGTTCGACAATGAATGTCTGGCAAAAAATAGTAAATTTCAATGCAAGCCGTTCTGAAACCAATCGGCAAATTACTCAAAGTGCTTAACTCGCCGAGAAAAGCACTTTTGTTCCACAATGAATGCCTGGCAAAAAAATAGTAAATTTCAATGGAAGCCGTTCTGAAAAGCATCGGCAAATTACTCAAAATGCTTAACTCGGCGAGAAAATCACTTTTGTTCCACAATGAATGTCTGGCAAAAAATAGTAAATTTCAATGCAAGCCGTTCTGAAACCAATCGGCTAATTACTCAAAATGCTTAACTCGCCGAGAAAATCACTTTTTTCCCACAATGAATGTCTGGCGAAAAACAGTAAATTTCAATGCAAGCCGTTCTGAAACCAATCCGCTTATTACTCGAAATGCTTCAATCGCCGAGAAAATCACTTTTGTTTCACACTGAATGCCTGGCAAAAAATAGTTAATTGTGATGCAAGCCGGTCTGAAACCAATCGGCAAATTTCTCAAAATGCTTAACTCGCCGAGAAAATCACTTTTTTCCCACAATGAATGTCTGGCAAAAAACAGTAAATTTCAATGCAAGCCGTTCTGAAACCAATCCGCTTATTACTCAAAATGCTTCAATCGCCGGGAAAATCACTTCTTTCCCACAATGAATGATTGGCAAAAAATAGTAAAGTTCAATGCAAGACGTTCTGAAACTAATCGGCAAATATCTCAAGATGCTTAGCTCGCCGAGAAATTCACTTCTTTTCCGAATTGAATGTCTGGCAAAAAATAGTTAATTTTGATGCAAGCCGTTCTGAGACCAATCGGCAAATTACTCAAAATGCTTAACTCGCCGAGAAAATCACTTTTGTCCCACAATGAATGGTTGGCAAAAAATCGTAAAGTTCAATGCAAGCCGTTCTGAAACAATTCGGCAAATTACTCAAAATGCTTAACTCGCCGAGAAAATCACTTTTGTTCCACAATGAATGTCTGGCAAAAAATAGTAAATTTCAATGCAAGCAGTTCTGAAAGCAATCGGCAAATTGCTCAAAATGCTTAACTCGCCGGGAAAATCACTTTTGTTCCACAATGAATGCCGGGCAAAAAATTGTAAATTTCAATGCAAGCCGTTCTGAAAGCAATCGGCAAATTAGTCAAAACGCTTAACTCGCCGAGAAAATCACTTTTGTTCCACAATGAATGCCTGGCAAAAAATAGTTAATTGTGATGCAAGCCGTTCTGAAACCAATCGGCAAATTACTGAAAAAGCTTAACTCGCCGAGAAAATCACTTTTGTTCCACAATGAATGTCCGGCAAAAAATAGTAAATTTCAATGCAAGCCGTTCTGAAACAAATCGGCAAATTACTCAAAATGCTTAACTCGCCGAGAAAATCACTTTTGTTCCACAATGAATGCCTGGCAAAAAATAGTTAATTGTGATGCAAGCCGTTCTGAAACCAATCGGCAAATTACTCAAAATGCTTAACTCGCCGAGAAAATCACTTTTGTTCCACAATGAATGCCTGGCAAAAAATAGTAAATTTCAATGCAAGCCGTTCTGAAAGCAATCGGCAAATTACTCAAAATGCTGAACTCGCCGAGAAAATCACGTTTGTTCCACAATGAATGCCTGGCAAAAAATAGTAAATTTCAATGCAAGCCGTTCTGAAACCAATCGGCTAATTACTCAAAATGCTTAACTCGCCGAGAAAATCACTTTTTCCCACAATGAATATCTGGCAAAAAATAGTTAATTTTGATACAAGCGTTTCTGAAAGCTATCGGCAAATTACTCAAAATGCTTAACTCGCCGAGAAAATCACTTTTGTTCCACAATGAATGCCTGGTAAAAAATAGTAAATTTCAATGCAAGCCGTTCTGAAACCAATCGGCTAATTACTCAAAATGCTTAACTCGCCGAGAAAATCACTTTTTTCCCTCAATGAATGTCTGGCAAAAAACAGTAAATTTCAATGCAAGCCGTTCTGAAACCAATCCGCTTATTAGTCAAACTGCTTCATCGCCGAGAAAATCACTTCTTTCCCACAATGAATGGTTGGCAAAAAATAGTAAAGTTCAATGCAAGACGTCCTGAAACTAATCGGCAAATATCTCAAGATGTTTAACTCGCCGAGAAATTCACTTCTTTTCCGAATTGAATGTCTGGCAAAAAATAGTTAATTTTGATGTAAGCCGTTCTGAAACCAATCGGCAAATTACTCAAAATGCTTAACTCGCCGAGGAAATCACTTTTGTTTCACACTGAATGCCTGGCAAAAAATAGTTAATTGTGATGCAAGCCGTTCTGAAACCAATCGGCAAATTACTGAAAAAGCTTAACTCGCCGAGAAAATCACTTTTGTTCCACAATGAATGTCCGGCAAAAAATAGTAAATTTCAATGCAAGCCGTTCTGAAAGCAATCGGCAAATTACTCAAAATGCTGAACTCGCCGAGAAAATCACTTTTGTTCCACAATGAATGCCTGGCAAAAAATAGTAAATTTCAATGCAAGCCGTTCTGAAACCAAACGGCTAATTACTCAAAATGCTTAACTCGCCGAGAAAATCACTTTTTTCCCACAATGAATGTCTGGCAAAAAATAGTTAATTTTGAAGCAAGCCGTTCTGAAAGCTATCGGCAAATTACTCAAAATGCTTAACTCGCCGAGAAAATCACTTTTGTTTCACACTGAATGCCTGGCAAAAAATAGTTAATTGTGATGCAAGCCGGTCTGAAACCATTCGGCTAATTACTCAAAATGCTTAACTCGCCGAGAAAATCACTTTTTTCCCTCAATGAATGTCTGGCAAAAAACAGTAAATTTCAATGCAAGCCGTTCTGAAACCAATCCGCTTATTAGTCAAACTACTTCATCGCCGAGAAAATCACTTCTTTCCCACAATGAATGGTTGGCAAAAAATAGTAAAGTTCAATGCAAGACGTCCTGAAACTAATCGGCAAATATCTCAAGATGCTTAACTCGCCGAGAAATTCACTTCTTTTCCGAATTGAATGTCTGGCAAAAAATAGTTAATTTTGATGTAAGCCGTTCTGAAACCAATCGGCAAATTACTCAAAATGCTTAACTCGCCGAGGAAATCACTTTTGTTTCACACTGAATGCCTGGCAAAAAATAGTAAATTTCAATGCAAGCCGTTCTGAAAGCAATCGGCAAATTACTCAAAATGCTGAACTCGCCGAGAAAATCACTTTTGTTCCACAATGAATGCCTGGCAAAAAATAGTAAATTTCAATGCAAGCCGTTCTGAAACCAAACGGCTAATTACTCAAAATGCTTAACTCGCCGAGAAAATCACTTTTTTCCCACAATGAATGTCTGGCAAAAAATAGTTAATTTTGAAGCAAGCCGTTCTGAAAGCTATCGGCAAATTACTCAAAATGCTTAACTCGCCGAGAAAATCACTTTTGTTTCACACTGAATGCCAGGCAAAAAATAGTTAATTGTGATGCAAGCCGGTCTGAAACCAATCGGCAAATTTCTCAAAATGCTTAACTCGCCGAGAAAATCACTTTTTTCCTACAATGAATGTCTGGCAAAAAACAGTAAATTTCAATCCAAGCCGTTCTGAAACCAATCCGCTTATTACTCAAAATGCTTCAATCGCCGAGAAAATCACTTCCTTCCCACAATGAATGGTTGGCAAAAAATAGTAAAGTTCAATGCAAGACGTTCTGAAACTAATCGGCAAATATCTCAAGATGCTTAACTCGCCGAGAAATTCACTTCTTTTCCGAATTGAATGTCTGGCAAAAAATAGTTAATTTTGATGCAAGCCGTTTTGAGACCAATCGGCAAATTACTCAAAATGCTTAACTCGCCGAGAAAATCACTTTTTTCCCACAATGAATGGTTGGCAAAAAATAGTAAAGTTCAATGCAAGCCGTTCTGAAACCAATCGTCAAATTACTCAAAATGCTTAACTCTGCGAGAAAATCACTTTTTTCCCACAATGAATGTCTGGCAAAAAATAGTAAATTTCAATGCAAGCCGTTCTGAAACCAATCGGCAAATTACTCAAAGTGCTTAACTCGCCGAGAAAAGCACTTTTGTTCCACAATTTATGTCTGGCAAAACAATAGTAAATTTCAATGGAAGCCGTTCTGAAAAGCATCGGCAAATTACTCAATATGCTTAACTCGCCGAGAAAATCACTTTTGTTCCACAATGAATGGCGGGTAAAAAATAGTAAATTTCAATACAAGCCGTTCTGAAACCAATTGGCAAATTACTCAAAGTGCTTAACTCGCCGAAAAAAGCACTTTTGTGCCACAATGAATGTCTGGCAAAAAAATAGTAAATTTCAATGGAAGCCGTTCTGAAAAGCATCGGCAAATTACTCAATATGCTTAACTCGCCGAGAAAATCACTTTTGTTCCACAATGAATGCCTGGCAAAAAATAGTTAATTGTGATGCAAGCCGTTCTTAAACCAATCGGCAAATTACTGAAAAAGCTTAACTCGCCGAGAAAATCACTTTTGTTCCACAATGAATGTCCGGTAAAAAATAGTAAATTTCAATGCAAGCCATTCTGAAAGCAATCGGCAAATTACTCAAAATGCTGAATTCGCCGAGAAAATCACTTTTGTTCCACAATGAATGCCTGGCAGAAAATAGTAAATTTCAATGCAAGCCGTTCTGAAAGCTATCGGCAAATTACTCAAAATGCTTAACTCGCCGAGAAAATCACTTTTGTTTCACACTGAATGCCTGGCAAAAAATAGTTAATTGTGATGCAAGCCGGTCTGAAACCAATCGGCAAATTTCTCAAAATGCTTAACTCGCCGAGAAAATCACTTTTTTCCCACAATGAATGTCTGGCAAAAAACAGTAAATTTCAATCCAAGCCGTTCTGAAACCAATCCGCTTATTACTCAAAATGCTTCAATCGCCGAGAAAATCACTTCTTTCCCACAATGAATGGTTGGCAAAAAATAGTAAAGTTCAATGCAAGACGTTCTGAAACTGATCGGCAAATATCTCAAGATGCTTAACTCGCTGAGAAATTCACTTCTTTTCCGAATTGAATGTCTGGCAAAAAATAGTTAATTTTGATGCAAGCCGTTCTGAGACCAATCGGCAAATTACTCAAAATGCTTAACTCGCCGAGAAAATCACTTTTTTCCCACAATGAATGTCTGGCAAAAAACAGTAAATTTCAATGCAAGCCGTTCTGAAAGCAATCGGCAAATTACTCAAAATGCTTAACTCTGCGAGAAAATCACTTTTTTCCCACAATGAATGTCTGGCAAAAAATAGTAAAGTTCAATGCAAGCCGTTCTGAAACCAATCGTCAAATTACTCAAAATGCTTAACTCTGCGAGAAAATCACTTTTTTCCCCACAATGAATGTCTGGCAAAAAACAGTAAATTTCAATGCGAGCCGTTCTGAAAGCAATCGGCAAATTACTCAAAATGCTTAACTCGCCGAGAAAATCACTTTTGTTCCACAATGAATGTCCGGCAAAAAATAGTAAATTTCAATGCAAGCCGTTCTGAAACCAATCGGCAAATTACTCAAAATGCTTAACTCGCCGCGAAAATCACTTTTGTTCTACAATGAATGTCTGGCAAAAAATAGTAAATTTCAATGCAAGCCGTTCTGAAACCAATCGGCAAATTACTCAAAGTGCTTAACTCGCCGAGAAAAGCACTTTTGTTCCACAATGAATGCCTGGCAAAAAAATAGTAAATTTCAATGGAAGCCGTTCTGAAAAGCATCGGCAAATTACTCAAAATGCTTAACTCGGCGAGAAAATCACTTTTGTTCCACAATGAATGTCTGGCAAAAAGTAGTAAATTTCAATGCAAGCCGTTCTGAAAGCAATCGGCAAATTACTCAAAATGCTTAACTCGCCGAGAAAATCACTTTTGTTCCACAATGAATGCATGGCAAAAAATAGTAAATTTCAATGCAAGCCGTTCTGAAACCAATCGGCTAATTACTCAAAATGCTTAACTCGCCGAGAAAATCACTTTTTTCCCACAATGAATGTCTGGAAAAAAATAGTTAATTGTGATGCAAGCCGTTCTGAAAGGAATCGGCAAATTACTCAAATGCTTAACTCGCCGAGAAAATCACTTTTGTTTCACACTTAATGCCTGGCAAAAGATAGTTAATTGTGATGCAGGCCGTTCTGAAACCAATCGGCTTATTACTCAAAATGCTTCAATCGCCGAGAAAATCACTTTTTTCCCACAATGAATGCATGGCAAAAAATAGTAAATTTCAATGCAAGCCGTTCTGAAACCAATCGGCTAATTACTCAAAATGCTTAACTCGCCGAGAAAATCACTTTTTTCCCACAATGAATGTCTGGCAAAAAATAGTTAATTGTGATGCAAGCCGTTCTGAAAGGAATCGGCAAATTACTCAAATGCTTAACTCGCCGAGAAAATCACTTTTGTTTCACACTTAATGCCTGGCAAAAGATAGTTAATTGTGATGCAGGCCGTTCTGAAACCAATCGGCTTATTACTCAAAATGCTTCAATCGCCGAGAAAATCACTTTTTTCCCACAATGAATGGTTGGCAAAAAATAGTAAATTTCAATGCAAGCCGTTCTGAAACTAATCGGCGAATTACTCAAATGCTTAACTCGCCTAGAAAATCACTTATGTTTCACACTCAATGCCTGGCCAAAGATAGTTAATTGTGATGCAGGCCGTTCTGAAACCAATCGGCTTATTACTCAAAATGCTTCAATCGCCGAGAAAATCACTTTTTTCCCACAATGAATGGTTGGCAAAAAATAGTAAAGTTCAATGCAAGCCGTTCTGAAACCTATCGGAAAATTACTCAAAATGCTTAAGTCGCCGAGAAAATCACTTTTGTTCCACAATGAATGGCAGGCAAAAAATAGTAAATTTCAATGCAAGCAGTTCTGAAAGCAATCGGCAAATTACTCAAAATGCTTAACTCGCCGAGAAAATCACTTTTGTTCCACAATGAATGCCTGGCAAAAAATAGTAAATTTCAATGCAAGCCGTTCTGAAACCAATCGGCAAATTACTCAAAATGCTTAACTCGCCGAGAAAATCACTTTTGTTCCACAATGACTGGCTGGGAAAAAATAGTAAATTTCAATGCAAGCCGTTCTGAAAGCAATCGGCAAATTACTCAAAATGCTTAACTCGCCGAGAAAATCACTTTTGTTCCACAATGAATGCCTGGCAAAAAATAGTAAATTTCAATGCAAGCCGTTCTGAAACCAATCGGCTAATTACTCAAAATGCTTAACTGCCGAGAAAATCACTTGTGTTCCACAATGAATATCCGGCAAAAAATAGTAAATTTCAATTCAAGCCGTTCTGAAACCAATCGGCAAATTACTCAAAATGCTTAACTCGCCGAGAAAATCACTTTTGTTCCACAATGAATGGCTGGCAAAAAATAGTAAATTTCAATGCAAGCCGTTCTGAAAGCAATCGGCAAATTACTCAAAATGCTTAACTCGCCGAGAAAATCACTTTTGTTCCACAATGAATGCCTGGCAAAAAAAATAGTAAATTTCATTGGAAGCCGTTCTGACAAGCATCGGCAAATTACTCAATATGCTTAACTCGCCGAGAAAATCACTTTTGTTCCACAATGAATGCCTGGCAAAAAATAGTTAATTGTGATGCAAGCCGTTCTGAAACCAATCGGCAAATTACTCAAAATGCTTAACTCGCCGAGAAAATCACTTTTGTTCCACAATGAATGTCTGGCAAAAAATAGTAAATTTCAATGCAAGCCGTTCTGAAACCAATCGGCAAATTACTCAAAATGCTTAACTCGCCGGGAAAATCACTTTTGTTCCACAATGAATGTCTGGCAAAAAATTGTTATTTTTGATGCAAGTCGTTCTGAAACCAATCCGCAAATTACTCAAAATGCTTATCTCGCCGAGAAAATCACTTTTTTCCCACAATGAATGACTTGCAAAAAATAGTTAATTGTGATGCAAGCCGTTCTGAAACCAATCGGCAAATTACTAAAAGTGCTTAACTCGCCGAGAAAATCACTTTTGTTCCACAATGAATGTCTGGCAAAAAAAAAGTAAATTTCAATGGAAGCCGTTCTGAAAAGCATTGGCAAATTACTCAATATGCTAAACACGCCGAGAAAATCACTTTTGTTCCACAATGAATGCCTGGCAAAAAAATAGTTAATTGTGATGCAAGCCGTTCTGAAAGGAATCGGCAAATTACTCATAATGCTTCACTCGCCGAGAAAATCACTTTTGTTCCACAATGAATGTCTGGCAAAAAATAGTTAATTGTGATGCTAGCCGTTCTCAAACCAATCGGCAAATTACTCAAAATGCTTAACTCGCCGAGAAAATCACTTTTGTTCCACAATGAATGTCTGGCAAAAAATAGTAAATTTCAATGCAAGGCGTTCTGAAACCAATCGGCAAATTACTCAAAATGCTTAATTCGCCGAGAAAATCACTTTTGTTCTACAATGAATGTCTGGCAAAAAATAGTAAATTTCAATGCAAGCCGTTCTGAAACCAATCGGCAAATTACTCAAAATGCTTAACGCGCAGAGAAAATCACTTTTTTCCCACAATGAATGCCTGGCAAAAAATTGTAAATTTCAATGGAAGCCGTTCTGAAACCAATCGGCAAATTACTCAAAATGCTTAACTCGCCGAGAAAATCACTTTTGTTCCACAATGAATGTCCGGCAAAAAATAGTAAATTTCAAAGCAAGCCATTCTGAAACCAATCGGCAAATTACTCAAAATGCTTAACTCGCCGAGAAAATCACTTTTGTTCTACAATGAATGTCTGGCAAAAAATAGTAAATTTCAATGCAAGCCGTTCTGAAACCAATCGGCAAATTACTCAAAGTGCTTAACTCGCCGAGAAAAACACTTTTTTTCCACAATGAATGTCTGGCAAAAAAAATAGTAACTTTCAATGGAAGCCGTTCTGAAAAGCATCGGCAAATTACTCAAAATGCTTAACTCGCCGAGAAAATCACTTTTGTTCTACAATGAATGTCTGGCAAAAAATAGTAAATTTCAATCCAAGCCGTTCTGAAACCAATCGGCAAATTACTCAAAGTGCTTAACTCGCCGAGAAAAGCACTTTTGTTCCACAATGAATGTCTGGCAAAAAATAGTCAATTGTGTTGCAAGCCGTTCTGAAAGGAATCGGCAAATTACTCAAATGCTTAACTCGCCGAGAAAATCACTTTTGTTTCACACTTAATGCCTGGCAAAAGATAGTTAATTGTGATGCAGGCCGTTCTGAAACCAATCGGCTTATTACTCAAAATGCTTCAATCGCCGAGAAAATCACTTTTGTTTCACACTGAATGCCTGGCAAATAATAGTTAATTGTGATGCAAGCCGTTCTGAAACCAATCGGCAAATTACTCAAAATGCTTAACTCGCCGAGAAGATCACTTTTGTTCCACAATGAATGGCCGGCAAAAAATAGTAAATTTCAATGCAAGCCGTTCTGAAACCAATCGGCAAATTACTCAAAATGCTTAACTCGCCGAGAAAATCACTTTTGTTCTACAATGAATGTCTGGCAAAAAATAGTAAATTTCAATGGAAGCCGTTCTGAAACCAATCGGCAAATTACTCAAAATGCTTAACTCGCCGAGAAAATCACTTTTGTTCCACAATGAATGTCCGGCAAAAAATAGTAAATTTCAATGCAAGCCGTTCTGAAACCAATCGGCAAATTACTCAAAATGCTTAACTCGCCGAGAAAATCACTTTTGTTCTACAATGAATGTCTGGCAAAAAATAGTAAATTTCAATGCAAGCCGTTCTGAAACCAATCGGCAAATTACTCAAAGTGCTTAACTCGCCGAGAAAAGCACTTTTGTTCCACAATGAATGTCTGGCAAAAAAATAGTAAATTTCAATGGAAGCCGTTCTGAAAAGCATCGGCGAATTACTCAAAATGCTTAACTCGGCGAGAAAATCACTTTTGTTCCACAATGAATGTCTGGCAAAAAGTAGTAAATTTCAATGCAAGCCGTTCTGAAAGCAATCGGCAAATTACTCAAAATGCTTAACTCGCCGAGAAAATCACTTTTTTCCCACAATGAATGTCTGGCAAAAAATAGTAAAGTTCAATGCAAGCCGTTCTGAAACCAATCGTCAAATTACTCAAAATGCTTAACTCTGCGAGAAAATCACTTTTTTCCCCACAATGAATGTCTGGCAAAAAACAGTAAATTTCAATGCGAGCCGTTCTGAAAGCAATCGGCAAATTACTCAAAATGCTTAACTCGCCGAGAAAATCACTTTTGTTCCACAATGAATGTCCGGCAAAAAATAGTAAATTTCAATGCAAGCCGTTCTGAAACCAATCGGCAAATTACTCAAAATGCTTAACTCGCCGCGAAAATCACTTTTGTTCTACAATGAATGTCTGGCAAAAAATAGTAAATTTCAATGCAAGCCGTTCTGAAACCAATCGGCAAATTACTCAAAGTGCTTAACTCGCCGAGAAAAGCACTTTTGTTCCACAATGAATGCCTGGCAAAAAAATAGTAAATTTCAATGGAAGCCGTTCTGAAAAGCATCGGCAAATTACTCAAAATGCTTAACTCGGCGAGAAAATCACTTTTGTTCCACAATGAATGTCTGGCAAAAAGTAGTAAATTTCAATGCAAGCCGTTCTGAAAGCAATCGGCAAATTACTCAAAATGCTTAACTCGCCGAGAAAATCACTTTTGTTCCACAATGAATGCATGGCAAAAAATAGTAAATTTCAATGCAAGCCGTTCTGAAACCAATCGGCTAATTACTCAAAATGCTTAACTCGCCGAGAAAATCACTTTTTTCCCACAATGAATGTCTGGAAAAAAATAGTTAATTGTGATGCAAGCCGTTCTGAAAGGAATCGGCAAATTACTCAAATGCTTAACTCGCCGAGAAAATCACTTTTGTTTCACACTTAATGCCTGGCAAAAGATAGTTAATTGTGATGCAGGCCGTTCTGAAACCAATCGGCTTATTACTCAAAATGCTTCAATCGCCGAGAAAATCACTTTTTTCCCACAATGAATGCATGGCAAAAAATAGTAAATTTCAATGCAAGCCGTTCTGAAACCAATCGGCTAATTACTCAAAATGCTTAACTCGCCGAGAAAATCACTTTTTTCCCACAATGAATGTCTGGCAAAAAATAGTTAATTGTGATGCAAGCCGTTCTGAAAGGAATCGGCAAATTACTCAAATGCTTAACTCGCCGAGAAAATCACTTTTGTTTCACACTTAATGCCTGGCAAAAGATAGTTAATTGTGATGCAGGCCGTTCTGAAACCAATCGGCTTATTACTCAAAATGCTTCAATCGCCGAGAAAATCACTTTTTTCCCACAATGAATGGTTGGCAAAAAATAGTAAATTTCAATGCAAGCCGTTCTGAAACTAATCGGCGAATTACTCAAATGCTTAACTCGCCTAGAAAATCACTTATGTTTCACACTCAATGCCTGGCCAAAGATAGTTAATTGTGATGCAGGCCGTTCTGAAACCAATCGGCTTATTACTCAAAATGCTTCAATCGCCGAGAAAATCACTTTTTTCCCACAATGAATGGTTGGCAAAAAATAGTAAAGTTCAATGCAAGCCGTTCTGAAACCTATCGGAAAATTACTCAAAATGCTTAAGTCGCCGAGAAAATCACTTTTGTTCCACAATGAATGGCAGGCAAAAAATAGTAAATTTCAATGCAAGCAGTTCTGAAAGCAATCGGCAAATTACTCAAAATGCTTAACTCGCCGAGAAAATCACTTTTGTTCCACAATGAATGCCTGGCAAAAAATAGTAAATTTCAATGCAAGCCGTTCTGAAACCAATCGGCAAATTACTCAAAATGCTTAACTCGCCGAGAAAATCACTTTTGTTCCACAATGACTGGCTGGGAAAAAATAGTAAATTTCAATGCAAGCCGTTCTGAAAGCAATCGGCAAATTACTCAAAATGCTTAACTCGCCGAGAAAATCACTTTTGTTCCACAATGAATGCCTGGCAAAAAATAGTAAATTTCAATGCAAGCCGTTCTGAAACCAATCGGCTAATTACTCAAAATGCTTAACTGCCGAGAAAATCACTTGTGTTCCACAATGAATATCCGGCAAAAAATAGTAAATTTCAATTCAAGCCGTTCTGAAACCAATCGGCAAATTACTCAAAATGCTTAACTCGCCGAGAAAATCACTTTTGTTCCACAATGAATGGCTGGCAAAAAATAGTAAATTTCAATGCAAGCCGTTCTGAAAGCAATCGGCAAATTACTCAAAATGCTTAACTCGCCGAGAAAATCACTTTTGTTCCACAATGAATGCCTGGCAAAAAAAATAGTAAATTTCATTGGAAGCCGTTCTGACAAGCATCGGCAAATTACTCAATATGCTTAACTCGCCGAGAAAATCACTTTTGTTCCACAATGAATGCCTGGCAAAAAATAGTTAATTGTGATGCAAGCCGTTCTGAAACCAATCGGCAAATTACTCAAAATGCTTAACTCGCCGAGAAAATCACTTTTGTTCCACAATGAATGTCTGGCAAAAAATAGTAAATTTCAATGCAAGCCGTTCTGAAACCAATCGGCAAATTACTCAAAATGCTTAACTCGCCGGGAAAATCACTTTTGTTCCACAATGAATGTCTGGCAAAAAATTGTTATTTTTGATGCAAGTCGTTCTGAAACCAATCCGCAAATTACTCAAAATGCTTATCTCGCCGAGAAAATCACTTTTTTCCCACAATGAATGACTTGCAAAAAATAGTTAATTGTGATGCAAGCCGTTCTGAAACCAATCGGCAAATTACTAAAAGTGCTTAACTCGCCGAGAAAATCACTTTTGTTCCACAATGAATGTCTGGCAAAAAAAAAGTAAATTTCAATGGAAGCCGTTCTGAAAAGCATTGGCAAATTACTCAATATGCTAAACACGCCGAGAAAATCACTTTTGTTCCACAATGAATGCCTGGCAAAAAAATAGTTAATTGTGATGCAAGCCGTTCTGAAAGGAATCGGCAAATTACTCATAATGCTTCACTCGCCGAGAAAATCACTTTTGTTCCACAATGAATGTCTGGCAAAAAATAGTTAATTGTGATGCTAGCCGTTCTCAAACCAATCGGCAAATTACTCAAAATGCTTAACTCGCCGAGAAAATCACTTTTGTTCCACAATGAATGTCTGGCAAAAAATAGTAAATTTCAATGCAAGGCGTTCTGAAACCAATCGGCAAATTACTCAAAATGCTTAATTCGCCGAGAAAATCACTTTTGTTCTACAATGAATGTCTGGCAAAAAATAGTAAATTTCAATGCAAGCCGTTCTGAAACCAATCGGCAAATTACTCAAAATGCTTAACGCGCAGAGAAAATCACTTTTTTCCCACAATGAATGCCTGGCAAAAAATTGTAAATTTCAATGGAAGCCGTTCTGAAACCAATCGGCAAATTACTCAAAATGCTTAACTCGCCGAGAAAATCACTTTTGTTCCACAATGAATGTCCGGCAAAAAATAGTAAATTTCAAAGCAAGCCATTCTGAAACCAATCGGCAAATTACTCAAAATGCTTAACTCGCCGAGAAAATCACTTTTGTTCTACAATGAATGTCTGGCAAAAAATAGTAAATTTCAATGCAAGCCGTTCTGAAACCAATCGGCAAATTACTCAAAGTGCTTAACTCGCCGAGAAAAACACTTTTTTTCCACAATGAATGTCTGGCAAAAAAAATAGTAACTTTCAATGGAAGCCGTTCTGAAAAGCATCGGCAAATTACTCAAAATGCTTAACTCGCCGAGAAAATCACTTTTGTTCTACAATGAATGTCTGGCAAAAAATAGTAAATTTCAATCCAAGCCGTTCTGAAACCAATCGGCAAATTACTCAAAGTGCTTAACTCGCCGAGAAAAGCACTTTTGTTCCACAATGAATGTCTGGCAAAAAATAGTCAATTGTGTTGCAAGCCGTTCTGAAAGGAATCGGCAAATTACTCAAATGCTTAACTCGCCGAGAAAATCACTTTTGTTTCACACTTAATGCCTGGCAAAAGATAGTTAATTGTGATGCAGGCCGTTCTGAAACCAATCGGCTTATTACTCAAAATGCTTCAATCGCCGAGAAAATCACTTTTGTTTCACACTGAATGCCTGGCAAATAATAGTTAATTGTGATGCAAGCCGTTCTGAAACCAATCGGCAAATTACTCAAAATGCTTAACTCGCCGAGAAGATCACTTTTGTTCCACAATGAATGGCCGGCAAAAAATAGTAAATTTCAATGCAAGCCGTTCTGAAACCAATCGGCAAATTACTCAAAATGCTTAACTCGCCGAGAAAATCACTTTTGTTCTACAATGAATGTCTGGCAAAAAATAGTAAATTTCAATGGAAGCCGTTCTGAAACCAATCGGCAAATTACTCAAAATGCTTAACTCGCCGAGAAAATCACTTTTGTTCCACAATGAATGTCCGGCAAAAAATAGTAAATTTCAATGCAAGCCGTTCTGAAACCAATCGGCAAATTACTCAAAATGCTTAACTCGCCGAGAAAATCACTTTTGTTCTACAATGAATGTCTGGCAAAAAATAGTAAATTTCAATGCAAGCCGTTCTGAAACCAATCGGCAAATTACTCAAAGTGCTTAACTCGCCGAGAAAAGCACTTTTGTTCCACAATGAATGTCTGGCAAAAAAATAGTAAATTTCAATGGAAGCCGTTCTGAAAAGCATCGGCGAATTACTCAAAATGCTTAACTCGGCGAGAAAATCACTTTTGTTCCACAATGAATGTCTGGCAAAAAGTAGTAAATTTCAATGCAAGCCGTTCTGAAAGCAATCGGCAAATTACTCAAAATGCTTAACTCGCCGAGAAAATCACTTTTGTTCCACAATGAATGCATGGCAAAAAATAGTAAATTTCAATGCAAGCCGTTCTGAAACCAATCGGCTAATTACTCAAAATGCTTAACTCGCCGAGAAAATCACTTTTTTCCCACAATGAATGGTTGGCAAAAAATAGTAAAGTTCAATGCAAGCCGTTCTGAAACCAATCGTCAAATTACTCAAAATGCTTAACTCTGCGAGAAAATCACTTTTTTCCCACAATGAATGTCTGGCAAAAAATAGTAAATTTCAATGCAAGCCGTTCTGAAACCAATCGGCAAATTACTCAAAGTGCTTAACTCGCCGAGAAAAGCACTTTTGTTCCACAATTTATGTCTGGCAAAACAATAGTAAATTTCAATGGAAGCCGTTCTGAAAAGCATCGGCAAATTACTCAATATGCTTAACTCGCCGAGAAAATCACTTTTGTTCCACAATGAATGGCGGGTAAAAAATAGTAAATTTCAATACAAGCCGTTCTGAAACCAATCGGCAAATTACTCAAAGTGCTTAACTCGCCGAAAAAAGCACTTTTGTGCCACAATGAATGTCTGGCAAAAAAATAGTAAATTTCAATGGAAGCCGTTCTGAAAAGCATCGGCAAATTACTCAATATACTTAACTCGCCGAGAAAATCACTTTTGTTCCACAATGAATGCCTGGCAAAAAATAGTTAATTGTGATGCAAGCCGTTCTTAAACCAATCGGCAAATTACTGAAAAAGCTTAACTCGCCGAGAAAATCACTTTTGTTCCACAATGAATGTCCGGTAAAAAATAGTAAATTTCAATGCAAGCCATTCTGAAAGCAATCGGCAAATTACTCAAAATGCTGAATTCGCCGAGAAAATCACTTTGGTTCCACAATGAATGCCTGGCAGAAAATAGTAAATTTCAATGCAAGCCGTTCTGAAAACTATCGGCAAATTACTCAAAATGCTTAACTCGCCGAGAAAATCACTTTTGTTTCACACTGAATGCCTGGCAAAAAATAGTTAATTGTGATGCAAGCCGGTCTGAAACCAATCGGCAAATTTCTCAAAATGCTTAACTCGCCGAGAAAATCACTTTTTTCCCACAATGAATGTCTGGCAAAAAACAGTAAATTTCAATCCAAGCCGTTCTGAAACCAATCCGCTTATTACTCAAAATGCTTCAATCGCCGAGAAAATCACTTCTTTCCCACAATGAATGGTTGGCAAAAAATAGTAAAGTTCAATGCAAGACGTTCTGAAACTGATCGGCAAATATCTCAAGATGCTTAACTCGCCGAGAAATTCACTTCTTTTCCGAATTGAATGTCTGGCAAAAAATAGTTAATTTTGATGCAAGCCGTTCTGAGACCAATCGGCAAATTACTCAAAATGCTTAACTCGCCGAGAAAATCACTTTTTTCCCACAATGAATGTCTGGCAAAAAACAGTAAATTTCAATGCAAGCCGTTCTGAAAGCAATCGGCAAATTACTCAAAATGCTTAACTCTGCGAGAAAATCACTTTTTTCCCACAATGAATGTCTGGCAAAAAATAGTAAAGTTCAATGCAAGCCGTTCTGAAACCAATCGTCAAATTACTCAAAATGCTTAACTCTGCGAGAAAATCACTTTTTTCCCACAATGAATGTCTGGCAAAAAACAGTAAATTTCAATGCGAGCAGTTCTGAAAGCAATCGGCAAATTACTCAAAATGCTTAACTCGCCGAGAAAATCACTTTTGTTCCACAATGAATGTCCGGCAAAAAATAGTAAATTTCAATGCAAGCCGTTCTGAAACCAATCGGCAAATTACTCAAAATGCTTAACTCGCCGCGAAAATCACTTTTGTTCTACAATGAATGTCTGGCAAAAAATAGTAAATTTCAATGCAAGCCGTTCTGAAACCAATCGGCAAATTACTCAAAGTGCTTAACTCGCCGAGAAAAGCACTTTTGTTCCACAATGAATGCCTGGCAAAAAAATAGTAAATTTCAATGGAAGCCGTTCTGAAAAGCATCGGCAAATTACTCAAAATGCTTAACTCGGCGAGAAAATCACTTTTGTTCCACAATGAATGGCTGGCAAAAAGTAGTAAATTTCAATGCAAGCCGTTCTGAAAGCAATCGGCAAATTACTCAAAATGCTTAACTCGCCGAGAAAATCACTTTTGTTCCACAATGAATGCATGGCAAAAAATAGTAAATTTCAATGCAAGCCGTTCTGAAACCAATCGGCTAATTACTCAAAATGCTTAACTCGCCGAGAAAATCACTTTTTTCCCACAATGAATGTCTAGCAAAAAATAGTTAATTGTGATGCAAGCCGTTCTGAAAGGAATCGGCAAATTACTCAAATGCTTAACTCGCCGAGAAAATCACTTTTGTTTCACACTTAATGCCTGGCAAAAGATAGTTAATTGTGATGCAGGCCGTTCTGAAACCAATCGGCTTATTACTCAAAATGCTTCAATCGCCGAGAAAATCACTTTTTTCCCACAATGAATGCATGGCAAAAAATAGTAAATTTCAATGCAAGCCGTTCTGAAACCAATCGGCTAATTACTCAAAATGCTTAACTCGCCGAGAAAATCACTTTTTTCCCACAATGAATGTCTGGCAAAAAATAGTTAATTGTGATGCAAGCCGTTCTGAAAGGAATCGGCAAATTACTCAAATGCTTAACTCGCCGAGAAAATCACTTTTGTTTCACACTTAATGCCTGGCAAAAGATAGTTAATTGTGATGCAGGCCGTTCTGAAACCAATCGGCTTATTACTCAAAATGCTTCAATCGCCGAGAAAATCACTTTTTTCCCACAATGAATGGTTGGCAAAAAATAGTAAATTTCAATGCAAGCCGTTCTGAAACCAATCGGCGAATTACTCAAATGCTTAACTCGCCGAGAAAATCACTTATGTTTCACACTCAATGCCTGGCCAAAGATAGTTAATTGTGATGCAGGCCGTTCTGAAACCAATCGACTTATTACTCAAAATGCTTCAATCGCCGAGAAAATCACTTTTTTCCCACAATGAATGGTTGGCAAAAAATAGTAAAGTTCAATGCAAGCCGTTCTGAAACCTATCGGAAAATTACTCAAAATGCTTAAGTCGCCGAGAAAATCACTTTTGTTCCACAATGAATGGCAGGCAAAAAATAGTAAATTTCAATGCAAGCAGTTCTGAAAGCAATCGGCAAATTACTCAAAATGCTTAACTCGCCGAGAAAATCACTTTTGTTCCACAATGAATGCCTGGCAAAAAATAGTAAATTTCAATGCAAGCCGTTCTGAAACCAATCGGCAAATTACTCAAAATGCTTAACTCGCCGAGAAAATCACTTTTGTTCCACAATGAATGGCTGGGAAAAAATAGTAAATTTCAATGCAAGCCGTTCTGAAAGCAATCGGCAAATTACTCAAAATGCTTAACTCGCCGAGAAAATCACTTTTGTTCCACAATGAATGCCTGGCAAAAAATAGTAAATTTCAATGCAAGCCGTTCTGAAACCAATCGGCTAATTACTCAAAATGCTTAACTGCCGAGAAAATCACTTGTGTTCCACAATGAATATCCGGCAAAAAATAGTAAATTTCAATTCAAGCCGTTCTGAAACCAATCGGCAAATTACTCAAAATGCTTAACTCGCCGAGAAAATCACTTTTGTTCCACAATGAATGGCTGGCAAAAAATAGTAAATTTCAATGCAAGCCGTTCTGAAAGCAATCGGCAAATTACTCAAAATGCTTAACTCGCCGAGAAAATCACTTTTGTTCCACAATGAATGCCTGGCAAAAAAAATAGTAAATTTCATTGGAAGCCGTTCTGACAAGCATCGGCAAATTACTCAATATGCTTAACTCGCCGAGAAAATCACTTTTGTTCCACAATGAATGCCTGGCAAAAAATAGTTAATTGTGATGCAAGCCGTTCTGAAACCAATCGGCAAATTACTCAAAATGCTTAACTCGCCGAGAAAATCACTTTTGTTCCACAATGAATGTCTGGCAAAAAATAGTAAATTTCAATGCAAGCCGTTCTGAAACCAATCGGCAAATTACTCAAAATGCTTAACTCGCCGGGAAAATCACTTTTGTTCCACAATGAATGTCTGGCAAAAAATTGTTATTTTTGATGCAAGTCGTTCTGAAACCAATCCGCAAATTACTCAAAATGCTTATCTCGCCGAGAAAATCACTTTTTTCCCACAATGAATGACTTGCAAAAAATAGTTAATTGTGATGCAAGCCGTTCTGAAACCAATCGGCAAATTACTAAAAGTGCTTAACTCGCCGAGAAAATCACTTTTGTTCCACAATGAATGTCTGGCAAAAAAAAAGTAAATTTCAATGGAAGCCGTTCTGAAAAGCATTGGCAAATTACTCAATATGCTAAACACGCCGAGAAAATCACTTTTGTTCCACAATGAATGCCTGGCAAAAAAATAGTTAATTGTGATGCAAGCCGTTCTGAAAGGAATCGGCAAATTACTCATAATGCTTCACTCGCCGAGAAAATCACTTTTGTTCCACAATGAATGTCTGGCAAAAAATAGTTAATTGTGATGCTAGCCGTTCTCAAACCAATCGGCAAATTACTCAAAATGCTTAACTCGCCGAGAAAATCACTTTTGTTCCACAATGAATGTCTGGCAAAAAATAGTAAATTTCAATGCAAGGCGTTCTGAAACCAATCGGCAAATTACTCAAAATGCTTAATTCGCCGAGAAAATCACTTTTGTTCTACAATGAATGTCTGGCAAAAAATAGTAAATTTCAATGCAAGCCGTTCTGAAACCAATCGGCAAATTACTCAAAATGCTTAACGCGCAGAGAAAATCACTTTTTTCCCACAATGAATGCCTGGCAAAAAATTGTAAATTTCAATGGAAGCCGTTCTGAAACCAATCGGCAAATTACTCAAAATGCTTAACTCGCCGAGAAAATCACTTTTGTTCCACAATGAATGTCCGGCAAAAAATAGTAAATTTCAAAGCAAGCCATTCTGAAACCAATCGGCAAATTACTCAAAATGCTTAACTCGCCGAGAAAATCACTTTTGTTCTACAATGAATGTCTGGCAAAAAATAGTAAATTTCAATGCAAGCCGTTCTGAAACCAATCGGCAAATTACTCAAAGTGCTTAACTCGCCGAGAAAAACACTTTTTTTCCACAATGAATGTCTGGCAAAAAAAATAGTAACTTTCAATGGAAGCCGTTCTGAAAAGCATCGGCAAATTACTCAAAATGCTTAACTCGCCGAGAAAATCACTTTTGTTCTACAATGAATGTCTGGCAAAAAATAGTAAATTTCAATCCAAGCCGTTCTGAAACCAATCGGCAAATTACTCAAAGTGCTTAACTCGCCGAGAAAAGCACTTTTGTTCCACAATGAATGTCTGGCAAAAAATAGTCAATTGTGTTGCAAGCCGTTCTGAAAGGAATCGGCAAATTACTCAAATGCTTAACTCGCCGAGAAAATCACTTTTGTTTCACACTTAATGCCTGGCAAAAGATAGTTAATTGTGATGCAGGCCGTTCTGAAACCAATCGGCTTATTACTCAAAATGCTTCAATCGCCGAGAACATCACTTTTGTTTCACACTGAATGCCTGGCAAATAATAGTTAATTGTGATGCAAGCCGTTCTGAAACCAATCGGCAAATTACTCAAAATGCTTAACTCGCCGAGAAGATCACTTTTGTTCCACAATGAATGGCCGGCAAAAAATAGTAAATTTCAATGCAAGCCGTTCTGAAACCAATCGGCAAATTACTCAAAATGCTTAACTCGCCGAGAAAATCACTTTTGTTCTACAATGAATGTCTGGCAAAAAATAGTAAATTTCAATGGAAGCCGTTCTGAAACCAATCGGCAAATTACTCAAAATGCTTAACTCGCCGAGAAAATCACTTTTGTTCCACAATGAATGTCCGGCAAAAAATAGTAAATTTCAATGCAAGCCGTTCTGAAACCAATCGGCAAATTACTCAAAATGCTTAACTCGCCGAGAAAAGCACTTTTGTTCCACAATGAATGTCTGGCAAAAAAATAGTAAATTTCAATGGAAGCCGTTCTGAAAAGCATCGGCAAATTACTCAAAATGCTTAACTCGGCGAGAAAATCACTTTTGTTCCACAATGAATGTCTGGCAAAAAGTAGTAAATTTCAATGCAAGCCGTTCTGAAAGCAATCGGCAAATTACTCAAAATGCTTAACTCGCCGAGAAAATCACTTTTGTTCCACAATGAATGCATGGCAAAAAATAGTAAATTTCAATGCAAGCCGTTCTGAAAGCAATCGGCAAATTACTCAAAATGCTTAACTCGCCGAGAAAATCACTTTTGTTCCACAATGAATGCCTGGCAAAAAAAATAGTAAATGTCATTGGAAGCCGTTCTGAAAAGCATCGGCAAATTACTCAATATGCTTAACTCGCCGAGAAAATCACTTTTGTTCCACAATGAATGCCTGGCAAAAAATAGTTAATTGTGATGCAAGCCGTTCTGAAACCAATCTGCAAATTACTCAAAATGCTTAACTCGCCGAGAAAATCACTTTTGTTCCACAATGAATGTCTGGCAAAAAATAGTAAATTTCAATGCAAGCCGTTCTGAAACCAATCGGCAAATTACTCAAAATGCTTACCTCGCCGGGAAAATCACTTTTGTTCCACAATGAATGTCTGGCAAAAAATTGTTATTTTTGATGCAAGTCGTTCTGAAACCAATCCGCAAATTACTCAAAATGCTTATCTCGCCGAGAAAATCACTTTTTTCCCACAATGAATGACTTGCAAAAAATAGTTAATTGTGATGCAAGCCGTTCTGAAACCAATCGGCAAATTACTAAAAGTGCTTAACTCGCCGAGAAAATCACTTTTGTTCCACAATGAATGTCTGGCAAAAAAAAAGTAAATTTCAATGGAAGCCGTTCTGAAAAGCATTGGCAAATTACTCAATATGCTTAACTCGCCGAGAAAATCACTTTTGTTCCACAATGAATGCCTGGCAAAAAATAGTTAATTGTGATGCAAGCCGTTCTGAAACCAATCTGCAAATTACTCAAAATGCTTAACTCGCCGAGAAAATCACTTTTGTTCCACAATGAATGTCTGGCAAAAAATAGTAAATTTCAATGCAAGCCGTTCTGAAACCAATCGGCAAATTACTCAAAATGCTTACCTCGCCGGGAAAATCACTTTTGTTCCACAATGAATGTCTGGCAAAAAATTGTTATTTTTGATGCAAGTCGTTCTGAAACCAATCCGCAAATTACTCAAAATGCTTATCTCGCCGAGAAAATCACTTTTTTCCCACAATGAATGACTTGCAAAAAATAGTTAATTGTGATGCAAGCCGTTCTGAAACCAATCGGCAAATTACTAAAAGTGCTTAACTCGCCGAGAAAATCACTTTTGTTCCACAATGAATGTCTGGCAAAAAAAAAGTAAATTTCAATGGAAGCCGTTCTGAAAAGCATTGGCAAATTACTCAATATGCTAAACACGCCGAGAAAATCACTTTTGTTCCACAATGAATGCCTGGCCAAAAAAATAGTTAATTGTGATGCAAGCCGTTCTGAAAGGAATCGGCAAATTACTCATAATGCTTCACTCGCCGAGAAAATCACTTTTGTTCCACAATGAATGTCTGGCAAAAAATAGTTAATTGTGATGCAAGCCGTTCTGAAACCAATCGGCAAATTACTCAAAATGCTTAACTCGCCGAGAAAATCACTTTTGTTCCACAATGAATGTCTGGCAAAAAATAGTAAATTTCAATGCAAGGCGTTCTGAAACCAATCGGCAAATTACTCAAAATGCTTAACTCGCCGAGAAAATCACTTTTGTTCTACAATGAATGTCTGGCAAAAAATAGTAAATTTCAATGCAAGCCGTTCTGAAACCAATCGGCAAATTACTCAAAATGCTTAACGCGCAGAGAAAATCACTTTTTTCCCACAATGAATGCCTGGCAAAAAATTGTAAATTTCAATGGAAGCCGTTCTGAAACCAATCGGCAAATTACTCAAAATGCTTAACTCGCCGAGAAAATCACTTTTGTTCCACAATGAATGTCCGGCAAAAAATAGTAAATTTCAATGCAAGCCATTCTGAAACCAATCGGCAAATTACTCAAAATGCTTAACACGCCGAGAAAATCACTTTTGTTCTACAATGAATGTCTGGCAAAAAATAGTAAATTTCAATGCAAGCCGTTCTGAAACCAATCGGCAAATTACTCAAAGTGCTTAACTCGCCGAGAAAAACACTTTTTTTCCACAATGAATGTCTGGCAAAAAAAATAGTAACTTTCAATGGAAGCCGTTCTGAAAAGCATCGGCAAATTACTCAAAATGCTTAACTCGCCGAGAAAATCACTTTTGTTCTACAATGAATGTCTGGCAAAAAATAGTAACCCAAGCCGTTCTGAAACCAATCGGCAAATTACTCAAAGTGCTTAACTCGCCGAGAAAAGCACTTTTGCTCCACAATGAATGTCTGTCAAAAAATAGTCAATTGAGTTGCAAGCCGTTCTGAAAGGAATCGGCAAATTACTCAAATGCTTAACTCGCCGAGAAAATCACTTTTGTTTCACACTTAATGCCTGGCAAAAGATAGTTAATTGTGATGCAGGCCGTTCTGAAACCAATCGGCTTATTACTCAAAATGCTTCAATCGCCGAGAAAATCACTTCTGTTTCACACTGAATGCCTGGCAAATAATAGTTAATTGTGATGCAAGCCGTTCTGAAACCAATAGGCAAATTACTCAAAATGCTTAACTCGCCGAGAAGATCACTTTTGTTCCACAATGAATGGCCGGCTAAAAATAGTAAATTTCAATGCAAGCCGTTCTGAAACCAATCGGCAAATTACTCAAAATGCTTAACTCGCCGAGAAAATCACTTTTGTTCTACAATGAATGTCTGGCAAAAAATAGTAAATTTCAATGCAAGCCGTTCTGAAACCAATCGGCAAATTACTCAAAATGCTTAACGCGCAGAGAAAATCACTTTTGTTCCACAATGAATGCATGGCAAAAAATAGTAAATTTCAATGCAAGCCGTTCTGAAACCAATCGGCTAATTACTCAAAATGCTTAACTCGCCGAGAAAATCACTTTTTTCCCACAATGAATGTCTGGCAAAAAATAGTTAATTGTGATGCAAGCCGTTCTGAAAGGAATCGGCAAATTACTCAAATGCTTAACTCGCCGAGAAAATCACTTTTGTTTCACACTTAATGCCTGGCAAAAGATAGTTAATTGTGATGCAGGCCGTTCTGAAACCAATCGGCTTATTACTCAAAATGCTTCAATTGCCGAGAAAATCATTTTTTTCCCACAATGAATGGTTGGCAAAAAATAGTAAAGTTCAATGCAAGCCGTTCTGAAACCAATCGGCAAATTACTCAAAATGCTTAAGTCGCCGAGAAAATCACTTTTGTTCCACAATGAATGGCTGGCAAAAAATAGTAAATTTCAATGCAAGCCGTTCTGAAACCAATCGGCAAATTACTCAAAATGCTTAACTCGCCGAGAAAATCACTTTTGTTCCACAATGAATGGCTGGGAAAAAATAGTAAATTTCAATGCAAGCCGTTCTGAAAGCAATCGGCAAATTACTCAAAATGCTTAACTCGCCGAGAAAATCACTTTTGTTCCACAATGAATGTCTGGCAAAAAGTAGTAAATTTCAATGCAAGCCGTTCTGAAAGCAATCGGCAAATTACTCAAATTACTCGCCGAGAAAATCACTTTTGTTTCACACTGAATGCCACGCAAAAGATAGTTAATTGTGATGCAGGCCGTTCTGAAACCAATCGGCTCATTACTCAAAATGCTTCAATCGCCGAGAAAATCACTTTTTTCCCACAATGAATGGTTGGCAAAAAATAGTAAAGTTCAATGCAAGAGGTTCTGAAACTAATCGGCAAATATCTCAAGATGCTTAACTCGCCGAGAAATTCACTTTTTTTCCACAATGAATGTCAGGCAAAAAATAGTAAATTTCAATGCATGCCGTTCTGAAACCAATCGGCAAATTACTCAAAGTGCTTGACTCGCCGAGGAAAGCACTTTTGTTCCACAATGAATGTCTGGCAAAAAAATAGTAAATTTCAATGGAAGCCGTTCTGAAAAGCATCGGCAAATTACTCAAAATGCTTAACTCGGCGAGAAAATCACTTTTTTCCCACAATGAATGTCCGGCAAAAAATAGTAAATTTCAATGCAAGCCGTTCTGAAACCAATCGGCATATTACTCAAAATGCTTAACTCGCCGAGAAAATCACTTTTGTTCCACAATGAATGTCTGGCAAAAAGTAGTAAATTTCAATGCAAGCCGTTCTGAAAGCAATCGGCAAATTACTCAAAATGCTTAACTCGCCGAGAAAATCACTTTTGTTCCACAATTAATGCATGGCAAAAAATAGTAAATTTCAATGCAAGCCGTTCTGAAACCAATCGGCTAATTACTCAAAATGCTTAACTCGCCGAGAAAATCACTTTTTTCCCACAATGAATGTCTGGCAAAAAGTAGTAAATTTCAATGCAAGCCGTTCTGAAAGCAATCGGCAAATTACTCAAATAGCTTAACTCGCCGAGAAAATCACTTTTGTTCCACAATGAATGCATGGCAAAAAACAGTAAATTTCAATGCAAGCCGTTCTGAAACCAATCGGCTAATTACTCAAAATGCTTTACTCGCCGAGAAAATCACTTTTTTCCCACAATGAATGTCTGGCAAAAAATAGTTAATTTTGATGCAAGCCGTTCTGAAACCAATCGGCAAATTACTCAAATGCTTAACTCGCCGAGAAAATCACTTTTGTTTCACATTGAATGCCTGGCAAAAGATAGTTAATTGTGATGCAGTCCGTTCTGAAACCAATCGGCTTATTACTCAAAATGCTTCAATCGCCGAGAAAATCACTTTTTTCCCTCAATGAATGGTTGGCAAAAAATAGTAAAGTTCAATGCAAGACGTTCTGAAACTATTCGGCAAATATCTCAAGATGCTTAACTCGCCGAGAAATTCACTTTTTTTCCAAATTGAATGTCTGGCAAAAAATAGTTAATTTTGATGCAAGCCGTTCTGAAACCAATCGGTAAATTACTCAAAATGCTTAACTCGCCGAGAAAATCACTTTTGTTTCACACTGAATGCCTGGCAAAAAATAGTTAATTGTGATGCAAGCCGTTCTGAAACCAATCGGCAAATTACTCAAAATGCTGAACTCGGCGAGAAAATCACTTTTTTCCCACAATGAATGTCTGGCAAAAAACAGTAAATTTCAATGCAAGCCGTTCTGAAACCAATCGGCAAATTACTCAAAATGCTGAACTCGCCGAGAAGATCACTTTTGTTCCACAATGAATGTCTGGCAAAAAATAGTTAATTGTGATGCAAGCCGTTCTGAAACCAATCGGCAAATTACTCAAAATGCTTAACTCGCCGAGAAAATCACTTTTGTTCCACAATGAATGTCTGGCAAAAAATAATAAATTTCAATGCAAGCCGTTCTGAAACCAATCGGCAAATTACTCAAAGTGCTTAACTCGCCGAGAAAAGCACTTTTGTTCCACAATGAATGTCTGGCAAAAAAATAGTAAATTTCAATGGAAGCCGTTCTGAAAAGCATCGGCAAATTACTCAATATGCTGAACTCGCCGAGAAAATCACTTTTGTTCCACAATGAATGCCTGGCAAAAAATAGTTAATTGTGATGCAAGCCGTTCTGAAACCAATCGGCAAATTACTGATAATGCTTAACTCGCCGAGAAAAATCACTTTTGCTCCACAATGAATGCATGGCAAAAAATAGTAAATTTCAATGCAAGCCGTTCTGAAACCAATCGGCTAAATACTCAAAATGCTTAACTCGCCGAGAAAATCACTTTTTTCCCACAATGAATGTCTGGCAAAAAATAGTTAATTTTGATGCAAACCGTTCTGAAACCAATCGGCAAATTACTCAAATGCTTAACTCGCCGAGAAAATCACTTTTGTTTCACACTGAATGCCTGGCAAAAGATAGTTAATTGTGATGCAGGCCGTTCTGAAACCAATCGGCAAATTACTCAAAATGCTTAACTCGCCAAGAAAATCACTTTTGTTCCACAATGAATGCCTGGCAAAAAATAGTAAATTTCAATGCAAGTCGTTCTGAAACCAATCGGCAAATTACTCAAAATGCTTAACTCGCCGAGAAAATCACTTTTGTTCCACAATGAATGCATGGCAAAAAATAGTAAATTTCAATGCAAGCCGTTCTGAAACCAATCGGCGAAATACTCAAAATGCTTAACTCGCCGAGAAAATCACTTTTTTCCCACAATGACTGTCTGGCAAAAAATAGTTAATTTTGATGCAAGCCGTTCTGAAACCAATCGGCAAATTACTCAAAATGCTTAACTCGCCGAGAAAATCACTTTTGTTCCACAATGAATGGCCGGCAAAAAATAGTAAATTTCAATGCAAGCCGTTCTGACCAATCGGCAAATTACTCAAACTGCTTAACTCGCCGAGAAAATCACTTTTGTTCCACAATGAATGTCTGGCAAAAAATAATAAATTTCAATGCAAGCCGTTCTGAAACCAATCGGCAAATTACTCAAAGTGCTTAACTCGCCGAGAAAAGCACTTTTGTTCCACAATGAATGTCTGGCAAAAAAATAGTAAATTTCAATGGAAGCCGTTCTGAAAAGCATCGGCAAATTACTCAATATGCTGAACTCGCCGAGAAAATCACTTTTGTTCCACAATGAATGCCTGGCAAAAAATAGTCAATTGTGATGCAAGCCGTTCTGAAACCAATCGGCAAATTACTGATAATGCTTAACTCGCCGAGAAAAATCACTTTTGCTCCACAATGAATGCATGGCAAAAAATAGTAAATTTCAATGCAAGCCGTTCTGAAACCAATCGGCTAAATACTCAAAATGCTTAACTCGCCGAGAAAATCACTTTTTTCCCACAATGAATGTCTGGCAAAAAATAGTTAATTTTGATGCAAGCCGTTCTGAAACCAATCGGCAAATTACTCAAATGCTTAACTCGCCGAGAAAATCACTTTTGTTTCACACTGAATGCCTGGCAAAAGATAGTTAATTGTGATGCAGGCCGTTCTGAAACCAATCGGCTTATTACTCAAAATGCTTCAATCGCCGAGAAAATCACTTTTTTCCCCACAATGAATGGTTGGCAAAAAATAGTAAAGTTCAATGCAAGACGTTCTGAAACTAATCGGCAAATATCTCAAGATGCTTAACTCGCCGAGAAATTCACTTTTTTTCCAAATTGAATGTCTGGCAAAAAATAGTTAATTTTGATGCAAGCCGTTCTTAAACCAATCGGTAAATTACTCAAAATGCTTAACTCGCCGAGAAAATCACTTTTGTTTCACACTGAATGCCTGGCAAAAAATAGTTAATTGTGATGCAAGCCGTTC
Source organism: Scyliorhinus torazame (assembly GCF_047496885.1). Classification (NCBI taxonomy): domain Eukaryota; kingdom Metazoa; phylum Chordata; class Chondrichthyes; order Carcharhiniformes; family Scyliorhinidae; genus Scyliorhinus; species Scyliorhinus torazame. Next base: position 284,669 of record NW_027307791.1, read on the forward strand.
TGAAACCAATCGGCAAATTACTCAAAATGCTTAACTCTGCGAGAAAATCACTTTTTTCCCCACAATGAATGTCTGGCAAAAAACCGTAATGTTCAATGCAAGCCGTTCAGAAACCAATCGGCAAATTACTCAAAATGCTGAACTCGCCGAGAAGATCACTTTTGTTCCACAATGAATGTCCGGCAAAAAATAGTAAATTTCAATGCAAGCCGTTCTGAAACCAATCGGCAAATTACTCAAAATGTTTAACTCGCCGAGAAAATCACTTTTGTTCCACAATGAATGTCTGGCAAAAAATAGTAAATTTCAATGCAAGCCGTTCTGAAACCAATCGGCAAATTACTCAAAGTGCTTAACTCGCCGAGAAAAGCACTTTTGTTCCACAATGAATGCATGGCAAAAAAGAGTAAATTTCAATGCAAGCCGTTCTGGAACCAATCGGCTAATTACTCAAAATGCTTAACTCGCCGAGAAAATCACTTTTTTCCCCACAATGAATGTCTGGCAAAAAATAGTTAATTTTGATGCAAACCGTTCTGAAACCAATCGGCAAATTACTCAAATGCTTAACTCGCCGAGAAAATCACTTTTGTTTCACACTGAATGCCTGGCAAAAGATAGTTAATTGTGATGCAGGCCGTTCTGAAACCAATCGGCTAATTACTCAAAATGCTTCAATGGCCGAGAAAATCACTTTTTTCCCACAATGAATGGTTGGCAAAAAATAGTAAAATTCAATGCAAGACGTTCTGAAACTAATCGGCAAATATCTCAAGATGCTTAACTCGCCGAGAAATTCACTTTTTTCCAAATTGAATGTCTGGCAAAAAATAGTTAATTTTGATGCAAGCCGTCCTGAAACCAATCGGTAATTTACTCAAAATGCTTAACTCGCCGAGAAAATCACTTTTGTTTCACACTGAATGCCTGGCAAAAAATAGTTAATTGTGATGCAAGCCGTTCTGAAACCAATCGGCAAATCACTCAAAATGCTTAACTCGCCGAGAAAATCACTTTTGTTTTACACTGAATGCCTGGCAAAAAATAGTAAATTTCAATGCAAGCCGTTCTGAAAGCAATCGGCAAATTACTCAAAATGCTTAACTCGCCAAGAAAATCACTTTTGTTCCACAATGAATGCCTGGCAAAAAATAGTAAATTTCAATGCAAGTCGTTCTGAAACCAATCGGCAAATTACTCAAAATGCTTAACTCGCCGAGAAAATCACTTTTGTTCCACAATGAATGCATGGCAAAAAATAGTAAATTTCAATGCAAGCCGTTCTGAAACCAATCGGCGAAATACTCAAACTGCTTAACTCGCCGAGAAAATCACTTTTTTCCGACAATGACTGTCTGGCAAAAAATAGTTAATTTTGATGCAAGCCGTTCTGAAACCAATCGGCAAATTACTCAAAATGCTTAACTCGCCGAGAAAATCACTTTTGTTCCACAATGAATGTCCGGCAAAAAATGGTAAATTTCAATGCAAGCCGTTCTGACCAATCGGCAAATTACTCAAACTGCTTAACTCGCCGAGAAAATCACTTTTGTTCTACAATGAATGTCTGGCAAAAAATAGTAAATTTCAATGCAAGCCGTTCTGAAACCAATCGGCAAATTACTCAAAATGCTTCAATCGCCGAGAAAATCACTTTTTTCCCACAATGAATGGTTGGCAAAAAATAGTAAAGTTCAATGCAAGCCGTTCTGAAACCAATCGGCAAATTACTCAAAATGCTTAACTCGCCGAGAAAATCACTTTTGTTCCACAATGAATGGCTGGCAAAAAATAGTAAATTTCAATGCAAGCCGTTCTGAAACCAATCGGCAAATTACTCAAAATGCTTAACGCGCAGTGAAAATCACTTTTTTCCCACAATGAATGCCTGGCAAAAAATTGTAAATTTCAATGGAAGCCGTTCTGAAACCAATCGGCAAATTACTCAAAATGCTTAACTCGCCGAGAAAATCACTTTTGTTCTACAATGAATGTCTGGCAAAAAATAGTAAATTTCAATGCAAGCCGTTCTGAAACCAATCGGCAAATTGCTCAAAGTGCTTAACTCGCCGAGAAAAGCACTTTTTTTCCACAATGAATGTCTGGCAAAAAAAATAGTAACTTTCAATGGAAGCCGTTCTGAAAAGCATCGGCAAATTACTCAATATGTTTAACCCGCCGAGAAAATCACTTTTGTTGCACAATGAATGCCTGGCAATAAATAGTTAATTGTGATGCAAGCCGTTCTGAAACCAATCGGCAAATTACTCAAAATGCTTAACTCGCCGAGAAAATCACTTTTGTTTCACAATGAATTGCTGGCAGAAAATAGTTCATTTCAATGCGAGACGTTCTGAAACCAATCGGCTTATTACTCAAAATGCTTCAATCGCCGAGAAAATCACTTTTTTACCACAATGAATGGTTGGCAAAAAATAGTAAAGTTCAATGCAAGCCGTTCTGAAACCAATCGGCAAATTACTCAAAATGCTTAACTCGCCGAGAAAAGCACTTTTTTTCCACAATGAATGTCTGGCAAAAAAAATAGTAACTTTCAATGGAAGCCGTTCTGAAAAGCATCGGCAAATTACTCAATATGTTTAACTCGCCGAGAAAATCACTTTTGTTGCACAATGAATGCCTGGCAATAAATAGTTAATTGTGATGCAAGCCGTTCTGAAACCAATCGGCAAATTACTCAAAATGCTTAACTCGCCGAGAAAATCACTTTTGTTTCACAATGAATTGCTGGCACAAAATAGTTCATTTCAATGCGAGACGTTCTGAAACCAATCGGCTTATTACTCAAAATGCTTCAATCGCCGAGAAAATCACTTTTGTACCACAATGAATGGTTGGCAAAAAATAGTAAAGTTCAATGCAAGCCGTTCTGAAACCAATCGGCAAATTACTCAAAATGCTTAACTCGCCGAGAAAATCAGTTCTGTTCCACAATGAATGTCTGGCAAAAAGTAGTAAATTTCAATGCAAGCCGTTCTGAAACAATCGGCAAATTACTCAAAATGCTTAACTCGCCGAGAAAATCACTTTTGTTCCACAATGAATGCATGGCAAAAAATAGTAAATTTCAATGCAAGCCGTTCTGAAACCAATCGGCTAATTACTCAAAATGCTTAACTCGCCGAGAAAATCACTTTTTTCCCACAATGACTGTCTGGCAAAAAATAGTTAATTTTGATGCAAGCCGTTCTGAAACCAATCGGCAAATTACTCAAATGCTTAACTCGCCGAGAAAATCACTTTTTTCCCACAATGAATGGTTGGCAAAAAATAGTAAAATTCAATGCAAGACGTTCTGAAACTAATCGGCAAATATCTCAAGATGCTTAACTCGCCGAGAAATTCACTTTTTTCCAAATTGAATGTCTGGCAAAAAATAGTTAATTTTGATGCAAGCCGTCCTGAAACCAATCGGTAATTTACTCAAAATGCTTAACTCGCCGAGAAAATCACTTTTGTTTCACATTGAATGCCTGGCAAAAAATAGTTAATTGTGATGCAAGCCGTTCTGAAACCAATCGGCAAATCACTCAAAATGCTTAACTCGCCGAGAAAATCACTTTTGTTTTACACTGAATGCCTGGCAAAAAATAGTAAATTTCAATGCAAGCCGTTCTGAAAGCAATCGGCAAATTACTCAAAATGCTTAACTCGCCAAGAAAATCACTTTTGTTCCACAATGAATGCCTGGCAAAAAATAGTAAATTTCAATGCAAGTCGTTCTGAAACCAATCGGCAAATTACTCAAAATGCTTAACTCGCCGAGAAAATCACTTTTGTTCCACAATGAATGCATGGCAAAAAATAGTAAATTTCAATGCAAGCCGTTCTGAAACCAATCGGCGAAATACTCAAACTGCTTAACTCGCCGAGAAAATCACTTTTTTCCGACAATGACTGTCTGGCAAAAAATAGTTAATTTTGATGCAAGCCGTTCTGAAACCAATCGGCAAATTACTCAAAATGCTTAACTCGCCGAGAAAATCACTTTTGTTCCACAATGAATGTCCGGCAAAAAATGGTAAATTTCAATGCAAGCCGTTCTGACCAATCGGCAAATTACTCAAACTGCTTAACTCGCCGAGAAAATCACTTTTGTTCTACAATGAATGTCTGGCAAAAAATAGTAAATTTCAATGCAAGCCGTTCTGAAACCAATCGGCAAATTACTTAAAATGCTTCAATCGCCGAGAAAATCACTTTTTTCCCACAATGAATGGTTGGCAAAAAATAGTAAAGTTCAATGCAAGCCGTTCTGAAACCAATCGGCAAATTACTCAAAATGCTTAACTCGCCGAGAAAATCACTTTTGTTCCACAATGAATGGCTGGCAAAAAATAGTAAATTTCAATGCAAGCCGTTCTGAAACCAATCGGCAAATTACTCAAAATGCTTAACGCGCAGTGAAAATCACTTTTTTCCCACAATGAATGCCTGGCAAAAAATTGTAAATTTCAATGGAAGCCGTTCTGAAACCAATCGGCAAATTACTCAAAATGCTTAACTCGCCGAGAAAATCACTTTTGTTCTACAATGAATGTCTGGCAAAAAATAGTAAATTTCAATGCAAGCCGTTCTGAAACCAATCGGCAAATTACTCAAAATGCTTAACGCGCAGAGAAAATCACTTTTTTCCCACAATGAATGCCTGGCAAAAAATTGTAAATTTCAATGGAAGCCGTTCTGAAACCAATCGGCAAATTACTCAAAATGCTTAACTCGCCGAGAAAATCACTTTTGTTCTACAATGAATGTCTGGCAAAAAATAGTAAATTTCAATGCAAGCCGTTCTGAAACCAATCGGCAAATTGCTCAAAGTGCTTAACTCGCCGAGAAAAGCACTTTTTTTCCACAATGAATGTCTGGCAAAAAAAATAGTAACTTTCAATGGAAGCCGTTCTGAAAAGCATCGGCAAATTACTCAATATGTTTAACCCGCCGAGAAAATCACTTTTGTTGCACAATGAATGCCTGGCAATAAATAGTTAATTGTGATGCAAGCCGTTCTGAAACCAATCGGCAAATTACTCAAAATGCTTAACTCGCCGAGAAAATCACTTTTGTTTCACAATGAATTGCTGGCAGAAAATAGTTCATTTCAATGCAAGCCGTTCTGAAACAATCGGCAAATTACTCAAAATGCTTAACTCGCCGAGAAAATCACTTTTGTTCCACAATGAATGCATGGCAAAAAATAGTAAATTTCAATGCAAGCCGTTCTGAAACCAATCGGCTAATTACTCAAAATGCTTAACTCGCCGAGAAAATCACTTTTTTCCCACAATGACTGTCTGGCAAAAAATAGTTAATTTTGATGCAAGCCGTTCTGAAACCAATCGGCAAATTACTCAAATGCTTAACTCGCCGAGAAAATCACTTTTGTTTCACACTGAATGCCTGGCAAAAGATAGTTAATTGTGATGCAGGCCGTTCTGAAACCAATCGGCTTATTACTCAAAATGCTTCAATCGCCGAGAAAGTCACTTTTTTCCCACAATGAATGGTTGGCAAAAGATAGTTAATTGTGATGCAGGCCGTTCTGAAACCAATCGGCAAATTACTCAAAATGCTTAACTCGCCAAGAAAATCACTTTTGTTCCACAATGAATGCCTGGCAAAAAATAGTAAATTTCAATGCAAGTCGTTCTGAAACCAATCGGCAAATTACTCAAAATGCTTAACTCGCCGAGAAAATCACTTTTGTTCCACAATGAATGCATGGCAAAAAATAGTAAATTTCAATGCAAGCCGTTCTGAAACCAATCGGCGAAATACTCAAAATGCTTAACTCGCCGAGAAAATCACTTTTTTCCCACAATGACTGTCTGGCAAAAAATAGTTAATTTTGATGCAAGCCGTTCTGAAACCAATCGGCAAATTACTCAAAATGCTTAACTCGCCGAGAAAATCACTTTTGTTCCACAATGAATGGCCGGCAAAAAATAGTAAATTTCAATGCAAGCCGTTCTGACCAATCGGCAAATTACTCAAACTGCTTAACTCGCCGAGAAAATCACTTTTGTTCCACAATGAATGTCTGGCAAAAAATAATAAATTTCAATGGAAGCCGTTCTGAAAAGCATCAGCAAATTACTCAATATGCTGAACTCGCCGAGAAAATCACTTTCGTTCCACAATGAATGCCTGGCACAAAATAGTCAATTGTGATGCAAGCCGTTCTGAAACCAATCCGCAAATTACTGATAATGCTTAACTCGCCGAGAAAAATCACTTTTGCTCCACAATGAATGCATGGCAAAAAATAGTAAATTTCAATGCAAGCCGTTCTGAAACCAATCGGCTAAATACTCAAAATGCTTAACTCGCCGAGAAAATCACTTTTTTCCCACAATGAATGTCTGGCAAAAAATAGTTAATTTTGATGCAAGCCGTTCTGAAACCAATCGGCAAATTACTCAAATGCTTAACTCGCCGAGAAAATCACTTTTGTTTCACACTGAATGCCTGGCAAAAGATAGTTAATTGTGATGCAGGCCGTTCTGAAACCAATCGGCTTATTACTCAAAATGCTTCAATCGCCGAGAAAATCACTTTTTTCCCCACAATGAATGGTTGGCAAAAAATAGTAAAGTTCAATGCAAGACGTTCTGAAACTAATCGGCAAATATCTCAAGATGCTTAACTCGCCGAGAAATTCACTTTTTTTCCAAATTGAATGTCTGGCAAAAAATAGTTAATTTTGATGCAAGCCGTTCTTAAACCAATCGGTAAATTACTCAAAATGCTTAACTCGCCGAGAAAATCACTTTTGTTTCACACTGAATGCCTGGCAAAAAATAGTTAATTGTGATGCAAGCCGTTCTGAAACCAATCGGCAAATTACTCAAAATGCTTAACTCTGCGAGAAAATCACTTTTTTCCCCACAATGAATGTCTGGCAAAAAACCGTAATGTTCAATGCAAGCCGTTCAGAAACCAATCGGCAAATTACTCAAAATGCTGAACTCGCCGAGAAGATCACTTTTGTTCCACAATGAATGCCTGGCAAAAAATAGTAAATTTCAATGCAAGCCGTTCTGAAACCAATCGGCAAATTACTCAAAATGCTTAACTCGCCGAGAAAATCACTTTTGTTCCACAATGAATGTCTGGCAAAAAATAGTAAATGTCAATGCAAGCCGTTCTGAAACCAATCGGCAAATTACTCAAAGTGCTTAACTCGCCGAGAAAAGCACTTTTGTTCCACAATGAATGCATGGCAAAAAATAGTAAATTTCAATGCAAGCCGTTCTGGAACCAATCGGCTAATTACTCAAAATGCTTAACTCGCCGAGAAAATCACTTTTTTCCCCACAATGAATGTCTGGCAAAAAATAGTTAATTTTGATGCAAACCGTTCTGAAACCAATCGGCAAATTACTCAAATGCTTAACTCGCCGAGAAAATCACTTTTGTTTCACACTGAATGCCTGGCAAAAGATAGTTAATTGTGATGCAGGCCGTTCTGAAACCAATCGGCTAATTACTCAAAATGCTTCAATCGCCGAGAAAATCACTTTTTTCCCACAATGAATGGTTGGCAAAAAATAGTAAAATTCAATGCAAGACGTTCTGAAACTAATCGGCAAATATCTCAAGATGCTTAACTCGCCGAGAAATTCACTTTTTTCCAAATTGAATGTCTGGCAAAAAATAGTTAATTTTGATGCAAGCCGTCCTGAAACCAATCGGTAATTTACTCAAAATGCTTAACTCGCCGAGAAAATCACTTTTGTTTCACACTGAATGCCTGGCAAAAAATAGTTAATTGTGATGCAAGCCGCTCTGAAACCAATCGGCAAATCACTCAAAATGCTTAACTCGCCGAGAAAATCACTTTTGTTTTACACTGAATGCCTGGCAAAAAATAGTAAATTTCAATGCAAGCCGTTCTGAAAGCAATCGGCAAATTACTCAAAATGCTTAACTCGCCAAGAAAATCACTTTTGTTCCACAATGAATGCCTGGCAAAAAATAGTAAATTTCAATGCAAGTCGTTCTGAAACCAATCGGCAAATTACTCAAAATGCTTAACTCGCCGAGAAAATCACTTTTGTTCCACAATGAATGCATGGCAAAAAATAGTAAATTTCAATGCAAGCCGTTCTGAAACCAATCGGCGAAATACTCAAACTGCTTAACTCGCCGAGAAAATCACTTTTTTCCCACAATGACTGTCTGGCAAAAAATAGTTAATTTTGATGCAAGCCGTTCTGAAACCAATCGGCAAATTAATCAAAATGCTTAACTCGCCGAGAAAATCACTTTTGTTCCACAATGAATGTCCGGCAAAAAATAGTAAATTTCAATGCAAGCCGTTCTGACCAATCGGCAAATTACTCAAACTGCTTAACTCGCCGAGAAAATCACTTTTGTTCTACAATGAATGTCTGGCAAAAAATAGTAAATTTCAATGCAAGCCGTTCTGAAACCAATCGGCAAATTACTCAAAATGCTTCAATCGCCGAGAAAATCACTTTTTTCCCACAATGAATGGTTGGCAAAAAATAGTACAGTTCAATGCAAGCCGTTCGGAAACCAATCGGCAAATTACTCAAAATGCTTAACTCGTCGAGAAAATCACTTTTGTTCCACAATGAATGGCTGGCAAAAAATAGTAAATTTCAATGCAAGCCGTTCTGAAACCAATCGGCAAATTACTCAAAATGCTTAACGCGCAGTGAAAATCACTTTTTTCCCACAATGAATGCCTGGCAAAAAATTGTAAATTTCAATGGAAGCCGTTCTGAAACCAATCGGCAAATTACTCAAAATGCTTAACTCGCCGAGAAAATCACTTTTGTTCTACAATGAATGTCTGGCAAAAAATAGTAAATTTCAATGCAAGCCGTTCTGAAACCAATCGGCAAATTACTCAAAATGCTTAACGCGCAGAGAAAATCACTTTTTTCCCACAATGAATGCCTGGCAAAAAATTGTAAATTTCAATGGAAGCCGTTCTGAAACCAATCGGCAAATTACTCAAAATGCTTAACTCGCCGAGAAAATCACTTTTGTTCTACAATGAATGTCTGGCAAAAAATAGTAAATTTCAATGCAAGCTGTTCTGAAACCAATCGGCAAATTGCTCAAAGTGCTTAACTCGCCGAGAAAAGCACTTTTTTTCCACAATGAATGTCTGGCAAAAAAAATAGTAACTTTCAATGGAAGCCGTTCTGAAAAGCATCGGCAAATTACTCAATATGTTTAACCCGCCGAGAAAATCACTTTTGTTGCACAATGAATGCCTGGCAATAAATAGTTAATTGTGATGCAAGCCGTTCTGAAACCAATCGGCAAATTACTCAAAATGCTTAACTCGCCGAGAAAATCACTTTTGTTTCACAATGAATTGCTGGCAGAAAATAGTTCATTTCAATGCGAGACGTTCTGAAACCAATCGGCTTATTACTCAAAATGCTTCAATCGCCGAGAAAATCACTTTTTTACCACAATGAATGGTTGGCAAAAAATAGTAAAGTTCAATGCAAGCCGTTCTGAAACCAATCGGCAAATTACTCAAAATGCTTAACTCGCCGAGAAAAGCACTTTTTTTCCACAATGAATGTCTGGCAAAAAAAATAGTAACTTTCAATGGAAGCCGTTCTGAAAAGCATCGGCAAATTACTCAATATGTTTAACTCGCCGAGAAAATCACTTTTGTTGCACAATGAATGCCTGGCAATAAATAGTTAATTGTGATGCAAGCCGTTCTGAAACCAATCGGCAAATTACTCAAAATGCTTAACTCGCCGAGAAAATCACTTTTGTTTCACAATGAATTGCTGGCACAAAATAGTTCATTTCAATGCGAGACGTTCTGAAACCAATCGGCTTATTACTCAAAATGCTTCAATCGCCGAGAAAATCACTTTTGTTCCACAATGAATGTCCGGCAAAAAATAGTAAATTTCAATGCAAGCCGTTCTGAAACCAATCGGCAAATTACTCAAAATGCTTAACTCGCCGAGAAAATCAGTTCTGTTCCACAATGAATGTCTGGCAAAAAGTAGTAAATTTCAATGCAAGCCGTTCTGAAACAATCGGCAAATTACTCAAAATGCTTAACTCGCCGAGAAAATCACTTTTGTTCCACAATGAATGCATGGCAAAAAATAGTAAATTTCAATGCAAGCCGTTCTGAAACCAATCGGCTAATTACTCAAAATGCTTAACTCGCCGAGAAAATCACTTTTTTCCCACAATGACTGTCTGGCAAAAAATAGTTAATTTTGATGCAAGCCGTTCTGAAACCAATCGGCAAATTACTCAAATGCTTAACTCGCCGAGAAAATCACTTTTGTTTCACACTGAATGCCTGGCAAAAGATAGTTAATTGTGATGCAGGCCGTTCTGAAACCAATCGGCTTATTACTCAAAATGCTTCAATCGCCGAGAAAGTCACTTTTTTCCCACAATGAATGGTTGGCAAAAAATAGTAAAGTTCAATGCAAGACGTTCTGAAACTAATCGGCAAATATCTCAAGATGCTTAACTCGCCGAGAAATTCACTTTTTTTCCAAATTGAATGTCTGGCAAAAAATAGTTAATTTTGATGCAAGCCGTTCTGAAACCAATCGGTAAATTACTCAAAATGCTTAACTCGCCGAGAAAATCACTTTTGTTTCACACTGAATGCCTGGCAAAAAATAGTTAATTGTGATGCAAGCCGTTCCGAAACCAATCGGCAAATTACTCAAAGTGCTTAACTCGCCGAGAAAAGCACTTTTTGTCCACAATGAATGTCTGGCAAAAAAAATAGTAACTTTCAATGGAAGCCGTTCTGAAAAGCATCGGCAAATTACTCAATATGTTTAACTCGCCGAGAAAATCACTTTTGTTGCACAATGAATGCCTGGCAATAAATAGTTAATTGTGATGCAAGCCGTTCTGAAACCAATCGGCAAATTACTGAAAATGCTTAACTCGCCGAGAAAATCACTTTTGTTCCACAATGAATGCCTGGCAAAAAATAGTTAATTGTGATGCAAGCCGTTCTGAAACCAATCGGCAAATTACTCAAAATGCTTAACTCGCCGAGAAAATCACTTTTGTTTCACAATGAATTGCTGGCAGAAAATAGTTCATTTCAATGCGAGACGTTCTGAAACCAATCGGCAAATTACTCAAAATGCTTCAATCGCCGAGAAAATCACTTTTTTCCCACAATGAATGGTTGGCAAAAAATAGTAAATTTCAATGCAAGCCGTTCTGAAACCAATCGGCAAATTACTCAAAATGCTTAACTCGCCGAGAAAATCACTTTTGTTCCACAATGAATGGCTGGCAAAAAATAGTAAATTTCAATGCAAGCCGTTCTGAAAGCAATCGGCAAATTACTCAAAATGCTTAACTCGCCGAGAAAATCACTTTTGTTCCACAATGAATGCCTGGCAAAAAATAGTAAATTTCAATGCAAGCCGTTCTGAAACCAATCGGCTAATTACTCAAAATGCTTAACTCGCCGAGAAAATCACTTTTGTTCCACAATGAATGTCCGGCAAAAAATAGTAAATTTCAATGCAAGCCGTTCTGAAACCAATCGGCAAATTACTCAAAATGCTTAACTCGCCGAGAAAATCAGTTTTGTTCCACAATGAATGTCTGGCAAAAAGTAGTAAATTTCAATGCAAGCCGTTCTGAAACAATCGGCAAATTACTCAAAATGCTTCAATCGCCGAGAAAGTCACTTTTTTCCCACAATGAATGGTTGGCAAAAAATAGTAAAGTTCAATGCAAGACGTTCTGAAACTAATCGGCAAATATCTCAAGATGCTTAACTCGCCGAGAAATTCACTTTTTTTCCAAATTGAATGTCTGGCAAAAAATAGTTAATTTTGATGCAAGCCGTTCTGAAACCATTCGGTAAATTACTCAAAATGCTTAACTCGCCGAGAAAATCACTTTTGTTTCACACTGAATGCCTGGCAAAAAATAGTTAATTGTGATGCAAGCCGTTCTGAAACTAATCGGCAAATTACTCAAAATGCTTAACTCGCCGAGAAAATCACTTTTTTCCCACAATGAATGTCTGGCAAAAAACAGTAATGTTCAATGCAAGCCGTTCTGAAACCAATCGGCAAATTACTCAAAATGCTGAACTCGCCGAGAAGATCACTTTTGTTCCACAATGAATGGCGGGCAAAAAATACTAAATTTCAATGCAAGCCGTTGTGAAACCAATCGTCAAATTACTCAAAATGCTTAACTCGCCGAGAAACTCACTTTTGTTCCACAATGAATGTCTGGCAAAAAATAGTAAATTTCAATGCAAGCCGTTCTGAAAGCAATCGGCAAATGACTCAAACTGCTTAACTCGCCGAGAAAATCACTTTTGTCCCACAATGAATGCCTGGCAAAAAATGGTTAATTTCAATGCAAGACGTTCTGAAACTAATCGGCAAATTACTCAAAATGCTTAACTCGCCGAGGAAATCACTTTTGTTTCACACTGAATGCCTGGCAAAAAATAGTTAATTGTGATGCAAGCCGTTCTGAGACCAATCGGCAAATTACTGAAAATGCTTAACTCGCCGAGAAAATCACTTTTGTTCCACAATGAATGTCCGGCAAAAAATAGTAAATTTCAATGCAAGCCGTTCTGAAACAATTCGGCAAATTACTCAAAATACTTAACTCGCCGAGAAAATCACTTTTGTTCCACAATGAATGCCTGGCAAAAAATAGTTAATTGTGATGCAAGCCGTTCTGAAACCAATCGGCAAATTACTCAAAATGCTTAACTCGCCGAGAAAATCACTTTTGTTCCACAATGAATGCCTGGCGAAAAATAGTAAATTTCAATGCAAGCCGTTCTGAAAGCAATCGGCAAATTACTCAAAATGCTGAACTCGCCGAGAAAATCACTTTTGTTTCACACTGAATGTCTGGCAAAAAATGGTTAATTTCAATGCAAGACGTTCTGAAACTAATCGGCAAATTACTCAAAATGCTTAACTCGCCGAGGAAATCACTTTTGTTTCACACTGAATGCCTGGCAAAAAATAGTTAATTGTGATGCAAGCCGTTCTGAAACCAATCGGCAAATTACTCAAAGTGCTTAACTCGCCGAGAAAAGCACTTTTTGTCCACAATGAATGTCTGGCAAAAAAAATAGTAACTTTCAATGGAAGCCGTTCTGAAAAGCATCGGCAAATTACTCAATATGTTTAACTCGCCGAGAAAATCACTTTTGTTGCACAATGAATGCCTGGCAAAAAATAGTTAATTGTGATGCAAGCCGTTCTGAAACCAATCGGCAAATTACTCAAAATGCTTAACTCGCCGAGAAAATCACTTTTGTTTCGCAATGAATTGCTGGCAGAAAATAGTTCATTTCAATGCGAGACGTTCTGAAACCAATCGGCAAATTACTCAAAATGCTTCAATCGCCGAGAAAATCACTTTTTTCCCACAATGAATGGTTGGCAAAAAATAGTAAATTTCAATGCAAGCCGTTCTGAAACCAATCGGCAAATTACTCAAAATGCTTAACTCGCCGAGAAAATCACTTTTGTACCACAATGAATGGCTGGCAAAAAATAGTAAATTTCAATGCAAGCCGTTCTGAAAGCAATCGGCAAATTACTCAAAATGCTTAACTCGCCGAGAAAATCACTTTTGTTCCACAATGAATGCCTGGCAAAAAATAGTAAATTTCAATGCAAGCCGTTCTGAAACCAATCGGCTAATTACTCAAAATGCTTAACTCGCCGAGAAAATTAGTTTTGTTCCACAATGAATGTCTGGCAAAAAGTAGTAAATTTCAATGCAAGCCGTTCTGAAACAATCGGCAAATTACTCAAAATGCTTCAATCGCCGAGAAAGTCACTTTTTTCCCACAATGAATGGTTGGCAAAAAATAGTAAAGTTCAATGCAAGACGTTCTGAAACTAATCGGCAAATATCTCAAGATGCTTAACTCGCCGAGAAATTCACTTTTTTTCCAAATTGAATGTCTGGCAAAAAATAGTTAATTTTGATGCAAGCCGTTCTGAAACCAATCGGTAAATTACTCAAAATGCTTAACTCGCCGAGAAAATCACTTTTGTTTCACACTGAATGCCTGGCAAAAAATAGTTAATTGTGATGCAAGCCGTTCTGAAACCAATCGGCAAATTACTCAAAATGCTTAACTCGCCGAGAAAATCACTTTTTTCCCACAATGAATGTCTGGCAAAAAACAGTAATGTTCAATGCAAGCCGTTCTGAAACCAATCGGCAAATTACTCAAAATGCTGAACTCGCCGAGAAGATCACTTTTGTTCCACAATGAATGGCGGGCAAAAAATACTAAATTTCAATGCAAGCCGTTCTGAAACCAATCGTCAAATTACTCAAAATGCTTAACTCGCCGAGAAACTCACTTTTGTTCCACAATGAATGTCTGGCAAAAAATAGTAAATTTCAATGCAAGCCGTTCTGAAAGCAATCGGCAAATGACTCAAACTGCTTAACTCGCCGAGAAAATCACTTTTGTCCCACAATGAATGCCTGGCAAAAAATGGTTAATTTCAATGCAAGACGTTCTGAAACTAATCGGCAAATTACTCAAAATGCTTAACTCGCCGAGGAAATCACTTTTGTTTCACACTGAATGCCTGGCAAAAAATAGTTAATTGTGATGCAAGCCGTTCTGAGACCAATCGGCAAATTACTGAAAATGCTTAACTCGCCGAGAAAATCACTTTTGTTCCACAATGAATGTCCGGCAAAAAATAGTAAATTTCAATGCAAGCCGTTCTGAAACAAATCGGCAAATTACTCAAAATACTTAACTCGCCGAGAAAATCACTTTTGTTCCACAATGAATGCCTGGCAAAAAATAGTTAATTGTGATGCAAGCCGTTCTGAAACCAATCGGCAAATTACTCAAAATGCTTAACTCGCCGAGAAAATCACTTTTGTTCCACAATGAATGCCTGGCGAAAAATAGTAAATTTCAATGCAAGCCGTTCTGAAAGCAATCGGCAAATTACCCAAAATGCTGAACTCGCCGAGAAAATCACTTTTGTTTCACACTGAATGTCTGGCAAAAAACAGTTAATTGTGATGCAAGCCCGTCTGAAACCAATCGGCAAATTTCTCAAAATGCTAACTCGCCGAGAAAATCACTTTTTTCCCACAATGAATGTCTGGCAAAAAATAGTTCATTTCAATGCGAGACGTTCTGAAACCAATCGGCTTATTACTCAAAATGCTTAACTCGCCGAGAAAGTCACTTTTTTCCCACAATGAATGGTTGGCAAAAAATAGTCAAGTTCAATGCAAGCCGTTCTGAAACCAATCGGCAAATTACTCAAAATGCTTAACTCGCCGAGAAAATCACTTTTGTCCCACAATGAATGCCTGGCAAAAAATGGTTAATTTCAATGCAAGACGTTCTGAAACTAATCGGCAAATATCTCAAGATGCTTAACTCGCCGAGAAATTCACTTCTTTTCCGAATTGAATGTCTGGCAAAAAATAGTTAATTTTGATGCAAGCCGTTCTGAAACCAATCGGCAAATTACTCAAAATGCTTAACTCGCCGAGGAAATCACTTTTGTTTCACACTGAATGCCTGGCAAAAAATAGTTAATTGTGATGCAAGCCGTTCTGAAACCAATCGGCAAATTATTCAAAATGCTTAACTCGCCGAGAAAATCCCTTTTGTTCCACAATGAATGCCTGGCAAAAAATAGTAAATTTCAATGAAAGCCGTCCTGAAAGCAATCGGCAAATTACTCAAAATGCTGAACTCGCCGAGAAAATCACTTTTGTTCCACAATGAATGCCTGGCAAAAAATAGTAAATTTCAATGCAAGCCGTTCTGAAACCAATCGTCAAATTACTCAAAATGCTTAACTCTGCCAGAAAATCACTTTTTTTCCACAATGAATGTCTGGCAAAAAACAGTAAATTTCAATGCAAGCCGTTCTGAAAGCTATCGGCAAATTACTGAAAAAGCTTAACTCGCCGAGAAAATCACTTTTGTTCCAAATGAATGCCCGGCAAAAAATAGTAAATTTCAATGCAAGCCGTTCTGAAACAAATCGGCAAATTACTCAAAATGCTTAACTCGCCGAGAAAATCACTTTTGTTCCACAATGAATGCCTGGCAAAAAATAGTTAATTGTGATGCAAGCCGTTCTGAAACCAATCGGCAAATTACTCAAAATGCTTAACTCGCCGAGAAAATCACTTTTGTTCCACAATGAATGCCTGGCAAAAAATAGTTAATTGTGATGCAAGCCGTTCTGAAACCAATCGGCAAATTACTCAAAATGCTTAACTCGCCGAGAAAATCACTTTTGTTCCACAATGAATGCCTGGCAAAAAATAGTAAATTTCAATGCAAGCCGTTCTGAAAGCAATCGGCAAATTACTCAAAATGCTGAACTCGCCGAGAAAATCACTTTTGTTCCACAATGAATGCCTGGCAAAAAATAGTAAATTTCAATGCAAGCCGTTCTGAAACCAATCGGCTAATTACTCAAAATGCTTAACTCGCCGAGAAAATCACTTTTTTCCCACAATGAATGTCTGGCAAAAAATAGTTAATTGTGATGCAAGCCGGTCTGAAACCAATCGGCAAATTTCTCAAAATGCTTAACTCGCCGAGAAAATCACTTTTTTCCCACAATGAATGTCTGGCAAAAAACAGTAAATTTCAATGCAAGCCGTTCTGAAACCAATCCGCTTATTACTCAAAATGCTTCAATCGCCGAGAAAATCACTTCTTTCCCACAATGAATGGTTGGCAAAAAATAGTAAAGTTCAATGCAAGACGTTCTGAAACTAATCGGCAAATATCTCAAGATCCTTAACTCGCCGAGAAATTCACTTCTTTTCCGAATTGAATGTCTGGCAAAAAATAATTAATTTTGATGCAAGCCGTTCTGAGACCAATCGGCAAATTACTCAAAATGCTTAACTCGCCGAGAAAATCACTTTTTTCCCCACAATGAATGGTTGGCAAAAAATAGTAAAGTTCAATGGAAGCCGTTCTGAAACAATTCGGCAAATTACTCAAAATGCTTAACTCGCCGAGAAAATCACTTTTGTTCCACAATGAATGTCTGGCAAAAAAATAGTAAATTTCAATGCAAGCCGTTCTGAACAGCATCGGCAAATTACTCAAAATGCTTTACTCGCCGAGAAAATCACTTTTGTTTCACAATGAATGCCTGGCAAATAATAGTTAATTGTGATGCAAGCCGTTCTGAAACCAATCGGCAAATTACTGAAAAAGCTTCAATCGCCGAGAAAGTCACTTTTTTCCGACAATGAATGGTTGGCAAAAAATAGTCAAGTTCAATGCAAGCCGTTCTGAAACCAGTCGGCAAATTACTCAAAATGCTTAACTCGCCGAGAAAATCACTTTTGTTCCACA
Source organism: Scyliorhinus torazame (assembly GCF_047496885.1). Lineage (NCBI taxonomy): Eukaryota > Metazoa > Chordata > Chondrichthyes > Carcharhiniformes > Scyliorhinidae > Scyliorhinus > Scyliorhinus torazame. Next base: position 302,064 of record NW_027307791.1, read on the forward strand.
ATGAATGGCAGGCAAAAAATAGTAAATTTCAATGCAAGCCGTTCTGAAACCAATCGGCAAATTACTCAAAATGCTTAACTCGCCGAGGAAATCACTTTTGTTTCACACTGAATGCCTGGCAAAAAATAGTTAATTGTGATGCAAGCCGTTCGGAAACCAATCGGCAAATTACTCAAAATGCTTAACTCGCCGAGAAAATCACTTTTGTTCCACAATGAATGCCTGGCAAATAATAGTTAATTGTGATGCAAGCCGTTCTGAAACCAATCGGCAAATTACTGAAAAAGCTTAACTCGCCGAGAAAATCACTTTTGTTCCACAATGAATGTCCGGCAAAAAATGGTAAATTTCAATGCAAGCCGTTCTGAAACAAATCGGCAAATTACTCAAAATGCTCAACTCGCCGAGAAAATCACTTTTGTTCCACAATGAATGCCTGGCAAAAAATAGTTAATTGTGATGCAAGCCGTTCTGAAACCAATCGGCAAATTACTCAAAATGCTTAACTCGCCGAGAAAATCACTTTTGTTCCACAATGAATGCCTGGCAAAAAATAGTAAATTTCAATGCAAGCCGTTCTGAAACCAATCGGCTAATTACTCAAAATGCTTAACTCGCCGAGAAAATCACTTTTTTCCCACAATGAATGTCTGGCAAAAAACAGTAATGTTCAATGCAAGCCGTTCTGAAACCAATCGGCAAATTACTCAAAATGCTGAACTCGCCGAGAAGATCACTTTTGTTCCACAATGAATGGCGGGCAAAAAATACTAAATTTCAATGCAAGCCGTTCTGAAACCAATCGTCAAATTACTCAAAATGCTTAACTCGCCGAGAAACTCACTTTTGTTCCACAATGAATGTCTGGCAAAAAATAGTAAATTTCAATGCAAGCCGTTCTGAAAGCAATCGGCAAATGACTCAAACTGCTTAACTCGCCGAGAAAATCACTTTTGTCCCACAATGAATGCCTGGCAAAAAATGGTTAATTTCAATGCAAGACGTTCTGAAACTAATCGGCAAATTACTCAAAATGCTTAACTCGCCGAGGAAATCACTTTTGTTTCACACTGAATGCCTGGCAAAAAATAGTTAATTGTGATGCAAGCCGTTCTGAGACCAATCGGCAAATTACTGAAAATGCTTAACTCGCCGAGAAAATCACTTTTGTTCCACAATGAATGTCCGGCAAAAAATAGTAAATTTCAATGCAAGCCGTTCTGAAACAAATCGGCAAATTACTCAAAATACTTAACTCGCCGAGAAAATCACTTTTGTTCCACAATGAATGCCTGGCAAAAAATAGTTAATTGTGATGCAAGCCGTTCTGAAACCAATCGGCAAATTACTCAAAATGCTTAACTCGCCGAGAAAATCACTTTTGTTCCACAATGAATGCCTGGCGAAAAATAGTAAATTTCAATGCAAGCCGTTCTGAAAGCAATCGGCAAATTACCCAAAATGCTGAACTCGCCGAGAAAATCACTTTTGTTTCACACTGAATGTCTGGCAAAAAACAGTTAATTGTGATGCAAGCCCGTCTGAAACCAATTGGCAAATTTCTCAAAATGCTAACTCGCCGAGAAAATCACTTTTTTCCCACAATGAATGTCTGGCAAAAAATAGTTCATTTCAATGCGAGACGTTCTGAAACCAATCGGCTTATTACTCAAAATGCTTAACTCGCCGAGAAAGTCACTTTTTTCCCACAATGAATGGTTGGCAAAAAATAGTCAAGTTCAATGCAAGCCGTTCTGAAACCAATCGGCAAATTACTCAAAATGCTTAACTCGCCGAGAAAATCACTTTTGTCCCACAATGAATGCCTGGCAAAAAATGGTTAATTTCAATGCAAGACGTTCTGAAACTAATCGGCAAATATCTCAAGATGCTTAACTCGCCGAGAAATTCACTTCTTTTCCGAATTGAATGTCTGGCAAAAAATAGTTAATTTTGATGCAAGCCGTTCTGAAACCAATCGGCAAATTACTCAAAATGCTTAACTCGCCGAGGAAATCACTTTTGTTTCACACTGAATGCCTGGCAAAAAATAGTTAATTGTGATGCAAGCCGTTCTGAAACCAATCGGCAAATTATTCAAAATGCTTAACTCGCCGAGAAAATCCCTTTTGTTCCACAATGAATGCCTGGCAAAAAATAGTAAATTTCAATGCAAGCCGTCCTGAAAGCAATCGGCAAATTACTCAAAATGCTGAACTCGCCGAGAAAATCACTTTTGTTCCACAATGAATGCCTGGCAAAAAATAGTAAATTTCAATGCAAGCCGTTCTGAAACCAATCGGCAAATTACTCAAAATGCTTAACTCTGCCAGAAAATCACTTTTTTCCCACAATGAATGTCTGGCAAAAAACAGTAAATTTCAATGCAAGCCGTTCTGAAAGCTATCGGCAAATTACTGAAAAAGCTTAACTCGCCGAGAAAATCACTTTTGTTCCAAATGAATGCCCGGCAAAAAATAGTAAATTTCAATGCAAGCCGTTCTGAAACAAATCGGCAAATTACTCAAAATGCTTAACTCGCCGAGAAAATCACTTTTGTTCCACAATGAATGCCTGGCAAAAAATAGTTAATTGTGATGCAAGCCGTTCTGAAACCAATCGGCAAATTACTCAAAATGCTTAACTCGCCGAGAAAATCACTTTTGTTCCACAATGAATGCCTGGCAAAAAATAGTTAATTGTGATGCAAGCCGTTCTGAAACCAATCGGCAAATTACTCAAAATGCTTAACTCGCCGAGAAAATCACTTTTGTTCCAGAATGAATGCCTGGCAAAAAATAGTAAATTTCAATGCAAGCCGTTCTGAAAGCAATCGGCAAATTACTCAAAATGCTGAACTCGCCGAGAAAATCACTTTTGTTCCACAATGAATGCCTGGCAAAAAATAGTAAATTTCAATGCAAGCCGTTCTGAAACCAATCGGCTAATTACTCAAAATGCTTAACTCGCCGAGAAAATCACTTTTTTCCCACAATGAATGTCTGGCAAAAAATAGTTAATTGTGATGCAAGCCGGTCTGAAACCAATCGGCAAATTTCTCAAAATGCTTAACTCGCCGAGAAAATCACTTTTTTCCCACAATGAATGTCTGGCAAAAAACAGTAAATTTCAATGCAAGCCGTTCTGAAACCAATCCGCTTATTACTCAAAATGCTTCAATCGCCGAGAAAATCACTTCTTTCCCACAATGAATGGTTGGCAAAAATAGTAAAGTTCAATGCAAGACGTTCTGAAACTAATCGGCAAATATCTCAAGATGCTTAACTCGCCGAGAAATTCACTTCTTTTCCGAATTGAATGTCTGGCAAAAAATAGTTAATTTTGATGCAAGCCGTTCTGAGACCAATCGGCAAATTACTCAAAATGCTTAACTCGCCGAGAAAATCACTTTTTTCCCACAATGAATGGTTGGCAAAAAAATAGTTAATTGTGATGCAAGCCGGTCTGAAACCAATCGGCAAATTTCTCAAAATGCTTAACTCGCCGAGAAAATCACTTTTTTCCCACAATGAATGTCTGGCAAAAAACAGTAAATTTCAATGCAAGCCGTTCTGAAACCAATCCGCTTATTACTCAAAATGCTTCAATCGCCGAGAAAATCACTTCTTTCCCACAATGAATGGTTGGCAAAAAATAATAAAGTTCAATGCAAGACGTTCTGAAACTAATCGGCAAATATCTCAAGATGCTTAGCTCGCCGAGAAATTCACTTCTTTTCCGAATTGAATGTCTGGCAAAAAATAGTTAATTTTGATGCAAGCCGTTCTGAGACCAATCGGCAAATTACTCAAAATGCTTAACTCGCCGAGAAAATCACTTTTTTCCCACAATGAATGGTTGGCAAAAAATAGTAAAGTTCAATGCAAGCCGTTCTGAAACAATTCGGCAAATTACTCAAAATGCTTAACTCGCCGAGAAAATCACTTTTGTTCCACAATGAATGTCTGGCAAAAAATAGTAAATTTCAATGCAAGCAGTTCTGAAAGCAATCGGCAAATTGCTCAAAATGCTTAACTCGCCGGGAAAATCACTTTTGTTCCACAATGAATGCCGGGCAAAAAATTGTAAATTTCAATGCAAGCCGTTCTGAAAGCAATCGGCAAATTAGTCAAAACGCTTAACTCGCCGAGAAAATCACTTTTGTTCCACAATGAATGCCTGGCAAAAAATAGTTAATTGTGATGCAAGCCGTTCTGAAACCAATCGGCAAATTACTGAAAAAGCTTAACTCGCCGAGAAAATCACTTTTGTTCCACAATGAATGTCCGGCAAAAAATAGTAAATTTCAATGCAAGCCGTTCTGAAACAAATCGGCAAATTACTCAAAATGCTTAACTCGCCGAGAAAATCACTTTTGTTCCACAATGAATGCCTGGCAAAAAATAGTTAATTGTGATGCAAGCCGTTCTGAAACCAATCGGCAAATTACTCAAAATGCATAACTCGCCGAGAAAATCACTTTTGTTCCACAATGAATGCCTGGCAAAAAATAGTAAATTTCAATGCAAGCCGTTCTGAAAGCAATCGGCAAATTACTCAAAATGCTGAACTCGCCGAGAAAATCACTTTTGTTCCACAATGAATGCCTGGCAAAAAATAGTAAATTTCAATGCAAGCCGTTCTGAAACCAATCGGCTAATTACTCAAAATGCTTAACTCGCCGAGAAAATCACTTTTTTCCCACAATGAATATCTGGCAAAAAATAGTTAATTTTGATACAAGCGTTTCTGAAAGCTATCGGCAAATTACTCAAAATGCTTAACTCGCCGAGAAAATCACTTTTGTTCCACAATGAATGCCTGGTTAAAAAATAGTAAATTTCAATGCAAGCCGTTCTGAAACCAATCGTCAAATTACTCAAAATGCTTAACTCTGCCAGAAAATCACTTTTTTCCCACAATGAATGTCTGGCAAAAAACAGTAAATTTCAATGCAAGCCGTTCTGAAACAATTCGGCAAATTACTCAAAATGCTTAACTCGCCGAGAAAATCACTTTTGTTCCACAATGAATGTCTGGCAAAAAATAGTAAATTTCAATGCAAGCAGTTCTGAAAGCAATCGGCAAATTGCTCAAAATGCTTAACTCGCCGGGAAAATCACTTTTGTTCCACAATGAATGCCGGGCAAAAAATTGTAAATTTCAATGCAAGCCGTTCTGAAAGCAATCGGCAAATTAGTCAAAACGCTTAACTCGCCGAGAAAATCACTTTTGTTCCACAATGAATGCCTGGCAAAAAATAGTTAATTGTGATGCAAGCCGTTCTGAAACCAATCGGCAAATTACTGAAAAAGCTTAACTCGCCGAGAAAATCACTTTTGTTCCACAATGAATGTCCGGCAAAAAATAGTAAATTTCAATGCAAGCCGTTCTGAAACAAATCGGCAAATTACTCAAAATGCTTAACTCGCCGAGAAAATCACTTTTGTTCCACAATGAATGCCTGGCAAAAAATAGTTAATTGTGATGCAAGCCGTTCTGAAACCAATCGGCAAATTACTCAAAATGCATAACTCGCCGAGAAAATCACTTTTGTTCCACAATGAATGCCTGGCAAAAAATAGTAAATTTCAATGCAAGCCGTTCTGAAAGCAATCGGCAAATTACTCAAAATGCTGAACTCGCCGAGAAAATCACTTTTGTTCCACAATGAATGCCTGGCAAAAAATAGTAAATTTCAATGCAAGCCGTTCTGAAACCAATCGGCTAATTACTCAAAATGCTTAACTCGCCGAGAAAATCACTTTTTTCCCACAATGAATATCTGGCAAAAAATAGTTAATTTTGATACAAGCGTTTCTGAAAGCTATCGGCAAATTACTCAAAATGCTTAACTCGCCGAGAAAATCACTTTTGTTCCACAATGAATGCCTGGTTAAAAAATAGTAAATTTCAATGCAAGCCGTTCTGAAACCAATCGTCAAATTACTCAAAATGCTTAACTCTGCCAGAAAATCACTTTTTTCCCACAATGAATGTCTGGCAAAAAACAGTAAATTTCAATGCAAGCCGTTCTGAAAGCTATCGGCAAATTACTGAAAAAGCTTAACTCGCCGAGAAAATCACTTTTGTTCCAAATGAATGCCCGGCAAAAAATAGTAAATTTCAATGCAAGCCGTTCTGAAACAAATCGGCAAATTACTCAAAATGCTTAACTCGCCGAGAAAATCACTTTTGTTCCACAATGAATGCCTGGCAAAAAATAGTTAATTGTGATGCAAGCCGTTCTGAAACCAATCGGCAAATTACTCAAAATGCTTAACTCGCCGAGAAAATCACTTTTGTTCCACAATGAATGCCTGGCAAAAAATAGTTAATTGTGATGCAAGCCGTTCTGAAACCAATCGGCAAATTACTCAAAATGCTTAACTCGCCGAGAAAATCACTTTTGTTCCACAATGAATGCCTGGCAAAAAATAGTAAATTTCAATGCAAGCCGTTCTGAAAGCAATCGGCAAATTACTCAAAATGCTGAACTCGCCGAGAAAATCACTTTTGTTCCACAATGAATGCCTGGCAAAAAATAGTAAATTTCAATGCAAGCCGTTCTGAAACCAATCGGCTAATTACTCAAAATGCTTAACTCGCCGAGAAAATCACTTTTTTCCCACAATGAATGTCTGGCAAAAAATAGTTAATTGTGATGCAAGCCGGTCTGAAACCAATCGGCAAATTTCTCAAAATGCTTAACTCGCCGAGAAAATCACTTTTTTCCCACAATGAATGTCTGGCAAAAAACAGTAAATTTCAATGCAAGCCGTTCTGAAACCAATCCGCTTATTACTCAAAATGCTTCAATCGCCGAGAAAATCACTTCTTTCCCACAATGAATGGTTGGCAAAAAATAGTAAAGTTCAATGCATGACGTTCTGAAACTAATCGGCAAATATCTCAAGATGCTTAACTCGCCGAGAAATTCACTTCTTTTCCGAATTGAATGTCTGGCAAAAAATAGTTAATTTTGATGCAAGCCGTTCTGAGACCAATCGGCAAATTACTCAAAATGCTTAACTCGCCGAGAAAATCACTTTTTTCCCCACAATGAATGGTTGGCAAAAAATAGTAAAGTTCAATGGAAGCCGTTCTGAAACAATTCGGCAAATTACTCAAAATGCTTAACTCGCCGAGAAAATCACTTTTGTTCCACAATGAATGTCTGGCAAAAAAATAGTAAATTTCAATGCAAGCCGTTCTGAACAGCATCGGCAAATTACTCAAAATGCTTTACTCGCCGAGAAAATCACTTTTGTTTCACAATGAATGCCTGGCAAATAATAGTTAATTGTGATGCAAGCCGTTCTGAAACCAATCGGCAAATTACTGAAAAAGCTTCAATCGCCGAGAAAGTCACTTTTTTCCGACAATGAATGGTTGGCAAAAAATAGTCAAGTTCAATGCAAGCCGTTCTGAAACCAGTCGGCAAATTACTCAAAATGCTTAACTCGCCGAGAAAATCACATTTGTTCCACAATGAATGGCAGGCAAAAAATAGTAAATTTCAATGCAAGCCGTTCTGAAACCAATCGGCAAATTACTCAAAATGCTTAACTCGCCGAGGAAATCACTTTTGTTTCACACTGAATGCCTGGCAAAAAATAGTTAATTGTGATGCAAGCCGTTCGGAAACCAATCGGCAAATTACTCAAAATGCTTAACTCGCCGAGAAAATCACTTTTGTTCCACAATGAATGCCTGGCAAATAATAGTTAATTGTGATGCAAGCCGTTCTGAAACCAATCGGCAAATTACTGAAAAAGCTTAACTCGCCGAGAAAATCACTTTTGTTCCACAATGAATGCCTGGCAAAAAATAGTAAATTTCAATGCAAGCCGTTCTGAAAGCAATCGGCAAATTACTCAAAATGCTGAACTCTCCGAGAAAATCACTTTTGTTCCACAATGAATGCCTGGCAAAAAATAGTAAATTTCAAGCAAGCCGTTCTGAAACCAATCGGCTAATTACTCAAAATGCTTAACTCGCCGAAAAAATCACTTTTTTCCCACAATGAATGTCTGGCAAAAAATAGTTAATTGTGATGCAAGCCGTTCTGAAACCAATCGGCAAATTACTCAAAATGCTTAACTCGCCGAGAAAATCACTTTTGTTCCACAATGAATGGTGGGCAAAAAATAGTAAATTTCAATGCAAGCCGTTCTGAAACCAATCGGCAAATTACTCAAAATTCTTAACTCGCCGAGAAAATCACTTTTGTTCCACAATGAATGGCGGGCAAAAAATAGTAAATTTCAAGGCAAGCCGTTCTGAAACCAATCGTCAAATTACTCAAAATGCTTAACTCGCCGAGAAACTCACTTCTTTTCCGAATTGAATGTCTGGCAAAAAATAGTTAATTTTGATGCAAGCCGTTCTGAAACCAATCGGCAAATTACTCAAAATGCTTAACTCGCCGAGGAAATCACTTTTGTTTCACACTGAATGCCTGGCAAAAAATAGTTAATTGTGATGCAAGCCGTTCGGAAACCAATCGGCAAATTACTCAAAATGCTTAACTCGCCGAGAAAATCACTTTTGTTCCACAATGAATGCCTGGCAAATAATAGTTAATTGTGATGCAAGCCGTTCTGAAACCAATCGGCAAATTACTGAAAAAGCTTAACTCGCCGAGAAAATCACTTTTGTTCCACAATGAATGTCCGGCAAAAAATGGTAAATTTCAATGCAAGCCGTTCTGAAACAATTCGGCAAATTACTCAAAATGCTTAACTCGCCGAGAAAATCTCTTTTGTTCCACAATGAATGTCTGGCAAAAAAATAGTAAATTTCAATGCAAGCCGTTCTGAACAGCATCGGCAAATTACTCAAAATGCTTTACTCGCCGAGAAAATCACTTTTGTTTCACAATGAATGCCTGGCAAATAATAGTTAATTGTGATGCAAGCCGTTCTGAAACCAATCGGCAAATTACTGAAAAAGCTTCAATCGCCGAGAAAGTCACTTTTTTCCGACAATGAATGGTTGGCAAAAAATAGTCAAGTTCAATGCAAGCCGTTCTGAAACCAGTCGGCAAATTACTCAAAATGCTTAACTCGCCGAGAAAATCACTTTTGTTCCACAATGAATGGCAGGCAAAAAATAGTAAATTTCAATGCAAGCCGTTCTGAAACCAATCGGCAAATTACTCAAAATGCTTAACTCGCCGAGGAAATCACTTTTGTTTCACACTGAATGCCTGGCAAAAAATAGTTAATTGTGATGCAAGCCGTTCGGAAACCAATCGGCAAATTACTCAAAATGCTTAACTCGCCGAGAAAATCACTTTTGTTCCACAATGAATGCCTGGCAAATAATAGTTAATTGTGATGCAAGCCGTTCTGAAACCAATCGGCAAATTACTGAAAAAGCTTAACTCGCCGAGAAAATCACTTTTGTTCCACAATGAATGTCCAGCAAAAAATGGTAAATTTCAATGCAAGCCGTTCTGAAACAAATCGGCAAATTACTCAAAATGCTTAACTCGCCGAGAAAATCACTTTTGTTTCACACTTAATGCCTGGCAAAAGATAGTTAATTGTGATGCAAGCCGTTCTGAAACCAATCGGCAAATTACTCAAAATGCTTAACTCGCCGAGAAAATCACTTTTGTTCCACAATGAATGCCTGGCAAAAAATAGTAAATTTCAATGCAAGCCGTTCTGAAAGCAATCGGCAAATTACTCAAAATGCTGAACTCTCCGAGAAAATCACTTTTGTTCCACAATGAATGCCTGGCAAAAAATAGTAAATTTCAAGCAAGCCGTTCTGAAACCAATCGGCTAATTACTCAAAATGCTTAACTCGCCGAAAAAATCACTTTTTTCCCACAATGAATGTCTGGCAAAAAATAGTTAATTGTGATGCAAGCCGTTCTGAAACCAATCGGCAAATTACTCAAAATGCTTAACTCGCCGAGAAAATCACTTTTGTTCCACAATGAATGGTGGGCAAAAAATAGTAAATTTCAATGCAAGCCGTTCTGAAACCAATCGGCAAATTACTCAAAATTCTTAACTCGCCGAGAAAATCACTTTTGTTCCACAATGAATGGCGGGCAAAAAATAGTAAATTTCAAGGCAAGCCGTTCTGAAACCAATCGTCAAATTACTCAAAATGCTTAACTCGCCGAGAAACTCACTTCTTTTCCGAATTGAATGTCTGGCAAAAAATAGTTAATTTTGATGCAAGCCGTTCTGAAACCAATCGGCAAATTACTCAAAATGCTTAACTCGCCGAGGAAATCACTTTTGTTTCACACTGAATGCCTGGCAAAAAATAGTTAATTGTGATGCAAGCCGTTCGGAAACCAATCGGCAAATTACTCAAAATGCTTAACTCGCCGAGAAAATCACTTTTGTTCCACAATGAATGCCTGGCAAATAATAGTTAATTGTGATGCAAGCCGTTCTGAAACCAATCGGCAAATTACTGAAAAAGCTTAACTCGCCGAGAAAATCACTTTTGTTCCACAATGAATGTCCGGCAAAAAATGGTAAATTTCAATGCAAGCCGTTCTGAAACAATTCGGCAAATTACTCAAAATGCTTAACTCGCCGAGAAAATCACTTTTGTTCCACAATGAATGTCTGGCAAAAAAATAGTAAATTTCAATGCAAGCCGTTCTGAACAGCATCGGCAAATTACTCAAAATGCTTTACTCGCCGAGAAAATCACTTTTGTTTCACAATGAATGCCTGGCAAATAATAGTTAATTGTGATGCAAGCCGTTCTGAAACCAATCGGCAAATTACTGAAAAAGCTTCAATCGCCGAGAAAGTCACTTTTTTCCGACAATGAATGGTTGGCAAAAAATAGTCAAGTTCAATGCAAGCCGTTCTGAAACCAGTCGGCAAATTACTCAAAATGCTTACCTCGCCGAGAAAATCACTTTTGTTCCACAATGAATGGCAGGCAAAAAATAGTAAATTTCAATGCAAGCCGTTCTGAAACCAATCGGCAAATTACTCAAAATGCTTAACTCGCCGAGGAAATCACTTTTGTTTCACACTGAATGCCTGGCAAAAAATAGTTAATTGTGATGCAAGCCGTTCGGAAACCAATCGGCAAATTACTCAAAATGCTTAACTCGCCGAGAAAATCACTTTTGTTCCACAATGAATGCCTGGCAAATAATAGTTAATTGTGATGCAAGCCGTTCTGAAACCAATCGGCAAATTACTGAAAAAGCTTAACTCGCCGAGAAAATCACTTTTGTTCCACAATGAATGTCCAGCAAAAAATGGTAAATTTCAATGCAAGCCGTTCTGAAACAAATCGGCAAATTACTCAAAATGCTTAACTCGCCGAGAAAATCACTTTTGTTTCACACTTAATGCCTGGCAAAAGATAGTTAATTGTGATGCAAGCCGTTCTGAAACCAATCGGCAAATTACTCAAAATGCTTAACTCGCCGAGAAAATCACTTTTGTTCCACAATGAATGCCTGGCAAAAAATAGTAAATTTCAATGCAAGCCGTTCTGAAAGCAATCGGCAAATTACTCAAAATGCTGAACTCTCCGAGAAAATCACTTTTGTTCCACAATGAATGCCTGGCAAAAAATAGTAAATTTCAAGCAAGCCGTTCTGAAACCAATCGGCTAATTACTCAAAATGCTTAACTCGCCGAAAAAATCACTTTTTTCCCACAATGAATGTCTGGCAAAAAATAGTTAATTGTGATGCAAGCCGTTCTGAAACCAATCGGCAAATTACTCAAAATGCTTAACTCGCCGAGAAAATCACTTTTGTTCCACAATGAATGGTGGGCAAAAAATAGTAAATTTCAATGCAAGCCGTTCTGAAACCAATCGGCAAATTACTCAAAATTCTTAACTCGCCGAGAAAATCACTTTTGTTCCACAATGAATGGCGGGCAAAAAATAGTAAATTTCAAGGCAAGCCGTTCTGAAACCAATCGTCAAATTACTCAAAATGCTTAACTCGCCGAGAAACTCACTTCTTTTCCGAATTGAATGTCTGGCAAAAAATAGTTAATTTTGATGCAAGCCGTTCTGAAACCAATCGGCAAATTACTCAAAATGCTTAACTCGCCGAGGAAATCACTTTTGTTTCACACTGAATGCCTGGCAAAAAATAGTTAATTGTGATGCAAGCCGTTCGGAAACCAATCGGCAAATTACTCAAAATGCTTAACTCGCCGAGAAAATCACTTTTGTTCCACAATGAATGCCTGGCAAATAATAGTTAATTGTGATGCAAGCCGTTCTGAAACCAATCGGCAAATTACTGAAAAAGCTTAACTCGCCGAGAAAATCACTTTTGTTCCACAATGAATGTCCGGCAAAAAATGGTAAATTTCAATGCAAGCCGTTCTGAAACAAATCGGCAAATTACTCAAAATGCTTAACTCGCCGAGAAAATCACTTTTGTTCCACAATGAATGCCTGGCAAAAAATAGTTAATTGTGATGCAAGCCGTTCTGAAACCAATCGGCAAATTACTCAAAATGCTTAACTCGCCGAGAAAATCACTTTTGTTCCACAATGAATGCCTGGCAAAAAATAGTAAATTTCAATGCAAGCCGTTCTGAAACCAATCGGCTAATTACTCAAAATGCTTAACTCGCCGAGAAAATCACTTTTTTCCCACAATGAATGTCTGGCAAAAAACAATAAATTTCAATGCAAGCCGTTCTGAAACCAATCCGCTTATTACTCAAAATGCTTCAATCGCCGAGAAAATCACTTTTGTTTCACACTGAATGCCTGGCAAAAAATAGTTAATTGTGATGCAAGCCGGTCTGAAACCAATCGGCAAATTTCTCAAAATGCTTAACTCGCCGAGAAAATCACTTTTTTCCCACAATGAATGTCTGGCAAAAAACAGTAAATTTCAATGCAAGCCGTTCTGAAACCAATCCGCTTATTACTCAAAATGCTTCAATCGCCGAGAAAATCACTTCTTTCCCACAATGAATGGTTGGCAAAAAATAATAAAGTTCAATGCAAGACGTTCTGAAACTAATCGGCAAATATCTCAAGATGCTTAGCTCGCCGAGAAATTCACTTCTTTTCCGAATTGAATGTCTGGCAAAAAATAGTTAATTTTGATGCAAGCCGTTCTGAGACCAATCGGCAAATTACTCAAAATGCTTAACTCGCCGAGAAAATCACTTTTTTCCCACAATGAATGGTTGGCAAAAAATAGTAAAGTTCAATGCAAGCCGTTCTGAAACAATTCGGCAAATTACTCAAAATGCTTAACTCGCCGAGAAAATCACTTTTGTTCCACAATGAATGTCTGGCAAAAAATAGTAAATTTCAATGCAAGCAGTTCTGAAAGCAATCGGCAAATTGCTCAAAATGCTTAACTCGCCGGGAAAATCACTTTTGTTCCACAATGAATGCCGGGCAAAAAATTGTAAATTTCAATGCAAGCCGTTCTGAAAGCAATCGGCAAATTAGTCAAAACGCTTAACTCGCCGAGAAAATCACTTTTGTTCCACAATGAATGCCTGGCAAAAAATAGTTAATTGTGATGCAAGCCGTTCTGAAACCAATCGGCAAATTACTGAAAAAGCTTAACTCGCCGAGAAAATCACTTTTGTTCCACAATGAATGTCCGGCAAAAAATAGTAAATTTCAATGCAAGCCGTTCTGAAACAAATCGGCAAATTACTCAAAATGCTTAACTCGCCGAGAAAATCACTTTTGTTCCACAATGAATGCCTGGCAAAAAATAGTTAATTGTGATGCAAGCCGTTCTGAAACCAATCGGCAAATTACTCAAAATGCATAACTCGCCGAGAAAATCACTTTTGTTCCACAATGAATGCCTGGCAAAAAATAGTAAATTTCAATGCAAGCCGTTCTGAAAGCAATCGGCAAATTACTCAAAATGCTGAACTCGCCGAGAAAATCACTTTTGTTCCACAATGAATGCCTGGCAAAAAATAGTAAATTTCAATGCAAGCCGTTCTGAAACCAATCGGCTAATTACTCAAAATGCTTAACTCGCCGAGAAAATCACTTTTTTCCCACAATGAATATCTGGCAAAAAATAGTTAATTTTGATACAAGCGTTTCTGAAAGCTATCGGCAAATTACTCAAAATGCTTAACTCGCCGAGAAAATCACTTTTGTTCCACAATGAATGCCTGGTTAAAAAATAGTAAATTTCAATGCAAGCCGTTCTGAAACCAATCGGCTAATTACTCAAAATGCTTAACTCGCCGTGAAAATCACTTTTTTCCCTCAATGAATGTCTGGCAAAAAACAGTAAATTTCAATGCAAGCCGTTCTGAAACCAATCCGCTTATTAGTCAAACTGCTTCATCGCCGAGAAAATCACTTCTTTCCCACAATGAATGGTTGGCAAAAAATAGTAAAGTTCAATGCAAGACGTCCTGAAACTAATCGGCAAATATCTCAAGATGCTTAACTCGCCGAGAAATTCACTTCTTTTCCGAATTGAATGTCTGGCAAAAAATAGTTAATTTTGATGTAAGCCGTTCTGAAACCAATCGGCAAATTACTCAAAATGCTTAACTCGCCGAGGAAATCACTTTTGTTTCACACTGAATGCCTGGCAAAAAATAGTTAATTGTGATGCAAGCCGTTCTGAAACCAATCGGCAAATTACTGAAAAAGCTTAACTCGCCGAGAAAATCACTTTTGTTCCACAATGAATGTCCGGCAAAAAATAGTAAATTTCAATGCAAGCCGTTCTGAAAGCAATCGGCAAATTACTCAAAATGCTGAACTCGCCGAGAAAATCACTTTTTTCCCACAATGAATGGTTGGCAAAAAATAGTAAAGTTCAATGCAAGCCGTTCTGAAACCAATCGTCAAATTACTCAAAATGCTTAACTCTGCGAGAAAATCACTTTTTTCCCACAATGAATGTCTGGCAACAAACAGTAAATTTCAATGCAAGCCGTTCTGAAAGCAATCGGCAAATTACTCAAAATGCTTAACTCGCCGAGAAAATCACTTTTGTTCCACAATGAATGTCCGGCAAAAAATAGTAAATTTCAATGTTAGCCGTTCTGAAACCAATCGGCAAATTACTCAAAATGCTTAACTCGCCGAGAAAATCACTTTTGTTCCACAATGAATGTCTGGCAAAAAATAGTAAATTTCAATGCAAGCCGTTCTGAAACCAATCGGCAAATTACTCAAAGTGCTTAACTCGCCGAGAAAAGCACTTTTGTTCCACAATTTATGTCTGGCAAAACAATAGTAAATTTCAATGGAAGCCGTTCTGAAAAGCATCGGCAAATTACTCAATATGCTTAACTCGCCGAGAAAATCACTTTTGTTCCACAATGAATGGCGGGCAAAAAATAGTAAATTTCAATACAAGCCGTTCTGAAACCAATCGGCAAATTACTCAAAGTGCTTAACTCGCCGAAAAAAGCACTTTTGTGCCACAATGAATGTCTGGCAAAAAAATAGTAAATTTCAATGGAAGCCGTTCTGAAAAGCATCGGCAAATTACTCAATATGCTTAACTCGCCGAGAAAATCACTTTTGTTCCACAATGAATGCCTGGCAAAAAATAGTTAATTGTGATGCAAGCCGTTCGTAAACCAATCGGCAAATTACTGAAAAAGCTTAAATCGCCGAGAAAATCACTTTTGTTCCACAATGAATGTCCGGCAAAAAATAGTAAATTTCAATGCAAGCCATTCTGAAAGCAATCGGCAAATTACTCAAAATGCTGAACTCGCCGAGAAAATCACTTTTGTTCCACAATGAATGCCTGGCAAAAAATAGTAAATTTCAATGCAAGCCGTTCTGAAAGCTATCGGCAAATTACTCAAAATGCTTAACTCGCCGAGAAAATCACTTTTGTTTCACACTGAATGCCTGGCAAAAAATAGTTAATTGTGATGCAAGCCGGTCTGAAACCAATCGGCAAATTTCTCAAAATGCTTAACTCGCCGAGAAAATCACTTTTTTCCCACAATGAATGTCTGGCAAAAAACAGTAAATTTCAATCCAAGCCGTTCTGAAACCAATCCGCTTATTACTCAAAATGCTTCAATCGCCGAGAAAATCACTTCTTTCCCACAATGAATGGTTGGCAAAAAATAGTAAAGTTCAATGCAAGACGTTCTGAAACTGATCGGCAAATATCTCAAGATGCTTATCTCGCCGAGAAATTCACTTCTTTTCCGAATTGAATGTCTGGCAAAAAATAGTTAATTTTGATGCAAGCCGTTCTGAGACCAATCGGCAAATTACTCAAAATGCTTAACTCGCCGAGAAAATCACTTTTTTCCCACAATGAATGTCTGGCAAAAAACAATAAATTTCAATGCAAGCCGTTCTGAAAGCAATCGGCAAATTACTCAAAATGCTTAACTCTGCGAGAAAATCACTTTTTTCCCACAATGAATGTCTGGCAAAAAATAGTAAAGTTCAATGCAAGCCGTTCTGAAACCAATCGTCAAATTACTCAAAATGCTTAACTCTGCGAGAAAATCACTTTTTTCCCACAATGAATGTCTGACAAAAAACAGTAAATTTCAATGCAAGCCGTTCTGAAAGCATTCGGCAAATTACTCAAAATGCTTAACTCGCCGAGAAAATCACTTTTGTTCCACAATGAATGTCCGGCAAAAAATAGTAAATTTCAATGTTAGCCGTTCTGAAACCAATCGGCAAATTACTCAAAATGCTTAACTCGCCGAGAAAATCACTTTTGTTTCACACTTAATGCCTGGCAAAAGATAGTTAATTGTGATGCAAGCCGTTCTGAAACCAATCGGCAAATTACTCAAAATGCTTAACTCGCCGAGAAAATCACTTTTGTTCCACAATGAATGCCTGGCAAAAAATAGTAAATTTCAATGCAAGCCGTTCTGAAAGCAATCGGCAAATTACTCAAAATGCTGAACTCTCCGAGAAAATCACTTTTGTTCCACAATGAATGCCTGGCAAAAAATAGTAAATTTCAAGCAAGCCGTTCTGAAACCAATCGGCTAATTACTCAAAATGCTTAACTCGCCGAAAAAATCACTTTTTTCCCACAATGAATGTCTGGCAAAAAATAGTTAATTGTGATGCAAGCCGTTCTGAAACCAATCGGCAAATTACTCAAAATGCTTAACTCGCCGAGAAAATCACTTTTGTTCCACAATGAATGGTGGGCAAAAAATAGTAAATTTCAATGCAAGCCGTTCTGAAACCAATCGGCAAATTACTCAAAATTCTTAACTCGCCGAGAAAATCACTTTTGTTCCACAATGAATGGCGGGCAAAAAATAGTAAATTTCAAGGCAAGCCGTTCTGAAACCAATCGTCAAATTACTCAAAATGCTTAACTCGCCGAGAAACTCACTTCTTTTCCGAATTGAATGTCTGGCAAAAAATAGTTAATTTTGATGCAAGCCGTTCTGAAACCAATCGGCAAATTACTCAAAATGCTTAACTCGCCGAGGAAATCACTTTTGTTTCACACTGAATGCCTGGCAAAAAATAGTTAATTGTGATGCAAGCCGTTCGGAAACCAATCGGCAAATTACTCAAAATGCTTAACTCGCCGAGAAAATCACTTTTGTTCCACAATGAATGCCTGGCAAATAATAGTTAATTGTGATGCAAGCCGTTCTGAAACCAATCGGCAAATTACTGAAAAAGCTTAACTCGCCGAGAAAATCACTTTTGTTCCACAATGAATGTCCGGCAAAAAATGGTAAATTTCAATGCAAGCCGTTCTGAAACAAATCGGCAAATTACTCAAAATGCTTAACTCGCCGAGAAAATCACTTTTGTTCCACAATGAATGCCTGGCAAAAAATAGTTAATTGTGATGCAAGCCGTTCTGAAACCAATCGGCAAATTACTCAAAATGCTTAACTCGCCGAGAAAATCACTTTTGTTCCACAATGAATGCCTGGCAAAAAATAGTTAATTGTGATGCAAGCCGTTCTTAAACCAATCGGCAAATTACTGAAAAAGCTTAAATCGCCGAGAAAATCACTTTTGTTCCACAATGAATGTCCGGCAAAAAATAGTAAATTTCAATGCAAGCCATTCTGAAAGCAATCGGCAAATTACTCAAAATGCTGAACTCGCCGAGAAAATCACTATTGTTCCACAATGAATGCCTGGCAAAAAATAGTAAATTTCAATGCAAGCCGTTCTGAAAGCTATCGGCAAATTACTCAAAATGCTTAACTCGCCGAGAAAATCACTTTTGTTTCACACTGAATGCCTGGCAAAAAATAGTTAATTGTGATGCAAGCCGGTCTGAAACCAATCGGCAAATTTCTCAAAATGCTTAACTCGCCGAGAAAATCACTTTTTTCCCACAATGAATGTCTGGCAAAAAACAGTAAATTTCAATCCAAGCCGTTCTGAAACCAATCCGCTTATTACTCAAAATGCTTCAATCGCCGAGAAAATCACTTCTTTCCCACAATGAATGGTTGGCAAAAAATAGTAAAGTTCAATGCAAGACGTTCTGAAACTGATCGGCAAATATCTCAAGATGCTTATCTCGCCGAGAAATTCACTTCTTTTCCGAATTGAATGTCTGGCAAAAAATAGTTAATTTTGATGCAAGCCGTTCTGAGACCAATCGGCAAATTACTCAAAATGCTTAACTCGCCGAGAAAATCACTTTTTTCCCACAATGAATGTCTGGCAAAAAACAGTAAATTTCAATGCAAGCCGTTCTGAAAGCAATCGGCAAATTACTCAAAATGCTTAACTCTGCGAGAAAATCACTTTTTTCCCACAATGAATGTCTGGCAAAAAATAGTAAAGTTCAATGCAAGCCGTTCTGAAACCAATCGTCAAATTACTCAAAATGCTTAACTCTGCGAGAAAATCACTTTTTTCCCACAATGAATGTCTGGCAAAAAACAGTAAATTTCAATGCAAGCCGTTCTGAAAGCATTCGGCAAATTACTCAAAATGCTTAACTCGCCGAGAAAATCACTTTTGTTCCACAATGAATGTCCGGCAAAAAATAGTAAATTTCAATGTTAGCCGTTCTGAAACCAATCGGCAAATTACTCAAAATGCTTAACTCGCCGAGAAAATCACTTTTGTTTCACACTTAATGCCTGGCAAAAGATAGTTAATTGTGATGCAAGCCGTTCTGAAACCAATCGGCAAATTACTCAAAATGCTTAACTCGCCGAGAAAATCACTTTTGTTCCACAATGAATGCCTGGCATAAAATAGTAAATTTCAATGCAAGCCGTTCTGAAAGCAATCGGCAAATTACTCAAAATGCTGAACTCTCCGAGAAAATCACTTTTGTTCCACAATGAATGCCTGGCAAAAAATAGTAAATTTCAAGCAAGCCGTTCTGAAACCAATCGGCTAATTACTCAAAATGCTTAACTCGCCGAAAAAATCACTTTTTTCCCACAATGAATGTCTGGCAAAAAATAGTTAATTGTGATGCAAGCCGTTCTGAAACCAATCGGCAAATTACTCAAAATGCTTAACTCGCCGAGAAAATCACTTTTGTTCCACAATGAATGGTGGGCAAAAAATAGTAAATTTCAATGCAAGCCGTTCTGAAACCAATCGGCAAATTACTCAAAATTCTTAACTCGCCGAGAAAATCACTTTTGTTCCACAATGAATGGCGGGCAAAAAATAGTAAATTTCAAGGCAAGCCGTTCTGAAACCAATCGTCAAATTACTCAAAATGTTTAACTCGCCGAGAAACTCACTTCTTTTCCGAATTGAATGTCTGGCAAAAAATAGTTAATTTTGATGCAAGCCGTTCTGAAACCAATCGGCAAATTACTCAAAATGCTTAACTCGCCGAGGAAATCACTTTTGTTTCACACTGAATGCCTGGCAAAAAATAGTTAATTGTGATGCAAGCCGTTCGGAAACCAATCGGCAAATTACTCAAAATGCTTAACTCGCCGAGAAAATCACTTTTGTTCCACAATGAATGCCTGGCAAATAATAGTTAATTGTGATGCAAGCCGTTCTGAAACCAATCGGCAAATTACTGAAAAAGCTTAACTCGCCGAGAAAATCACTTTTGTTCCACAATGAATGTCCGGCAAAAAATGGTAAATTTCAATGCAAGCCGTTCTGAAACAAATCGGCAAATTACTCAAAATGCTTAACTCGCCGAGAAAATCACTTTTGTTCCACAATGAATGCCTGGCAAAAAATAGTTAATTGTGATGCAAGCCGTTCTGAAACCAATCGGCAAATTACTCAAAATGCTTAACTCGCCGAGAAAATCACTTTTGTTCCACAATGAATGCCTGGCAAAAAATAGTAAATTTCAATGCAAGCCGTTCTGAAAGCAATCGGCAAATTACTCAAAATGCTGAACTCGCCGAGAAAATCACTTTTGTTCCACAATGAATGCGTGGCAAAAAATAGTAAATTTCAATGCAAGCCGCTCTGAAACCAATCGGCTAATTACTCAAAATGCTTAACTCGCCGAGAAAATCACTTTTTTCCCACAATGAATGTCTGGCAAAAAACAGTAAATTTCAATGCAAGCCGTTCTGAAACCAATCCGCTTATTACTCGAAATGCTTCAATCGCCGAGAAAATCACTTTTGTTTCACACTGAATGCCTGGCAAAAAATAGTTAATTGTGATGCAAGCCGGTCTGAAACCAATCGGCAAATTTCTCAAAATGCTTAACTCGCCGAGAAAATCACTTTTTTCCCACAATGAATGTCTGGCAAAAAATAGTAAATTTCAATGCAAGCAGTTCTGAAAGCAATCGGCAAATTGCTCAAAATGCTTAACTCGCCGGGAAAATCACTTTTGTTCCACAATGAATGCCGGGCAAAAAATTGTAAATTTCAATGCAAGCCGTTCTGAAAGCAATCGGCAAATTAGTCAAAACGCTTAACTCGCCGAGAAAATCACTTTTGTTCCACAATGAATGCCTGGCAAAAAATAGTTAATTGTGATGCAAGCCGTTCTTAAACCAATCGGCAAATTACTGAAAAAGCTTAACTCGCCGAGAAAATCACTTTTGTTCCACAATGAATGTCCGGCAAAAAATAGTAAATTTCAATGCAAGCCGTTCTGAAACAAATCGGCAAATTACTCAAAATGCTTAACTCGCCGAGAAAATCACTTTTGTTCCACAATGAATGCCTGGCAAAAAATAGTTAATTGTGATGCAAGCCGTTCTGAAACCAATCGGCAAATTACTCAAAATGCTTAACTCGCCGAGAAAATCACTTTTGTTCCACAATGAATGCCTGGCAAAAAATAGTAAATTTCAATGCAAGCCGTTCTGAAAGCAATCGGCAAATTACTCAAAATGCTGAACTCGCCGAGAAAATCACGTTTGTTCCACAATGAATGCCTGGCAAAAAATAGTAAATTTCAATGCAAGCCGTTCTAAAACCAATCGGCTAATTACTCAAAATGCTTAACTCGCCGAGAAAATCACTTTTTCCCACAATGAATATCTGGCAAAAAATAGTTAATTTTGATACAAGCGTTTCTGAAAGCTATCGGCAAATTACTCAAAATGCTTAACTCGCCGAGAAAATCACTTTTGTTCCACAATGAATGCCTGGTAAAAAATAGTAAATTTCAATGCAAGCCGTTCTGAAACCAATCGGCTAATTACTCAAAATGGTTAACTCGCCGAGAAAATCACTTTTTTCCCTCAATGAATGTCTGGCAAAAAACAGTAAATTTCAATGCAAGCCGTTCTGAAACCAATCCGCTTATTAGTCAAACTGCTTCATCGCCGAGAAAATCACTTCTTTCCCACAATGAATGGTTGGCAAAAAATAGTAAAGTTCAATGCAAGACGTCCTGAAACTAATCGGCAAATATCTCAAGATGTTTAACTCGCCGAGAAATTCACTTCTTTTCCGAATTGAATGTCTGGCAAAAAATAGTTAATTTTGATGTAAGCCGTTCTGAAACCAATCGGCAAATTACTCAAAATGCTTAACTCGCCGAGGAAATCACTTTTGTTTCACACTGAATGCCTGGCAAAAAATAGTTAATTGTGATGCAAGCCGTTCTGAAACCAATCGGCAAATTACTGAAAAAGCTTAACTCGCCGAGAAAATCACTTTTGTTCCACAATGAATGTCCGGCAAAAAATAGTAAATTTTTGTTCTGAAAGCCGTTCTGAAAGCAATCGGCAAATTACTCAAAATGCTGAACTCGCCGAGAAAATCACTTTTGTTCCACAATGAATGCCTGGCAAAAAATAGTAAATTTCAATGCAAGCCGTTCTGAAACCAAATGGCTAATTACTCAAAATGCTTAACTCGCCGAGAAAATCACTTTTTTCCCACAATGAATGTCTGGCAAAAAATAGTTAATTTTGAAGCAAGCCGTTCTGAAAGCTATCGGCAAATTACTCAAAATGCTTAACTCGCCGAGAAAATCACTTTTGTTTCACACTGAATGCCTGGCAAAAAATAGTTAATTGTGATGCAAGCCGGTCTGAAACCAATCGGCTAATTACTCAAAATGCTTAACTCGCCGAGAAAATCACTTTTTTCCCTCAATGAATGTCTGGCAAAAAACTGTAAATTTCAATGCAAGCCGTTCTGAAAGCAATCGGCAAATTACTCAAAATGCTGAACTCGCCGAGAAAATCACTTTTGTTCCACAATGAATGCGTGGCAAAAAATAGTAAATTTCAATGCAAGCCGTTCTGAAACCAATCGGCTAATTACTCAAAATGCTTAACTCGCCGAGAAAATCACTTTTTTCCCACAATGAATGTCTGGCAAAAAACAGTAAATTTCAATGCAAGCCGTTCTGAAACCAATCCGCTTATTACTCGAAATGCTTCAATCGCCGAGAAAATCACTTTTGTTTCACACTGAATGCCTGGCAAAAAATAGTTAATTGTGATGCAAGCCGGTCTGAAACCAATCGGCAAATTTCTCAAAATGCTTAACTCGCCGAGAAAATCACTTTTTTCCCACAATGAATGTCTGGCAAAAAACAGTAAATTTCAATGCAAGCCGTTCTGAAACCAATCCGCTTATTACTCAAAATGCTTCAATCGCCGGGAAAATCACTTCTTTCCCACAATGAATGGTTGGCAAAAAATAGTAAAGTTCAATGCAAGACGTTCTGAAACTAATCGGCAAATATCTCAAGATGCTTAGCTCGCCGAGAAATTCACTTCTTTTCCGAATTGAATGTCTGGCAAAAAATAGTTAATTTTGATGCAAGCCGTTCTGAGACCAATCGGCAAATTACTCAAAATGCTTAACTCGCCGAGAAAATCACTTTTGTCCCACAATGAATGGTTGGCAAAAAATAGTAAAGTTCAATGCAAGCCGTTCTGAAACAATTCGGCAAATTACTCAAAATGCTTAACTCGCCGAGAAAATCACTTTTGTTCCACAATGAATGTCTGGCAAAAAATAGTAAATTTCAATGCAAGCAGTTCTGAAAGCAATCGGCAAATTGCTCAAAATGCTTAACTCGCCGGGAAAATCACTTTTGTTCCACAATGAATGCCGGGCAAAAAATTGTAAATTTCAATGCAAGCCGTTCTGAAAGCAATCGGCAAATTAGTCAAAACGCTTAACTCGCCGAGAAAATCACTTTAGTTCCACAATGAATGCCTGGCAAAAAATAGTTAATTGTGATGCAAGCCGTTCTGAAACCAATCGGCAAATTACTGAAAAAGCTTAACTCGCCGAGAAAATCACTTTTGTTCCACAATGAATGTCCGGCAAAAAATAGTAAATTTCAATGCAAGCCGTTCTGAAACAAATCGGCAAATTACTCAAAATGCTTAACTCGCCGAGAAAATCACTTTTGTTCCACAATGAATGCCTGGCAAAAAATAGTTAATTGTGATGCAAGCCGTTCTGAAACCAATCGGCAAATTACTCAAAATGCTTAACTCGCCGAGAAAATCACTTTTGTTCCACAATGAATGCCTGGCAAAAAATAGTAAATTTCAATGCAAGCCGTTCTGAAAGCAATCGGCAAATTACTCAAAATGCTGAACTCGCCGAGAAAATCACGTTTGTTCCACAATGAATGCCTGGCAAAAAATAGTAAATTTCAATGCAAGCCGTTCTGAAACCAATCGGCTAATTACTCAAAATGCTTAACTCGCCGAGAAAATCACTTTTTCCCACAATGAATATCTGGCAAAAAATAGTTAATTTTGATACAAGCGTTTCTGAAAGCTATCGGCAAATTACTCAAAATGCTTAACTCGCCGAGAAAATCACTTTTGTTCCACAATGAATGCCTGGTAAAAAATAGTAAATTTCAATGCAAGCCGTTCTGAAACCAATCGGCTAATTACTCAAAATGCTTAACTCGCCGAGAAAATCACTTTTTTCCCTCAATGAATGTCTGGCAAAAAACAGTAAATTTCAATGCAAGCCGCTCTGAAACCAATCGGCAAATTACTCAAAATGCTGAACTCGCCGAGAAAATCACTTTTGTTCCACAATGAATGCCTGGCAAAAAATAGTAAATTTCAATGCAAGCCGTTCTGAAACCAAACGGCTAATTACTCAAAATGCTTAACTCGCCGAGAAAATCACTTTTTTCCCACAATGAATGTCTGGCAAAAAATAGTTAATTTTGAAGCAAGCCGTTCTGAAACCAATCCGCTTATTACTCAAAATGCTTCAATCGCCGAGAAAATCACTTCCTTCCCACAATGAATGGTTGGCAAAAAATAGTAAAGTTCAATGCAAGACGTTCTGAAACTAATCGGCAAATATCTCAAGATGCTTAACTCGCCGAGAAATTCACTTCTTTTCCGAATTGAATGTCTGGCAAAAAATAGTTAATTTTGATGCAAGCCGTTCTGAGACCAATCGGCAAATTACTCAAAATGCTTAACTCGCCGAGAAAATCACTTTTTTCCCACAATGAATGGTTGGCAAAAAATAGTAAAGTTCAATGCAAGCCGTTCTGAAACCAATCGTCAAATTAGTCAAAATGCTTAACTCTGCGAGAAAATCACTTTTTTCCCACAATGAATGTCTGGCAACAAACAGTAAATTTCAATGCAAGCCGTTCTGAAAGCAATCGGCAAATTACTCAAAATGCTTAACTCGCCGAGAAAATCACTTTTGTTCCACAATGAATGTCCGGCAAAAAATAGTAAATTTCAATGTTAGCCGTTCTGAAACCAATCGGCAAATTACTCAAAATGCTTAACTCGCCGAGAAAATCACTTTTGTTCCACAATGAATGTCTGGCAAAAAATAGTAAATTTCAATGCAAGCCGTTCTGAAACCAATCGGCAAATTACTCAAAGTGCTTAACTCGCCGAGAAAAGCACTTTTGTTCCACAATTTATGTCTGGCAAAACAATAGTAAATTTCAATGGAAGCCGTTCTGAAAAGCATCGGCAAATTACTCAATATGCTTAACTCGCCGAGAAAATCACTTTTGTTCCACAATGAATGGCGGGCAAAAAATAGTAAATTTCAATACAAGCCGTTCTGAAACCAATCGGCAAATTACTCAAAGTGCTTAACTCGCCGAAAAAAGCACTTTTGTGCCACAATGAATGTCTGGCAAAAAAATAGTAAATTTCAATGGAAGCCGTTCTGAAAAGCATCGGCAAATTACTCAATATGCTTAACTCGCCGAGAAAATCACTTTTGTTCCACAATGAATGCCTGGCAAAAAATAGTTAATTGTGATGCAAGCCGTTCTTAAACCAATCGGCAAATTACTGAAAAAGCTTAAATCGCCGAGAAAATCACTTTTGTTCCACAATGAATGTCCGGCAAAAAATAGTAAATTTCAATGCAAGCCATTCTGAAAGCAATCGGCAAATTACTCAAAATGCTGAACTCGCCGAGAAAATCACTTTTGTTCCACAATGAATGCCTGGCAAAAAATAGTAAATTTCAATGCAAGCCGTTCTGAAAGCTATCGGCAAATTACTCAAAATGCTTAACTCGCCGAGAAAATCACTTTTGTTTCACACTGAATGCCTGGCAAAAAATAGTTAATTGTGATGCAAGCCGGTCTGAAACCAATCGGCAAATTTCTCAAAATGCTTAACTCGCCGAGAAAATCACTTTTTTCCCACAATGAATGTCTGGCAAAAAACAGTAAATTTCAATCCAAGCCGTTCTGAAACCAATCCGCTTATTACTCAAAATGCTTCAATCGCCGAGAAAATCACTTCTTTCCCACAATGAATGGTTGGCAAAAAATAGTAAAGTTCAATGCAAGACGTTCTGAAACTGATCGGCAAATATCTCAAGATGCTTATCTCGCCGAGAAATTCACTTCTTTTCCGAATTGAATGTCTGGCAAAAAATAGTTAATTTTGATGCAAGCCGTTCTGAGACCAATCGGCAAATTACTCAAAATGCTTAACTCGCCGAGAAAATCACTTTTTTCCCACAATGAATGTCTGGCAAAAAACAATAAATTTCAATGCAAGCCGTTCTGAAAGCAATCGGCAAATTACTCAAAATGCTTAACTCTGCGAGAAAATCACTTTTTTCCCACAATGAATGTCTGGCAAAAAATAGTAAAGTTCAATGCAAGCCGTTGTGAAACCAATCGTCAAATTACTCAAAATGCTTAACTCTGCGAGAAAATCACTTTTTTCCCACAATGAATGTCTGGCAAAAAACAGTAAATTTCAATGCAAGCCGTTCTGAAAGCATTCGGCAAATTACTCAAAATGCTTAACTCGCCGAGAAAATCACTTTTGTTCCACAATGAATGTCCGGCAAAAAATAGTAAATTTCAATGTTAGCCGTTCTGAAACCAATCGGCAAATTACTCAAAATGCTTAACTCGCCGAGAAAATCACTTTTGTTTCACACTTAATGCCTGGCAAAAGATAGTTAATTGTGATGCAAGCCGTTCTGAAACCAATCGGCAAATTACTCAAAATGCTTAACTCGCCGAGAAAATCACTTTTGTTCCACAATGAATGCCTGGCAAAAAATAGTAAATTTCAATGCAAGCCGTTCTGAAAGCAATCGGCAAATTACTCAAAATGCTGAACTCTCCGAGAAAATCACTTTTGTTCCACAATGAATGCCTGGCAAAAAATAGTAAATTTCAAGCAAGCCGTTCTGAAACCAATCGGCTAATTACTCAAAATGCTTAACTCGCCGAAAAAATCACTTTTTTCCCACAATGAATGTCTGGCAAAAAATAGTTAATTGTGATGCAAGCCGTTCTGAAACCAATCGGCAAATTACTCAAAATGCTTAACTCGCCGAGAAAATCACTTTTGTTCCACAATGAATGGTGGGCAAAAAATAGTAAATTTCAATGCAAGCCGTTCTGAAACCAATCGGCAAATTACTCAAAATTCTTAACTCGCCGAGAAAATCACTTTTGTTCCACAATGAATGGCGGGCAAAAAATAGTAAATTTCAAGGCAAGCCGTTCTGAAACCAATCGTCAAATTACTCAAAATGCTTAACTCGCCGAGAAACTCACTTCTTTTCCGAATTGAATGTCTGGCAAAAAATAGTTAATTTTGATGCAAGCCGTTCTGAAACCAATCGGCAAATTACTCAAAATGCTTAACTCGCCGAGGAAATCACTTTTGTTTCACACTGAATGCCTGGCAAAAAATAGTTAATTGTGATGCAAGCCGTTCGGAAACCAATCGGCAAATTACTCAAAATGCTTAACTCGCCGAGAAAATCACTTTTGTTCCACAATGAATGCCTGGCAAATAATAGTTAATTGTGATGCAAGCCGTTCTGAAACCAATCGGCAAATTACTGAAAAAGCTTAACTCGCCGAGAAAATCACTTTTGTTCCACAATGAATGTCCGGCAAAAAATGGTAAATTTCAATGCAAGCCGTTCTGAAACAAATCGGCAAATTACTCAAAATGCTTAACTCGCCGAGAAAATCACTTTTGTTCCACAATGAATGCCTGGCAAAAAATAGTTAATTGTGATGCAAGCCGTTCTGAAACCAATCGGCAAATTACTCAAAATGCTTAACTCGCCGAGAAAATCACTTTTGTTCCACAATGAATGCCTGGCAAAAAATAGTTAATTGTGATGCAAGCCGTTCTTAAACCAATCGGCAAATTACTGAAAAAGCTTAAATCGCCGAGAAAATCACTTTTGTTCCACAATGAATGTCCGGCAAAAAATAGTAAATTTCAATGCAAGCCATTCTGAAAGCAATCGGCAAATTACTCAAAATGCTGAACTCGCCGAGAAAATCACTTTTGTTCCACAATGAATGCCTGGCAAAAAATAGTAAATTTCAATGCAAGCGGTTCTGAAAGCTGTCGGCAAATTACTCAAAATGCTTAACTCGCCGAGAAAATCACTTTTGTTTCACACTGAATGCCTGGCAAAAAATAGTTAATTGTGATGCAAGCCGGTCTGAAACCAATCGGCAAATTTCTCAAAATGCTTAACTCGCCGAGAAAATCACTTTTTTCCCACAATGAATGTCTGGCAAAAAACAGTAAATTTCAATCCAAGCCGTTCTGAAACCAATCCGCTTATTACTCAAAATGCTTCAATCGCCGAGAAAATCACTTCTTTCCCACAATGAATGGTTGGCAAAAAATAGTAAAGTTCAATGCAAGACGTTCTGAAACTGATCGGCAAATATCTCAAGATGCTTATCTCGCCGAGAAATTCACTTCTTTTCCGAATTGAATGTCTGGCAAAAAATAGTTAATTTTGATGCAAGCCGTTCTGAGACCAATCGGCAAATTACTCAAAATGCTTAACTCGCCGAGAAAATCACTTTTTTCCCACAATGAATGTCTGGCAAAAAACAGTAAATTTCAATGCAAGCCGTTCTGAAAGCAATCGGCAAATTACTCAAAATGCTTAACTCTGCGAGAAAATCACTTTTTTCCCACAATGAATGGCTGGCAAAAAATAGTAAAGTTCAATGCAAGCCGTTCTGAAACCAATCGTCAAATTACTCAAAATGCTTAACTCGCCGAGAAAATCACTTTTGTTCCACAATGAATGTCCGGCAAAAAATAGTAAATTTCAATGTTAGCCGTTCTGAAACCAATCGGCAAATTACTCAAAATGCTTAACTCGCCGAGAAAATCACTTTTGTTTCACACTTAATGCCTGGCAAAAGATAGTTAATTGTGATGCAAGCCGTTCTGAAACCAATCGGCAAATTACTCAAAATGCTTAACTCGCCGAGAAAATCACTTTTGTTCCACAATGAATGCCTGGCAAAAAATAGTAAATTTCAAGCAAGCCGTTCTGAAACCAATCGGCTAATTACTCAAAATGCTTAACTCGCCGAAAAAATCACTTTTTTCCCACAATGAATGTCTGGCAAAAAATAGTTAATTGTGATGCAAGCCGTTCTGAAACCAATCGGCAAATTACTCAAAATGCTTAACTCGCCGAGAAAATCACTTTTGTTCCACAATGAATGGTGGGCAAAAAATAGTAAATTTCAATGCAAGCCGTTCTGAAACCAATCGGCAAATTACTCAAAATTCTTAACTCGCCGAGAAAATCACTTTTGTTCCACAATGAATGGCGGGCAAAAAATAGTAAATTTCAAGGCAAGCCGTTCTGAAACCAATCGTCAAATTACTCAAAATGCTTAACTCGCCGAGAAACTCACTTCTTTTCCGAATTGAATGTCTGGCAAAAAATAGTTAATTTTGATGCAAGCCGTTCTGAAACCAATCGGCAAATTACTCAAAATGCTTAACTCGCCGAGGAAATCACTTTTGTTTCACACTGAATGCCTGGCAAAAAATAGTTAATTGTGATGCAAGCCGTTCGGAAACCAATCGGCAAATTACTCAAAATGCTTAACTCGCCGAGAAAATCACTTTTGTTCCACAATGAATGCCTGGCAAATAATAGTTAATTGTGATGCAAGCCGTTCTGAAACCAATCGGCAAATTACTGAAAAAGCTTAACTCGCCGAGAAAATCACTTTTGTTCCACAATGAATGTCCGGCAAAAAATGGTAAATTTCAATGCAAGCCGTTCTGAAACAAATCGGCAAATTACTCAAAATGCTTAACTCGCCGAGAAAATCACTTTTGTTCCACAATGAATGCCTGGCAAAAAATAGTTAATTGGGATGCAAGCCGTTCTGAAACCAATCGGCAAATTACTCAAAATGCTTAACTCGCCGAGAAAATCACTTTTGTTCCACAATGAATGCCTGGCAAAAAATAGTTAATTGTGATGCAAGCCGTTCTTAAACCAATCGGCAAATTACTGAAAAAGCTTAAATCGCCGAGAAAATCACTTTTGTTCCACAATGAATGTCCGGCAAAAAATAGTAAATTTCAATGCAAGCCATTCTGAAAGCAATCGGCAAATTACTCAAAATGCTGAACTCGCCGAGAAAATCACTTTTGTTCCACAATGAATGCCTGGCAAAAAATAGTAAATTTCAATGCAAGCCGTTCTGAAAGCTATCGGCAAATTACTCAAAATGCTTAACTCGCCGAGAAAATCACTTTTGTTTCACACTGAATGCCTGGCAAAAAATAGTTAATTGTGATGCAAGCCGGTCTGAAACCAATCGGCAAATTTCTCAAAATGCTTAACTCGCCGAGAAAATCACTTTTTTCCCACAATGAATGTCTGGCAAAAAACAGTAAATTTCAATCCAAGCCGTTCTGAAACCAATCCGCTTATTACTCAAAATGCTTCAATCGCCGAGAAAATCACTTCTTTCCCACAATGAATGGTTGGCAAAAAATAGTAAAGTTCAATGCAAGACGTTCTGAAACTGATCGGCAAATATCTCAAGATGCTTATCTCGCCGAGAAATTCACTTCTTTTCCGAATTGAATGTCTGGCAAAAAATAGTTAATTTTGATGCAAGCCGTTCTGAGACCAATCGGCAAATTACTCAAAATGCTTAACTCGCCGAGAAAATCACTTTTTTCCCACAATGAATGTCTGGCAAAAAACAGTAAATTTCAATGCAAGCCGTTCTGAAAGCAATCGGCAAATTACTCAAAATGCTTAACTCTGCGAGAAAATCACTTTTTTCCCACAATGAATGTCTGGCAAAAAATAGTAAAGTTCAATGCAAGCCGTTCTGAAACCAATCGTCAAATTACTCAAAATGCTTAACTCTGCGAGAAAATCACTTTTTTCCCACAATGAATGTCTGGCAAAAAACAGTAAATTTCAATGCAAGCCGTTCTGAAAGCATTCGGCAAATTACTCAAAATGCTTAACTCGCCGAGAAAATCACTTTTGTTCCACAATGAATGTCCGGCAAAAAATAGTAAATTTCAATGTTAGCCGTTCTGAAACCAATCGGCAAATTACTCAAAATGCTTAACTCGCCGAGAAAATCACTTTTGTTTCACACTTAATGCCTGGCAAAAGATAGTTAATTGTGATGCAAGCCGTTCTGAAACCAATCGGCAAATTACTCAAAATGCTTAACTCGCCGAGAAAATCACTTTTGTTCCACAATGAATGCCTGGCAAAAAATAGTAAATTTCAATGCAAGCCGTTCTGAAAGCAATCGGCAAATTACTCAAAATGCTGAACTCTCCGAGAAAATCACTTTTGTTCCACAATGAATGCCTGGCAAAAAATAGTAAATTTCAAGCAAGCCGTTCTGAAACCAATCGGCTAATTACTCAAAATGCTTAACTCGCCGAAAAAATCACTTTTTTCCCACAATGAATGTCTGGCAAAAAATAGTTAATTGTGATGCAAGCCGTTCTGAAACCAATCGGCAAATTACTCAAAATGCTTAACTCGCCGAGAAAATCACTTTTGTTCCACAATGAATGGTGGGCAAAAAATAGTAAATTTCAATGCAAGCCGTTCTGAAACCAATCGGCAAATTACTCAAAATTCTTAACTCGCCGAGAAAATCACTTTTGTTCCACAATGAATGGCGGGCAAAAAATAGTAAATTTCAAGGCAAGCCGTTCTGAAACCAATCGTCAAATTACTCAAAATGCTTAACTCGCCGAGAAACTCACTTCTTTTCCGAATTGAATGTCTGGCAAAAAATAGTTAATTTTGATGCAAGCCGTTCTGAAACCAATCGGCAAATTACTCAAAATGCTTAACTCGCCGAGGAAATCACTTTTGTTTCACACTGAATGCCTGGCAAAAAATAGTTAATTGTGATGCAAGCCGTTCGGAAACCAATCGGCAAATTACTCAAAATGCTTAACTCGCCGAGAAAATCACTTTTGTTCCACAATGAATGCCTGGCAAATAATAGTTAATTGTGATGCAAGCCGTTCTGAAACCAATCGGCAAATTACTGAAAAAGCTTAACTCGCCGAGAAAATCACTTTTGTTCCACAATGAATGTCCGGCAAAAAATGGTAAATTTCAATGCAAGCCGTTCTGAAACAAATCGGCAAATTACTCAAAATGCTTAACTCGCCGAGAAAATCACTTTTGTTCCACAATGAATGCCTGGCAAAAAATAGTTAATTGTGATGCAAGACGTTCTGAAACCAATCGGCAAATTACTCAAAATGCTTAACTCGCCGAGAAAATCACTTTTGTTCCACAATGAATGCCTGGCAAAAAATAGTAAATTTCAATGCAAGCCGTTCTGAAAGCAATCGGCAAATTACTCAAAATGCTGAACTCGCCGAGAAAATCACTTTTGTTCCACAATGAATGCGTGGCAAAAAATTGTAAATTTCAATGCAAGCCGTTCTGAAACCAATCGGCTAATTACTCAAAATGCTTAACTCGCCGAGAAAATCACTTTTGTTCCACAATGAATGCCTGGCAAAAAATAGTTAATTGTGATGCAAGCCGTTCGGAAACCAATCGGCAAATTACTCAAAATGCTTAACTCGCCGAGAAAATCACTTTTGTTCCACAATGAATGCCTGGCAAATAATAGTTAATTGTGATGCAAGCCGTTCTGAAACCAATCGGCAAATTACTGAAAAAGCTTAACTCGCCGAGAAAATCACTTTTGTTCCACAATGAATGTCCGGCAAAAAATGGTAAATTTCAATGCAAGCCGTTCTGAAACAAATCGGCAAATTACTCAAAATGCTTAACTCGCCGAGAAAATCACTTTTGTTCCACAATGAATGCCTGGCAAAAAATAGTTAATTGTGATGCAAGACGTTCTGAAACCAATCGGCAAATTACTCAAAATGCTTAACTCGCCGAGAAAATCACTTTTGTTCCACAATGAATGCCTGGCAAAAAATAGTAAATTTCAATGCAAGCCGTTCTGAAAGCAATCGGCAAATTACTCAAAATGCTGAACTCGCCGAGAAAATCACTTTTGTTCCACAATGAATGCGTGGCAAAAAATAGTAAATTTCAATGCAAGCCGTTCTGAAACCAATCGGCTAATTACTCAAAATGCTTAACTCGCCGAGAAAATCACTTTTTTCCCACAATGAATGTCTGGCAAAAAACAGTAAATTTCAATGCAAGCCGTTCTGAAACCAATCCGCTTATTACTCGAAATGCTTCAATCGCCGAGAAAATCACTTTTGTTTCACACTGAATGCCTGGCAAAAAATAGTTAATTGTGATGCAAGCCGGTAACCAATCGGCAAATTTCTCAAAATGCTTAACTCGCCGAGAAAATCACTTTTTTCCCACAATGAATGTCTGGCAAAAAATAGTAAATTTCAATGCAAGCAGTTCTGAAAGCAATCGGCAAATTGCTCAAAATGCTTAACTCGCCGGGAAAATCACTTTTGTTCCACAATGAATGCCGGGCAAAAAATTGTAAATTTCAATGCAAGCCGTTCTGAAAGCAATCGGCAAATTAGTCAAAACGCTTAACTCGCCGAGAAAATCACTTTTGTTCCACAATGAATGCCTGGCAAAAAATAGTTAATTGTGATGCAAGCCGTTCTTAAACCAATCGGCAAATTACTGAAAAAGCTTAACTCGCCGAGAAAATCACTTTTGTTCCACAATGAATGTCCGGCAAAAAATAGTAAATTTCAATGCAAGCCGTTCTGAAACAAATCGGCAAATTACTCAAAATGCTTAACTCGCCGAGAAAATCACTTTTGTTCCACAATGAATGCCTGGCAAAAAATAGTTAATTGTGATGCAAGCCGTTCTGAAACCAATCGGCAAATTACTCAAAATGCTTAACTCGCCGAGAAAATCACTTTTGTTCCACAATGAATGCCTGGCAAAAAATAGTAAATTTCAATGCAAGCCGTTCTGAAAGCAATCGGCA
Source organism: Scyliorhinus torazame (assembly GCF_047496885.1). Taxonomy (NCBI): domain Eukaryota; kingdom Metazoa; phylum Chordata; class Chondrichthyes; order Carcharhiniformes; family Scyliorhinidae; genus Scyliorhinus; species Scyliorhinus torazame. The sequence goes on from NW_027307791.1 coordinate 336,144, forward strand.
AATTACTCAAAATGCTGAACTCGCCGAGAAAATCACGTTTGTTCCACAATGAATGCCTGACAAAAAATAGTAAATTTCAATGCAAGCCGTTCTGAAACCAATCGGCTAATTACTCAAAATGCTTAACTCGCCGAGAAAATCACTTTTTCCCACAATGAATATCTGGCAAAAAATAGTTAATTTTGATACAAGCGTTTCTGAAAGCTATCGGCAAATTACTCAAAATGCTTAACTCGCCGAGAAAATCACTTTTGTTCCACAATGAATGCCTGGTAAAAAATAGTAAATTTCAATGCAAGCCGTTCTGAAACCAATCGGCTAATTACTCAAAATGCTTAACTCGCCGAGAAAATCACTTTTTTCCCTCAATGAATGTCTGGCAAAAAACAGTAAATTTCAATGCAAGCCGTTCTGAAACCAATCCGCTTATTAGTCAAACTGCTTCATCGCCGAGAAAATCACTTCTTTCCCACAATGAATGGTTGGCAAAAAATAGTAAAGTTCAATGCAAGACGTCCTGAAACTAATCGGCAAATATCTCAAGATGTTTAACTCGCCGAGAAATTCACTTCTTTTCCGAATTGAATGTCTGGCAAAAAATAGTTAATTTTGATGTAAGCCGTTCTGAAACCAATCGGCAAATTACTCAAAATGCTTAACTCGCCGAGGAAATCACTTTTGTTTCACACTGAATGCCTGGCAAAAAATAGTTAATTGTGATGCAAGCCGTTCTGAAACCAATCGGCAAATTACTGAAAAAGCTTAACTCGCCGAGAAAATCACTTTTGTTCCACAATGAATGTCCGGCAAAAAATAGTAAATTTCAATGCAAGCCGTTCTGAAAGCAATCGGCAAATTACTCAAAATGCTGAACTCGCCGAGAAAATCACTTTTGTTCCACAATGAATGCCTGGCAAAAAATAGTAAATTTCAATGCAAGCCGTTCTGAAACCAAACGGCTAATTACTCAAAATGCTTAACTCGCCGAGAAAATCACTTTTTTCCCACAATGAATGTCTGGCAAAAAATAGTTAATTTTGAAGCAAGCCGTTCTGAAAGCTATCGGCAAATTACTCAAAATGCTTAACTCGCCGAGAAAATCACTTTTGTTTCACACTGAATGCCTGGCAAAAAATAGTTAATTGTGATGCAAGCCGGTCTGAAACCAATCGGCTAATTACTCAAAATGCTTAACTCGCCGAGAAAATCACTTTTTTCCCTCAATGAATGTCTGGCAAAAAACTGTAAATTTCAATGCAAGCCGTTCTGAAACCAATCCGCTTATTAGTCAAACTGCTTCATCGCCGAGAAAATCACTTCTTTCCCACAATGAATGGTTGGCAAAAAATAGTAAAGTTCAATGCAAGACGTCCTGAAACTAATCGGCAAATATCTCAAGATGCTTAACTCGCCGAGAAATTCACTTCTTTTCCGAATTGAATGTCTGGCAAAAAATAGTTAATTTTGATGTAAGCCGTTCTGAAACCAATCGGCAAATTACTCAAAATGCTTAACTCGCCGAGGAAATCACTTTTGTTTCACACTGAATGCCTGGCAAAAAATAGTTAATTGTGATGCAAGCCGTTCTGAAACCAATCGGCAAATTACTGAAAAAGCTTAACTCGCCGAGAAAATCACTTTTGTTCCACAATGAATGTCCGGCAAAAAATAGTAAATTTCAATGCAAGCCCTTCTGAAAGCAATCGGCAAATTACTCAAAATGCTGAACTCGCCGAGAAAATCACTTTTGTTCCACAATGAATGCCTGGCAAAAAATAGTAAATTTCAATGCAAGCCGTTCTGAAACCAAACGGCTAATTACTCAAAATGCTTAACTCGCCGAGAAAATCACTTTTTTCCCACAATGAATGTCTGGCAAAAAATAGTTAATTTTGAAGCAAGCCGTTCTGAAAGCTATCGACAAATTACTCAAAATGCTTAACTCGCCGAGAAAATCACTTTTGTTTCACACTGAATGCCTGGCAAAAAATAGTTAATTGTGATGCAAGCCGGTCTGAAACCAATCGGCAAATTTCTCAAAATGCTTAACTCGCCGAGAAAATCACTTTTTTCCCACAATGAATGTCTGGCAAAAAACAGTAAATTTCAATCCAAGCCGTTCTGAAACCAATCCGCTTATTACTCAAAATGCTTCAATCGCCGAGAAAATCACTTCCTTCCCACAATGAATGGTTGGCAAAAAATAGTAAAGTTCAATGCAAGACGTTCTGAAACTAATCGGCAAATATCTCAAGATGCTTAACTCGCCGAGAAATTCACTTCTTTTCCGAATTGAATGTCTGGCAAAAAATAGTTAATTTTGATGCAAGCCGTTCTGAGACCAATCGGCAAATTACTCAAAATGCTTAACTCGCCGAGAAAATCACTTTTTTCCCACAATGAATGGTTGGCAAAAAATAGTAAAGTTCAATGCAAGCCGTTCTGAAACCAATCGTCAAATTACTCAAAATGCCTAACTCTGCGAGAAAATCACTTTTTTCCCACAATGAATGTCTGGCAAAAAATAGTAAATTTCAATGCAAGCCGTTTTGAAACCAATCGGCAAATTACTCAAAGTGCTTAACTCGCCGAGAAAAGCACTTTTGTTCCACAATTTATGTCTGGCAAAACAATAGTAAATTTCAATGGAAGCCGTTCTGAAAAGCATCCGCAAATTACTCAATATGCTTAACTCGCCGAGAAAATCACTTTTGTTCCACAATGAATGGCGGGCAAAAAATAGTAAATTTCAATACAAGCCGTTCTGAAACCAATCGGCAAATTACTCAAAGTGCTTAACTCGCCGAAAAAAGCACTTTTGTGCCACAATGAATGTCTGGCAAAAAAATAGTAAATTTCAATGGAAGCCGTTCTGAAAAGCATCGGCAAATTACTCAATATGCTTAACTCGCCGAGAAAATCACTTTTGTTCCACAATGAATGCCTGGCAAAAAATAGTTAATTGTGATGCAAGCCGTTCTTAAACCAATCGGCAAATTACTGAAAAAGCTTAACTCGCCGAGAAAATCACTTTTGTTCCACAATGAATGCCTGGCAAAAAATAGTAAATTTCAATGCAAGCCGTTCTGAAAGCTATCGGCAAATTACTCAAAATGCTTAACTCGCCGAGAAAATCACTTTTGTTTCACACTGAATGCCTGGCAAAAAATAGTTAATTGTGATGCAAGCCGGTCTGAAACCAATCGGCAAATTTCTCAAAATGCTTAACTCGCCGAGAAAATCACTTTTTTCCCACAATGAATGTCTGGCAAAAAACAGTAAATTTCAATCCAAGCCGTTCTGAAACCAATCCGCTTATTACTCAAAATGCTTCAATCGCCGAGAAAATCACTTCTTTCCCACAATGAATGGTCGGCAAAAAATAGTAAAGTTCAATGCAAGACGTTCTGAAACTGATCGGCAAATATCTCAAGATGCTTAACTCGCCGAGAAATTCACTTCTTTTCCGAATTGAATGTCTGGCAAAAAATAGTTAATTTTGATGCAAGCCGTTCTGAGACCAATCGGCAAATTACTCAAAATGCTTAACTCGCCGAGAAAATCACTTTTTTCCCCACAATGAATGTCTGGCAAAAAACAGTAAATTTCAATGCAAGCCGTTCTGAAAGCAATCGGCAAATTACTCAAAATGCTTAACTCTGCGAGAAAATCACTTTTTTCCCACAATGAATGTCTGGCAAAAAATAGTAAAGTTCAATGCAAGCCGTTCTGAAACCAATCGTCAAATTACTCAAAATGCTTAACTCTGCGAGAAAATCACTTTTTTCCCACAATGAATGTCTGGCAAAAAACAGTAAATTTCAATGCGAGCCGTTCTGAAAGCAATCGGCAAATTACTCAAAATGCTTAACTCGCCGAGAAAATCACTTTTGTTCCACAATGAATGTCCGGCAAAAAATAGTAAATTTCAATGCAAGCCGTTCTGAAACCAATCGGCAAATTACTCAAAATGCTTAACTCGCCGCGAAAATCACTTTTGTTCTACAATGAATGTCTGGCAAAAAATAGTAAATTTCAATGCATGCCGTTCTGAAACCAATCGGCAAATTTCTCAAAGTGCGTAACTCGCCGAGAAAAGCACTTTTGTTCCACAATGAATGCCTGGCAAAAAAATAGTAAATTTCAATGGAAGCCGTTCTGAAAAGCATCGGCAAATTACTCAAAATGCTTAACTCGGCGAGAAAATCACTTTTGTTCCACAATGAATGTCTGGCAAAAAGTAGTAAATTTCAATGCAAGCCGTTCTGAAAGCAATCGGCAAATTACTCAAAATGCTTAACTCGCCGAGAAAATCACTTTTGTTCCACAATGAATGCATGGCAAAAAATAGTAAATTTCAATGCAAGCCGTTCTGAAACCAATCGGCTAATTACTCAAAATGCTTAACTCGCCGAGAAAATCACTTTTTTCCCACAATGAATGTCTGGCAAAAAATAGTAAAGTTCAATGCAAGCCGTTCTGAAACCAATCGTCAAATTACTCAAAATGCTTAACTCTGCGAGAAAATCACTTTTTTCCCTCAATGAATGTCTGGCAAAAAACAGTAAATTTCAATGCGAGCCGTTCTGAAAGCAATCGGCAAATTACTCAAAATGCTTAACTCGCCGAGAAAATCACTTTTGTTCCACAATGAATGTCCGGCAAAAAATAGTAAATTTCAATGCAAGCCGTTCTGAAACCAATCGGCAAATTACTCAAAATGCTTAACTCGCCGCGAAAATCACTTTTGTTCTACAATGAATGTCTGGCAAAAAATAGTAAATTTCAATGCAAGCCGTTCTGAAACCAATCGGCAAATTACTCAAAGTGCGTAACTCGCCGAGAAAAGCACTTTTGTTCCACAATGAATGCCTGGCAAAAAAATAGTAAATTTCAATGGAAGCCGTTCTGAAAAGCATCGGCAAATTACTCAAAATGCTTAACTCGGCGAGAAAATCACTTTTGTTCCACAATGAATGTCTGGCAAAAAGTAGTAAATTTCAATGCAAGCCGTTCTGAAAGCAATCGGCAAATTACTCAAAATGCTTAACTCGCCGAGAAAATCACTTTTGTTCCACAATGAATGCATGGCAAAAAATAGTAAATTTCAATGCAAGCCGTTCTGAAACCAATCGGCTAATTACTCAAAATGCTTAACTCGCCGAGAAAATCACTTTTTTCCCACAATGAATGTCTGGCAAAAAATAGTTAATTGTGATGCAAGCCGTTCTGAAAGGAATCGGCAAATTACTCAAATGCTTAACTCGCCGAGAAAATCACTTTTGTTTCACACTTAATGCCTGGCAAAAGATAGTTAATTGTGATGCAGGCCGTTCTGAAACCAATCGGCTTATTACTCAAAATGCTTCAATCGCCGAGAAAATCACTTTTTTCCCACAATGAATGCATGGCAAAAAATAGTAAATTTCAATGCAAGCCGTTCTGAAACCAATCGGCTAATTACTCAAAATGCTTAACTCGCCGAGAAAATCACTTTTTTCCCACAATGAATGTCTGGCAAAAAATAGTTAATTGTGATGCAAGCCGTTCTGAAAGGAATCGGCAAATTACTCAAATGCTTAACTCGCCGAGAAAATCACTTTTGTTTCACACTTAATGCCTGGCAAAAGATAGTTAATTGTGATGCAGGCCGTTCTGAAACCAATCGGCTTATTACTCAAAATGCTTCAATCGCCGAGAAAATCACTTTTTTCCCACAATGAATGGTTGGCAAAAAATAGTAAATTTCAATGCAAGCCGTTCTGAAACCAATCGGCGAATTACTCAAATGCTTAACTCGCCGAGAAAATCACTAATGTTTCACACTCAATGCCTGGCCAAAGATAGTTAATTGTGATGCAGGCCGTTCTGAAACCAATCGGCTTATTACTCAAAATGCTTCAATCGCCGAGAAAATCACTTTTTTCCCACAATGAATGGTTGGCAAAAAATAGTAAAGTTCAATGCAAGCCGTTCTGAAACCTATCGGAAAATTACTCAAAATGCTTAAGTCGCCGAGAAAATCACTTTTGTTCCACAATGAATGGCAGGCAAAAAATAGTAAATTTCAATGCAAGCAGTTCTGAAAGCAATCGGCAAATTACTCAAAATGCTTAACTCGCCGAGAAAATCACTTTTGTTCCACAATGAATGCCTGGCAAAAAATAGTAAATTTCAATGCAAGCCGTTCTGAAACCAATCGGCAAATTACTCAAAATGCTTAACTCGCCGAGAAAATCACTTTTGTTCCACAATGAATGGCTGGGAAAAAATAGTAAATTTCAATGCAAGCCGTTCTGAAAGCAATCGGCAAATTACTCAAAATGCTTAACTCGCCGAGAAAATCACTTTTGTTCCACAATGAATGCCTGGCAAAAAATAGTAAATTTCAATGCAAGCCGTTCTGAAACCAATCGGCTAATTACTCAAAATGCTTAACTGCCGAGAAAATCACTTGTGTTCCACAATGAATATCCGGCAAAAAATAGTAAATTTCAATTCAAGCCGTTCTGAAACCAATCGGCAAATTACTCAAAATGCTTAACTCGCCGAGAAAATCACTTTTGTTCCACAATGAATGTCTGGCAAAAAATTGTTATTTTTGATGCAAGTCGTTCTGAAACCAATCCGCAAATTACTCAAAATGCTTATCTCGCCGAGAAAATCACTTTTTTCCCACAATGAATGACTTGCAAAAAATAGTTAATTGTGATGCAAGCCGTTCTGAAACAAATCGGCAAATTACTAAAAGTGCTTAACTCGCCGAGAAAATCACTTTTGTTCCACAATGAATGTCTGGCAAAAAAAAAGTAAATTTCAATGGAAGCCGTTCTGAAAAGCATTGGCAAATTACTCAATATGCTAAACACGCCGAGAAAATCACTTTTGTTCCACAATGAATGCCTGGCAAAAAAATAGTTAATTGTGATGCAAGCCGTTCTGAAAGGAATCGGCAAATTACTCATAATGCTTCACTCGCCGAGAAAATCACTTTTGTTCCACAATGAATGTCTGGCAAAAAATAGTTAATTGTGATGCTAGCCGTTCTCAAACCAATCGGCAAATTACTCAAAATGCTTAACTCGCCGAGAAAATCACTTTTGTTCCACAATGAATGTCTGGCAAAAAATAGTAAATTTCAATGCAAGGCGTTCTGAAACCAATCGGCAAATTACTCAAAATGCTTAATTCGCCGAGAAAATCACTTTTGTTCTACAATGAATGTCTGGCAAAAAATAGTAAATTTCAATGCAAGCCGTTCTGAAACCAATCGGCAAATTACTCAAAATGCTTAACGCGCAGAGAAAATCACTTTTTTCCCACAATGAATGCCTGGCAAAAAATTGTAAATTTCAATGGAAGCCGTTCTGAAACCAATCGGCAAATTACTCAAAATGCTTAACTCGCCGAGAATATCACTTTTGTTCCACAATGAATGTCCGGCAAAAAATAGTAAATTTCAAAGCAAGCCATTCTGAAACCAATCGGCAAATTACTCAAAATGCTTAACTCGCCGAGAAAATCACTTTTGTTCTACAATGAATGTCTGGCAAAAAATAGTAAATTTCAATGCAAGCCGTTCTGAAACCAATCGGCAAATTACTCAAAGTGCTTAACTCGCCGAGAAAAACACTTTTTTTCCACAATGAATGTCTGGCAAAAAAAATAGTAACTTTCAATGGAAGCCGTTCTGAAAAGCATCGGCAAATTACTCAAAATGCTTAACTCGCCGAGAAAATCACTTTTGTTCTACAATGAATGTCTGGCAAAAAATAGTAAATTTCAATCCAAGCCGTTCTGAAACCAATCGGCAAATTACTCAAAGTGCTTAACTCGCCGAGAAAAGCACTTTTGTTCCACAATGAATGTCTGGCAAAAAATAGTCAATTGTGTTGCAAGCCGTTCTGAAAGGAATCGGCAAATTACTCAAATGCTTAACTCGCCGAGAAAATCACTTTTGTTTCACACTTAATGCCTGGCAAAAGATAGTTAATTGTGATGCAGGCCGTTCTGAAACCAATCGGCTTATTACTCAAAATGCTTCAATCGCCGAGAAAATCACTTTTGTTTCACACTGAATGCCTGGCAAATAATAGTTAATTGTGATGCAAGCCGTTCTGAAACCAATCGGCAAATTACTCAAAATGCTTAACTCGCCGAGAAGATCACTTTTGTTCCACAATGAATGGCCGGCAAAAAATAGTAAATTTCAATGCAAGCCGTTCTGAAACCAATCGGCAAATTACTCAAAATGCTTAACTCGCCGAGAAAATCACTTTTGTTCTACAATGAATGTCTGGCAAAAAATAGTAAATTTCAATGGAAGCCGTTCTGAAACCAATCGGCAAATTACTCAAAATGCTTAACTCGCCGAGAAAATCACTTTTGTTCCACAATGAATGTCCGGCAAAAAATAGTAAATTTCAATGCAAGCCGTTCTGAAACCAATCGGCAAATTACTCAAAATGCTTAACTCGCCGAGAAAATCACTTTTGTTCTACAATGAATGTCTGGCAAAAAATAGTAAATTTCAATGCAAGCCGTTCTGAAACCAATCGGCAAATTACTCAAAGTGCTTAACTCGCCGAGAAAAGCACTTTTGTTCCACAATGAATGTCTGGCAAAAAAATAGTAAATTTCAATGGAAGCCGTTCTGAAAAGCATCGGCAAATTACTCAAAATGCTTAACTCGGCGAGAAAATCACTTTTGTTCCACAATGAATGTCTGGCAAAAAGTAGTAAATTTCAATGCAAGCCGTTCTGAAACCAATCGGCTAATTACTCAAAATGCTTAACTCGCCGAGAAAATCACTTGTGTTCCACAATGAATGTCCGGCAAAAAATAGTAAATTTCAATTCAAGCCGTTCTGAAACCAATCGGCAAATTACTCAAAATGCTTAACTCGCCGAGAAAATCACTTTTGTTCCACAATGAATGGCTGGCAAAAAATAGTAAATTTCAATGCAAGCCGTTCTGAAAGCAATCGGCAAATTACTCAAAATGCTTAACTCGCCGAGAAAATCACTTTTGTTCCACAATGAATGCCTGGCAAAAAAAATAGTAAATGTCATTGGAAGCCGTTCTGAAAAGCATCGGCAAATTACTCAATATGCTTAACTCGCCGAGAAAATCACTTTTGTTCCACAATGAATGCCTGGCAAAAAATAGTTAATTGTGATGCAAGCCGTTCTGAAACCAATCGGCAAATTACTCAAAATGCTTACCTCGCCGAGAAAATCACTTTTGTTCCACAATGAATGTCTGGCAAAAAATAGTAAATTTCAATGCAAGCCGTTCTGAAACCAATCGGCAAATTACTCAAAATGCTTAACTCGCCGGGAAAATCACTTTTGTTCCACAATGAATGTCTGGCAAAAAATTGTTATTTTTGATGCAAGTCGTTCTGAAACCAATCCGCAAATTACTCAAAATGCTTATCTCGCCGAGAAAATCACTTTTTTCCCACAATGAATGACTTGCAAAAAATAGTTAATTGTGATGCAAGCCGTTCTGAAACCAATCGGCAAATTACTAAAAGTGCTTAACTCGCCGAGAAAATCACTTTTGTTCCACAATGAATGTCTGGCAAAAAAAAAGTAAATTTCAATGGAAGCCGTTCTGAAAAGCATTGGCAAATTACTCAATATGCTAAACACGCCGAGAAAATCACTTTTGTTCCACAATGAATGCCTGGCCAAAAAAATAGTTAATTGTGATGCAAGCCGTTCTGAAAGGAATCGGCAAATTACTCATAATGCTTCACTCGCCGAGAAAATCACTTTTGTTCCACAATGAATGTCTGGCAAAAAATAGTTAATTGTGATGCAAGCCGTTCTGAAACCAATCGGCAAATTACTCAAAATGCTTAACTCGCCGAGAAAATCACTTTTGTTCCACAATGAATGTCTGGCAAAAAATAGTAAATTTCAATGCAAGGCGTTCTGAAACCAATCGGCAAATTACTCAAAATGCTTAACTCGCCGAGAAAATCACTTTTGTTCTACAATGAATGTCTGGCAAAAAATAGTAAATTTCAATGCAAGCCGTTCTGAAACCAATCGGCAAATTACTCAAAATGCTTAACGCGCAGAGAAAATCACTTTTTTCCCACAATGAATGCCTGGCAAAAAATTGTAAATTTCAATGGAAGCCGTTCTGAAACCAATCGGCAAATTACTCAAAATGCTTAACTCGCCGAGAAAATCACTTTTGTTCCACAATGAATGTCCGGCAAAAAATAGTAAATTTCAATGCAAGCCATTCTGAAACCAATCGGCAAATTACTCAAAATGCTTAACTCGCCGAGAAAATCACTTTTGTTCTACAATGAATGTCTGGCAAAAAATAGTAAATTTCAATGCAAGCCGTTCTGAAACCAATCGGCAAATTACTCAAAGTGCTTAACTCGCCGAGAAAAACACTTTTTTTCCACAATGAATGTCTGGCAAAAAAAATAGTAACTTTCAATGGAAGCCGTTCTGAAAAGCATCGGCAAATTACTCAAAATGCTTAACTCGCCGAGATAATCACTTTTGTTCTACAATGAATGTCTGGCAAAAAATAGTAACCCAAGCCGTTCTGAAACCAATCGGCAAATTACTCAAAGTGCTTAACTCGCCGAGAAAAGCACTTTTGCTCCACAATGAATGTCTGTCAAAAAATAGTCAATTGAGTTGCAAGCCGTTCTGAAAGGAATCGGCAAATTACTCAAATGCTTAACTCGCCGAGAAAATCACTTTTGTTTCACACTTAATGCCTGGCAAAAGATAGTTAATTGTGATGCAGGCCGTTCTGAAACCAATCGGCTTATTACTCAAAATGCTTCAATCGCCGAGAAAATCACTTTTGTTTCACACTGAATGCCTGGCAAAAGATAGTTAATTGTGATGCAAGCCGTTCTGAAACCAATAGGCAAATTACTCAAAATGCTTAACTCGCCGAGAAGATCACTTTTGTTCCACAATGAATGGCCGGCAAAAAATAGTAAATTTCAATGCAAGCCGTTCTGAAACCAATCGGCAAATTACTCAAAATGCTTAACTCGCCGAGAAAATCACTTTTGTTCCACAATGAATGCATGGCAAAAAATAGTAAATTTCAATGCAAGCCGTTCTGAAACCAATCGGCTAATTACTCAAAATGCTTAACTCGCCGAGAAAATCACTTTTTTCCCACAATGAATGTCTGGCAAAAAATAGTTAATTGTGATGCAAGCCGTTCTGAAAGGAATCGGCAAATTACTCAAATGCTTAACTCGCCGAGAAAATCACTTTTGTTTCACACTTAATGCCTGGCAAAAGATAGTTAATTGTGATGCAGGCCGTTCTGAAACCAATCGGCTTATTACTCAAAATGCTTCAATTGCCGAGAAAATCATTTTTTTCCCACAATGAATGGTTGGCAAAAAATAGTAAAGTTCAATGCAAGCCGTTCTGAAACCAATCGGCAAATTACTCAAAATGCTTAAGTCGCCGAGAAAATCACTTTTGTTCCACAATGAATGGCAGGCAAAAAATAGTAAATTTCAATCCAAGCCGTTCTGAAAGCAATCGGGAAATTACTCAAAATGCTTAACTCGCCGAGAAAATCACTTTTGTTCCACAATGAATGCCTGGCAAAAAATAGTAAATTTCAATGCAAGCCGTTCTGAAACCAATCGGCAAATTACTCAAAATGCTTAACTCGCCGAGAAAATCACTTTTGTTCCACAATGAATGGCTGGGAAAAAATAGTAAATTTCAATGCAAGCCGTTCTGAAAGCAATCGGCAAATTACTCAAAATGCTTAACTCGCCGAGAAAATCACTTTTGTTCCACAATGAATGTCCGGCAAAAAATAGTAAATTTCAATGCAAGCCGTTCTGAAACCAATCGGCAAATTACTCAAAATGCTTAACTCGCCGAGAAAATCACTTTTGTTCTACAATGAATGTCTGGCAAAAAATAGTAAATTTCAATGCAAGCCGTTCTGAAACCAATCGGCAAATTACTCAAAGTGCTTAACTCGCCGAGAAAAGCACTTTTGTTCCACAATTTATGTCTGTCAAAAAACAGTAAATTTCAATGCAAGCCGCTCTGAAACCAATCGGCAAATTACTCAAAATGCTTAACTCGCCGAGAAAATCACTTTTGTTCCACAATGAATGTCCGGCAAAAAATAGTAAATTTCAATGCAAGTCGTTCTGAAACCAATCGGCAAATTACTCAAAATGCTTAACGCGCAGAGAAAATCACTTTTTTCCCACAATGAATGCCTGGCAAAAAATAGTTAATTTTGATGCAAGCCGTTCTGAAACCAATCGGCAAATTACTCAAATGCTTAACTCGCCGAGAAAATCACTTTTGTTTCACACTGAATGCCACGCAAAAGATAGTTAATTGTGATGCAGGCCGTTCTGAAACCAATCGGCTTATTACTCAAAATGCTTCAATCGCCGAGAAAATCACTTTTTTCCCACAATGAATGGTTGGCAAAAAATAGTAAAGTTCAATGCAAGAGGTTCTGAAACTAATCGGCAAATATCTCAAGATGCTTAACTCGCCGAGAAATTCACTTTTTTTCCACAATGAATGTCAGGCAAAAAATAGTAAATTTCAATGCAAGCCGTTCTGAAACCAATCGGCAAATTACTCAAAGTGCTTGACTCGCCGAGGAAAGCACTTTTGTTCCACAATGAATGCCTGGCAAAAAAATAGTAAATTTCAATGGAAGCCGTTCTGAAAAGCATCGGCAAATTACTCAAAATGCTTAACTCGGCGAGAAAATCACTTTTTTCCCACAATGAATGTCCGGCAAAAAATAGTAAATTTCAATGCAAGCCGTTCTGAAACCAATCGGCATATTACTCAAAATGCTTAACTCGCCGAGAAAATCACTTTTGTTCCACAATGAATGTCTGGCAAAAAGTAGTAAATTTCAATGCAAGCCGTTCTGAAAGCAATCGGCAAATTACTCAAAATGCTTAACTCGCCAAGAAAATCACTTTTGTTCCACAATTAATGCATGGCAAAAAATAGTAAATTTCAATGCAAGCCGTTCTGAAACCAATCGGCTAATTACTCAAAATGCTTAACTCGCCGAGAAAATCACTTTTTTCCCACAATGAATGTCTGGCAAAAAGTAGTAAATTTCAATGCAAGCCGTTCTGAAAGCAATCGGCAAATTACTCAAATAGCTTAACTCGCCGAGAAAATCACTTTTGTTCCACAATGAATGCATGGCAAAAAACAGTAAATTTCAATGCAAGCCGTTCTGAAACCAATCGGCTAATTACTCAAAATGCTTTACTCGCCGAGAAAATCACTTTTTTCCCACAATCAATGTCTGGCAAAAAATAGTTAATTTTGATGCAAGCCGTTCTGAAACCAATCGGCAAATTACTCAAATGCTTAACTCGCCGAGAAAATCACTTTTGTTTCACACTGAATGCCTGGCAAAAGATAGTTAATTGTGATGCAGGCCGTTCTGAAACCAATCGGCTTATTACTCAAAATGCTTCAATCGCCGAGAAAATCACTTTTTTCCCACAATGAATGGTTGGCAAAAAATAGTAAAGTTCAATGCAAGACGTTCTGAAACTATTCGGCAAATATCTCAAGATGCTTAACTCGCCGAGAAATTCACTTTTTTTCCAAATTGAATGTCTGGCAAAAAATAGTTAATTTTGATGCAAGCCGTTCTGAAACCAATCGGTAAATTACTCAAAATGCTAAACTCGCCGAGAAAATCACTTTTGTTTCACACTGAATGCCTGGCAAAAAATAGTTAATTGTGATGCAAGCCGTTCTGAAACCAATCGGCAAATTACTCAAAATGCTGAACTCGCCGAGAAGATCACTTTTGTTCCACAATGAATGTCTGGCAAAAAATAGTTAATTGTGATGCAAGCCGTTCTGAAACCAATCGGCAAATTACTCAAAATGCTTAACTCGCCGAGAAAATCACTTTTGTTCCACAATGAATGTCTGGCAAAAAATAATAAATTTCAATGCAAGCCGTTCTGAAACCAATCGGCAAATTACTCAAAGTGCTTAACTCGCCGAGAAAAGCACTTTTGTTCCACAATGAATGTCTGGCAAAAAAATAGTAAATTTCAATGGAAGCCGTTCTGAAAAGCATCGGCAAATTACTCAATATGCTGAACTCGCCGAGAAAATCACTTTTGTTCCACAATGAATGCCTGGCAAAAAATAGTTAATTGTGATGCAAGCCGTTCTGAAACCAATCGGCAAATTACTGATAATGCTTAACTCGCCGAGAAAAATCACTTTTGCTCCACAATGAATGCATGGCAAAAAATAGTAAATTTCAATGCAAGCCGTTCTGAAACCAATCGGCTAAATACTCAAAATGCTTAACTCGCCGAGAAAATCACTTTTTTCCCACAATGAATGTCTGGCAAAAAATAGTTAATTTTGATGCAAACCGTTCTGAAACCAATCGGCAAATTACTCAAATGCTTAACTCGCCGAGAAAATCACTTTTGTTTCACACTGAATGCCTGGCAAAAGATAGTTAATTGTGATGCAGGCCGTTCTGAAACCAATCGGCAAATTACTCAAAATGCTTAACTCGCCAAGAAAATCACTTTTGTTCCACAATGAATGCCTGGCAAAAAATAGTAAATTTCAATGCAAGTCGTTCTGAAACCAATCGGCAAATTACTCAAAATGCTTAACTCGCCGAGAAAATCACTTTTGTTCCACAATGAATGCATGGCAAAAAATAGTAAATTTCAATGCAAGCCGTTCTGAAACCAATCGGCGAAATACTCAAAATGCTTAACTCGCCGAGAAAATCACTTTTTTCCCACAATGACTGTCTGGCAAAAAATAGTTAATTTTGATGCAAGCCGTTCTGAAACCAATCGGCAAATTACTCAAAATGCTTAACTCGCCGAGAAAATCACTTTTGTTCCACAATGAATGGCCGGCAAAAAATAGTAAATTTCAATGCAAGCCGTTCTGACCAATCGGCAAATTACTCAAACTGCTTAACTCGCCGAGAAAATCACTTTTGTTCCACAATGAATGTCTGGCAAAAAATAATAAATTTCAATGCAAGCCGTTCTGAAACCAATCGGCAAATTACTCAAAGTGCTTAACTCGCCGAGAAAAGCACTTTTGTTCCACAATGAATGTCTGGCAAAAAAATAGTAAATTTCAATGGAAGCCGTTCTGAAAAGCATCGGCAAATTACTCAATATGCTGAACTCGCCGAGAAAATCACTTTTGTTCCACAATGAATGCCTGGCAAAAAATAGTCAATTGTGATGCAAGCCGTTCTGAAACCAATCGGCAAATTACTGATAATGCTTAACTCGCCGAGAAAAATCACTTTTGCTCCACAATGAATGCATGGCAAAAAATAGTAAATTTCAATGCAAGCCGTTCTGAAACCAATCGGCTAAATACTCAAAATGCTTAACTCGCCGAGAAAATCACTTTTTTCCCACAATGAATGTCTGGCAAAAAATAGTTAATTTTGATGCAAGCCGTTCTGAAACCAATCGGCAAATTACTCAAATGCTTAACTCGCCGAGAAAATCACTTTTGTTTCACACTGAATGCCTGGCAAAAGATAGTTAATTTTGATGCAAGCCGTTCTGAAACCAATCGGCAAATTACTCAAAATGCTTAACTCGCCGAGAAAATCACTTTTTTCCCCACAATGAATGGCCGGCAAAAAATAGTAAATTTCAATGCAAGCCGTTCTGACCAATCGGCAAATTACTCAAACTGCTTAACTCGCCGAGAAAATCACTTTTGTTCCACAATGAATGTCTGGCAAAAAATAATAAATTTCAATGCAAGCCGTTCTGAAACCAATCGGCAAATTACTCAAAGTGCTTAACTCGCCGAGAAAAGCACTTTTGTTCCACAATGAATGTCTGGCAAAAAAATAGTAAATTTCAATGGAAGCCGTTCTGAAAAGCATCGGCAAATTACTCAATATGCTGAACTCGCCGAGAAAATCACTTTTGTTCCACAATGAATGCCTGGCAAAAAATAGTCAATTGTGATGCAAGCCGTTCTGAAACCAATCGGCAAATTACTGATAATGCTTAACTCGCCGAGAAAAATCACTTTTGCTCCACAATGAATGCATGGCAAAAAATAGTAAATTTCAATGCAAGCCGTTCTGAAACCAATCGGCTAAATACTCAAAATGCTTAACTCGCCGAGAAAATCACTTTTTTCCCACAATGAATGTCTGGCAAAAAATAGTTAATTTTGATGCAAGCCGTTCTGAAACCAATCGGCAAATTACTCAAATGCTTAACTCGCCGAGAAAATCACTTTTGTTTCACACTGAATGCCTGGCAAAAAATAGTTAATTGTGATGCAAGCCGTTCTGAAACCAATCGGCAAATTACTCAAAATGCTTAACTCTGCGAGAAAATCACTTTTTTCCCCACAATGAATGTCTGGCAAAAAACCGTAATGTTCAATGCAAGCCGTTCAGAAACCAATCGGCAAATTACTCAAAATGCTGAACTCGCCGAGAAGATCACTTTTGTTCCACAATGAATGTCCGGCAAAAAATAGTAAATTTCAATGCAAGCCGTTCTGAAACCAATCGGCAAATTACTCAAAATGCTTAACTCGCCGAGAAAATCACTTTTGTTCCACAATGAATGTCTGGCAAAAAATAGTAAATTTCAATGCAAGCCGTTCTGAAACCAATCGGCAAATTACTCAAATGCTTAACTCGCCGAGGAAATCACTTTTGTTTCACACTGAATGCCTGGCAAAAGATAGTTAATTGTGATGCAGGCCGTTCTGAAACCAATCGGCTAATTACTCAAAATGCTTCAATCGCCGAGAAAATCACTTTTTTCCCCACAATGAATGGTTGGCAAAAAATAGTAAAGTTCAATGCAAGACGTTCTGAAACTAATCGGCAAATATCTCAAGATGCTTAACTCGCCGATAAATTCACTTTTTTTCCAAATTGAATGTCTGGCAAAAAATAGTTAATTTTGATGCAAGCCGTTCTTAAACCAATCGGTAAATTACTCAAAATGCTTAACTCGCCGAGAAAATCACTTTTGTTTCACACTGAATGCCTGGCAAAAAATAGTTAATTGTGATGCAAGCCGTTCTGAAACCAATCGGCAAATTACTCAAAATGCTTAACTCTGCGAGAAAATCACTTTTTTCCCCACAATGAATGTCTGGCAAAAAACCGTAATGTTCAATGCAAGCCGTTCAGAAACCAATCGGCAAATTACTCAAAATGCTGAACTCGCCGAGAAGATCACTTTTGTTCCACAATGAATGTCCGGCAAAAAATAGTAAATTTCAATGCAAGCCGTTCTGAAACCAATCGGCAAATTACTCAAAATGCTTAACTCGCCGAGAAAATCACTTTTGTTCCACAATGAATGTCTGGCAAAAAATAGTAAATTTCAATGCAAGCCGTTCTGAAACCAATCGGCAAATTACTCAAAGTGCTTAACTCGCCGAGAAAAGCACTTTTGTTCCACAATGAATGCATGGCAAAAAATAGTAAATTTCAATGCAAGCCGTTCTGGAACCAATCGGCTAATTACTCAAAATGCTTAACTCGCCGAGAAAATCACTTTTTTCCCCACAATGAATGTCTGGCAAAAAATAGTTAATTTTGATGCAAACCGTTCTGAAACCAATCGGCAAATTACTCAAATGCTTAACTCGCCGAGTAAATCACTTTTGTTTCACACTGAATGCCTGGCAAAAGATAGTTAATTGTGATGCAGGCCGTTCTGAAACCAATCGGCTAATTACTCAAAATGCTTCAATCGCCGAGAAAATCACTTTTTTCCCACAATGAATGGTTGGCAAAAAATAGTAAAATTCAATGCAAGACGTTCTGAAACTAATCGGCAAATATCTCAAGATGCTTAACTCGCCGAGAAATTCACTTTTTTCCAAATTGAATGTCTGGCAAAAAATAGTTAATTTTGATGCAAGCCGTCCTGAAACCAATCGGTAATTTACTCAAAATGCTTAACTCGCCGAGAAAATCACTTTTGTTTCACACTGAATGCCTGGCAAAAAATAGTTAATTGTGATGCAAGCCGTTCTGAAACCAATCGGCAAATCACTCAAAATGCTTAACTCGCCGAGAAAATCACTTTTGTTTTACACTGAATTCCTGGCAAAAAATAGTAAATTTCAATGCAAGCCGTTCTGAAAGCAATCGGCAAATTACTCAAAATGCTTAACTCGCCAAGAAAATCACTTTTGTTCCACAATGAATGCCTGGCAAAAAATAGTAAATTTCAATGCAAGTCGTTCTGAAACCAATCGGCAAATTACTCAAAATGCTTAACTCGCCGAGAAAATCACTTTTGTTCCACAATGAATGCATGGCAAAAAATAGTAAATTTCAATGCAAGCCGTTCTGAAACCAATCGGCGAAATACTCAAACTGCTTAACTCGCCGAGAAAATCACTTTTTTCCCACAATGACTGTCTGGCAAAAAATAGTTAATTTTGATGCAAGCCGTTCTGAAACCAATCGGCAAATTACTCAAAATGCTTAACTCGCCGAGAAAATCACTTTTGTTCCACAATGAATGTCCGGCAAAAAATAGTAAATTTCATTGCAAGCCGTTCTGACCAATCGGCAAATTACTCAAACTGCTTAACTCGCCGAGAAAATCACTTTTGTTCTACAATGAATGTCTGGCAAAAAATAGTAAATTTCAATGCAAGCCGTTCTGAAACCAATCGGCAAATTACTCAAAATGCTTCAATCGCCGAGAAAATCACTTTTTTCCCACAATGAATGGTTGGCAAAAAATAGTAAAGTTCAATGCAAGCCGTTCTGAAACCAATCGGCAAATTACTCAAAATGCTTAACTCGCCGAGAAAATCACTTTTGTTCCACAATGAATGGCTGGCAAAAAATAGTAAATTTCAATGCAAGCCGTTCTGAAACCAATCGGCAAATTACTCAAAATGCTTAACGCGCAGTGAAAATCACTTTTTTCCCACAATGAATGCCTGGCAAAAAATTGTAAATTTCAATGGAAGCCGTTCTGAAACCAATCGGCAAATTACTCAAAATGCTTAACTCGCCGAGAAAATCACTTTTGTTCTACAATGAATGTCTGGCAAAAAATAGTAAATTTCAATGCAAGCCGTTCTGAAACCAATCGGCAAATTACTCAAAATGCTTAACGCGCAGAGAAAATCACTTTTTTCCCACAATGAATGCCTGGCAAAAAATTGTAAATTTCAATGGAAGCCGTTCTGAAACCAATCGGCAAATTACTCAAAATGCTTAACTCGCCGAGAAAATCACTTTTGTTCTACAATGAATGTCTGGCAAAAAATAGTAAATTTCAATGCAAGCCATTCTGAAACCAATCGGCAAATTGCTCAAAGTGCTTAACTCGCCGAGAAAAGCACTTTTTTTCCACAATGAATGTCTGGCAAAAAAAATAGTAACTTTCAATGGAAGCCGTTCTGAAAAGCATCGGCAAATTACTCAATATGTTTAACCCGCCGAGAAAATCACTTTTGTTGCACAATGAATGCCTGGCAATAAATAGTTAATTGTGATGCAAGCCGTTCTGAAACCAATCGGCAAATTACTCAAAATGCTTAACTCGCCGAGAAAATCACTTTTGTTTCACAATGAATTGCTGGCAGAAAATAGTTCATTTCAATGCGAGACGTTCTGAAACCAATCGGCTTATTACTCAAAATGCTTCAATCGCCGAGAAAATCACTTTTTTACCACAATGAATGGTTGGCAAAAAATAGTAAAGTTCAATGCAAGCCGTTCTGAAACCAATCGGCAAATTACTCAAAATGCTTAACTCGCCGAGAAAAGCACTTTTTTTCCACAATGAATGTCTGGCAAAAAAAATAGTAACTTTCAATGGAAGCCGTTCTGAAAAGCATCGGCAAATTACTCAATATGTTTAACTCGCCGAGAAAATGACTTTTGTTGCACAATGAATGCCTGGCAATAAATAGTTAATTGTGATGCAAGCCGTTCTGAAACCAATCGGCAAATTACTCAAAATGCTTAACTCGCCGAGAAAATCACTTTTGTTTCACAATGAATTGCTGGCACAAAATAGTTCATTTCAATGCGAGACGTTCTGAAACCAATCGGCTTATTACTCAAAATGCTTCAATCGCCGAGAAAATCACTTTTGTACCACAATGAATGGTTGGCAAAAAATAGTAAAGTTCAATGCAAGCCGTTCTGAAACCAATCGGCAAATTACTCAAAATGCTTAACTCGCCGAGAAAATCACTTTTGTTCCACAATGAATGCCTGGCAAAAAATAGTAAATTTCAATGCAAGCCGTTCTGAAACCAATCGGCTAATTACTCAAAATGCTTAACTCGCCGAGAAAATCACTTTTGTTCCACAATGAATGTCCGGCAAAAAATAGTAAATTTCAATGCAAGCCGTTCTGAAACCAATCGGCAAATTACTCAAAGTGCTTAACTCGCCGAGAAAATCACTTTTGTTCCACAATGAATGCCTGGCAAAAAATAGTTAATTGTGATGCAAGCCGTTCTGAAACCAATCGGCAAATTACTCAAATGCTTAACTCGCCGAGAAAATCACTTTTGTTTCACACTGAATGCCTGGCAAAAGATAGTTAATTGTGATGCAGGCCGTTCTGAAACCAATCGGCTTATTACTCAAAATGCTTCAATCGCCGAGAAAGTCACTTTTTTCCCACAATGAATGGTTGGCAAAAAATAGTAAAGTTCAATGCAAGACGTTCTGAAACTAATCGGCAAATATCTCAAGATGCTTAACTCGCCGAGAAATTCACTTTTTTTCCAAATTGAATGTCTGGCAAAAAATAGTTAATTTTGATGCAAGCCGTTCTGAAACCAATCGGTAAATTACTCAAAATGCTTAACTCGCCGAGAAAATCACTTTTGTTTCACACTGAATGCCTGGCAAAAAATAGTTAATTGTGATGCAAGCCGTTCCGAAACCAATCGGCAAGTTACTCAAAGTGCTTAACTCGCCGAGAAAAGCACTTTTTGTCCACAATGAATGTCTGGCAAAAAAAATAGTAACTTTCAATGGAAGCCGTTCTGAAAAGCATCGGCAAATTACTCAATATGTTTAACTCGCCGAGAAAATCACTTTTGTTGCACAATGAATGCCTGGCAATAAATAGTTAATTGTGATGCAAGCCGTTCTGAAACCAATCGGCAAATTACTGAAAATGCTTAACTCGCCGAGAAAATCACTTTTGTTCCACAATGAATGCCTGGCAAAAAATAGTTAATTGTGATGCAAGCCGTTCTGAAACCAATCGGCAAATTACTCAAAATGCTTAACTCGCCGAGAAAATCACTTTTGTTTCACAATGAATTGCTGGCAGAAAATAGTTCATTTCAATGCGAGACGTTCTGAAACCAATCGGCAAATTACTCAAAATGCTTCAATCGCCGAGAAAATCACTTTTTTCCCACAATGAATGGTTGGCAAAAAATAGTAAATTTCAATGCAAGCCGTTCTGAAACCAATCGGCAAATTACTCAAAATGCTTAACTCGCCGAGAAAATCACTTTTGTTCCACAATGAATGGCTGGCAAAAAATAGTAAATTTCAATGCAAGCCGTTCTGAAAGCAATCGGCAAATTACTCAAAATGCTTAACTCGCCGAGAAAATCACTTTTGTTCCACAATGAATGCCTGGCAAAAAATAGTAAATTTCAATGCAAGCCGTTCTGAAACCAATCGGCTAATTACTCAAAATGCTTAACTCGCCGAGAAAATCACTTTTGTTCCACAATGAATGTCCGGCAAAAAATAGTAAATTTCAATGCAAGCCGTTCTGAAACCAATCGGCAAATTACTCAAAATGCTTAACTCGCCGAGAAAATCAGTTTTGTTCCACAATGAATGTCTGGCAAAAAGTAGTAAATTTCAATGCAAGCCGTTCTGAAACAATCGGCAAATTACTCAAAATGCTTAACTCGCCGAGAAAATCACTTTTGTTTCACACTTAATGCCTGGCAAAAGATAGTTAATTGTGATGCAGGCCGTTCTGAAACCAATCGGCTTATTACTCAAAATGCTTCAATTGCCGAGAAAATCATTTTTTTCCCACAATGAATGGTTGGCAAAAAATAGTAAAGTTCAATGCAAGCCGTTCTGAAACCAATCGGCAAATTACTCAAAATGCTTAAGTCGCCGAGAAAATCACTTTTGTTCCACAATGAATGGCAGGCAAAAAATAGTAAATTTCAATGCAAGCCGTTCTGAAAGCAATCGGGAAATTACTCAAAATGCTTAACTCGCCGAGAAAATCACTTTTGTTCCACAATGAATGCCTGGCAAAAAATAGTAAATTTCAATGCAAGCCGTTCTGAAACCAATCGGCAAATTACTCAAAATGCTTAACTCGCCGAGAAAATCACTTTTGTTCCACAATGAATGGCTGGGAAAAAATAGTAAATTTCAATGCAAGCCGTTCTGAAAGCAATCGGCAAATTACTCAAAATGCTTAACTCGCCGAGAAAATCACTTTTGTTCCACAATGAATGTCCGGCAAAAAATAGTAAATTTCAATGCAAGCCGTTCTGAAACCAATCGGCAAATTACTCAAAATGCTTAACTCGCCGAGAAAATCACTTTTGTTCTACAATGAATGTCTGGCAAAAAATAGTAAATTTCAATGCAAGCCGTTCTGAAACCAATCGGCAAATTACTCAAAGTGCTTAACTCGCCGAGAAAAGCACTTTTGTTCCACAATTTATGTCTGTCAAAAAACAGTAAATTTCAATGCAAGCCGCTCTGAAACCAATCGGCAAATTACTCAAAATGCTTAACTCGCCGAGAAAATCACTTTTGTTCCACAATGAATGTCCGGCAAAAAATAGTAAATTTCAATGCAAGTCGTTCTGAAACCAATCGGCAAATTACTCAAAATGCTTAACGCGCAGAGAAAATCACTTTTTTCCCACAATGAATGCCTGGCAAAAAATAGTTAATTTTGATGCAAGCCGTTCTGAAACCAATCGGCAAATTACTCAAATGCTTAACTCGCCGAGAAAATCACTTTTGTTTCACACTGAATGCCACGCAAAAGATAGTTAATTGTGATGCAGGCCGTTCTGAAACCAATCGGCTTATTACTCAAAATGCTTCAATCGCCGAGAAAATCACTTTTTTCCCACAATGAATGGTTGGCAAAAAATAGTAAAGTTCAATGCAAGAGGTTCTGAAACTAATCGGCAAATATCTCAAGATGCTTAACTCGCCGAGAAATTCACTTTTTTTCCACAATGAATGTCAGGCAAAAAATAGTAAATTTCAATGCAAGCCGTTCTGAAACCAATCGGCAAATTACTCAAAGTGCTTGACTCGCCGAGGAAAGCACTTTTGTTCCACAATGAATGCCTGGCAAAAAAATAGTAAATTTCAATGGAAGCCGTTCTGAAAAGCATCGGCAAATTACTCAAAATGCTTAACTCGGCGAGAAAATCACTTTTTTCCCACAATGAATGTCCGGCAAAAAATATTAAATTTCAATGCAAGCCGTTCTGAAACCAATCGGCATATTACTCAAAATGCTTAACTCGCCGAGAAAATCACTTTTGTTCCACAATGAATGTCTGGCAAAAAGTAGTAAATTTCAATGCAAGCCGTTCTGAAAGCAATCGGCAAATTACTCAAAATGCTTAACTCGCCAAGAAAATCACTTTTGTTCCACAATTAATGCATGGCAAAAAATAGTAAATTTCAATGCAAGCCGTTCTGAAACCAATCGGCTAATTACTCAAAATGCTTAACTCGCCGAGAAAATCACTTTTTTCCCACAATGAATGTCTGGCAAAAAGTAGTAAATTTCAATGCAAGCCGTTCTGAAAGCAATCGGCAAATTACTCAAATAGCTTAACTCGCCGAGAAAATCACTTTTGTTCCACAATGAATGCATGGCAAAAAACAGTAAATTTCAATGCAAGCCGTTCTGAAACCAATCGGCTAATTACTCAAAATGCTTTACTCGCCGAGAAAATCACTTTTTTCCCACAATCAATGTCTGGCAAAAAATAGTTAATTTTGATGCAAGCCGTTCTGAAACCAATCGGCAAATTACTCAAATGCTTAACTCGCCGAGAAAATCACTTTTGTTTCACACTGAATGCCTGGCAAAAGATAGTTAATTGTGATGCAGGCCGTTCTGAAACCAATCGGCTTATTACTCAAAATGCTTCAATCGCCGAGAAAATCACTTTTTTCCCACAATGAATGGTTGGCAAAAAATAGTAAAGTTCAATGCAAGACGTTCTGAAACTATTCGGCAAATATCTCAAGATGCTTAACTCGCCGAGAAATTCACTTTTTTTCCAAATTGAATGTCTGGCAAAAAATAGTTAATTTTGATGCAAGCCGTTCTGAAACCAATCGGTAAATTACTCAAAATGCTAAACTCGCCGAGAAAATCACTTTTGTTTCACACTGAATGCCTGGCAAAAAATAGTTAATTGTGATGCAAGCCGTTCTGAAACCAATCGGCAAATTACTCAAAATGCTGAACTCGCCGAGAAGATCACTTTTGTTCCACAATGAATGTCTGGCAAAAAATAGTTAATTGTGATGCAAGCCGTTCTGAAACCAATCGGCAAATTACTCAAAATGCTTAACTCGCCGAGAAAATCACTTTTGTTCCACAATGAATGTCTGGCAAAAAATAATAAATTTCAATGCAAGCCGTTCTGAAACCAATCGGCAAATTACTCAAAGTGCTTAACTCGCCGAGAAAAGCACTTTTGTTCCACAATGAATGTCTGGCAAAAAAATAGTAAATTTCAATGGAAGCCGTTCTGAAAAGCATCGGCAAATTACTCAATATGCTGAACTCGCCGAGAAAATCACTTTTGTTCCACAATGAATGCCTGGCAAAAAATAGTTAATTGTGATGCAAGCCGTTCTGAAACCAATCGGCAAATTACTGATAATGCTTAACTCGCCGAGAAAAATCACTTTTGCTCCACAATGAATGCATGGCAAAAAATAGTAAATTTCAATGCAAGCCGTTCTGAAACCAATCGGCTAAATACTCAAAATGCTTAACTCGCCGAGAAAATCACTTTTTTCCCACAATGAATGTCTGGCAAAAAATAGTTAATTTTGATGCAAACCGTTCTGAAACCAATCGGCAAATTACTCAAATGCTTAACTCGCCGAGAAAATCACTTTTGTTTCACACTGAATGCCTGGCAAAAGATAGTTAATTGTGATGCAGGCCGTTCTGAAACCAATCGGCAAATTACTCAAAATGCTTAACTCGCCAAGAAAATCACTTTTGTTCCACAATGAATGCCTGGCAAAAAATAGCAAATTTCAATGCAAGTCGTTCTGAAACCAATCGGCAAATTACTCAAAATGCTTAACTCGCCGAGAAAATCACTTTTGTTCCACAATGAATGCATGGCAAAAAATAGTAAATTTCAATGCAAGCCGTTCTGAAACCAATCGGCGAAATACTCAAAATGCTTAACTCGCCGAGAAAATCACTTTTTTCCCACAATGACTGTCTGGCAAAAAATAGTTAATTTTGATGCAAGCCGTTCTGAAACCAATCGGCAAATTACTCAAAATGCTTAACTCGCCGAGAAAATCACTTTTGTTCCACAATGAATGGCCGGCAAAAAATAGTAAATTTCAATGCAAGCCGTTCTGACCAATCGGCAAATTACTCAAACTGCTTAACTCGCCGAGAAAATCACTTTTGTTCCACAATGAATGTCTGGCAAAAAATAATAAATTTCAATGCAAGCCGTTCTGAAACCAATCGGCAAATTACTCAAAGTGCTTAACTCGCCGAGAAAAGCACTTTTGTTCCACAATGAATGTCTGGCAAAAAAATAGTAAATTTCAATGGAAGCCGTTCTGAAAAGCATCGGCAAATTACTCAATATGCTGAACTCGCCGAGAAAATCACTTTTGTTCCACAATGAATGCCTGGCAAAAAATAGTCAATTGTGATGCAAGCCGTTCTGAAACCAATCGGCAAATTACTGATAATGCTTAACTCGCCGAGAAAAATCACTTTTGCTCCACAATGAATGCATGGCAAAAAATAGTAAATTTCAATGCAAGCCGTTCTGAAACCAATCGGCTAAATACTCAAAATGCTTAACTCGCCGAGAAAATCACTTTTTTCCCACAATGAATGTCTGGCAAAAAATAGTTAATTTTGATGCAAGCCGTTCTGAAACCAATCGGCAAATTACTCAAATGCTTAACTCGCCGAGAAAATCACTTTTGTTTCACACTGAATGCCTGGCAAAAGATAGTTAATTTTGATGCAAGCCGTTCTGAAACCAATCGGCAAATTACTCAAAATGCTTAACTCGCCGAGAAAATCACTTTTTTCCCCACAATGAATGGCCGGCAAAAAATAGTAAATTTCAATGCAAGCCGTTCTGACCAATCGGCAAATTACTCAAACTGCTTAACTCGCCGAGAAAATCACTTTTGTTCCACAATGAATGTCTGGCAAAAAATAATAAATTTCAATGCAAGCCGTTCTGAAACCAATCGGCAAATTACTCAAAATGCTTAACTCGCCGAGAAAATCACTTTTTTCCCCACAATGAATGGCCGGCAAAAAATAGTAAATTTCAATGCAAGCCGTTCTGACCAATCGGCAAATTACTCAAACTGCTTAACTCGCCGAGAAAAGCACTTTTGTTCCACAATGAATGTCTGGCAAAAAAATAGTAAATTTCAATGGAAGCCGTTCTGAAAAGCATCGGCAAATTACTCAATATGCTGAACTCGCCGAGAAAATCACTTTTGTTCCACAATGAATGCCTGGCAAAAAATAGTCAATTGTGATGCAAGCCGTTCTGAAACCAATCGGCAAATTACTGATAATGCTTAACTCGCCGAGAAAAATCACTTTTGCTCCACAATGAATGCATGGCAAAAAATAGTAAATTTCAATGCAAGCCGTTCTGAAACCAATCGGCTAAATACTCAAAATGCTTAACTCGCCGAGAAAATCACTTTTTTCCCACAATGAATGTCTGGCAAAAAATAGTTAATTTTGATGCAAGCCGTTCTGAAACCAATCGGCAAATTACTCAAATGCTTAACTCGCCGAGAAAATCACTTTTGTTTCACACTGAATGCCTGGCAAAAAATAGTTAATTGTGATGCAAGCCGTTCTGAAACCAATCGGCAAATTACTCAAAATGCTTAACTCTGCGAGAAAATCACTTTTTTCCCCACAATGAATGTCTGGCAAAAAACCGTAATGTTCAATGCAAGCCGTTCAGAAACCAATCGGCAAATTACTCAAAATGCTGAACTCGCCGAGAAGATCACTTTTGTTCCACAATGAATGTCCGGCAAAAAATAGTAAATTTCAATGCAAGCCGTTCTGAAACCAATCGGCAAATTACTCAAAATGCTTAACTCGCCGAGAAAATCACTTTTGTTCCACAATGAATGTCTGGCAAAAAATAGTAAATTTCAATGCAAGCCGTTCTGAAACCAATCGGCAAATTACTCAAAGTGCTTAACTCGCCGAGAAAAGCACTTTTGTTCCACAATGAATGCATGGCAAAAAATAGTAAATTTCAATGCAAGCCGTTCTGGAACCAATCGGCTAATTACTCAAAATGCTTAACTCGCCGAGAAAATCACTTTTTTCCCCACAATGAATGTCTGGCAAAAAATAGTTAATTTTGATGCAAACCGTTCTGAAACCAATCGGCAAATTACTCAAATGCTTAACTCGCCGAGGAAATCACTTTTGTTTCACACTGAATGCCTGGCAAAAGATAGTTAATTGTGATGCAGGCCGTTCTGAAACCAATCGGCTAATTACTCAAAATGCTTCAATCGCCGAGAAAATCACTTTTTTCCCCACAATGAATGGTTGGCAAAAAATAGTAAAGTTCAATGCAAGACGTTCTGAAACTAATCGGCAAATATCTCAAGATGCTTAACTCGCCGATAAATTCACTTTTTTTCCAAATTGAATGTCTGGCAAAAAATAGTTAATTTTGATGCAAGCCGTTCTTAAACCAATCGGTAAATTACTCAAAATGCTTAACTCGCCGAGAAAATCACTTTTGTTTCACACTGAATGCCTGGCAAAAAATAGTTAATTGTGATGCAAGCCGTTCTGAAACCAATCGGCAAATTACTCAAAATGCTTAACTCTGCGAGAAAATCACTTTTTTCCCCACAATGAATGTCTGGCAAAAAACCGTAATGTTCAATGCAAGCCGTTCAGAAACCAATCGGCAAATTACTCAAAATGCTGAACTCGCCGAGAAGATCACTTTTGTTCCACAATGAATGTCCGGCAAAAAATAGTAAATTTCAATGCAAGCCGTTCTGAAACCAATCGGCAAATTACTCAAAATGCTTAACTCGCCGAGAAAATCACTTTTGTTCCACAATGAATGTCTGGCAAAAAATAGTAAATTTCAATGCAAGCCGTTCTGAAACCAATCGGCAAATTACTCAAAGTGCTTAACTCGCCGAGAAAAGCACTTTGGTTCCACAATGAATGCATGGCAAAAAATAGTAAATTTCAATGCAAGCCGTTCTGGAACCAATCGGCTAATTACTCAAAATGCTTAACTCGCCGAGAAAATCACTTTTTTCCCCACAATGAATGTCTGGCAAAAAATAGTTAATTTTGATGCAAACCGTTCTGAAACCAATCGGCAAATTACTCAAATGCTTAACTCGCCGAGTAAATCACTTTTGTTTCACACTGAATGCCTGGCAAAAGATAGTTAATTGTGATGCAGGCCGTTCTGAAACCAATCGGCTAATTACTCAAAATGCTTCAATCGCCGAGAAAATCACTTTTTTCCCACAATGAATGGTTGGCAAAAAATAGTAAAATTCAATGCAAGACGTTCTGAAACTAATCGGCAAATATCTCAAGATGCTTAACTCGCCGAGAAATTCACTTTTTTCCAAATTGAATGTCTGGCAAAAAATAGTTAATTTTGATGCAAGCCGTCCTGAAACCAATCGGTAATTTACTCAAAATGCTTAACTCGCCGAGAAAATCACTTTTGTTTCACACTGAATGCCTGGCAAAAAATAGTTAATTGTGATGCAAGCCGTTCTGAAACCAATCGGCAAATCACTCAAAATGCTTAACTCGCCGAGAAAATCACTTTTGTTTTACACTGAATTCCTGGCAAAAAATAGTAAATTTCAATGCAAGCCGTTCTGAAAGCAATCGGCAAATTACTCAAAATGCTTAACTCGCCAAGAAAATCACTTTTGTTCCACAATGAATGCCTGGCAAAAAATAGTAAATTTCAATGCAAGTCGTTCTGAAACCAATCGGCAAATTACTCAAAATGCTTAACTCGCCGAGAAAATCACTTTTGTTCCACAATGAATGCATGGCAAAAAATAGTAAATTTCAATGCAAGCCGTTCTGAAACCAATCGGCGAAATACTCAAACTGCTTAACTCGCCGAGAAAATCACTTTTTTCCCACAATGACTGTCTGGCAAAAAATAGTTAATTTTGATGCAAGCCGTTCTGAAACCAATCGGCAAATTACTCAAAATGCTTAACTCGCCGAGAAAATCACTTTTGTTCCACAATGAATGTCCGGCAAAAAATAGTAAATTTCATTGCAAGCCGTTCTGACCAATCGGCAAATTACTCAAACTGCTTAACTCGCCGAGAAAATCACTTTTGTTCTACAATGAATGTCTGGCAAAAAATAGTAAATTTCAATGCAAGCCGTTCTGAAACCAATCGGCAAATTACTCAAAATGCTTCAATCGCCGAGAAAATCACTTTTTTCCCACAATGAATGGTTGGCAAAAAATAGTAAAGTTCAATGCAAGCCGTTCTGAAACCAATCGGCAAATTACTCAAAATGCTTAACTCGCCGAGAAAATCACTTTTGTTCCACAATGAATGGCTGGCAAAAAATAGTAAATTTCAATGCAAGCCGTTCTGAAACCAATCGGCAAATTACTCAAAATGCTTAACGCGCAGTGAAAATCACTTTTTTCCCACAATGAATGCCTGGCAAAAAATTGTAAATTTCAATGGAAGCCGTTCTGAAACC
Organism: Scyliorhinus torazame; assembly: GCF_047496885.1. Classification (NCBI taxonomy): domain Eukaryota; kingdom Metazoa; phylum Chordata; class Chondrichthyes; order Carcharhiniformes; family Scyliorhinidae; genus Scyliorhinus; species Scyliorhinus torazame. The sequence continues at coordinate 366,203 of NW_027307791.1, forward strand.
AATCGGCAAATTACTCAAAATGCTTAACTCGCCGAGAAAATCACTTTTGTTCTACAATGAATGTCTGGCAAAAAATAGTAAATTTCAATGCAAGCCGTTCTGAAACCAATCGGCAAATTACTCAAAATGCTTAACGCGCAGAGAAAATCACTTTTTTCCCACAATGAATGCCTGGCAAAAAATTGTAAATTTCAATGGAAGCCGTTCTGAAACCAATCGGCAAATTACTCAAAATGCTTAACTCGCCGAGAAAATCACTTTTGTTCTACAATGAATGTCTGGCAAAAAATAGTAAATTTCAATGCAAGCCATTCTGAAACCAATCGGCAAATTGCTCAAAGTGCTTAACTCGCCGAGAAAAGCACTTTTTTTCCACAATGAATGTCTGGCAAAAAAAATAGTAACTTTCAATGGAAGCCGTTCTGAAAAGCATCGGCAAATTACTCAAAATGCTTAACTCGGCGAGAAAATCACTTTTGTTCCACAATGAATGTCTGGCAAAAAGTAGTAAATTTCAATGCAAGCCGTTCTGAAAGCAATCGGCAAATTACTCAAAATGCTTAACTCGCCGAGAAAATCACTTTTGTTTCACAATGAATTGCTGGCAGAAAATAGTTCATTTCAATGCGAGACGTTCTGAAACCAATCGGCTTATTACTCAAAATGCTTCAATCGCCGAGAAAATCACTTTTTTACCACAATGAATGGTTGGCTAAAATAGTAAAGTTCAATGCAAGCCGTTCTGAAACCAATCGGCAAATTACTCAAAATGCTTAACTCGCCGAGAAAAGCACTTTTTTTCCACAATGAATGTCTGGCAAAAAAAATAGTAACTTTCAATGGAAGCCGTTCTGAAAAGCATCGGCAAATTACTCAATATGTTTAACTCGCCGAGAAAATCACTTTTGTTGCACAATGAATGCCTGGCAATAAATAGTTAATTGTGATGCAAGCCGTTCTGAAACCAATCGGCAAATTACTCAAAATGCTTAACTCGCCGAGAAAATCACTTTTGTTTCACAATGAATTGCTGGCACAAAATAGTTCATTTCAATGCGAGACGTTCTGAAACCAATCGGCTTATTACTCAAAATGCTTCAATCGCCGAGAAAATCACTTTTGTACCACAATGAATGGTTGGCAAAAAATAGTAAAGTTCAATGCAAGCCGTTCTGAAACCAATCGGCAAATTACTCAAAATGCTTAACTCGCCGAGAAAATCACTTTTGTTCCACAATGAATGCCTGGCAAAAAATAGTAAATTTCAATGCAAGCCGTTCTGAAACCAATCGGCTAATTACTCAAAATGCTTAACTCGCCGAGAAAATCACTTTTGTTCCACAATGAATGTCCGGCAAAAAATAGTAAATTTCAATGCAAGCCGTTCTGAAACCAATCGGCAAATTACTCAAAGTGCTTAACTCGCCGAGAAAATCACTTTTGTTCCACAATGAATGCCTGGCAAAAAATAGTTAATTGTGATGCAAGCCGTTCTGAAACCAATCGGCAAATTACTCAAATGCTTAACTCGCCGAGAAAATCACTTTTGTTTCACACTGAATGCCTGGCAAAAGATAGTTAATTGTGATGCAGGCCGTTCTGAAACCAATCGGCTTATTACTCAAAATGCTTCAATCGCCGAGAAAGTCACTTTTTTCCCACAATGAATGGTTGGCAAAAAATAGTAAAGTTCAATGCAAGACGTTCTGAAACTAATCGGCAAATATCTCAAGATGCTTAACTCGCCGAGCAATTCACTTTTTTTCCAAATTGAATGTCTGGCAAAAAATAGTTAATTTTGATGCAAGCCGTTCTGAAACCAATCGGTAAATTACTCAAAATGCTTAACTCGCCGAGAAAATCACTTTTGTTTCACACTGAATGCCTGGCAAAAAATAGTTAATTGTGATGCAAGCCGTTCCGAAACCAATCGGCAAGTTACTCAAAGTGCTTAACTCGCCGAGAAAAGCACTTTTTGTCCACAATGAATGTCTGGCAAAAAAAATAGTAACTTTCAATGGAAGCCGTTCTGAAAAGCATCGGCAAATTACTCAATATGTTTAACTCGCCGAGAAAATCACTTTTGTTGCACAATGAATGCCTGGCAATAAATAGTTAATTGTGATGCAAGCCGTTCTGAAACCAATCGGCAAATTACTGAAAATGCTTAACTCGCCGAGAAAATCACTTTTGTTCCACAATGAATGCCTGGCAAAAAATAGTTAATTGTGATGCAAGCCGTTCTGAAACCAATCGGCAAATTACTCAAAATGCTTAACTCGCCGAGAAAATCACTTTTGTTTCACAATGAATTGCTGGCAGAAAATAGTTCATTTCAATGCGAGACGTTCTGAAACCAATCGGCAAATTACTCAAAATGCTTCAATCGCCGAGAAAATCACTTTTTTCCCACAATGAATGGTTGGCAAAAAATAGTAAATTTCAATGCAAGCCGTTCTGAAACCAATCGGCAAATTACTCAAAATGCTTAACTCGCCGAGAAAATCACTTTTGTTCCACAATGAATGGCTGGCAAAAAATAGTAAATTTCAATGCAAGCCGTTCTGAAAGCAATCGGCAAATTACTCAAAATGCTTAACTCGCCGAGAAAATCACTTTTGTTCCACAATGAATGCCTGGCAAAAAATAGTAAATTTCAATGCAAGCCGTTCTGAAACCAATCGGCTAATTACTCAAAATGCTTAACTCGCCGAGAAAATCACTTTTGTTCCACAATGAATGTCCGGCAAAAAATAGTAAATTTCAATGCAAGCCGTTCTGAAACCAATCGGCAAATTACTCAAAATGCTTAACTCGCCGAGAAAATCAGTTTTGTTCCACAATGAATGTCTGGCAAAAAGTAGTAAATTTCAATGCAAGCCGTTCTGAAACAATCGGCAAATTACTCAAAATGCTTCAATCGCCGAGAAAGTCACTTTTTTCCCACAATGAATGGTTGGCAAAAAATAGTAAAGTTCAATGCAAGACGTTCTGAAACTAATCGGCAAATATCTCAAGATGCTTAACTCGCCGAGAAATTCACTTTTTTTCCAAATTGAATGTCTGGCAAAAAATAGTTAATTTTGATGCAAGCCGTTCTGAAACCAATCGGTAAATTACTCAAAATGCTTAACTCGCCGAGAAAATCACTTTTGTTTCACACTGAATGCCTGGCAAAAAATAGTTAATTGTGATGCAAGCCGTTCCGAAACCAATCGGCAAGTTACTCAAAGTGCTTAACTCGCCGAGAAAAGCACTTTTTGTCCACAATGAATGTCTGGCAAAAAAAATAGTAACTTTCAATGGAAGCCGTTCTGAAAAGCATCGGCAAATTACTCAATATGTTTAACTCGCCGAGAAAATCACTTTTGTTGCACAATGAATGTCTGGCAATAAATAGTTAATTGTGATGCAAGCCGTTCTGAAACCAATCGGCAAATTACTGAAAATGCTTAACTCGCCGAGAAAATCACTTTTGTTCCACAATGAATGCCTGGCAAAAAATAGTAAATTTCAATGCAAGCCGTTCTGAAACCAATCGGCTAATTACTCAAAATGCTTAACTCGCCGAGAAAATCACTTGTGTTCCACAATGAATGTCCAGCAAAAAATAGTAAATTTCAATTCAAGCCGTTCTGAAACCAATCGGCAAATTACTCAAAATGCTTAACTCGCCGAGAAAATCACTTTTGTTCCACAATGAATGTCTGGCAAAAAATAGTAAATTTCAAAGCAAGCCGTTCTGAAACCAATCGGCTAATTACTCAAAATGCTTAACTCGCCGAGAAAATCACTTTTTTCCCACAATGAATGTCTGGCAAAAAAATAGTTAATTTTGATGCAAGCCGTTCTGAAACCAATCGGCAAATTGTTCAAAATGCTTAACTCGCCGAGAAAATCACTTTTGTTTCACACTGAATGCCTGGCAAAAGATAGTTAATTGTGATGCAAGCCGGTCTGAAACCAATCGGCAAATTTCTCTAAATGCTTAACTCGCCGAGAAAATCACTTTTTTCCCACAATGAATGTCTGGCAAAAAACAGTAAATTTCAATGCAAGCCGGTCTGAAACCAATCGGCAAATTACTCAAAATGCTTAACTCGCCGAGAAAAACACTTTTTTCCCACAATGAATGTCTGGCGAAAACTAGTTAATTGTGATGCAGGCCGTTCTGAAACCAATCGGCTTATTACTCAAAATGCTTCAATCGCCGAGAAATTCACTTTTTTCCCACAGTGAATGGTTGGCAAAAAATAGTAAAGTTCAATGCAAGCCGTTCTGAAACCAATCGGCAAATTACTCAAAATGCTTAACTCGCCGAGAAAATCACTTTTGTTCCACAATGAATGCCTGGCAAAAAATAGTAAATTTCAATGCAAGCCGTTCTGAAACCAATCGGCAAATTACTCAAAATGCTTAACTCGCCGAGAAAATCACTTTTGTTCCACAATGAATGGCTGGGAAAAAATAGTAAATTTCAATGCAAGCCGTTCTGAAAGCAATCGGCAAATTACTCAAAATGCTTAACTCGCCGAGAAAATCACTTTTGTTCCACAATGAATGCCTGGCAAAAAATAGTAAATTTCAATGCAAGCCGTTCTGAAACCAATCGGCTAATTACTCAAAATGCTTAACTCGCCGAGAAAATCACTTTTTTCCCACAATGAATGTCTGGCAAAAAAATAGTTAATTTTGATGCAAGCCGTTCTGAAACCAATCGGCAAATTGTTCAAAATGCTTAACTCGCCGAGAAAATCACTTTTGTTTCACACTGAATGCCTGGCAAAAGATAGTTAATTGTGATGCAAGCCGGTCTGAAACCAATCGGCTTATTACTCAAAATGCTTCAATCGCCGAGAAATTCACTTTTTTCCCACAGTGAATGGTTGGCAAAAAATAGTAAAGTTCAATGCAAGCCGTTCTGAAACCAATCGGCAAATTACTCAAAATGCTTAACTCGGCGAGAAAATCACTTTTTTCCCACCATGAATGTCTGGCAAAAAACAATAAATTTGAATGCAAGCCGTTCTGAAACCAATCGGCAAATTACTCACAATGCTTAACTCGCCGAGAAAATCACTTTTGTTCCACAATGAATCTCCGGCAAAAAATAGTAAATTTCAATGCAAGCCGTTCTGAAACCAATCGGCAAATTACTCAAAATGCTTCAATCGCCGAGAAAATCGCTTGTTTCCCACAATGAATGGTTGGCAAAAAATAGTAAAGTTCAATGCAAGCCGTTCTGAAACCAATCGGCAAATTACTCAAAATGCTTAACTCGCCGAGAAAATCACTTTTGTTCCACATTGAATGGCTGGCAAAAAATAGTAAATTGCAATGCAAGCCGTTCTGAAACCAATCGGCAAATTACTCAAAATGCTTAACTCGCCGAGAAAATCACCTTTGTTCCACAATGAATGCCTGGCAAAAAATAGTAAATTTCAATGCAAGCCGTTCTGAAACCAATCGGCTAATTACTCAAAATGCTTAACTCGCCGAGAAAATCATTCTTGTTCCACAATGAATGTCTGGCAAAAAGTAGTAAATTTCAATGCAAGCCGTTCTGAAAGCAATCGGTAAATTACTCAAAATGCTTAACTCGCCGAGAAAATCACTTTTGTTCCACAATGAATGCCTGGCAAAAAATAGTAAATTTCAATGCAAGCCGTTCTGAAACCAATCGGCGAATTACTCAAAATGCTTAACTCGCCGAGAAAATCACTTTTTTCCCACAATGAATGTCTGGCAAAAAATAGTTAATTTTGATGCAAGCCGTTCTGAAACCAATCGGCAAATTACTCAAATGCTTAACTCGCCGAGAAAATCACTTTTGTTTCACACTCAATGCCTGGCAAAAGATAGTTAATTGTGTTGCAAGCCGTTCTGAAACCAATCGGCAAATTACTCAAAATGCTTAACTCGCCGAGAAAATCACTTTTTTCCCACAATGAATGTCTGGCCAAAACTAGTTAATTGTGATGCAGGCCGTTCTGAAACCAATCGGCTTATTACTGAAAATGCTTCAATCGCCGAGAAAATCACTTTTTTCCCACAATGAATGGTTGGCAAAAAATAGTAAAGTTCAATGCAAGCCGTTCTGAAACCAATCGGCAAATTACTCAAAATGCTTAAGTCGCCGAGAAAATCACTTTTGTTGCACAATGAATGGCAGGCAAAAAATAGTTAATTGTGATGCAAGCCGGTCTGAAACCAATCGGCAAATTTCTCAAAATGCTTAACTCGCCGAGAAAATCACTTTTTTCCCACAATGAATGTCTGGCAAAAAACAGTAAATTTCAATGCAAGCCGTTCTGAAACCAATCGGCAAATTACTCAAAATGCTTAACTCGCCGAGAAAATCACTTTTTTCCCACAATGAATGTCTGGCAAAAACTAGTTAATTGTGATGCAGGCCGTTCTGAAACCAATCGGCTTATTACTCAAAATGCTTCAATCGCCGAGAAAATCACTTTTTTTCCCACAATGAATGGTTGGCAAAAAATAGTAAAGTTCAATGCAAGCCGTTCTGAAACCAATCGGCAAATTACTCAAAATGCTTAAGTCGCCGAGAAAATCACTTTTGTTCCACAATGAATGGCAGGCAAAAAATAGTAAATTTCAATGCAAGCCGTTCTGAAAGCAATGGGCAAATTACTCAAAATGCTTAACTCGCCGAGAAAATCACTTTTGTTCCACAATGAATGCCTGGCAAAAAATAGTAAATTTCAATGCAAGCCGTTCTGAAACCAATCGGCAAATTACTCACAATGCTTAACTCGCCGAGAAAATCACTTTTGTTCCACAATGAATGGCTGGGAAAAAATAGTAAATTTCAATGCAAGCCGTTCTGAAAGCAATCGGCAAATTACTCAAAATGCTTAACTCGCCGAGAAAATCACTTTTGTTCCACAATGAATGCCTGGCAAAAAATAGTAAATTTCAATGCAAGCCGTTCTGAAACCAATCGGCTTATTACTCAAAATGCTTCAATCGCCGAGAAATTCACTTTTTTCCCACAGTGAATGGTTGGCAAAAAATAGTAAAGTTCAATGCAAGCCGTTCTGAAACCAATCGGCAAATTACTCAAAATGCTTAACTCGGCGAGAAAATCACTTTTTTCCCACCATGAATGTCTGGCAAAAAACAATAAATTTGAATGCAAGCCGTTCTGAAACCAATCGGCAAATTACTCACAATGCTTAACTCGCCGAGAAAATCACTTTTGTTCCACAATGAATCTCCGGCAAAAAATAGTAAATTTCAATGCAAGCCGTTCTGAAACCAATCGGCAAATTACTCAAAATGCTTCAATCGCCGAGAAAATCGCTTGTTTCCCACAATGAATGGTTGGCAAAAAATAGTAAAGTTCAATGCAAGCCGTTCTGAAACCAATCGGCAAATTACTCAAAATGCTTAACTCGCCGAGAAAATCACTTTTGTTCCACATTGAATGGCTGGCAAAAAATAGTAAATTGCAATGCAAGCCGTTCTGAAACCAATCGGCAAATTACTCAAAATGCTTAACTCGCCGAGAAAATCACCTTTGTTCCACAATGAATGCCTGGCAAAAAATAGTAAATTTCAATGCAAGCCGTTCTGAAACCAATCGGCTAATTACTCAAAATGCTTAACTCGCCGAGAAAATCATTCTTGTTCCACAATGAATGTCTGGCAAAAAGTAGTAAATTTCAATGCAAGCCGTTCTGAAAGCAATCGGTAAATTACTCAAAATGCTTAACTCGCCGAGAAAATCACTTTTGTTCCACAATGAATGCCTGGCAAAAAATAGTAAATTTCAATGCAAGCCGTTCTGAAACCAATCGGCGAATTACTCAAAATGCTTAACTCGCCGAGAAAATCACTTTTTTCCCACAATGAATGTCTGGCAAAAAATAGTTAATTTTGATGCAAGCCGTTCTGAAACCAATCGGCAAATTACTCAAATGCTTAACTCGCCGAGAAAATCACTTTTGTTTCACACTCAATGCCTGGCAAAAGATAGTTAATTGTGTTGCAAGCCGTTCTGAAACCAATCGGCAAATTACTCAAAATGCTTAACTCGCCGAGAAAATCACTTTTTTCCCACAATGAATGTCTGGCCAAAACTAGTTAATTGTGATGCAGGCCGTTCTGAAACCAATCGGCTTATTACTGAAAATGCTTCAATCGCCGAGAAAATCACTTTTTTCCCACAATGAATGGTTGGCAAAAAATAGTAAAGTTCAATGCAAGCCGTTCTGAAACCAATCGGCAAATTACTCAAAATGCTTAAGTCGCCGAGAAAATCACTTTTGTTGCACAATGAATGGCAGGCAAAAAATAGTAAATTTCAATGCAAGCCGTTCTGAAAGCAATCGGCAAATTACTCAAAATGCTTAACTCGCCGAGAAAATCACTTTTGTTCCACAATGAATAACTGGCAAAAAATAGTAAATTTCAATGCAAGCCGTTCTGAAACCAATCGGCAAATTACTCAAAATGCTTAACTCGCCGAGAAAATCACTTTTGTTCGACAATGAATGGCTGGGAAAAAATAGTAAATTGCAAAGCAAGCCGTTCTGAAAGCAATCGGCAAATTACTCAAAATGCTTAACTCGCCGAGAAAATCACTTGTGTTCCACAATGAATGTCCGGCAAAAAATAGTAAATTTCAATTCAAGCCGTTCTGAAACCAATCGGCAAATTACTCAAAATGCTTAACTCGCCGAGAAAATCACTTTTGTTCCACAATGAATGCCTGGCAAAAAATCGTAAATTTCAAAGCAAGCCGTTCTGAAACCAATCGGCTAATTACTCAAAATGCTTAACTCGCCGAGAAAATCACTTTTTTCCCACAATGAATGTCTGGCAAAAAAATAGTTAATTTTGATGCAAGCCGTTCTGAAACCAATCGGCAAATTATTCAAAATGCTTAACTCGCCGAGAAAATCACTTTTGTTTCACACTGAATGCCTGGCAAAAGATAGTTAATTGTGATGCAAGCCGGTCTGAAACCAATCGGCAAATTTCTCAAAATGCTTAACTCGCCGAGAAAATCACTTTTTTCCCACAATGAATGTCTGGCAAAAAACAGTAAATTTCAATGCAAGCCGTTCTGAAACCAATCGGCAAATTACTCAAAATGCTTAACTCGCCGAGAAAATCACTTTTTTCCCACAATGAATGTCTGGCAAAAACTAGTTAATTGTGATGCAGGCCGTTCTGAAATCAATCGGCTTATTACTCAAAATGCTTCAATCGCCGAGAAAATCACTTTTTTTCCCACAATGAATGGTTGGCAAAAAATAGTAAAGTTCAATGCAAGCCGTTCTGAAACCAATCGGCAAATTACTCAAAATGCTTAAGTCGCCGAGAAAATCACTTTTGTTCCACAATGAATGGCAGGCAAAAAATAGTAAATTTCAATGCAAGCCGTTCTGAAAGCAATGGGCAAATTACTCAAAATGCTTAACTCGCCGAGAAAATCACTTTTGTTCCACAATGAATGCCTGGCAAAAAATAGTAAATTTCAATGCAAGCCGTTCTGAAACCAATCGGCAAATTACTCACAATGCTTAACTCGCCGAGAAAATCACTTTTGTTCCACAATGAATGGCTGGGAAAAAATAGTAAATTTCAATGCAAGCCGTTCTGAAAGCAATCGGCAAATTACTCAAAATGCTTAACTCGCCGAGAAAATCACTTTTGTTCCACAATGAATGCCTGGCAAAAAATAGTAAATTTCAATGCAAGCCGTTCTGAAACCAATCGGCTAATTACTCAAAATGCTTAACTCGCCGAGAAAATCACTTGTGTTCCACAATGAATGTCCAGCAAAAAATAGTAAATTTCAATTCAAGCCGTTCTGAAACCAATCGGCAAATTACTCAAAATGCTTAACTCGCCGAGAAAATCACTTTTGTTCCACAATGAATGTCTGGCAAAAAATAGTAAATTTCAATTCAAGCCGTTCTGAAACCAATCGGCAAATTACTCAAAATGCTTAACTCGCCGAGAAAATCACTTTTGTTTCACACTGAATGCCTGGCAAAAGATAGTTAATTGTGATGCAAGCCGGTCTGAAAGCAATCGGCAAATTTCTCAAAATGCTTAACTCGCCGAGAAAATCACTTTTTTGCCACAATGAATGTCTGGCAAAAAACAGTAAATTTCAATGCAAGCCGTTCTGAAACCAATCGGCAAATTACTCAAAATGCTTAACTCGCCGAGAAAAACACTTTTTTCCCACAATGAATGTCTGGCAAAAACTAGTTAATTGTGATGCAGGCCGTTCTGAAACCAATCGGCTTATTACTCAAAATGCTTCAATCGCCGAGAAATTCACTTTTTTCCCACAGTGAATGGTTGGCAAAAAATAGTAAAGTTCAATGCAAGCCGTTCTGAAACCAATCGGGAAATTACTCAAAATGCTTAACTCGGCGAGAAAATCACTTTTTTCCCACCATGAATGTCTGGCAAAAAACAATAAATTTGAATGCAAGCCGTTCTGAAACCAATCGGCAAATTACTCACAATGCTTAACTCGCCGAGAAAATCACTTTTGTTCCACAATGAATGCCTGGCAAAAAATAGTAAATTTCAATGCAAGCCGTTCTGAAACCAATCGGCGAATTACTCAAAATGCTTAACTCGCCGAGAAAATCACTTTTTTCCACAATGAATGTCTGGCAAAAAATAGTTAATTTTGATGCAAGCCGTTCTGAAACCAATCGGCAAATTACTCAAATGCTTAACTCGCCGAGAAAATCACTTTTGTTTCACACTCAATGCCTGGCAAAAGATAGTTAATTGTGTTGCAAGCCGTTCTGAAACCAATCGGCAAATTACTCAAAATGCTTAACTCGCCGAGAAAATCACTTTTTTCCCACAATGAATGTCTGGCAAAAACTAGTTAATTGTGATGCAGGCCGTTCTGAAACCTATCGGCTTATTACTCAAAATGCTTCAATCGCCGAGAAAATCACTTTTATCCCACAATGAATGGTTGGCAAAAAATAGTAAAGTTCAATGCAAGCCGTTCTGAAACCAATCGGCAAATTACTCAAAATGCTTAAGTCGCCGAGAAAATCACTTTTGTTCCACAATGAATGGCAGGCAAAAAATAGTAAATTTCAATGCAAGCCGTTCTGAAAGCAATCGGCAAATTACTCAAAATGCTTAACTCGCCGAGAAAATCACTTTTGTTCCACAATGAATGCCTGGCAAAAAATAGTAAATTTCAATGCAAGCCGTTCTGAAACCAATCGGCAAATTACTCAAAATGCTTAACTCGCCGAGAAAATCACTTTTGTTCCACAATGAATGGCTGGGAAAAAATAGTAAATTTCAATGCAAGCCGTTCTGAAAGCAATCGGCAAATTACTCAAAATGCTTAACTCGCCGAGAAAATCACTTTTGTTCCACAATGAATGCCTGGCAAAAAATAGTAAATTTCAATGCAAGCCGTTCTGAAACCAATCGGCTAATTACTCAAAATGCTTAACTCGCCGAGAAAATCACTTGTGTTCCACAATGAATGTCCAGCAAAAAATAGTAAATTTCAATTCAAGCCGTTCTGAAACCAATCGGCAAATTACTCAAAATGCTTAACTCGCCGAGAAAATCATTTTGTTCCACAATGAATGTCTGGCAAAAAATAGTAAATTTCAAAGCAAGCCGTTCTGAAACCAATCGGCTAATTACTCAAAATGCTTAACTCGCCGAGAAAATCACTTTTTTCCCACAATGAATGTCTGGCAAAAAAATAGTTAATTTTGATGCAAGCCGTTCTGAAACCAATCGGCAAATTGTTCAAAATGCTTAACTCGCCGAGAAAATCACTTTTGTTTCACACTGAATGCCTGGCAAAAGATAGTTAATTGTGATGCAAGCCGGTCTGAAACCAATCGGCAAATTTCTCTAAATGCTTAACTCGCCGAGAAAATCACTTTTTTCCCACAATGAATGTCTGGCAAAAAACAGTAAATTTCAATGCAAGCCGTTCTGAAATCAATCGGCAAATTACTCAAAATGCTTAACTCGCCGAGAAAAACACTTTTTTCCCACAATGAATGTCTGGCAAAAACTAGTTAATTGTGATGCAGGCCGTTCTGAAACCAATCGGCTTATTACTCAAAATGCTTCAATCGCCGAGAAATTCACTTTTTTCCCACAGTGAATGGTTGGCAAAAAATAGTAAAGTTCAATGCAAGCCGTTCTGAAACCAATCGGCAAATTACTCAAAATGCTTAACTCGGCGAGAAAATCACTTTTTTCCCACCATGAATGTCTGGCAAAAAACAATAAATTTGAATGCAAGCCGTTCTGAAACCAATCGGCAAATTACTCACAATGCTTAACTCGCCGAGAAAATCACTTTTGTTCCACAATGAATCTCCGGCAAAAAATAGTAAATTTCAATGCAAGCCGTTCTGAAACCAATCGGCAAATTACTCAAAATGCTTCAATCGCCGAGAAAATCGCTTGTTTCCCACAATGAATGGTTGGCAAAAAATAGTAAAGTTCAATGCAAGCCGTTCTGAAACCAATCGGCAAATTACTCAAAATGCTTAACTCGCCGAGAAAATCACTTTTGTTCCACATTGAAAGGCTGGCAAAAAATAGTAAATTGCAATGCAAGCCGTTCTGAAACCAATCGGCAAATTACTCAAAATGCTTAACTCGCCGAGAAAATCACCTTTGTTCCACAATGAATGCCTGGCAAAAAATAGTAAATTTCAATGCAAGCCGTTCTGAAACCAATCGGCTAATTACTCAAAATGCTTAACTCGCCGAGAAAATCATTCTTGTTCCACAATGAATGTCTGGCAAAAAGTAGTAAATTTCAATGCAAGCCGTTCTGAAAGCAATCGGTAAATTACTCAAAATGCTTAACTCGCCGAGAAAATCACTTTTGTTCCACAATGAATGCCTGGCAAAAAATAGTAAATTTCAATGCAAGCCGTTCTGAAACCAATCGGCGAATTACTCAAAATGCTTAACTCGCCGAGAAAATCACTTTTTTCCCACAATGAATGTCTGGCAAAAAATAGTTAATTTTGATGCAAGCCGTTCTGAAACCAATCGGCAAATTACTCAAATGCTTAACTCGCCGAGAAAATCACTTTTGTTTCACACTCAATGCCTGGCAAAAGATAGTTAATTGTGTTGCAAGCCGTTCTGAAACCAATCGGCAAATTACTCAAAATGCTTAACTCGCCGAGAAAATCACTTTTTTCCCACAATGAATGTCTGGCAAAAACTAGTTAATTGTGATGCAGGCCGTTCTGAAACCAATCGGCTTATTACTGAAAATGCTTCAATCGCCGAGAAAATCACTTTTTTCCCACAATGAATGGTTGGCAAAAAATAGTAAAGTTCAATGCAAGCCGTTCTGAAACCAATCGGCAAATTACTCAAAATGCTTAAGTCGCCGAGAAAATCACTTTTGTTGCACAATGAATGGCAGGCAAAAAATAGTAAATTTCAATGCAAGCCGTTCTGAAAGCAATCGGCAAATTACTCAAAATGCTTAACTCGCCGAGAAAATCACTTTTGTTCCACAATGAATAACTGGCAAAAAATAGTAAATTTCAATGCAAGCCGTTCTGAAACCAATCGGCAAATTACTCAAAATGCTTAACTCGCCGAGAAAATCACTTTTGTTCGACAATGAATGGCTGGGAAAAAATAGTAAATTGCAAAGCAAGCCGTTCTGAAAGCAATCGGCAAATTACTCAAAATGCTTAACTCGCCGAGAAAATCACTTTTGTTCCACAATGAATGAATGGCAAAAAATAGTAAATTTCAATGCAAGCCGTTCTGAAACCAATCGGCTAATTACTCAAAATGCTTAACTCGCCGAGAAAATCACTTGTGTTCCACAATGAATGTCCGGCAAAACATAGTAAATTTCAATTCAAGCCGTTCTGAAACCAATCGGCAAATTACTCAAAATGCTTAACTCGCCGAGAAAATCACTTTTGTTCCACAATGAATGCCTGGCAAAAAATCGTAAACTTCAAAGCAAGCCGTTCTGAAACCAATCGGCTAATTACTCAAAATGCTTAACTCGCCGAGAAAATCACTTTTTTCCCACAATGAATGCCTGGCAAAAAAATAGTTAATTTTGATGCAAGCTGTTCTGAAACCAATCGGCAAATTATTCAAAATGCTTAACTCGCCGAGAAAATCACTTTTGTTTCAAACTGAATGCCTGGCAAAAGATAGTTAATTGTGATGCAAGCCGGTCTGAAACCAATCGGCAAATTTCTCAAAATGCTTAACTCGCCGAGAAAATCACTTTTTTCCCACAATGAATGTCTGGCAAAAAACAGTAAATTTCAATGCAAGCCGTTCTGAAACCAATCGGCAAATTACTCAAAATGCTTAACTCGCCGAGAAAATCACTTTTTTCCCACAATGAATGTCTGGCAAAAACTAGTTAATTGTGATGCAGGCCGTTCTGAAACCAATCGGCTTATTACTCAAAATGCTTCAATCGCCGAGAAAATCACTTTTTTTCCCACAATGAATGGTTGGCAAAAAATAGTAAAGTTCAATGCAAGCCGTTCTGAAACCAATCGGCAAATTACTCAAAATGCTTAAGTCGCCGAGAAAATCACTTTTGTTCCACAATGAATGGCAGGCAAAAAATAGTAAATTTCAATGCAAGCCGTTCTGAAAGCAATCGGCAAATTACTCAAAATGCTTAACTCGCCGAGAAAATCACTTTTGTTCCACAATGAATGCCTGGCAAAAAATAGTAAATTTCAATGCAAGCCGTTCTGAAACCAATCGGCAAATTACTCACAATGCTTAACTCGCCGAGAAAATCACTTTTGTTCCACAATGAATGGCTGGGAAAAAATAGTAAATTTCAATGCAAGCCGTTCTGAAAGCAATCGGCAAATTACTCAAAATGCTTAACTCGCCGAGAAAATCACTTTTGTTCCACAATGAATGCCTGGCAAAAAATAGTAAATTTCAATGCAAGCCGTTCTGAAACCAATCGGCTAATTACTCAAAATGCTTAACTCGCCGAGAAAATCACTTGTGTTCCACAATGAATGTCCAGCAAAAAATAGTAAATTTCAATTCAAGCCGTTCTGAAACCAATCGGCAAATTACTCAAAATGCTTAACTCGCCGAGAAAATCACTTTTGTTCCACAATGAATGTCTGGCAAAAAATAGTAAATTTCAATTCAAGCCGTTCTGAAACCAATCGGCAAATTACTCAAAATCCTTAACTCGCCGAGAAAATCACTTTTGTTCGACAATGAATGGCTGGGAAAAAATAGTAAATTGCAAAGCAAGCCGTTCTGAAAGCAATCGGCAAATTACTCAAAATGCTTAACTCGCCGAGAAAATCACTTTTGTTCCACAATGAATGAATGGCAAAAAATAGTAAATTTCAATGCAAGCCGTTCTGAAACCAATCGGCTAATTACTCAAAATGCTTAACTCGCCGAGAAAATCACTTGTGTTCCACAATGAATGTCCGGCAAAAAATAGTAAATTTCAATTCAAGCCGTTCTGAAACCAATCGGCAAATTACTCAAAATGCTTAACTCGCCGAGAAAATCACTTTTGTTCCACAATGAATGCCTGGCAAAAAATCGTAAATTTCAAAGCAAGCCGTTCTGAAACCAATCGGCTAATTACTCAAAATGCTTAACTCGCCGAGAAAATCACTTTTTTCCCACAATGAATGTCTGGCAAAAAAATAGTTAATTTTGATGCAAGCCGTTCTGAAACCAATCGGCAAATTATTCAAAATGCTTAACTCGCCGAGAAAATCACTTTTGTTTCACACTGAATGCCTGGCAAAAGATAGTTAATTGTGATGCAAGCCGGTCTGAAACCAATCGGCAAATTTCTCAAAATGCTTAACTCGCCGAGAAAATCACTTTTTTCCCACAATGAATGTCTGGCAAAAAACAGTAAATTTCAATGCAAGCCGTTCTGAAACCAATCGGCAAATTACTCAAAATGCTTAACTCGCCGAGAAAATCACTTTTTTCCCACAATGAATGTCTGGCAAAAACTAGTTAATTGTGATGCAGGCCGTTCTGAAACCAATCGGCTTATTACTCAAAATGCTTCAATCGCCGAGAAAATCACTTTTTTTCCCACAATGAATGGTTGGCAAAAAATAGTAAAGTTCAATGCAAGCCGTTCTGAAACCAATCGGCAAATTACTCAAAATGCTTAAGTCGCCGAGAAAATCACTTTTGTTCCACAATGAATGGCAGGCAAAAAATAGTAAATTTCAATGCAAGCCGTTCTGAAAGCAATCGGCAAATTACTCAAAATGCTTAACTCGCCGAGAAAATCACTTTTGTTCCACAATGAATGCCTGGCAAAAAATAGTAAATTTCAATGCAAGCCGTTCTGAAACCAATCGGCAAATTACTCACAATGCTTAACTCGCCGAGAAAATCACTTTTGTTCCACAATGAATGGCTGGGAAAAAATAGTAAATTTCAATGCAAGCCGTTCTGAAAGCAATCGGCAAATTACTCAAAATGCTTAACTCGCCGAGAAAATCACTTTTGTTCCACAATGAATGCCTGGCAAAAAATAGTAAATTTCAATGCAAGCCGTTCTGAAACCAATCGGCTAATTACTCAAAATGCTTAACTCGCCGAGAAAATCACTTGTGTTCCACAATGAATGTCCAGCAAAAAATAGTAAATTTCAATTCAAGCCGTTCTGAAACCAATCGGCAAATTACTCAAAATGCTTAACTCGCCGAGAAAATCACTTTTGTTCCACAATGAATGTCTGGCAAAAAATAGTAAATTTCAATTCAAGCCGTTCTGAAACCAATCGGCAAATTACTCAAAATCCTTAACTCGCCGAGAAAATCACTTTTGTTTCACACTGAATGCCTGGCAAAAGATAGTTAATTGTGATGCAAGCCGGTCTGAAACCAATCGGCAAATTTCTCAAAATGCTTAACTCGCCGAGAAAATCACTTTTTTCCCACAATGAATGTCTGGCAAAAAACAGTAAATTTCAATGCAAGCCGTTCTGAAACCAATCGGCAAATTACTCAAAATGCTTAACTCGCCGAGAAAAACACTTTTTTCCCACAATGAATGTCTGGCAAAAACTAGTTAATTGTGATGCAGGCCGTTCTGAAACCAATCGGCTTATTACTCAAAATGCTTCAATCGCCGAGAAATTCACTTTTTTCCCACAGTGAATGGTTGGCAAAAAATAGTAAAGTTCAATGCAAGCCGTTCTGAAACCAATCGGCAAATTACTCAAAATGCTTAACTCGGCGAGAAAATCACTTTTTTCCCACCATGAATGTCTGGCAAAAAACAGTAAATTTCAATGCAAGCCGTTCTGAAACCAATCGGCAAATTACTCAAAATGCTTCAATCGCCGAGAAAATCGCTTGTTTCCCACAATGAATGGTTGGCAAAAAATAGTAAAGTTCAATGCAAGCCGTTCTGAAACCAATCGGCAAATTACTCAAAATGCTTAAGTCGCCGAGAAAATCACTTTTGTTGCACAATGAATGGCAGGCAAAAAATAGTAAATTTCAATGCAAGCCGTTCTGAAAGCAATCGGCAAATTACTCAAAATGCTTAACTCGCCGAGAAAATCACTTTTGTTCCACAATGAATGCCTGGCAAAAAATAGTAAATTTCAATGCAAGCCGTTCTGAAACCAATCGGCAAATTACTCAAAATGCTTAACTCGCCGAGAAAATCACTTGTGTTCCACAATGAATGTCCGGCAAAAAATAGTAAATTTCAATTCAAGCCGTTCTGAAACCAATCGGCAAATTACTCAAAATGCTTAACTCGCCGAGAAAATCACCTTTGTTCCACAATGAATGCCTGGCAAAAAATAGTAAATTTCAATGCAAGCCGTTCTGAAACCAATCGGCTAATTACTCAAAATGCTTAACTCGCCGAGAAAATCATTTTTGTTCCACAATGAATGTCTGGCAAAAAGTAGTAAATTTCAATGCAAGCCGTTCTGAAAGCAATCGGTAAATTACTCAAAATGCTTAACTCGCCGAGAAAATCACTTTTGTTCCACAATGAATGCCTGGCAAAAAATAGCAAATTTCAATGCAAGCCGTTCTGAAACCAATCGGCGAATTACTCAAAATGCTTAACTCGCCGAGAAAATCACTTTTTTCCCACAATGAATGTCTGGCAAAAAATAGTTAATTTTGATGCAAGCCGTTCTGAAACCAATCGGCAAATTACTCAAATGCTTAACTCGCCGAGAAAATCACTTTTGTTTCACACTGAATGCCTGGCAAAAGATAGTTAATTGTGATGCAAGCCGGTCTGAAACCAATCGGCAAATTTCTCAAAATGCTTAACTCGCCGAGAAAATCACTTTTTTCCCACAATGAATGTCTGGCAAAAAACAGTAAATTTCAATGCAAGCCGTTCTGAAACCAATCGGCAAATTACTCAAAATGCTTAACTCGCCGAGAAAATCACTTTTTTCCCACAATGAATGTCTGGCAAAAACTAGTTAATTGTGATGCAGGCCGTTCTGAAACCAATCGGCTTATTACTCAAAATGCTTCAATCGCCGAGAAAATCACTTTTTTTCCCACAATGAATGGTTGGCAAAAAATAGTAAAGTTCAATGCAAGCCGTTCTGAAACCAATCGGCAAATTACTCAAAATGCTTAAGTCGCCGAGAAAATCACTTTTGTTCCACAATGAATGGCAGGCAAAAAATAGTAAATTTCAATGCAAGCCGTTCTGAAAGCAATCGGCAAATTACTCAAAATGCTTAACTCGCCGAGAAAATCACTTTTGTTCCACAATGAATGCCTGGCAAAAAATAGTAAATTTCAATGCAAGCCGTTCTGAAACCAATCGGCAAATTACTCACAATGCTTAACTCGCCGAGAAAATCACTTTTGTTCCACAATGAATGGCTGGGAAAAAATAGTAAATTTCAATGCAAGCCGTTCTGAAAGCAATCGGCAAATTACTCAAAATGCTTAACTCGCCGAGAAAATCACTTTTGTTCCACAATGAATGCCTGGCAAAAAATAGTAAATTTCAATGCAAGCCGTTCTGAAACCAATCGGCTAATTACTCAAAATGCTTAACTCGCCGAGAAAATCACTTGTGTTCCACAATGAATGTCCAGCAAAAAATAGTAAATTTCAATTCAAGCCGTTCTGAAACCAATCGGCAAATTACTCAAAATGCTTAACTCGCCGAGAAAATCACTTTTGTTCCACAATGAATGTCTGGCAAAAAATAGTAAATTTCAATTCAAGCCGTTCTGAAACCAATCGGCAAATTACTCAAAATGCTTAACTCGCCGAGAAAATCACTTTTGTTTCACACTGAATGCCTGGCAAAAGATAGTTAATTGGGATGCAAGCCGGTCTGAAACCAATCGGCAAATTTCTCAAAATGCTTAACTCGCCGAGAAAATCACTTTTTTCCCACAATGAATGTCTGGCAAAAAACAGTAAATTTCAATGCAAGCCGTTCTGAAACCAATCGGCAAATTACTCAAAATGCTTAACTCGCCGAGAAAAACACTTTTTTCCCACAATGAATGTCTGGCAAAAACTAGTTAATTGTGATGCAGGCCGTTCTGAAACCAATCGGCTTATTACTCAAAATGCTTCAATCGCCGAGAAAATCACTTTTTTTCCCACAATGAATGGTTGGCAAAAAATAGTAAAGTTCAATGCAAGCCGTTCTGAAACCAATCGGCAAATTACTCAAAATGCTTAAGTCGCCGAGAAAATCACTTTTGTTCCACAATGAATGGCAGGCAAAAAATAGTAAATTTCAATGCAAGCCGTTCTGAAAGCAATCGGCAAATTACTCAAAATGCTTAACTCGCCCAGAAAATCACTTTTGTTCCACAATGAATGCCTGGCAAAAAATAGTAAATTTCAATGCAAGCCGTTCTGAAACCAATCGGCAAATTACTCACAATGCTTAACTCGCCAAGCAAATCACTTTTGTTCCACAATGAATGGCTGGGAAAAAATAGTAAATTTCAATGCAAGCCGTTCTGAAAGCAATCGGCAAATTACTCAAAATGCTTAACTCGCCGAGAAAATCACTTTTGTTCCACAATGAATGCCTGGCAAAAAATAGTAAATTTCAATGCAAGCCGTTCTGAAACCAATCGGCTAATTACTCAAAATGCTTAACTCGCCGAGAAAATCACTTGTGTTCCACAATGAATGTCCAGCAAAAAATAGTAAATTTCAATTCAAGCCGTTCTGAAACCAATCGGCAAATTACTCAAAATGCTTAACTCGCCGAGAAAATCACTTTTGTTCCACAATGAATGTCTGGCAAAAAATAGTAAATTTCAATTCAAGCCGTTCTGAAACCAATCGGCAAATTACTCAAAATGCTTAACTCGCCGAGAAAATCACTTTTGTTTCACACTGAATGCCTGGCAAAAGATAGTTAATTGGGATGCAAGCCGGTCTGAAACCAATCGGCAAATTTCTCAAAATGCTTAACTCGCCGAGAAAATCACTTTTTTCCCACAATGAATGTCTGGCAAAAAACAGTAAATTTCAATGCAAGCCGTTCTGAAACCAATCGGCAAATTACTCAAAATGCTTAACTCGCCGAGAAAATCACTTTTTTCCCACAATGAATGTCTGGCAAAAAACAGTAAATTTCAATGCAAGCCGTTCTGAAACCAATCGGCAAATTACTCAAAATGCTTAACTCGGCGAGAAAATCACTTTTTTCCCACCATGAATGTCTGGCAAAAAACAGTAAATTTGAATGCAAGCCGTTCTGAAACCAATCGGCAAATTACTCAAAATGCTTAACTCGTCGAGAAAATCACTTTTGTTCCACAATGAATCTCCGGCAAAAAATAGTAAATTTCAATGCAAGCCGTTCTGAAACCAATCGGCAAATTACTCAAAATGCTTCAATCGCCGAGAAAATCGCTTGTTTCCCACAATGAATGGTTGGCAAAAAATAGTAAAGTTCAATGCAAGCCGTTCTGAAACCAATCGGCAAATTACTCAAAATGCTTAACTCGCCGAGAAAATCACTTTTGTTCCACATTGAATGGCTGGCAAAAATAGTAAATTGCAATGCAAGCCGTTTTGAAACCAATCGGCAAATTACTCAAAATGCTTAACTCGCCGAGAAAATCACCTTTGTTCCACAATGAATGCCTGGCAAAAAATAGTAAATTTCAATGCAAGCCGTTCTGAAACCAATCGGCTAATTACTCAAAATGCTTAACTCGCCGAGAAAATCATTTTTGTTCCACAATGAATGTCTGGCAAAAAGTAGTAAATTTCAATGCAAGCCGTTCTGAAAGCAATCGGTAAATTACTCAAAATGCTTAACTCGCCGAGAAAATCACTTTTGTTCCACAATGAATGCCTGGCAAAAAATAGTAAATTTCAATGCAAGCCGTTCTGAAACCAATCGGCGAATTACTCAAAATGCTTAACTCGCCGAGAAAATCACTTTTTTCCCACAATGAATGTCTGGCAAAAAATAGTTAATTTTGATGCAAGCCGTTCTGAAACCAATCGGCAAATTACTCAAATGCTTAACTCGCCGGGAAAATCACTTTTGTTTCACACTCAATGCCTGGCAAAAGATAGTTAATAGTGTTGCAAGCCGTTCTGAAACCAATCGGCAAATTACTCAAAATGCTTAACTCGCCGAGAAAATCACTTTTTTCCCACAATGAATGTCTGGCAAAAACTAGTTAATTGTGATGCAGGCCGTTCTGAAACCAATCGGCTTGTTACTCAAAATGCTTCAATCGCCGAGAAAATCACTTTTTTCCCCACAATGAATTTTGGCAAAAAATAGTAAAGTTCAATGCAAGCCGTTCTGAAACCAATCGGCAAATTACTCAAAATGCTTAAGTCGCCGAGAAAATCACTTTTGTTGCACAATGAATGGCAGGCAAAAAATAGTAAATTTCAATGCAAGCCGTTCTGAAAGCAATCGGCAAATTACTCAAAATGCTTAACTCGCCGAGAAAATCACTTTTGTTCCACAATGAATGCCTGGCAAAAAATAGTAAATTTCAATGCAAGCCGTTCTGAAACCAATCGGCAAATTACTCAAAATGCTTAACTCGCCGAGAAAATCACTTTTGTTCGACAATGAATGGCTGGGAAAAAATAGTAAATTTCAATGCAAGCCGTTCTGAAAGCAATCGGCAAATTACTCAAAATGCTTAACTCGCCGAGAAAATCACTTTTGTTCCACAATGAATGAATGGCAAAAAATAGTAAATTTCAATGCAAGCCGTTCTGAAACCAATCGGCTAATTACTCAAAATGGTTAACTCGCCGAGAAAATCACTTGTGTTCCACAATGAATGTCCGGCAAAAAATAGTAAATTTCAATTCAAGCCGTTCTGAAACCAATCGGCAAATTACTCAAAATGCTTAACTCGCCGAGAAAATCACCTTTGTTCCACAATGAATGCCTGGCAAAAAATAGTAAATTTCAAAGCAAGCCGTTCTGAAACCAATCGGCTAATTACTCAAAATGCTTAACTCGCCGAGAAAATCATTTTTGTTCCACAATGAATGTCTGGCAAAAAGTAGTAAATTTCAATGCAAGCCGTTCTGAAAGCAATTGGTAAATTACTGAAAATGCTTAACTCGCCGAGAAAATCACTTTTGTTCCACAATGAATGCCTGGCAAAAAATAGTAAATTTCAATGCAAGCCGTTCTGAAACCAATCGGCGAATTACTCAAAATGCTTAACTCGCCGAGAAAATCACTTTTTTCCCACAATGAATGTCTGGCAAAAAATAGTTAATTTTGATGCAAGCCGTTCTGAAACCAATCGGCAAATTACTCAAATGCTTAACTCGCCGAGAAAATCACTTTTGTTTCACACTCAATGCCTGGCAAAAGATAGTTAATTGTGTTGCAAGCCGTTCTGAAACCAATCGGCAAATTACTCAAAATGCTTAACTCGCCGAGAAAATCACTTTTTTCCCACAATGAATGTCTGGCAAAAACTAGTTAATTGTGATGCAGGCCGTTCTGAAACCAATCGGCTTGTTACTCAAAATGCTTCAATCGCCGAGAAAATCACTTTTTTCCCCACAATGAATTTTGGCAAAAAATAGTAAAGTTCAATGCAAGCCGTTCTGAAACCAATCGGCAAATTACTCAAAATGCTTAAGTCGCCGAGAAAATCACTTTTGTTGCACAATGAATGGCAGGCAAAAAATAGTAAATTTCAATGCTAGCCGTTCTGAAAGCAATCGGCAAATTACTCAAAATGCTTAACTCGCCGAGAAAATCAATTTTGTTCCACAATGAATGCCTGGCAAAAAATAGTAAATTTCAATGCAAGCCGTTCTGAAACCAATCGGCAAATTACTCAAAATGCTTAACACGCCGAGAAAATCACTTTTGTTCGACAATGAATGGCTGGGAAAAAACAGTAAATTTCAATGCAAGCCGTTCTGAAAGCAATCGGCAAATTACTCAAAATGCTTAACTCGCCGAGAAAATCACTTTTGTTCCACAATGAATGAATGGCAAAAAATAGTAAATTTCAATGCAAGCCGTTCTGAAACCAATCGGCTAATTACTCAAAATGCTTAACTCGCCGAGAAAATCACTTGTGTTCCACAATGAATGTCCGGCAAAAAATAGTAAATTTCAATTCAAGCCGTTCTGAAACCAATCGGCAAATTACTCAAAATGCTTAACTCGCCGAGAAAATCACTTTTGTTCCACAATGAATGTCTGGCAAAAAATAGTAAATTTCAAAGCAAGCCGTTCTGAAACCAATCGGCTAATTACTCAAAATGCTTAACTCGCCGAGAAAATCACTTTTTTCCCACAATGAATGTCTGGCAAAAAAATAGTTAATTTTGATGCAAGCCGTTCTGAAACCAATCGGCAAATTATTCAAAATGCTTAACTCGCCGAGAAAATCACTTTTGTTTCACACTGAATGCCTGGCAAAAGATAGTTAATTGTGATGCAAGCCGGTCTGAAATGCAATCGGCAAATTTCTCAAAATGCTTAACTCGCCGAGAAAATCACTTTTTTCCCACAATGAATGTCTGGCAAAAAACAGTAAATTTCAATGCAAGCCGTTCTGAAACCAATCGGCAAATTACTCAAAATGCTTAACTCGCCGAGAAAATCACTTTTTTCCCACAACGAATGTCTGGCAAAAACTAGTTAATTGTGATGCAGGCCGTTCTGAAACCAATCGGCTTATTACTCAAAATGCTTCAATCGCCGAGAAATTCACTTTTTTCCCACAGTGAATGGTTGGCAAAAAATAGTAAAGTTCAATGCAAGCCGTTCAGAAACCAATCGGCAAATTACTCAAAATGCTTAACTCGCCAAGAAAATCACTTTTGTTCCACAATGAATGGCTGTCAAAAAATAGTAAATTTCAATGCAAGCCGTTCTGAAAGCAATCGGCAAATTACTCAAAATGCTTAACTCGCCGAGAAAATCACTTTTGTTCCACAATGAATGTCTGGCAAAAAATAGTAAATTTCAAAGCAAGCCGTTCTGAAACCAATCGGCTAAGTACTCAAAATGCTTAACTCGCCGAGAAAATCACTTTTTTCCCACAATGAATGTCTGGCAAAAAAATAGTTAATTTTGATGCAAGCCGTTCTGAAACCAATCGGCAAATTATTCAAAATGCTTAACTCGCCGAGAAAATCACTTTTGTTTCACACTGAATGCCTGGCAAAAGATAGTTAATTGTGATGCAAGCCGGTCTGAAACCAATCGGCAAATTTCTCAAAATGCTTAACTCGCCGAGAAAACCACTTTTTTCCCACAATGAATGTCTGGCAAAAAACAGTAAATTTCAATGCAAGCCGTTCTGAAACCAATCGGCAAATTACTCAAATGCTTAACTCGCCGAGAAAATCACTTTTGTTTCACACTCAATGCCTGGCAAAAGATAGTTAATTGTGTTGCAAGCCGTTCTGAAACCAATCGGCAAATTACTCAAAATGCTTAACTCGCCGAGAAAATCACTTTTTTCCCACAATGAATGTCTGGCAAAAACTAGTTAATTGTGATGCAGGCCGTTCTGAAACCAATCGGCTTGTTACTCAAAATGCTTCAATCGCCGAGAAAATCACTTTTTTCCCCACAATGAATTTTGGCAAAAAATAGTAAAGTTCAATGCAAGCCGTTCTGAAACCAATCGGCAAATTACTCAAAATGCTTAAGTCGCCGAGAAAATCACTTTTGTTGCACAATGAATGGCAGGCAAAAAATAGTAAATTTCAATGCTAGCCGTTCTGAAAGCAATCGGCAAATTACTCAAAATGCTTAACTCGCCGAGAAAATCAATTTTGTTCCACAATGAATGCCTGGCAAAAAATAGTAAATTTCAATGCAAGCCGTTCTGAAACCAATCGGCAAATTACTCAAAATGCTTAACACGCCGAGAAAATCACTTTTGTTCGACAATGAATGGCTGGGAAAAAACAGTAAATTTCAATGCAAGCCGTTCTGAAAGCAATCGGCAAATTACTCAAAATGCTTAACTCGCCGAGAAAATCACTTTTGTTCCACAATGAATGAATGGCAAAAAATAGTAAATTTCAATGCAAGCCGTTCTGAAACCAATCGGCTAATTACTCAAAATGCTTAACTCGCCGAGAAAATCACTTGTGTTCCACAATGAATGTCCGGCAAAAAATAGTAAATTTCAATTCAAGCCGTTCTGAAACCAATCGGCAAATTACTCAAAATGCTTAACTCGCCGAGAAAATCACTTTTGTTCCACAATGAATGTCTGGCAAAAAATAGTAAATTTCAAAGCAAGCCGTTCTGAAACCAATCGGCTAATTACTCAAAATGCTTAACTCGCCGAGAAAATCACTTTTTTCCCACAATGAATGTCTGGCAAAAAAATAGTTAATTTTGATGCAAGCCGTTCTGAAACCAATCGGCAAATTATTCAAAATGCTTAACTCGCCGAGAAAATCACTTTTGTTTCACACTGAATGCCTGGCAAAAGATAGTTAATTGTGATGCAAGCCGGTCTGAAATGCAATCGGCAAATTTCTCAAAATGCTTAACTCGCCGAGAAAATCACTTTTTTCCCACAATGAATGTCTGGCAAAAAACAGTAAATTTCAATGCAAGCCGTTCTGAAACCAATCGGCAAATTACTCAAAATGCTTAACTCGCCGAGAAAATCACTTTTTTCCCACAACGAATGTCTGGCAAAAACTAGTTAATTGTGATGCAGGCCGTTCTGAAACCAATCGGCTTATTACTCAAAATGCTTCAATCGCCGAGAAATTCACTTTTTTCCCACAGTGAATGGTTGGCAAAAAATAGTAAAGTTCAATGCAAGCCGTTCAGAAACCAATCGGCAAATTACTCAAAATGCTTAACTCGCCAAGAAAATCACTTTTGTTCCACAATGAATGGCTGTCAAAAAATAGTAAATTTCAATGCAAGCCGTTCTGAAAGCAATCGGCAAATTACTCAAAATGCTTAACTCGCCGAGAAAATCACTTTTGTTCCACAATGAATGTCTGGCAAAAAATAGTAAATTTCAAAGCAAGCCGTTCTGAAACCAATCGGCTAAGTACTCAAAATGCTTAACTCGCCGAGAAAATCACTTTTTTCCCACAATGAATGTCTGGCAAAAAAATAGTTAATTTTGATGCAAGCCGTTCTGAAACCAATCGGCAAATTATTCAAAATGCTTAACTCGCCGAGAAAATCACTTTTGTTTCACACTGAATGCCTGGCAAAAGATAGTTAATTGTGATGCAAGCCGGTCTGAAACCAATCGGCAAATTTCTCAAAATGCTTAACTCGCCGAGAAAACCACTTTTTTCCCACAATGAATGTCTGGCAAAAAACAGTAAATTTCAATGCAAGCCGTTCTGAAACCAATCGGCAAATTACTCAAAATGCTTAACTCGCCGAGAAAATCACTTTTTTCCCACAATGAATGTCTGGCAAAAACTAGTTAATTGTGATGCAGGCCGTTCTGAAACCAATCGGCTTATTACTCAAAATGCTTCAATCGCCGAGAAATTCACTTTTTTCCCACAGTGAATGGTTGGCAAAAAATAGTAAAGTTCAATGCAAGCCGTTCAGAAACCAATCGGCAAATTACTCAAAATGCTTAACTCGCCAAGAAAATCACTTTTGTTCCACAATGAATGGCTGGCAAAAAATAGTAAATTTCAATGCAAGCCGTTCTGAAAGCAATCGGTAAATTACTCAAAATGCTTAACTCGCCGAGAAAATCACTTTTGTTCCACAATGAATGCCTGGCAAAAAATAGTAAATTTCAATGCAAGCCGTTCTGAAACCAATCGGCAAATTACTCAAAATGCTTCAATCGCCGAGAAAATCGCTTGTTTCCCACAATGAATGATTGGCAAAAAATAGTAAAGTTCAATGCAAGCCGTTCTGAAACCAATCGGCAAATTACTCAAAATGCTTAACTCGCCGAGAAAATCACTTTTGTTCCACAATGAATGTCTGGCACAAAATAGTTATATTTGATGCAAGCCGTTCTGAAACCAATCCGCAAATTACTCAAAATGCTTATCTCGCCGAGAAAATCACTTTTTTCCCACAATGAATGTCTGGCAAAAACTAGTTAATTGTGATGCAGGCCGTTCTGAAACCAATCGGCAAATTACTCAAAATGCTTCAATCGCCGAGAAAATCACTTTTTTCCCACAATGAATGGTTGGCAAAAAATAGTAAAGTTCAATGCAAGACGTTCTGAAACTAATCGGCAAATATCTCAAGATGCTTAACTCGCCGAGAAAGTGACTTTTGTTTCACACTGAATGCCTGGCAAAAAATAGTTAATTGTGATGCACGCCGTTCTGAAACCAATCGGCAAATTACTCAAAATGCTTAACTCGCCGAGAAAATCACTTTTTACCCACAATGAATGTCTGGCAAAAAACAGTAAATTTCAATGCAAGCCGTTCTGAAACCAATCGGCAAATTACTCAAAATGCTTAACTCGCCGAGAAAATCACTTTTGTTCCACAATGAATGTCCGGCAAAAAATAGTAAATTTCAATGCAAGCCGTTCTGACCAATCGGCAAATTACTCAAACTGCTGAACTCGCCGAGAAAATCACTTTTGTTCTACAATGAATGTCTGGCAAAAAATAGTAAAGTTCAATGCAAGCCGTTCTGAAACCAATCGGCAAATTACTCAAAATGCTTAACTCGCCAAGAAAATCACTTTTGTTCCACAATGAATGGCTGGCAAAAAATAGTAAATTTCAATGCAAGCCGTTCTGAAAGCAATCGGCAAATTACTCAAAATGCTTAACTCGCCGAGAAAATCACTTTTGTTCCACAATGAATGCCTGGCCAAAAGAAATAGTAAATTTCATTGGAAGCCGTTCTGAAAAGCATCGGCAAATTACTCAATATGCTTAACTCGCCGAGAAAATCACTTTTGTTCCACAATGAATGCCTGGCAAAAAATAGTTAATTGTGATGCAAGCCGTTCTGAAACCAATCGGCAAATTACTCAAAATGCTTAACTCGCCGAGAAAATCACTTTTGTTCCACAATGAATGGCCGGCAAAAAATAGTAAATTTCAATGCAAGCTGTTCTGAAAGGAATCGGCAAATTACTCAAAATGCTTAACTCGCCGAGAAAATCACTTTTGTTCCACAATGAATGTCTGGCACAAAATAGTTATTTTTGATGCAAGCCGTTCTGAAACCAATCCGCAAATTACTCAAAATGCTTATCTCGCCGAGAAATTCACTTTTTTCCCACAATGAATGACTTGCAAAAAATAGTTAATTGTGATGCAAGCCGTTCTGAAACCAATCGGCAAATTACTCAAAGTGCTTAACTCGCCGAGAAAATCACTTTTGTTCCACAATGAATGTCTGGCAAAAAAATAGTAAATTTCAATGGAAGCCGTTCTGAAAAGCATTGGCAAATTACTCAATATGCTAAACTCGTCGAGAAAATCACTTTTGTTCCACAATGAATGTCTGGCAAAAACTAGTTAATTGTGATGCAGGCCGTTCTGAAATCAATCGGCTTATTACTCAAAATGCTTCAATCGCCGAGAAAATCACTTTTTTCCCACAATGAATGGTTGGCAAAAAATAGTAAAGTTCAATGCAAGACGTTCTGAAACTAATCGGCAAATATCTCAAGATGCTTAACTCGCCGAGAAAGTGACTTTTGTTTCACACTGAATGCCTGGCAAAAAATAGTTAATTGTGATGCAAGTCGTTCTGAAACCAATCGGCAAATTACTCAAAATGCTTAACTCGCCGAGAAAATCACTTTTTTCCCACAATGAATGTCTGGCAAAAAACAGTAAATTTCAATGCAAGCCGTTCTGAAACCAATCGGCAAATTACTCAAAATGCTTAACTCACCGAGAAAATCACTTTTGTTCCACAGTGAATGTCCGGCAAAAAATAGTAAATTTCAATGCAAGCCGTTCTGACCAATCGGCAAATTACTCAAACTGCTTAACTCGCCGAGAAAATCACTTTTGTTCTGCAATGAATGTCTGGCAAAAAATAGTAAATTTCAATGCAAGCCGTTCTGAAACCAATCGGCAAATTACTCAAAATGCTTAACGCGCAGAGAAAATCACTTTTTCCCCACAATGAATGCCTGGCAAAAAATTGTAAATTTCAATGGAAGCCGTTCTGAAACCAATCGGCAAATTACTCAAAATGCTTAACTCGCCGAGAAAATCACTTTTGTTCCACAATGAATGTCCGGCAAAAAATAGTAAATTTCAATGCAAGCCGTTCTGAAACCAATCGGCAAATTACTCAAAATGCTTAACTCGCCGAGAAAATCACTTTTGTTCTACAATGAATGTCTGGCAAAAAATAGTAAATTTCAATGCAAGCCGTTCTGAAACCAATCGGCAAATTACTCAAAGTGCTTAACTCGCCGAGAAAAGCACTTTTTTTCCACAATGAATGTCTGGCAAAAAAAATAGTAACTTTCAATGGAAGCCGTTCTGAAAAGCATCGGCAAATTACTCAATATGTTTAACTCGCCGAGAAAATCACTTTTGTTGCACAATGAATGCCTGGCAATAAATACTTAATTGTGATGCAAGCCGTTCTGAAACCAATCGGCAAATTACTGAAAATGCTTAACTCGCCGAGAAACTCACTTTTGTTCCACAATGAATGCCTGGCAAAAAATAGTTAATTGTGATGCAAGCCGTTCTGAAACCAATCGGCAAATTACTCAAAATGCTTAACTCGCCGAGAAAATCACTTTTGTTTCACAATGAATTGCTGGCAGAAAATAGTTCATTTCAATGCGAGACGTTCTGAAACCAATCGGCAAATTACTCAAAATGCTTAACTCGCCGAGAAAATCACTTTTGTTCCACAATGAATGCCTGGCAAAAAATAGTAAATTTCAATGCAAGCCGTTCTGAAACCAATCGGCTAATTACTCAAAATGCTTAACTCGCCGAGAAAATCACTTTTGTTCCACAATGAATGTCCGGCAAAAAATAGTAAATTTCAATGCAAGCCGTTCTGAAACCAATCGGCAAATTACTCAAAATGCTTAACTCGCCGAGAAAATCAGTTTTGTTCCACAATGAATGTCTGGCAAAAAGTAGTAAATTTCAATGCAAGCCGTTCTGAAACAATCGGCAAATTACTCAAAATGCTTAACTCGCCGAGAAAATCACTTTTTTCCCACAATGAATGGTTGGCAAAAAATAGTAAAGTTCAATGCAAGACGTTCTGAAACTAATCGGCAAATATCTCAAGATGCTTAACTCGCCGAGAAAGTGACTTTTGTTTCACACTGAATGCCTGGCAAAAAATAGTTAATTGTGATGCACGCCGTTCTGAAACCAATCGGCAAATTACTCAAAATGCTTAACTCGCCGAGAAAATCACTTTTTACCCACAATGAATGTCTGGCAAAAAACAGTAAATTTCAATGCAAGCCGTTCTGAAACCAATCGGCAAATTACTCAAAATGCTTAACTCGCCGAGAAAATCACTTTTGTTCCACAATGAATGTCCGGCAAAAAATAGTAAATTTCAATGCAAGCCGTTCTGACCAATCGGCAAATTACTCAAACTGCTGAACTCGCCGAGAAAATCACTTTTGTTCTACAATGAATGTCTGGCAAAAAATAGTAAAGTTCAATGCAAGCCGTTCTGAAACCAATCGGCAAATTACTCAAAATGCTTAACTCGCCAAGAAAATCACTTTTGTTCCACAATGAATGGCTGGCAAAAAATAGTAAATTTCAATGCAAGCCGTTCTGAAAGCAATCGGCAAATTACTCAAAATGCTTAACTCGCCGAGAAAATCACTTTTGTTCCACAATGAATGCCTGGCCAAAAGAAATAGTAAATTTCATTGGAAGCCGTTCTGAAAAGCATCGGCAAATTACTCAATATGCTTAACTCGCCGAGAAAATCACTTTTGTTCCACAATGAATGCCTGGCAAAAAATAGTTAATTGTGATGCAAGCCGTTCTGAAACCAATCGGCAAATTACTCAAAATGCTTAACTCGCCGAGAAAATCACTTTTGTTCCACAATGAATGGCCGGCAAAAAATAGTAAATTTCAATGCAAGCTGTTCTGAAAGGAATCGGCAAATTACTCAAAATGCTTAACTCGCCGAGAAAATCACTTTTGTTCCACAATGAATGTCTGGCACAAAATAGTTATTTTTGATGCAAGCCGTTCTGAAACCAATCCGCAAATTACTCAAAATGCTTATCTCGCCGAGAAATTCACTTTTTTCCCACAATGAATGACTTGCAAAAAATAGTTAATTGTGATGCAAGCCGTTCTGAAACCAATCGGCAAATTACTCAAAGTGCTTAACTCGCCGAGAAAATCACTTTTGTTCCACAATGAATGTCTGGCAAAAAAATAGTAAATTTCAATGGAAGCCGTTCTGAAAAGCATTGGCAAATTACTCAATATGCTAAACTCGTCGAGAAAATCACTTTTGTTCCACAATGAATGTCTGGCAAAAACTAGTTAATTGTGATGCAGGCCGTTCTGAAATCAATCGGCTTATTACTCAAAATGCTTCAATCGCCGAGAAAATCACTTTTTTCCCACAATGAATGGTTGGCAAAAAATAGTAAAGTTCAATGCAAGACGTTCTGAAACTAATCGGCAAATATCTCAAGATGCTTAACTCGCCGAGAAAGTGACTTTTGTTTCACACTGAATGCCTGGCAAAAAATAGTTAATTGTGATGCAAGTCGTTCTGAAACCAATCGGCAAATTACTCAAAATGCTTAACTCGCCGAGAAAATCACTTTTTTCCCACAATGAATGTCTGGCAAAAAACAGTAAATTTCAATGCAAGCCGTTCTGAAACCAATCGGCAAATTACTCAAAATGCTTAACTCGCCGAGAAAATCACTTTTGTTCCACAGTGAATGTCCGGCAAAAAATAGTAAATTTCAATGCAAGCCGTTCTGACCAATCGGCAAATTACTCAAACTGCTTAACTCGCCGAGAAAATCACTTTTGTTCTGCAATGAATGTCTGGCAAAAAATAGTAAATTTCAATGCAAGCCGTTCTGAAACCAATCGGCAAATTACTCAAAATGCTTAACGCGCAGAGAAAATCACTTTTTCCCCACAATGAATGCCTGGCAAAAAATTGTAAATTTCAATGGAAGCCGTTCTGAAACCAATCGGCAAATTACTCAAAATGCTTAACTCGCCGAGAAAATCACTTTTGTTCCACAATGAATGTCCGGCATAAAATAGTAAATTTCAATGCAAGCCGTTCTGAAACCAATCGGCAAATTACTCAAAATGCTTAACTCGCCGAGAAAATCACTTTTGTTCTACAATGAATGTCTGGCAAAAAATAGTAAATTTCAATGCAAGCCGTTCTGAAACCAATCGGCAAATTACTCAAAGTGCTTAACTCGCCGAGAAAAGCACTTTTTTTCCACAATGAATGTCTGGCAAAAAAAATAGTAACTTTCAATGGAAGCCGTTCTGAAAAGCATCGGCAAATTACTCAATATGTTTAACTCGCCGAGAAAATCACTTTTGTTGCACAATGAATGCCTGGCAATAAATACTTAATTGTGATGCAAGCCGTTCTGAAACCAATCGGCAAATTACTGAAAATGCTTAACTCGCCGAGAAACTCACTTTTGTTCCACAATGAATGCCTGGCAAAAAATAGTTAATTGTGATGCAAGCCGTTCTGAAACCAATCGGCAAATTACTCAAAATGCTTAACTCGCCGAGAAAATCACTTTTGTTTCACAATGAATTGCTGGCAGAAAATAGTTCATTTCAATGCGAGACGTTCTGAAACCAATCGGCAAATTACTCAAAATGCTTAACTCGCCGAGAAAATCACTTTTGTTCCACAATGAATGCCTGGCAAAAAATAGTAAATTTCAATGCAAGCCGTTCTGAAACCAATCGGCTAATTACTCAAAATGCTTAACTCGCCGAGAAAATCACTTTTGTTCCACAATGAATGTCCGGCAAAAAATAGTAAATTTCAATGCAAGCCGTTCTGAAACCAATCGGCAAATTACTCAAAATGCTTAACTCGCCGAGAAAATCAGTTTTGTTCCACAATGAATGTCTGGCAAAAAGTAGTAAATTTCAATGCAAGCCGTTCTGAAACAATCGGCAAATTACTCAAAATGCTTAACTCGCCGAGAAAATCACTTTTGTTCCACAATGAATGCATGGCAAAAAATAGTAAATTTCAATGCAAGCCGTTCTGAAACCAATCGGCTAAATACTCAAAATGCTTAACTCGCCGAGAAAATCACTTTTTTCCCACAATGACTGTCTGGCAAAAAATAGTTAATTTTGATGCAAGCCGTTCTGAAACCAATCGGCAAATTACTCAAAATGCTTAACTCGCCGAGAAAATCACTTTTGTTCCACAATGAATGTCCGGCAAAAAATAGTAAATTTCAATGCAACCGTTCTGACCAATCGGCAAATTACTCAAACTGCTTAACTCGCCGAGAAAATCACTTTTGTTCTACAATGAATGTCTGGCAAAAAATAGTAAATTTCAATGCAAGCCATTCTGAAACCAATCGGCAACTTACTCAAAATGCTTCAATCGCCGAGAAAATCACTTTTTTCCCACAATGAATGGTTGGCAAAAAATAGTAAAGTTCAATGCAAGCCGTTCTGAAACCAATCGGCAAATTACTCAAAATGCTTAACTCGCCGAGAAAATCACTTTTGTTCCACAATGAATGGCTGGCAAAAAATAGTAAATTTCAATGCAAGCCGTTCTGAAAGCAATCGGCAAATTACTCAAAATGCTTAACTCGCCGAGAAAATCACTTTTGTTCCACAATGAATGCCTGGCAAAAAATAGTAAATTTCAATGCAAGCCGTTCTGAAACCAATCGGCTAATTACTCAAAATGCTTAACTCGCCGAGAAAATCACTTTTGTTCCACAATGAATGTCTGGCAAAAAGTAGTAAATTTCAATGCAAGCCGTTCTGAAACCAATCGGCAAATTACTCAAAATGCTTAACTCGCCGAGAAAATCACTTTTGTTCCACAATGAATGTCCGGCAAAAAATAGTAAATTTCAATGCAAGCCGTTCTGACCAATCGGCAAATTGCTCAAACTGCTTAACTCGCCGAGAAAATCACTTTTGTTCTACAATGAATGTCTGGCAGAAAATAGTAAATTTCAAAGCAAGCCGTTCTGAAACCAATCGCCAAATTACTCAAAATGCTTAACGCGCAGAGAAAATCACTTTTTTCCCACAATGAATGCCTGGGAAAAAATTCAAATTACAATGGGAGCCGTTCTGAAACCAATCGGCAAATTACTCAAAATGCTTAACTCGACGAGAAAATCACTTTTGTTCTACAATGAATGTCTGGCAAAAAATAGTAAATTTCAATGCAAGCCGTTCTGAAACCAATCGGCAAATTGCTCAAAGTGCTTAACTCGCCGAGAAGAGCACTTTTTTTCCACAATGAATGTCTGGCAAAAAAAATAGTAACTTTCAATGGAAGCCGTACTGAAAAGCATCGGCAAATTACTCAATATGTTTAACTCGCCGAGAAAATCACTTTTGTTGCACAATGAATGCCTGGCAATAAATAGTTAATTGTGATGCAAGCCGTTCTGAAACCAATCGGCAAATTACTGAAAATGCTTATCTCGCCGAGAAACTCACTTTTGTTCCACAATGAATGCCTGGCAAAAAATAGTTAATTGTGATGCAAGCCGTTCTGAAACCAATCGGCAAATTACTCAAAATGCTTAACTCGCCGAGAAAATCACTTTTGTTCCACAATGAATGGCTGGCAAAAAATAGTAAATTTCAATGCAAGCCGTTCTGAAAGCAATCGGCAAATTACTCAAAATGCTTAACTCGCCGAGAAAATCACTTTTGTTCCACAATGAATGGCTGGCAAAAAATAGTAAATTTCAATGCAAGCCGTTCTGAAAGCAATCGGCAAATTACTCAAAATGCTTAACTCGCCGAGAAAATCACTTTTGTTCCACAATGAATGCCTGGCAAAAAATAGTAAATTTCAATGCAAGCCGTTCTGAAACCAATCGGCAAATTACTCAAAATGCTTAACTCGCCGAGAAAATCACTTTTGTTCCACAATGAATGTCCGGCAAAAAATAGTAAATTTCAATGCAAGCCGTTCTGACCAATCGGCAAATTGCTCAAACTGCTTAACTCGCCGAGAAAATCACTTTTGTTCTACAATGAATGTCTGGCAGAAAATAGTAAATTTCAAAGCAAGCCGTTCTGAAACCAATCGCCAAATTACTCAAAATGCTTAACGCGCAGAGAAAATCACTTTTTTCCCACAATGAATGCCTGGGAAAAAATTCAAATTACAATGGGAGCCGTTCTGAAACCAATCGGCAAATTACTCAAAATGCTTAACTCGACGAGAAAATCACTTTTGTTCTACAATGAATGTCTGGCAAAAAATAGTAAATTTCAATGCAAGCCGTTCTGAAACCAATCGGCAAATTGCTCAAAGTGCTTAACTCGCCGAGAAGAGCACTTTTTTTCCACAATGAATGTCTGGCAAAAAAAATAGTAACTTTCAATGGAAGCCGTACTGAAAAGCATCGGCAAATTACTCAATATGTTTAACTCGCCGAGAAAATCACTTTTGTTGCACAATGAATGCCTGGCAATAAATAGTTAATTGTGATGCAAGCCGTTCTGAAACCAATCGGCAAATTACTGAAAATGCTTATCTCGCCGAGAAACTCACTTTTGTTCCACAATGAATGCCTGGCAAAAAATAGTTAATTGTGATGCAAGCCGTTCTGAAACCAATCGGCAAATTACTCAAAATGCTTAACTCGCCGAGAAAATCACTTTTGTTCCACAATGAATGGCTGGCAAAAAATAGTAAATTTCAATGCAAGCCGTTCTGAAAGCAATCGGCAAATTACTCAAAATGCTTAACTCGCCGAGAAAATCACTTTTGTTCCACAATGAATGGCTGGCAAAAAATAGTAAATTTCAATGCAAGCCGTTCTGAAAGCAATCGGCAAATTACTCAAAATGCTTAACTCGCCGAGAAAATCACTTTTGTTCCACAATGAATGCCTGGCAAAAAATAGTAAATTTCAATGCAAGCCGTTCTGAAACCAATCGGCTAATTACTCAAAATGCTTAACTCGCCGAGAAAATCACTTTTGTTCCACAATGAATGTCCGGCAAAAAATAGTAAATTTCAATGCAAGCCGTTCTGAAACCAATCGGCAAATTACTCAAAATGCTTAACTCGCCGTGAAAATCAGTTTTGTTCCACAATGAATGTCTGGCAAAAAGTAGTAAATTTCAATGCAAGCCGTTCTGAAACAATCGGCAAATTACTCAAAATGCTTAACTCGCCGAGAAAATCACTTTTGTTCCACAATGAATGCATGGCAAAAAATAGTAAATTTCAATGCAAGCCGTTCTGAAACCAATCGGCTAAATACTCAAAATGCTTAACTCGCCGAGAAAATCACTTTTTTCCCACAATGACTGTCTGGCAAAAAATAGTTAATTTTGATGCAAGCCGTTCTGAAACCAATCGGCAAATTACTCAAATGCTTAACTCGCCGAGAAAATCACTTTTGTTTCACACTGAATGCCTGGCAAAAGATAGTTAATTGTGATGCAGGCCGTTCTGAAACCAATCGGCTTATTACTCAAAATGCTTCAATCGCCGAGAAAGTCACTTATTTCCCACAATGAATGGTTGGCAAAAAATAGTAAAGTTCAATGCAAGACGTTCTGAAACTAATCGGCAAATATCTCAAGATTTTTAACTCGCCGAGAAATTCACTTTTTTTCCAAATTGAATGTCTGGCAAAAAATAGTTAATTTTGATGCAAGCCGTTCTGAAACCAATCGGTAAATTACTCAAAATGCTTAACTCGCCGAGAAAATCACTTTTGTTTCACACTGAATGCCTGGCAAAAAATAGTTAATTGTGATGCAAGCCGTTCTGAAACCAATCGGCAAATTACTCAAAGTGCTTAACTCGCCGAGAAAAGCACTTTTTGTCCACAATGAATGTCTGGCAAAAAAAATAGTAACTTTCAATGGAAGCCGTTCTGAAAAGCATCGGCAAATTACTCAATATGTTTAACTCGCCGAGAAAATCACTTTTGTTGCACAATGAATGCCTGGCAATAAATAGTTAATTGTGATGCAAGCCGTTCTGAAACCAATCGGCAAATTACTGAAAATGCTTAACTCGCCGAGAAAATCACTTTTGTTCCACAATGAATGCCTGGCAAAAAATAGTTAATTGTGATGCAAGCCGTTCTGAAACCAATCGGCAAATTACTCAAAATGCTTAACTCGCCGAGAAAATCACTTTTGTTTCACAATGAATTGCTGGCAGAAAATACTTCATTTCAATGCGAGACGTTCTGAAACCAATCGGCTTATTACTCAAAATGCTTCAATCGCCGAGAAAATCACTTTTTTCCCACAATGAATGGTTGGCAAAAAATAGCAAAGTTCAATGCAAGCCGTTCTGAAACTAATCGGCAAATTACTCAAAATGCTTAACTCGCCGAGAAAATCACTTTTGTTCCACAATGAATGGCTGGCAAAAAATAGTAAATTTCAATGCAAGCCGTTCTGAAAGCAATCGGCAAATTACTCAAAATGCTTAACTCGCCGAGAAAATCACTTTTGTTCCACAATGAATGCCTGGCAAAAAATAGTAAATTTCAATGCAAGCCGTTCTGAAACCAATCGGTTAATTACTCAAAATGCTTAACTCGCCGAGAAAATCACTTTTGTTCCACAATGAATGTCCGGCAAAAAATAGTACATTTCAATGCAAGCCGTTCTGAAACAATCGGCAAATTACTCAAAATGCTTCAATCGCCGAGAAAGTCACTTTTTTCCCACAATGAATGGTTGGCAAAAAATAGTAAAGTTCAATGCAAGACGTTCTGAAACTAATCGGCAAATATCTCAAGATGCTTAACTCGCCGAGAAATTCACTTTTTTTCCAAATTGAATGTCTTGCAAAAAATAGTTAATTTTGATGCAAGCCGTTCTGAAACCAATCGGTAAATTACTCAAAATGCTTAACTCGCCGAGAAAATCACTTTTGTTTCACACTGAATGCCTGGCAAAAAATAGTTAATTGTGATGCAAGCCGTTCTGAAACCAATCGGCAAATTACTCAAAATGCTTAACTCGGCGAGAAAATCACTTTTTTCCCACAATGAATGTCTGGCAAAAAACAGTAATGATCAATGCAAGCCGTTCTGAAACCAATCGGCAAATTAATCAAAAAGCTGAACTCGCCGAGAAGATCACTTTTGTTCCACAATGAATGTCCGGCAAAAAATAGTAAATTTCAAATTTTTGCCAGGCATTCATTGTGGAACAAAAGTGATTTTCTCGGCGAGTTAAGCATTTTGAGTAATTTACCGATTGGTTTCAGAACGGCTTGCATCACAATTAACTATTTTTTGCCAGACATTCATTGTGGAACAAAAGTGATCTTCTCCGCGAGTTCAGCATTTTGAGTAATTTGCCGATTGGTTTCAGAACGGCTTGCATTGAAATTTACTGTTTTTTGCCAGACATTCATTGTGGGAAAAAAGTGATTTTCTCGCCGAGTTAAGCATTTTGAGTAATTTGCCGATCGGTTTCAGAACGGCTTGCATCACAATTAACTATTTTTTGCCAGTCATTCAGTGTGAAACAAAAGTGATTTTCTCGGCGAGTTAAGCATTTTGAGTAATTTACCGATTGGTTTCAGAACGGCTTGCATCAAAATTAACTATTTTTTGCCAGACATTCAATTTGGAAAAAAAGTGAATTTCTCGGCGAGTGAAGCATCTTGAGATATTTGCCGATTAGTTTCAGAACGTCTTGCATTGAATTTTACTATTTTTTGCCAACCATTCATTGTGGGAAAAAAGTGATTTTCTCGGCGATTGAAGCATTTTGAGTAATAAGCCGATTGGTTTCAGAACGGCCTGCATCACAATTAACTATCTTTTGCCAGGCATTCAGTGTGAAACAAAAGTGATTTTCTCGGCGAGTTAAGCATTTCAGTAATTTGCGGATTGGTTTCAGAACGGCTTGCATCAAAATTAACTATTTTTTGCCAGACATTCATTTTGGGAAAAAAGTGATTTTCTCGGCGAGTTAAGCATTTTGAGTAATTAGCCGATTGGTTTCAGAACGGCTTGCATTGAAATTTACTATTTTTTGCCATGCATTCATTGTGGAACAAAAGTGATTTTGTCGGCGAGTTAAGCATTTTGAGTAATTTGCCGATTGCTTTCAGAACGGCTTGCATTGAAATTTACTACTTTTTGCCAGACATTCATTGTGGAACAAAAGTGATTTTCTCGCCGAGTTAAACATTTTGAGTAATTTGCCGATTGGTTTCAGAACGGCTTGCATTGAAGTTTACTATTTTTTGCCGGACATTCATTGTGGAACAAAAGTGATTTTCTCGGCGAGTTAAGCATTTTGAGTAATTAGCCGATTGGTTTCAGAACGACTTGCATTGAAATTTACTATTTTTTGCCAGGCATTCATTGTGGAACAAAAGTGATTTTCTTGGCGAGTTAAGCATTTTGAGTAATTTGCCGATTGCTTTCAGAACGGCTTGCATTGAAATTTACTATTTTTTGTCAGGCATTCAGTGTAAAACAAAAGTGATTTTCTCGGCGAGTTAAGCATTTTGAGTAATTTGCCGATTGGTTTCAGAACGGCTTGCATCACAATTAACTATTTTTTGCCAGCCATTCAATTTGGAAAAAAGTGAATTTCTCGGCGAGTTAAGCATCTTGAGGTATTTGCCGATTAGTTTCAGAACGTCTTGCATTGAATTTTACTATTTTTTGCCAACCATTCATTGTCGAACAAAAGTGATTTTCTCGGCGAGTTAAGCATTTGAGTAATTTGCCGATTGGTTTCAGAACGGCTTGCATCAAAATTAACTATTTTTTGCCAGACATTCATTGTGGGAAAAAAGTGATTTTCTCGGCGAGTTAAGCATTTTGAGTAATTCGCCGATTGGTTTCAGAACGGCTTGCATTGAAATTTACTATTTTTTGCCAGGCATTCATTGTGGAACAAAAGTGATCTTCTCGGCGAGTTAAGCATTTTGAGTAATTTGCCGATTGCTTTCAGAATGGCTTGCATTGAAATTTACTGTTTTTTGCCAGACATTCATTGTGGGGAAAAAAGTGATTTTCTCGCCGAGTTCAGCATTTTGAGTAATTTGCCGATTGGTTTCAGAACGGCTTGCATCACAATTAACTATTTTTTGCCAGGCATTCAGTGTGAAACAAAAGTGATTTTCTCGCCGAGTTAAGCATTTTGAGTAATTTACCGATTGGTTTCAGAACGGCTTGCATCAAAATTAACTATTTTTTGCCAGACATTCAATTTGGAAAAAAAGTAAATTTCTCGGCGAGTTAAGCATCTTGAGATATTTGCCGATTAGTTTCAGAACGTCTTGCATTGAACTTTACTATTTTTTGCCAACCATTCAGTGTGAAACAAAAGTGATTTTCTCGGCGATTGAAGCATTTTGAGTAATAAGCCGATTGGTTTCAGAACGGCCTGCATCACAATTAACTATCTTTTGCCAGACATTCATTGTGGGAAAAAAGTGATTTTCTCGGCGAATTAAGCATTTTGAGTAATTAGCCGATTGGTTTCAGAACGGCTTGCATTGAAATTTACTATTTTTTGCCATGCATTCATTGTGGAACAAAAGTGATTTTCTCGGCGAGTTAAGCATTTTGAGTAATTTGCCGATTGCTTTCAGAACGGCTTGCATTGAAATTTACTACTTTTTGCCAGACATTCATTGTGGGGAAAAAAGTGATTTTCTCGGCGAGTTAAGCATTTTGAGTAATTTGCCGATTGCTTTCAGAACGGCTTGCATTGAAATTTACTATTTTTTGCCAGCCATTCATTGTGGAACAAAAGTGATTTTCTCGGCGAGTTAAGCATTTTGAGTAATTTGCCGATTGGTTTCAGAACGGCTTGCATTGAACTTTACTATTTTTTGCCAACCATTCACTGTGGGAAAAAAGTGAATTTCTCGGCGATTGAAGCATTTTGAGTAATAAGCCGATTGGTTTCAGAACGGCCTGCATCACAATTAACTAGTTTTTGCCAGACATTCATTGTGGGAAAAAAGTGAGTTTCTCGGCGAGTTAAGTATTTTGAGTAATTTACTCAAATTACTCAAAATGCTTAACTCGACGAGAAAATCACTTTTGTTCCACAATGAATGTCTGGCAAAAAATAGTAAATTTCAATGCAAGCCGTTCTGAAACAATCGGCGAATTACACAAATTGCTTAACTCGCCGTGAAAATCACTTTTGTTCCACAATGAATGTCTGGCAAAAAATAGTTATTTTTGATGCAAGCCGTTCTGAAACCAATCCGCAAATTACTCAAAATGCTTATCTCGCCGAGAAAATCACTTTTTTCCCACAATGAATGACTTGCAAAAAATAGTTAATTGTGATGCAAGCCGTTCTGAAACCAATCGGCAAATTACTCAAAGTGCTTCACTCGCCGAGAAAATCACTTTTGTTCCACAATGAATGTCTGGCAAAAAAATAGTAAATTTCAATGCAAGCCGTTCTGAAACCAATCGGCAAATTACTCAAAATGCTTAACTCGCCGATAAAATCACTTTTTTCCAGCAATGAATGTCTGGCAAAAACTAGTTAATTGTGATGCAGGCCGTTCTGAAACCAATCGGCTTATTACTCAAAATGCTTCAATCGCCGAGAAAATCACTTTTTTCCCACAATGAATGGTTGGCAAAAAATAGTAGAGTTCAATGCAAGACGTTCTGAAACTAATCGGCAAATATCTCAAGATGCTTAACTCGCCGAGAAATTGACTTTTGTTTCACACTGAATGCCTGGCAAAAAATAGTTAATTGTGATGCAAGCCGTTCTGAAACCAATCGGCAAATTACTCAAAATGCTTAACTCGGCGAGAAATCACTTTTTTCCCACCATGAATATCTGGCAAAGAACAGTAAATTTGAATGCAAGCCGTTCTGAAACCAATCGACAAATTACTCAAAATGCTTAACTCGCCGAGAAAATTACTTTTGTTCCACAATGAATGTCCGGCAAAAAATAGTAAATTTCAATGCAAGCCGTTCTGAAACCAATCGGCAAATTACTCAAAATGCTTAACTCGCCGAGAAAATCACTTTTGTTCTACAATGAATATCTGGCAAAAAATAGTAAATTTCAATGCAAGCCGTTCTAAAACCAATCGGCAAATTACTCAAAGTGCTTAACTCGCCGAGAAAAGCACTTTTGTTCCACAATGAATGTCTGGCAAAAAAATAGCAACTTTCAATGGAAGCCGTTCTGAAAAGCATCGGCAAATTACTCAATATGTTTAACTCGCCGAGAAAATCACTTTTGTTCCACAATGAATGCCTGGCAAAAAATAGTTAATTGTAATGCAAGCCGTTCTGAAACCAATCGGCAAATTACTGAAAATGCTTAACTCGCCGAGAAAATCACTTTTCTTCCACAATGAATGTCCGGCAAAAAATAGTAAATTTCAATGCAAGCCGTTCTGAAAGAAATCGGCAAATTACTCAAAAAGCTTTACTCGCCGAGAAAATCACTTTTGTTCCACAATGAATGCCTGGCAAAAAATAGTTAATTGTGATGCAAGCCGTTCTGAAACCAATCGGCTAATTACTCAAAATGCTTAACTCGCCGAGAAAATCATTTTTGTTCCACACTGAATGCCTGGCAAAAAGTAGTAAATTTCAATGCAAGCCGTTCTGAAAGCAATCGGTAAATTACTCAAAATGCTTAACTCGCCGAGAAAATCACTTTTGTTCCACAATGAATGCCTTGCAAAAAATAGTAAATTTCAATGCAAGCCGTTCTGAAACCAATCGGCGAATTACTCAAAATGCTTAACTCGCCGAGAAAATCACTTTTTCCCCACAATGAATGTCTGGCAAAAAATAGTTAATTTTGATGCAAGCCGTTCTGAAACCAATCGGTAAATTACTCAAATGCTTAACTCGCCGAGAAAATCACTTTTGTTTCACACTCAATGCCTGGCAAAAGATAGTTAATTGTGATGCAAGCCGTTCTGAAACCAATCGGCAAATTACTCAAAATGCTTAACTCGCCGAGAAAATCACTTTTTTCCCACAATGAATGTCTGGCAAAAACTAGTTAATTGTGATGCAGGCCGTTCTGAAACCAATCGGCTTATTACTCAAAATGCTTCAATCGCCGAGAAAATCACTTTTTTCCCACAATGAATGGTTGGCAAAAAATAGTAAAGTTCAATGCAAGCCGTTCTGAAACCAATCGGCAAATTACTCAAAATGCTTTAGTCGCCGAGAAAATCACTTTTGTTCCACAATGAATGGCAGGCAAAAAATAGTAAATTTCAATGCAAGCCGTTCTGAAAGCAATCGGCAA
This sequence comes from Scyliorhinus torazame, assembly GCF_047496885.1. Taxonomy (NCBI): domain Eukaryota; kingdom Metazoa; phylum Chordata; class Chondrichthyes; order Carcharhiniformes; family Scyliorhinidae; genus Scyliorhinus; species Scyliorhinus torazame. The sequence continues at coordinate 410,134 of NW_027307791.1, forward strand.
ATTACTCAAAATGCTTAACTCGCCGAGAAAATCACTTTTGTTCCACAATGAATGCCTGGCAAAAAAATAGTTAATTTTAATGCAAGCCGTTCTGAAACCAATCGGCAAATTACTCAAAATGCTTAACTCGCCGATAAATCACTTTTTTCCCACAATGAATGTCTGGCAAAAACTAGTTAATTGTGATGCAGGCCGTTCTGAAACCAATCGACTTATTACTCAAAATGCTTCAATCGCCGGGAAAATCACTTTTTTCCCACAATGAATGGTTGGCAAAAAATAGTAAAGTTCAATGCAAGACGTTCTGAAACTAATCGGCAAATATCTCAAGATGCTTAACTCGCCGAGAAATTGACTTTTGTTTCACACTGAATGCCTGGCAAAAAATAGTTAATTGTGATGCAAGCCGTTCTGAAAACAATCGGCAAATTACTCAAAATGCTTAACTCGGCGAGAAAATCACTTTTTTCCCACCATGAATGTCTGGCAAAAAACAGTAAATTTGAATGCAAGCCGTTCTGAAACCAATCGGCAAATTACTCAAAATGCTTAACTCGCCGAGAAAATCACTTTTGTTCCACAATGAATGTCCGGCACAAAATAGTAAATTTCAATGCAAGCCGTTCTGAAACCAATCGGCAAATTACTCAAAATGCTTCAATCGCCGAGAAAATCGCTTTTTTCCCACACTGAATGGTTGGCAAAAAATAGTAAAGTTCAATGCAAGCCGTTCTGAAACCAATCGGCAAATTACTCAAAATGCTTAACTCGCCGAGAAAATCACTTTTGTTCCACATTGAATGGCTGGCAAAAAATAGTAAATTTCAATGCACGCCGTTCAGAAACCAATCGGCAAATTACTCAAAATGCTTAACTCGCCGAGAAAATCACCTTTGTTCCACAATGAATGCCTGGCAAAAAATAGTAAATTTCAATGCAAGCCGTTCTGAAACCAATCGGCTAATTACTCAAAATGCTTAACTCGCCGAGAAAATCACTTTTTTCCCACAATGAATGTCTGGCAAAAAATAGTTAATTTTGATGCAAGCCGTTCTGAAACCAATCGGCAAATTACTCAAATGCTTAACTCGCCGAGAAAATCACTTTTGTTTCACACTCAATGCCTGGCAAAAGATAGTTAATTGTGTTGCAAGCCGTTCTGAAACCAATCGGCAAATTACTCAAAATGCTTAACTCGCTGAGAAAATCACTTTTTTCCCACAATGAATGTCATGGCAAAAACTAGTTAATTGTGATGCAGGCCGTTCTGAAACCAATCGGCTTATTACTCAAAATGCTTAACTCGCCGAGAAAATCACTTTTGTTCCACAATGAATGGCAGGCAAAAAATAGTAAATTTCAATGCAAGCCGTTCTGAAAGCAATCGGCAAATTACTCAAAATGCTTAACTCGCCGAGAAAATCACTTTTGTTCCACAATGAATGCCTGGCAAAAAAATAGTAAATTTTAATGCAAGCCGTTCTGAAACCAATCGGCAAATTACTCAAAATGCTTAACTCGCCGATAAATCACTTTTTTCCCACAATGAATGTCTGGCAAAAACTAGTTAATTGTGATGCAGGCCGTTCTGAAACCAATCGACTTATTACTCAAAATGCTTCAATCGCCGGGAAAATAACTTTTTTCCCACAATGAATGGTTGGCAAAAAATAGTAAAGTTCAATGCAAGACGTTCTGAAACTAATCGGCAAATATCTCAAGATGCTTAACTCGCCGAGAAATTGACTTTTGTTTCACACTGAATGCCTGGCAAAAAATAGTTAATTGTGATGCAAGCCGTTCTGAAACCAATCGGCAAATTACTCAAAATGCTTAACTCGGCGAGAAAATCACTTTTTTCCCACCATGAATATCTGGCAAAAAACAGTAAATTTGAATGCAAGCCGTTCTGAAACCAATCGGCAAATTACTCAAAATGCTTAACTCGCCGAGAAAATCACTTTTGTTCCACAATGAATGTCCGGCACAAAATAGTAAATTTCAATGCAAGCCGTTCTGAAACCAATCGGCAAATTACTCAAAATGCTTCAATCGCCGAAAAAATCGCTTTTTTCCCACACTGAATGGTTGGCAAAAAATAGTAAAGTTCAATGCAAGCCGTTCTGAAACCAATCGGCAAATTACTCAAAATGCTTAACTCGCCGAGAAAATCACTTTTGTTCCACATTGAATGGCTGGCAAAAAATAGTAAATTTCAATGCAAGCCGTTCAGAAACCAATCGGCAAATTACTCAAAATGCTTAACTCGCCGAGAAAATCACCTTTGTTCCACAATGAATGCCTGGCAAAAAATAGTAAATTTCAATGCAAGCCGTTCTGAAACCAATCGGCTAATTACTCAAAATGCTTAACTCGCCGAGAAAATCACTTTTTTCCCACAATGAATGTCTGGCAAAAAATAGTTAATTTTGATACAAGCCGTTCTGAAACCAATCGGCAAATTACTCAAATGCTTAACTCGCCGAGAAAATCACTTTTGTTTCACACTCAATGCCTGGCAAAAGATAGTTAATTGTGTTGCAAGCCGTTCTGAAACCAATCGGCAAATTACTCAAAATGCTTAACTCGCCGAGAAAATCACTTTTTTCCCACAATGAATGTCTGGCAAAAACTAGTTAATTGTGATGCAGGCCGTTCTGAAACCAATCGGCTTATTACTCAAAATGCTTAACTCGCCGAGAAAATCACTTTTGTTCCACAATGAATGGCAGGCAAAAAATAGTAAATTTCAATGCAAGCCGTTCTGAAACCAATCGGCAAATTACTCAAAATGCTTAACTCGCCGATAAAATCACTTATTTCCCACAATGAATGTCTTGCAAAAACTAGTTAATTGTGATGCAGGCCGTTCTGAAACCGGCTTATTACTCAAAATGCTTCAATCGCCGGGAAAATCACTTTTTTCCCACAATGAATGGTTGGCAAAAAATAGTAAAGTTCAATGCAAGACGTTCTGAAACTAATCGGCAAATATCTCAAGATGCTTAACTCGCCGAGAAATTGACTTTTGTTTCACACTGAATGCCTGGCAAAAAATAGTTAATTGTGATGCAAGCCGTTCTGAAACCAATCGGCAAATTACTCACAATGCTTAACTCGCCGAGAAAATCACTTTTGTTCCACAATGAATGGCTGGGAAAAAATAGTAAATTTCAATGCAAGCCGTTCTGAAAGCAATCGGCAAATTACTCAAAATGCTTAACTCGCCGAGAAAATCACTTTTGTTCCACAATGAATGCCTGGCAAAAAATAGTAAATTTCAATGCAAGCCGTTCTGAAACCAATCGGCTAATTACTCAAAATGCTTAACTCGCCGAGAAAATCACTTGTGTTCCACAATGAATGTCCAGCAAAAAATAGTAAATTTCAATTCAAGCCGTTCTGAAACCAATCGGCAAATTACTCAAAATGCTTAACTCGCCGAGAAAATCACTTTTGTTCCACAATGAATGTCTGGCAAAAAATAGTAAATTTCAATTCAAGCCGTTCTGAAACCAATCGGCAAATTACTCAAAATGCTTAACTCGCCGAGAAAATCACTTTTGTTTCACACTAAATGCCTGGCAAAAGATAGTTAATTGGGATGCAAGCCGGTCTGAAACCAATCGGCAAATTTCTCAAAATGCTTAACTCGCCGAGAAAATCACTTTTTTCCCACAATGAATGTCTGGCAAAAAACAGTAAATTTCAATGCAAGCCGTTCTGAAACCAATCGGCAAATTACTCAAAATGCTTAACTCGCCGAGAAAAACACTTTTTTCCCACAATGAATGTCTGGCAAAAACTAGTTAATTGTGATGCAGGCCGTTCTGAAACCAATCGGCTTATTACTCAAAATGCTTCAATCGCCCAGAAAATCACTTTTTTCCCACAATGAATGGTTAGCAAAAAATAGTAAAGTTCAATGCAAGCCGTTCTGAAACCAATCGGCAAATTACTCAAAATGCTTAAGTCGCCGAGAAAATCACTTTTGTTCCACAATGAATGGCAGGCAAAAAATAGTAAATTTCAATGCAAGCCGTTCTGAAAGCAATCGGCAAATTACTCAAAATGCTGAACTCGCCGAGAAAATCACTTTTGTTCCACAATGAATGCCTGGCAAAAAATAGTAAATTTCAATGCAAGCCGTTCTGAAACCAATCGGCAAATTACTCACAATGCTTAACTCGCCGAGCAAATCACTTTTGTTCCACAATGAATGGCTGGGAAAAAATAGTAAATTTCAATGCAAGCCGTTCTGAAAGCAATCGGCAAATTACTCAAAATGCTTAACTCGCCGAGAAAATCACTTTTGTTCCACAATGAATGCCTGGCAAAAAATTGTAAATTTCAATGCAAGCCGTTCTGAAACCAATCGGCTAATTACTCAAAATGCTTAACTCGCCGAGAAAATCACTTGTGTTCCACAATGAATGTCCAGCAAAAAATAGTAAATTTCAATTCAAGCCGTTCTGAAACCAATCGGCAAATTACTCAAAAGCTTAACTCGCCGAGAAAATCACTTTTGTTCCACAATGAATGTCTGGCAAAAAATAGTAAATTTCAATTCAAGCCGTTCTGAAACCAATCGGCAAATTACTCAAAATGCTTAACTCGCCGAGAAAATCACTTTTGTTTCACACTGAATGCCTGGCAAAAGATAGTTAATTGGGATGCAAGCCGGTCTGAAACCAATCGGCAAATTTCTCAAAATGCTTAACTCGCCGAGAAAATCACTTTTCTCCCACAATGAATGTCTGGCAAAAAACAGTAAATTTCAATGCAAGCCGTTCTGAAACCAATCGGCAAATTACTCAAAATGCTTAACTCGCCGAGAAAATCACTTTTTTCCCACAATGAATGTCTGGCAAAAAACAGTAAATTTCAATGCAAGCCGTTCTGAAACCAATCGGCAAATTACTCAAAATGCTTAACTCGGCGAGAAAATCACTTTTTTCCCACCATGAATGTCTGGCAAAAAATAGTAAATTTGAATGCAAGCCGTTCTGAAACCAATCGGCAAATTACTCAAAATGCTTAACTCGCCGAGAAAATCACTTTTGTTCCACAATGAATCTCCGGCAAAAAATAGTAAATTTCAATGCAAGCCGTTCTGAAACCAATCGGCAAATTACTCAAAATGCTTCAATCGCCGAGAAAATCGCTTGTTTCCCACAATGAATGGTTGGCAAAAAATAGTAAAGTTCAATGCAAGCCGTTCTGAAACCAATCGGCAAATTACTCAAAATGCTTAACTCGCCGAGAAAATCACTTTTGTTCCACATTGAATGGCTGGCAAAAAATAGTAAATTGCAATGCAAGCCGTTCTGAAACCAATCGGCAAATTACTCAAAATGCTTAACTCGCCGAGAAAATCACCTTTGTTCCACAATGAATGCCTGGCAAAAAATAGTAAATTTCAATGCAAGCCGTTCTGAAACCAATCGGCTAATTACTCAAAATGCTTAACTCGCCGAGAAAATCATTTTTGTTCCACAATGAATGTCTGGCAAAAAGTAGTAAATTTCAATGCAAGCCGTTCTGAAAGCAATCGGTAAATTACTCAAAATGCTTAACTCGCCGAGAAAATCACTTTTGTTCCACAATGAATGCCTGGCAAAAAATAGTAAATTTCAATGCAAGCCGTTCTGAAACCAATCGGCGAATTACTCAAAATGCTTAACTCGCCGAGAAAATCACTTTTTTCCCACAATGAATGTCTGGCAAAAAATAGTTAATTTTGATGCAAGCCGTTCTGAAACCAATCGGCAAATTACTCAAATGCTTAACTCGCCGAGAAAATCACTTTTGTTTCACACTCAATGCCTGGCAAAAGATAGTTAATAGTGTTGCAAGCCGTTCTGAAACCAATCGGCAAATTACTCAAAATGCTTAACTCGCCGAGAAAATCACTTTTTTCCCACAATGAATGTCTGGCAAAAACTAGTTAATTGTGATGCAGGCCGTTCTGAAACCAATCGGCTTGTTACTCAAAATGCTTCAATCGCCGAGAAAATCACTTTTTTCCCCACAATGAATTTTGGCAAAAAATAGTAAAGTTCAATGCAAGCCGTTCTGAAACCAATCGGCAAATTACTCAAAATGCTTAAGTCGCCGAGAAAATCACTTTTGTTGCACAATGAATGGCAGGCAAAAAATAGTAAATTTCAATGCAAGCCGTTCTGAAAGCAATCGGCAAATTACTCAAAATGCTTAACTCGCCGAGAAAATCACTTTTGTTCCACAATGAATGCCTGGCAAAAAATAGTAAATTTCAATGCAAGCCGTTCTGAAACCAATCGGCAAATTACTCAAAATGCTTAACTCGCCGAGAAAATCACTTTTGTTCGACAATGAATGGCTGGGAAAAAATAGTAAATTTCAATGCAAGCCGTTCTGAAACCAATCGGCTTGTTACTCAAAATGCTTCAATCGCCGAGAAAATCGCTTTTGTTCCACACTGAATGGTTGGCAAAAAATAGTAAAGTTCAATGCAAGCCGTTCAGAAACCAATCGGCAAATTACTCAAAATGCTTAACTCGCCGAGAAAATCACCTTTGTTCCACAATGAATGCCTGGCAAAAAATAGTAAATTTCAATGCAAGCCGTTCTGAAACCAATCGGCTAATTACTCAAAATGCTTAACTCGCCGAGAAAATCACTTTTTTCCCACAATGAATGTCTGGCAAAAAATAGTTAATTTTGATACAAGCCGTTCTGAAACCAATCGGCAAATTACTCAAATGCTTAACTCGCCGAGAAAATCACTTTTGTTTCACACTCAATGCCTGGCAAAAGATAGTTAATTGTGTTGCAAGCCGTTCTGAAACCAATCGGCAAATTACTCAAAATGCTTAACTCGCCGAGAAAATCACTTTTTTCCCACAATGAATGTCTGGCAAAAACTAGTTAATTGTGATGCAGGCCGTTCTGAAACCAATCGGCTTATTACTCAAAATGCTTAACTCGCCGAGAAAATCACTTTTGTTCCACAATGAATGGCAGGCAAAAAATAGTAAATTTCAATGCAAGCCGTTCTGAAAGCAATCGGCAAATTACTCAAAATGCTTAACTCGCCGAGAAAATCACTTTTGTTCCACAATGAATGCCTGGCAAAAAAATAGTAAATTTTAATGCAAGCCGTTCTGAAACCAATCGGCAAATTACTCAAAATGCTTAACTCGCCGATAAAATCACTTATTTCCCACAATGAATGTCTTGCAAAAACTAGTTAATTGTGATGCAGGCCGTTCTGAAACCGGCTTATTACTCAAAATGCTTCAATCGCCGGGAAAATCACTTTTTTCCCACAATGAATGATTGGCAAAAAATAGTAAAGTTCAATGCAAGACGTTCTGAAACTAATCGGCAAATATCTCAAGATGCTTAACTCGCCGAGAAATTGACTTTTGTTTCACACTGAATGCCTGGCAAAAAATAGTTAATTGTGATGCAAGCCGTTCTGAAACCAATCGGCAAATTACTCACAATGCTTAACTCGCCGAGAAAATCACTTGTGTTCCACAATGAATGTCCGGCAAAAAATAGTAAATTTCAATTCAAGCCGTTCTGAAACCAATCGGCAAATTACTCAAAATGCTAAACTCGCCGAGAATATCAGTTTTGTTCCACAATGAATGTCTGGCAAAAAGTAGTAAATTTCAATGCAAGCCGTTCTGAAAGCAATCGGTAAATTACTCAAAATGCTTAACTCGCCGAGAAAATCACTTTTGTTCCACAATGAATGCCTGGCAAAAAATAGTAAATTTCAATGCAAGCCGTTCTGAAACCAATCGGCGTATTACTCAAAATGCTTAACTCGCCGAGAAAATCACTTTTTCCCCACAATGAATGTCTGGCAAAAAATAGTTAATTTTGATGCAAGCCGTTCTGAAACCAATCGGCAAATTACTCAAATGCTTAACTCGCCGAGAAAATCACTTTTGTTTCACACTCAATGCCTGGCAAAAGATAGTTAATTGTGTTGCAAGCCGTTCTGAAACCAATCGGCAAATTACTCAAAATGCTTAACTCGCCGAGAAAATCACTTTTTTCCCACAATGAATGTCTGGCAAAAACTAGTTAATTGTGATGCAGGCCGTTCTGAAACCAATCGGCAAATTACTCAAAATGCTTAACTCGCCGAGAAAATCACTTTTTTCCCACAATGAATGTCTGGCAAAAACTAGTTAATTGTGATGCAGGCCGTTCTGAAACCAATCGGCTTATTACTCAAAATGCTTAACTCGCCGAGAAAATCACTTTTGTTCCACAATGAATGGCAGGCAAAAAATAGTAAATTTCAATGCAAGCCGTTCTGAAAGCAATCGGCAAATTACTCAAAATGCTTAACTCGCCGAGAAAATCACTTTTGTTCCACAATGAATGCCTGGCAAAAAAATAGTAAATTTTAATGCAAGCCGTTCTGAAACCAATCGGCAAATTACTCAAAATGCTTAACTCGCCGATAAAATCACTTATTTCCCACATTGAATGTCTTGCAAAAACTAGTTAATTGTGATGCAGGCCGTTCTGAAACCGGCTTATTACTCAAAATGCTTCAATCGCCGGGAAAATCACTTTTTTCCCACAATGAATGGTTGGCAAAAAATAGTAAAGTTCAATGCAAGACGTTCTGAAACTAATCGGCAAATATCTCAAGATGCTTAACTCGCCGAGAAATTGACTTTTGTTTCACACTGAATGCCTGGCAAAAAATAGTTAATTGTGATGCAAGCCGTTCTGAAACCAATCGGCAAATTACTCACAATGCTTAACTCGCCGAGAAAATCACTTTTGTTCCACAATGAATGGCTGGGAAAAAATAGTAAATTTCAATGCAAGCCGTTCTGAAAGCAATCGGCAAATTACTCAAAATGCTTAACTCGCCGAGAAAATCACTTTTGTTCCACAATGAATGCCTGGCAAAAAATAGTAAATTTCAATGCAAGCCGTTCTGAAACCAATCGGCTAATTACTCAAAATGCTTAACTCGCCGAGAAAATCACTTGTGTTCCACAATGAATGTCCAGCAAAAAATAGTAAATTTCAATTCAAGCCGTTCTGAAACCAATCGGCAAATTACTCAAAATGCTTAACTCGCCGAGAAAATCACTTTTGTTCCACAATGAATGTCTGGCAAAAAATAGTAAATTTCAATTCAAGCCGTTCTGAAACCAATCGGCAAATTACTCAAAATGCTTAACTCGCCGAGAAAATCACTTTTGTTTCACACTGAATGCCTGGCAAAAGATAGTTAATTGGGATGCAAGCCGGTCTGAAACCAATCGGCAAATTTCTCAAAATGCTTCAATCGCCGAGAAAATCACTTTTTTTCCCACAATGAATGGTTGGCAAAAAATAGTAAAGTTCAATGCAAGCCGTTCTGAAACCAATCGGCAAATTACTCAAAATGCTTAAGTCGCCGAGAAAATCACTTTTGTTCCACAATGAATGGCAGGCAAAAAATAGTAAATTTCAATGCAAGCCGTTCTGAAAGCAATCGGCAAATTACTCAAAATGCTTAACTCGCCGAGAAAATCACTTTTGTTCCACAATGAATGCCTGGCAAAAAATAGTAAATTTCAATGCAAGCCGTTCTGAAACCAATCGGCAAATTACTCACAATGCTTAACTCGCCGAGCAAATCACTTTTGTTCCACAATGAATGGCTGGGAAAAAATAGTAAATTTCAATGCAAGCCGTTCTGAAAGCAATCGGCAAATTACTCAAAATGCTTAACTCGCCGAGAAAATCACTTTTGTTCCACAATGAATGCCTGGCAAAAAATAGTAAATTTCAATGCAAGCCGTTCTGAAACCAATCGGCTAATTACTCAAAATGCTTAACTCGCCGAGAAAATCACTTGTGTTCCACAATGAATGTCCAGCAAAAAATAGTAAATTTCAATTCAAGCCGTTCTGAAACCAATCGGCAAATTACTCAAAATGCTTAACTCGCCGAGAAAATCACTTTTGTTTCACACTGAATGCCTGGCAAAAGATAGTTAATTGTGATGCAAGCCGGTCTGAAACCAATCGGCAAATTTCTCAAAATGCTTAACTCGCCGAGAAAATCACTTTTTTCCCACAATGAATGTCTGGCAAAAAACAGTAAATTTCAATGCAAGCCGTTCTGAAACCAATCGGCAAATTACTCAAAATGCTTAACTCGCCGAGAAAATCACTTTTTTCCCACAATGAATGTCTGGCAAAAAACAGTAAATTTCAATGCAAGCCGTTCTGAAACCAATCGGCAAATTACTCAAAATGCTTAACTCGGCGAGAAAATCACTTTTTTACCACCATGAATGTCTGGCAAAAAACAGTAAATTTGAATGCAAGCCGTTCTGAAACCAATCGGCAAATTACTCAAAATGCTTAACTCGCCGAGAAAATCACTTTTGTTCCACAATGAATCTCCGGCAAAAAATAGTAAATTTCAATGCAAGCCGTTCTGAAACCAATCGGCAAATTACTCAAAATGCTTCAATCGCCGAGAAAATCACTTTTGTTCCACATTGAATGGCTGGCAAAAAATAGTAAATTGCAATGCAAGCCGTTCTGAAACCAATCGGCAAATTACTCAAAATGCTTAACTCGCCGAGAAAATCACCTTTGTTCCACAATGAATGCCTGGCAAAAAATAGTAAATTTCAATGCAAGCCGTTCTGAAACCAATCGGCTAATTACTCAAAATGCTTAACTCGCCGAGAAAATCATTTTTGTTCCACAATGAATGTCTGGCAAAAAGTAGTAAATTTCAATGCAAGCCGTTCTGAAAGCAATCGGTAAATTACTCAAAATGCTTAACTCGCCGAGAAAATCACTTTTGTTCCACAATGAATGCCTGGCAAAAAATAGTAAATTTCAATGCAAGCCGTTCTGAAACCAATTGGCGAATTACTCAAAATGCTTAACTCGCCGAGAAAATCACTTTTTTCCCACAATGACTGTCTGGCAAAAAATAGTTAATTTTGATGCAAGCCGTTCTGAAACCAATCGGCAAATTACTCAAATGCTTAACTCGCCGAGAAAATCACTTTTGTTTCACACTCAATGCCTGGCAAAAGATAGTTAATAGTGTTGCAAGCCGTTCTGAAACCAATCGGCAAATTACTCAAAATGCTTAACTCGCCGAGAAAATCACTTTTTTCCCACAATGAATGTCTGGCAAAAACTAGTTAATTGTGATGCAGGCCGTTCTGAAACCAATCGGCTTGTTACTCAAAATGCTTCAATCGCCGAGAAAATCACTTTTTTCCCCACAATGAATTTTGGCAAAAAATAGTAAAGTTCAATGCAAGCCGTTCTGAAACCAATCGGCAAATTACTCAAAATGCTTAAGTCGCCGAGAAAATCACTTTTGTTGCACAATGAATGGCAGGCAAAAAATAGTAAATTTCAATGCAAGCCGTTCTGAAAGCAATCGGCAAATTACTCAAAATGCTTAACTCGCCGAGAAAATCACTTTTGTTCCACAATGAATGCCTGGCAAAAAATAGTAAATTTCAATGCAAGCCGTTCTGAAACCAATCGGCAAATTACTCAAAATGCTTAACTCGCCGAGAAAATCACTTTTGTTCGACAATGAATGGCTGGGAAAAAATAGTAAATTTCAATGCAAGCCGTTCTGAAAGCAATCGGCAAATTACTCAAAATGCTTAACTCGCCGAGAAAATCACTTTTGTTCCACAATGAATGAATGGCAAAAAATAGTAAATTTCAATGCAAGCCGTTCTGAAACCAATCGGCTAATTACTCAAAATGCTTAACTCGCCGAGAAAATCACTTGTGTTCCACAATGAATGTCCGGCAAAAAATAGTAAATTTCAATTCAAGCCGTTCTGAAACCAATCGGCAAATTACTCAAAATGCTTAACTCGCCGAGAATATCAGTTTTGTTCCACAATGAATGTCTGGCAAAAAGTAGTAAATTTCAATGCAAGCCGTTCTGAAACCAATCGGCTAATTACTCAAAATGCTTAACTCGCCGAGAAAATCATTTTTGTTCCACAATGAATGTCTGGCAAAAAGTAGTAAATTTCAATGCAAGCCGTTCTGAAAGCAATCGGTAAATTACTCAAAATGCTTAACTCGCCGAGAAAATCACTTTTGTTCCACAATGAATGCCTGGCAAAAAATAGTAAATTTCAATGCAAGCCGTTCTGAAACCAATCGGTGAATTACTCAAAATGCTTAACTCGCCGAGAAAATCACTTTTTTCCCACAATGAATGTCTGGCAAAAAATAGTTAATTTTGATGCAAGCCGTTCTGAAACCAATCGGCAAATTACTCAAATGCTTAACTCGCCGAGAAAATCACTTTTGTTTCACACTCAATGCCTGGCAAAAGATAGTTAATTGTGTTGCAAGCCGTTCTGAAACCAATCGGCAAATTACTCAAAATGCTTAACTCGCCGAGAAAATCACTTTTTTCCCACAATGAATGTCTGGCAAAAACTAGTTAATTGTGATGCAGGCCGTTCTGAAACCAATCGGCTTATTACTCAAAATGCTTCAATCGCCGAGAAAATCACTTTTTTTCCCACAATGAATGGTTGGCAAAAAATAGTAAAGTTCAATGCAAGCCGTTCTGAAACCAATCGGCAAATTACTCAAAATGCTTAAGTCGCCGAGAAAATCACTTTTGTTCCACAATGAATGGCAGGCAAAAAATAGTAAATTTCAATGCAAGCCGTTCTGAAAGCAATCGGCAAATTACTCAAAATGCTTAACTCGCCGAGAAAATCACTTTTGTTCCACAATGAATGCCTGGCAAAAAATAGTAAATTTCAATGCAAGCCGTTCTGAAACCAATCGGCAAATTACTCACAATGCTTAACTCGCCGAGCAAATCACTTTTGTTCCACAATGAATGGCTGGGAAAAAATAGTAAATTTCAATGCAAGCCGTTCTGAAAGCAATCGGCAAATTACTCAAAATGCTTAACTCGCCGAGAAAATCACTTTTGTTCCACAATGAATGCCTGGCAAAAAATAGTAAATTTCAATGCAAGCCGTTCTGAAACCAATCGGCTAATTACTCAAAATGCTTAACTCGCCGAGAAAATCACTTGTGTTCCACAATGAATGTCCAGCAAAAAATAGTAAATTTCAATTCAAGCCGTTCTGAAACCAATCGGCAAATTACTCAAAATGCTTAACTCGCCGAGAAAATCACTTTTGTTCCACAATGAATGTCTGGCAAAAAATAGTAAATTTCAATTCAAGCCGTTCTGAAACCAATCGGCAAATTACTCAAAATGCTTAACTCGCCGAGAAAATCACTTTTGTTTCACACTGAATGCCTGGCAAAAGATAGTTAATTGTGATGCAAGCCGGTCTGAAACCAATCGGCAAATTTCTCAAAATGCTTAACTCGCCGAGAAAATCACTTTTTTCCCACAATGAATGTCTGGCAAAAAACAGTAAATTTCAATGCAAGCCGTTCTGAAACCAATCGGCAAATTACTCAAAATGCTTAACTCGCCGAGAAAATCACTTTTTTCCCACAATGAATGTCTGGCAAAAAACAGTAAATTTCAATGCAAGCCGTTCTGAAACCAATCGGCAAATTACTCAAAATGCTTAACTCGGCGAGAAAATCACTTTTTTCCCACCATGAATGTCTGGCAAAAAACAGTAAATTTGAATGCAAGCCGTTCTGAAACCAATCGGCAAATTACTCAAAATGCTTAACTCGCCGAGAAAATCACTTTTGTTCCACAATGAATCTCCGGCAAAAAATAGTAAATTTCAATGCAAGCCGTTCTGAAACCAATCGGCAAATTACTCAAAATGCTTCAATCGCCGAGAAAATCACTTTTGTTCCACATTGAATGGCTGGCAAAAAATAGTAAATTGCAATGCAAGCCGTTCTGAAACCAATCGGCAAATTACTCAAAATGCTTAACTCGCCGAGAAAATCACCTTTGTTCCACAATGAATGCCTGGCAAAAAATAGTAAATTTCAATGCAAGCCGTTCTGAAACCAATCGGCTAATTACTCAAAATGCTTAACTCGCCGAGAAAATCATTTTTGTTCCACAATGAATGTCTGGCAAAAAGTAGTAAATTTCAATGCAAGCCGTTCTGAAAGCAATCGGTAAATTACTCAAAATGCTTAACTCGCCGAGAAAATCACTTTTGTTCCACAATGAATGCCTGGCAAAAAATAGTAAATTTCAATGCAAGCCGTTCTGAAACCAATCGGCGAATTACTCAAAATGCTTAACTCGCCGAGAAAATCACTTTTTTCCCACAATGAATGTCTGGCAAAAAATAGTTAATTTTGATGCAAGCCGTTCTGAAACCAATCGGCAAATTACTCAAATGCTTAACTCGCCGAGAAAATCACTTTTGTTTCACACTCAATGCCTGGCAAAAGATAGTTAATAGTGTTGCAAGCCGTTCTGAAACCAATCGGCAAATTACTCAAAATGCTTAACTCGCCGAGAAAATCACTTTTTTCCCACAATGAATGTCTGGCAAAAACTAGTTAATTGTGATGCAGGCCGTTCTGAAACCAATCGGCTTGTTACTCAAAATGCTTCAATCGCCGAGAAAATCACTTTTTTCCACACAATGAATTTTGGCAAAAAATAGTAAAGTTCAATGCAAGCCGTTCTGAAACCAATCGGCAAATTACTCAAAATGCTTAAGTCGCCGAGAAAATCACTTTTGTTGCACAATGAATGGCAGGCAAAAAATAGTAAATTTCAATGCAAGCCGTTCTGAAAGCAATCGGCAAATTACTCAAAATGCTTAACTCGCCGAGAAAATCACTTTTGTTCCACAATGAATGCCTGGCAAAAAATAGTAAATTTCAATGCAAGCCGTTCTGAAACCAATCGGCAAATTACTCAAAATGCTTAACTCGCCGAGAAAATCACTTTTGTTCGACAATGAATGGCTGGGAAAAAATAGTAAATTTCAATGCAAGCCGTTCTGAAAGCAATCGGCAAATTACTCAAAATGCTTAACTCGCCGAGAAAATCACTTTTGTTCCACAATGAATGAATGGCAAAAAATAGTAAATTTCAATGCAAGCCGTTCTGAAACCAATCGGCTAATTACTCAAAATGCTTAACTCGCCGAGAAAATCACTTGTGTTCCACAATGAATGTCCGGCAAAAAATAGTAAATTTCAATTCAAGCCGTTCTGAAACCAATCGGCAAATTACTCAAAATGCTTAACTCGCCGAGAATATCAGTTTTGTTCCACAATGAATGTCTGGCAAAAAGTAGTAAATTTCAATGCAAGCCGTTCTGAAACCAATCGGCTAATTACTCAAAATGCTTAACTCGCCGAGAAAATCATTTTTGTTCCACAATGAATGTCTGGCAAAAAGTAGTAAATTTCAATGCAAGCCGTTCTGAAAGCAATCGGTAAATTACTCAAAATGCTTAACTCGCCGAGAAAATCACCTTTGTTCCACAATGAATGCCTGGCAAAAAATAGTAAATTTCAATGCAAGCCGTTCTGAAACCAATCGGTGAATTACTCAAAATGCTTAACTCGCCGAGAAAATCACTTTTTTCCCACAATGAATGTCTGGCAAAAAATAGTTAATTTTGATGCAAGCCGTTCTGAAACCAATCGGCAAATTACTCAAAATGCTTAACTCGCCGAGAAAATCACTTTTGTTTCACACTCAATGCCTGGCAAAAGATAGTTAATTGTGTTGCAAGCCGTTCTGAAACCAATCGGCAAATTACTCAAAATGCTTAACTCGCCGAGAAAATCACTTTTGTTTCACACTGAATGCCTGGCAAAAGATAGTTAATTGTGATGCAAGCCGGTCTGAAACCAATCGGCAAATTTCTCAAAATGCTTAACTCGCCGAGAAAATCACTTTTTTCCCACAATGAATGTCTGGCAAAAAACAGTAAATTTCAATGCAAGCCGTTCTGAAACCAATCGGCAAATTACTCAAAATGCTTAACTCGCCGAGAAAATCACTTTTTTCCCACAATGAATGTCTGGCAAAAAACAGTAAATTTCAATGCAAGCCGTTCTGAAACCAATCGGCAAATTACTCAAAATGCTTAACTCGGCGAGAAAATCACTTTTTTCCCACCATGAATGTCTGGCAAAAAACAGTAAATTTGAATGCAAGCCGTTCTGAAACCAATCGGCAAATTACTCAAAATGCTTAACTCGCCGAGAAAATCACTTTTGTTCCACAATGAATCTCCGGCAAAAAATAGTAAATTTCAATGCAAGCCGTTCTGAAACCAATCGGCAAATTACTCAAAATGCTTCAATCGCCGAGAAAATCACTTTTGTTCCACATTGAATGGCTGGCAAAAAATAGTAAATTGCAATGCAAGCCGTTCTGAAACCAATCGGCAAATTACTCAAAATGCTTAACTCGCCGAGAAAATCACCTTTGTTCCACAATGAATGCCTGGCAAAAAATAGTAAATTTCAATGCAAGCCGTTCTGAAACCAATCGGCTAATTACTCAAAATGCTTAACTCGCCGAGAAAATCATTTTTGTTCCACAATGAATGTCTGGCAAAAAGTAGTAAATTTCAATGCAAGCCGTTCTGAAACCAATCGGCAAATTACTCAAATGCTTAACTCGCCGAGAAAATCACTTTTGTTTCACACTCAATGCCTGGCAAAAGATAGTTAATAGTGTTGCAAGCCGTTCTGAAACCAATCGGCAAATTACTCAAAATGCTTAACTCGCCGAGAAAATCACTTTTTTCCCACAATGAATGTCTGGCAAAAACTAGTTAATTGTGATGCAGGCCGTTCTGAAACCAATCGGCTTGTTACTCAAAATGCTTCAATCGCCGAGAAAATCACTTTTTTCCACACAATGAATTTTGGCAAAAAATAGTAAAGTTCAATGCAAGCCGTTCTGAAACCAATCGGCAAATTACTCAAAATGCTTAAGTCGCCGAGAAAATCACTTTTGTTGCACAATGAATGGCAGGCAAAAAATAGTAAATTTCAATGCAAGCCGTTCTGAAAGCAATCGGCAAATTACTCAAAATGCTTAACTCGCCGAGAAAATCACTTTTGTTCCACAATGAATGCCTGGCAAAAAATAGTAAATTTCAATGCAAGCCGTTCTGAAACCAATCGGCAAATTACTCAAAATGCTTAACTCGCCGAGAAAATCACTTTTGTTCGACAATGAATGGCTGGGAAAAAATAGTAAATTTCAATGCAAGCCGTTCTGAAAGCAATCGGCAAATTACTCAAAATGCTTAACTCGCCGAGAAAATCACTTTTGTTCCACAATGAATGAATGGCAAAAAATAGTAAATTTCAATGCAAGCCGTTCTGAAACCAATCGGCTAATTACTCAAAATGCTTAACTCGCCGAGAAAATCACTTGTGTTCCACAATGAATGTCCGGCAAAAAATAGTAAATTTCAATTCAAGCCGTTCTGAAACCAATCGGCAAATTACTCAAAATGCTTAACTCGCCGAGAATATCAGTTTTGTTCCACAATGAATGTCTGGCAAAAAGTAGTAAATTTCAATGCAAGCCGTTCTGAAACCAATCGGCTAATTACTCAAAATGCTTAACTCGCCGAGAAAATCATTTTTGTTCCACAATGAATGTCTGGCAAAAAGTAGTAAATTTCAATGCAAGCCGTTCTGAAAGCAATCGGTAAATTACTCAAAATGCTTAACTCGCCGAGAAAATCACCTTTGTTCCACAATGAATGCCTGGCAAAAAATAGTAAATTTCAATGCAAGCCGTTCTGAAACCAATCGGTGAATTACTCAAAATGCTTAACTCGCCGAGAAAATCACTTTTTTCCCACAATGAATGTCTGGCAAAAAATAGTTAATTTTGATGCAAGCCGTTCTGAAACCAATCGGCAAATTACTCAAAATGCTTAACTCGCCGAGAAAATCACTTTTGTTTCACACTCAATGCCTGGCAAAAGATAGTTAATTGTGTTGCAAGCCGTTCTGAAACCAATCGGCAAATTACTCAAAATGCTTAACTCGCCGAGAAAATCACTTTTTTCCCACAATGAATGTCTGGCAAAAACTAGGTAATTGTGATGCAGGCCGTTCTGAAACCAATCGGCTTGTTACTCAAAATGCTTCAATCGCCGAGAAAATCACTTTTTTCCCCACAATGAATTTTGGCAAAAAATAGTAAAGTTCAATGCAAGCCGTTCTGAAACCAATCGGCAAATTACTCAAAATGCTTAAGTCGCCGAGAAAATCACTTTTGTTGCACAATGAATGGCAGGCAAAAAATAGTAAATTTCAATGCAAGCCGTTCTGAAAGCAATCGGCAAATTACTCAAAATGCTTTACTCGCCGAGAAAATCACTTTTGTTCCACAATGAATGCCTGGCAAAAAATAGTAAATTTCAATGCAAGCCGTTCTGAAACCAATCGGCAAATTACTCAAAATGCTTAACTCGCCGAGAAAATCACTTTTGTTCGACAATGAATGGCTGGGAAAAAATAGTAAATTTCAATGCAAGCCGTTCTGAAAGCAATCGGCAAATTACTCAAAATGCTTAACTCGCCGAGAAAATCACTTTTGTTCCACAATGAATGAATGGCAAAAAATAGTAAATTTCAATGCAAGCCGTTCTGAAACCAATCGGCTAATTACTCAAAATGCTTAACTCGCCGAGAAAATCACTTGTGTTCCACAATGAATGTCCGGCAAAAAATAGTAAATTTCAATTCAAGCCGTTCTGAAACCAATCGGCAAATTACTCAAAATGCTTAACTCGCCGAGAAAATCATTTTTGTTCCACAATGAATGTCTGGCAAAAAGTAGTAAATTTCAATGCAAGCCGTTCTGAAAGCAATCGGTAAATTACTCAAAATGCTTAACTCGCCGAGAAAATCACTTTTGTTCCACAATGAATGCCTGGCAAAAAATAGTAAATTTCAATGCAAGCCGTTCTGAAACCAATCGGCGAATTACTCAAAATGCTTAACTCGCCGAGAAAATCACTTTTTTCCCACAATGAATGTCTGGCAAAAAATAGTTAATTTTGATGCAAGCCGTTCTGAAACCAATCGGCAAATTACTCAAATGCTTAACTCGCCGAGAAAATCACTTTTGTTTCACACTCAATGCCTGGCAAAAGATAGTTAATAGTGTTGCAAGCCGTTCTGAAACCAATCGGCAAATTACTCAAAATGCTTAAATCGCCGAGAAAATCACTTTTTTCCCACAATGAATGTCTGGCAAAAACTAGTTAATTGTGATGCAGGCCGTTCTGAAACCAATCGGCTTCTTACTCAAAATGCTTCAATCGCCGAGAAAATCACTTTTTTCCCCACAATGAATTTTGGCAAAAAATAGTAAAGTTCAATGCAAGCCGTTCTGAAACCAATCGGCAAATTTCTCAAAATGCTTAACTCGCCGAGAAAATCACTTTTTTCCCACAATGAATGTCTGGCAAAAAACAGTAAATTTCAATGCAAGCCGTTCTGAAACCAATCGGCAAATTACTCAAAATGCTTAACTCGCCGAGAAAATCACTTTTTTCCCACAATGAATGTCTGGCAAAAAACAGTAAATTTCAATGCAAGCCGTACTGAAACCAATCGGCAAATTACTCAAAATGCTTAACTCGGCGAGAAAATCACTTTTTTCCCACCATGAATGTCTGGCAAAAAACAGTAAATTTGAATGCAAGCCGTTCTGAAACCAATCGGCAAATTACTCAAAATGCTTAACTCGCCGAGAAAATCACTTTTGTTCCACAATGAATCTCCGGCAAAAAATAGTAAATTTCAATGCAAGCCGTTCTGAAACCAATCGGCAAATTACTCAAAATGCTTCAATCGCCGAGAAAATCGCTTGTTTCCCACAATGAATGGTTGGCAAAAAATAGTAAAGTTCAATGCAAGCCGTTCTGAAACCAATCGGCAAATTACTCAAAATGCTTAACTCGCCGAGAAAATCACTTTTGTTCCACATTGAATGGCTGGCAAAAAATAGTAAATTGCAATGCAAGCCGTTCTGAAACCAATCGGCAAATTACTCAAAATGCTTAACTCGCCGAGAAAATCACCTTTGTTCCACAATGAATGCCTGGCAAAAAATAGTAAATTTCAATGCAAGCCGTTCTGAAACCAATCGGCTAATTACTCAAAATGCTTAACTCGCCGAGAAAATCATTTTTGTTCCACAATGAATGTCTGGCAAAAAGTAGTAAATTTCAATGCAAGCCGTTCTGAAAGCAATCGGTAAATTACTCAAAATGCTTAACTCGCCGAGAAAATCACTTTTGTTCCACAATGAATGCCTGGCAAAAAATAGTAAATTTCAATGCAAGCCGTTCTGAAACCAATCGACGAATTACTCAAAATGCTTAACTCGCCGAGAAAATCACTTTTTTCCCACAATGAATGTCTGGCAAAAAATAGTTAATTTTGATGCAAGCCGTTCTGAAACCAATCGGCAAATTACTCAAATGCTTAACTCGCCGGGAAAATCACTTTTGTTTCACACTCAATGCCTGGCAAAAGATAGTTAATAGTGTTGCAAGCCGTTCTGAAACCAATCGGCAAATTACTCAAAATGCTTAACTCGCCGAGAAAATCACTTTTTTCCCACAATGAATGTCTGGCAAAAACTAGTTAATTGTGATGCAGGCCGTTCTGAAACCAATCGGCTTGTTACTCAAAATGCTTCAATCGCCGAGAAAATCACTTTTTTCCCCACAATGAATTTTGGCAAAAAATAGTAAAGTTCAATGCAAGCCGTTCTGAAACCAATCGGCAAATTACTCAAAATGCTTAAGTCGCCGAGAAAATCACTTTTGTTGCACAATGAATGGCAGGCAAAAAATAGTAAATTTCAATGCAAGCCGTTCTGAAAGCAATCGGCAAATTACTCAAAATGCTTAACTCGCCGAGAAAATCACTTTTGTTCCACAATGAATGCCTGGCAAAAAATAGTAAATTTCAATGCAAGCCGTTCTGAAACCAATCGGCAAATTACTCAAAATGCTTAACTCGCCGAGAAAATCACTTTTGTTCGACAATGAATGGCTGGGAAAAAATAGTAAATTTCAATGCAAGCCGTTCTGAAAGCAATCGGCAAATTACTCAAAATGCTTAACTCGCCGAGAAAATCACTTTTGTTCCACAATGAATGAATGGCAAAAAATAGTAAATTTCAATGCAAGCCGTTCTGAAACCAATCGGCTAATTACTCAAAATGCTTAACTCGCCGAGAAAATCACTTGTGTTCCACAATGAATGTCCGGCAAAAAATAGTAAATTTCAATTCAAGCCGTTCTGAAACCAATCGGCAAATTACTCAAAATGCTTAACTCGCCGAGAAAATCAGTTTTGTTCCACAATGAATGTCTGGCAAAAAGTAGTAAATTTCAATGCAAGCCGTTCTGAAACCAATCGGCTAATTACTCAAAATGCTTAACTCGCCGAGAAAATCATTTTTGTTCCACAATGAATGTCTGGCAAAAAGTAGTAAATTTCAATGCAAGCCGTTCTGAAAGCAATCGGTAAATTACTCAAAATGCTTAACTCGCCGAGAAAATCACTTTTGTTCCACAATGAATGCCTGGCAAAAAATAGTAAATTTCAATGCAAGCCGTTCTGAAACCAATCGGCGAATTACTCAAAATGCTTAACTCGCCGAGAAAATCACTTTTTTCCCACAATGAATGTCTGGCAAAAAATAGTTAATTTTGATGCAAGCCGTTCTGAAACCAATCGGCAAATTACTCAAATGCTTAACTCGCCGAGAAAATCACTTTTGTTTCACACTCAATGCCTGGCAAAAGATAGTTAATTGTGTTGCAAGCCGTTCTGAAACCAATCGGCAAATTACTCAAAATGCTTAACTCGCCGAGAAAATCACTTTTTTCCCACAATGAATGTCTGGCAAAAACTAGTTAATTGTGATGCAGGCCGTTCTGAAACCAATCGGCTTGTTACTCAAAATGCTTCAATCGCCGAGAAAATCACTTTTTTCCCCACAATGAATTTTGGCAAAAAATAGTAAAGTTCAATGCAAGCCGTTCTGAAACCAATCGGCAAATTACTCAAAATGCTTAAGTCGCCGAGAAAATCACTTTTGTTGCACAATGAATGGCAGGCAAAAAATAGTAAATTTCAATGCAAGCCGTTCTGAAAGCAATCGGCAAATTACTCAAAATGCTTAACTCGCCGAGAAAATCACTTTTGTTCCACAATGAATGCCTGGCAAAAAATAGTAAATTTCAATGCAAGCCGTTCTGAAACCAATCGGCAAATTACTCAAAATGCTTAACTCGCCGAGAAAATCACTTTTGTTCGACAATGAATGGCTGGGAAAAAATAGTAAATTTCAATGCAAGCCGTTCTGAAAGCAATCGGCAAATTACTCAAAATGCTTAACTCGCCGAGAAAATCACTTTTGTTCCACAATGAATGAATGGCAAAAAATAGTAAATTTCAATGCAAGCCGTTCTGAAACCAATCGGCTAATTACTCAAAATGCTTAACTCGCCGAGAAAATCACTTGTGTTCCACAATGAATGTCCGGCAAAAAATAGTAAATTTCAATTCAAGCCGTTCTGAAACCAATCGGCAAATTACTCAAAATGCTTAACTCGCCGAGAAAATCAGTTTTGTTCCACAATGAATGTCTGGCAAAAAGTAGTAAATTTCAATGCAAGCCGTTCTGAAACCAATCGGCTAATTACTCAAAATGCTTAACTCGCCGAGAAAATCATTTTTGTTCCACAATGAATGTCTGGCAAAAAGTAGTAAATTTCAATGCAAGCCGTTCTGAAAGCAATCGGTAAATTACTCAAAATGCTTAACTCGCCGAGAAAATCGCTTTTGTTCCACAATGAATGCCTGGCAAAAAATAGTAAATTTCAATGCAAGCCGTTCTGAAACCAATCGGCGAATTACTCAAAATGCTTAACTCGCCGAGAAAATCACTTTTTTCCCACAATGAATGTCTGGCAAAAAATAGTTAATTTTGATGCAAGCCGTTCTGAAACCAATCGGCAAATTACTCAAATGCTTAACTCGCCGAGAAAATCACTTTTGTTTCACACTCAATGCCTGGCAAAAGATAGTTAATTGTGTTGCAAGCCGTTCTGAAACCAATCGGCAAATTACTCAAAATGCTTAACTCGCCGAGAAAATCACTTTTTTCCCACAATGAATGTCTGGCAAAAACTAGTTAATTGTGATGCAGGCCGTTCTGAAACCAATCGGCTTGTTACTCAAAATGCTTCAATCGCCGAGAAAATCACTTTTTTCCCCACAATGAATTTTGGCAAAAAATAGTAAAGTTCAATGCAAGCCGTTCTGAAACCAATCGGCAAATTACTCAAAATGCTTAAGTCGCCGAGAAAATCACTTTTGTTGCACAATGAATGGCAGGCAAAAAATAGTAAATTTCAATGCAAGCCGTTCTGAAAGCAATCGGCAAATTACTCAAAATGCTTAACTCGCCGAGAAAATCACTTTTGTTCCACAATGAATGCCTGGCAAAAAATAGTAAATTTCAATGCAAGCCGTTCTGAAACCAATCGGCAAATTACTCAAAATGCTTAACTCGCCGAGAAAATCACTTTTGTTCGACAATGAATGGCTGGGAAAAAATAGTAAATTTCAATGCAAGCCGTTCTGAAAGCAATCGGCAAATTACTCAAAATGCTTAACTCGCCGAGAAAATCACTTTTGTTCCACAATGAATGAATGGCAAAAAATAGTAAATTTCAATGCAAGCCGTTCTGAAACCAATCGGCTAATTACTCAAAATGCTTAACTCGCCGAGAAAATCACTTGTGTTCCACAATGAATGTCCGGCAAAAAATAGTAAATTTCAATTCAAGCCGTTCTGAAACCAATCGGCAAATTACTCAAAATGCTTAACTCGCCGAGAAAATCACTTTTGTTCCACAATGAATGGCTGGCAAAAAATAGTAAATTTCAATGCAAGCCGTTCTGAAAGCAATCGGCAAATTACTCAAAATGCTTAACTCGCCGAGAAAATCACTTTTGTTCCACAATGAATGTCTGGCAAAAAATAGTAAATTTCAAAGCAAGCCGTTCTGAAACCAATCGGTAAATTACTCAAAATGCTTAACTCGCCGAGAAAATCACTTTTGTTCCACAATGAATGCCTGGCAAAAAATAGTAAATTTCAATGCAAGCCGTTCTGAAACCAATCGGTGAATTACTCAAAATGCTTAACTCGCCGAGAAAATCACTTTTTTCCCACAATGAATGTCTGGCAAAAAATAGTTAATTTTGATGCAAGCCGTTCTGAAACCAATCGGCAAATTACTCAAATGCTTAACTCGCCGAGAAAATCACTTTTGTTTCACACTCAATGCCTGGCAAAAGATAGTTAATTGTGTTGCAAGCCGTTCTGAAACCAATCGGCAAATTACTCAAAATGCTTAACTCGCCGAGAAAATCACTTTTTTCCCACAATGAATGTCTGGCAAAAACTAGTTAATTGTGATGCAGGCCGTTCTGAAACCAATCGGCTTGTTACTCAAAATGCTTCAATCGCCGAGAAAATCACTTTTTTCCCCACAATGAATTTTGGCAAAAAATAGTAAAGTTCAATGCAAGCCGTTCTGAAACCAATCGGCAAATTACTCAAAATGCTTAAGTCGCCGAGAAAATCACTTTTGTTGCACAATGAATGGCAGGCAAAAAATAGTAAATTTCAATGCAAGCCGTTCTGAAAGCAATCGGCAAATTACTCAAAATGCTTAACTCGCCGAGAAAATCACTTTTGTTCCACAATGAATGCCTGGCAAAAAATAGTAAATTTCAATGCAAGCCGTTCTGAAACCAATCGGCAAATTACTCAAAATGCTTAACTCGCCGAGAAAATCACTTTTGTTCGACAATGAATGGCTGGGAAAAAATAGTAAATTTCAATGCAAGCCGTTCTGAAACCAATCGGTGAATTACTCAAAATGCTTAACTCGCCGAGAAAATCACTTTTTTCCCACAATGAATGTCTGGCAAAAAATAGTTAATTTTGATGCAAGCCGTTCTGAAACCAATCGGCAAATTACTCAAATGCTTAACTCGCCGAGAAAATCACTTTTGTTTCACACTCAATGCCTGGCAAAAGATAGTTAATTGTGTTGCAAGCCGTTCTGAAACCAATCGGCAAATTACTCAAAATGCTTAACTCGCCGAGAAAATCACTTGTGTTCCACAATGAATGTCCGGCAAAAAATAGTAAATTTCAATTCAAGCCGTTCTGAAACCAATCGGCAAATTACTCAAAATGCTTAACTCGCCGAGAAAATCAGTTTTGTTCCACAATGAATGTCTGGCAAAAAGTAGTAAATTTTGATGCAAGCCGTTCTGAAACCAATCGGCAAATTACTCAAATGCTTAACTCGCCGAGAAAATCACTTTTGTTTCACACTCAATGCCTGGCAAAAGATAGTTAATTGTGTTGCAAGCCGTTCTGAAACCAATCGGCAAATTACTCAAAATGCTTAACTCGCCGAGAAAATCACTTTTTTCCCACAATGAATGTCTGGCAAAAACTAGTTAATTGTGATGCAGGCCGTTCTGAAACCAATCGGCTTGTTACTCAAAATGCTTCAATCGCCGAGAAAATCACTTTTTTCCCCACAATGAATTTTGGCAAAAAATAGTAAAGTTCAATGCAAGCCGTTCTGAAACCAATCGGCAAATTACTCAAAATGCTTAAGTCGCCGAGAAAATCACTTTTGTTGCACAATGAATGGCAGGCAAAAAATAGTAAATTTCAATGCAAGCCGTTCTGAAAGCAATCGGCAAATTACTCAAAATGCTGAACTCGCCGAGAAAATCACTTTTGTTCCACAATGAATGCCTGGCAAAAAATAGTAAATTTCAATGCAAGCCGTTCTGAAACCAATCGGCAAATTACTCAAAATGCTTAACTCGCCGAGAAAATCACTTTTGTTCGACAATGAATGGCTGGGAAAAAATAGTAAATTTCAATGCAAGCCGTTCTGAAACCAATCGGTGAATTACTCAAAATGCTTAACTCGCCGAGAAAATCACTTTTTTCCCACAATGAATGTCTGGCAAAAAATAGTTAATTTTGATGCAAGCCGTTCTGAAACCAATCGGCAAATTACTCAAATGCTTAACTCGCCGAGAAAATCACTTTTGTTTCACACTCAATGCCTGGCAAAAGATAGTTAATTGTGTTGCAAGCCGTTCTGAAACCAATCGGCAAATTACTCAAAATGCTTAAGTCGCCGAGAAAATCACTTTTGTTGCACAATGAATGGCAGGCAAAAAATAGTAAATTTCAATGCAAGCCGTTCTGAAAGCAATCGGCAAATTACTCAAAATGCTTAACTCGCCGAGAAAATCACTTTTGTTCCACAATGAATGCCTGGCAAAAAATAGTAAATTTCAATGCAAGCCGTTCTGAAACCAATCGGCAAATTACTCAAAATGCTTAACTCGCCGAGAAAATCACTTTTGTTCGACAATGAATGGCTGGGAAAAAATAGTAAATTTCAATGCAAGCCGTTCTGAAACCAATCGGTGAATTACTCAAAATGCTTAACTCGCCGAGAAAATCACTTTTTTCCCACAATGAATGTCTGGCAAAAAATAGTTAATTTTGATGCAAGCCGTTCTGAAACCAATCGGCAAATTACTCAAATGCTTAACTCGCCGAGAAAATCACTTTTGTTTCACACTCAATGCCTGGCAAAAGATAGTTAATTGTGTTGCAAGCCGTTCTGAAACCAATCGGCAAATTACTCAAAATGCTTAACTCGCCGAGAAAATCACTTGTGTTCCACAATGAATGTCCGGCAAAAAATAGTAAATTTCAATTCAAGCCGTTCTGAAACCAATCGGCAAATTACTCAAAATGATGAACTCGCCGAGAAAATCAGTTTTGTTCCACAATGAATGTCTGGCAAAAAGTAGTAAATTTCAATTCAAGCCGTTCTGAAACCAATCGGCAAATTACTCAAAATGCTTAACTCGCCGAGAAAATCATTTTTGTTCCACAATGAATGTCTGGCAAAAAGTAGTAAATTTCAATGCAAGCCGTTCTGAAAGCAATCGGTAAATTACTCAAAATGCTTAACTCGCCGAGAAAATCACTTTTGTTCCACAATGAATGCCTGGCAAAAAATAGTAAATTTCAATGCAAGCCGTTCTGAAACCAATCGGCGAATTACTCAAAATGCTTAACTCGCCGAGAAAATCACTTTTTTCCCACAATGAATGTCTGGCAAAAAATAGTTAATTTTGATGCAAGCCGTTCTGAAACCAATCGGCAAATTACTCAAATGCTTAACTCGCCGAGAAAATCACTTTTGTTTCACACTCAATGCCTGGCAAAAGATAGTTAATAGTGTTGCAAGCCGTTCTGAAACCAATCGGCAAATTACTCAAAATGCTTAACTCGCCGAGAAAATCACTTTTTTCCCACAATGAATGTCTGGCAAAAACTAGTTAATTGTGATGCAGGCCGTTCTGAAACCAATCGGCTTGTTACTCAAAATGCTTCAATCGCCGAGAAAATCACTTTTTTCCCCACAATGAATTTTGGCAAAAAATAGTAAAGTTCAATGCAAGCCGTTCTGAAACCAATCGGCAAATTTCTCAAAATGCTTAACTCGCCGAGAAAATCACTTTTTTCCCACAATGAATGTCTGGCAAAAAACAGTAAATTTCAATGCAAGCCGTTCTGAAACCAATCGGCAAATTACTCAAAATGCTTAACTCGCCGAGAAAATCACTTTTTTCCCACAATGAATGTCTGGCAAAAAACAGTAAATTTCAATGCAAGCCGTTCTGAAACCAATCGGCAAATTACTCAAAATGCTTAACTCGGCGAGAAAATCACTTTTTTCCCACCATGAATGTCTGGCAAAAAACAGTAAATTTGAATGCAAGCCGTTCTGAAACCAATCGGCAAATTACTCAAAATGCTTAACTCGCCGAGAAAATCACTTTTGTTCCACAATGAATCTCCGGCAAAAAATAGTAAATTTCAATGCAAGCCGTTCTGAAACCAATCGGCAAATTACTCAAAATGCTTCAATCGCCGAGAAAATCGCTTGTTTCCCACAATGAATGGTTGGCAAAAAATAGTAAAGTTCAATGCAAGCCGTTCTGAAACCAATCGGCAAATTACTCAAAATGCTTAACTCGCCGAGGAAATCACTTTTGTTCCACATTGATTGGCTGGCAAAAAATAGTAAATTGCAATGCAAGCCGTTCTGAAACCAATCGGCAAATTACTCAAAATGCTTAACTCGCCGAGAAAATCACCTTTGTTCCACAATGAATGCCTGGCAAAAAATAGTAAATTTCAATGCAAGCCGTTCTGAAACCAATCGGCTAATTACTCAAAATGCTTAACTCGCCGAGAAAATCATTTTTGTTCCACAATGAATGTCTGGCAAAAAGTAGTAAATTTCAATGCAAGCCGTTCTGAAAGCAATCGGTAAATTACTCAAAATGCTTAACTCGCCGAGAAAATCACTTTTGTTCCACAATGAATGCCTGGCAAAAAATAGTAAATTTCAATGCAAGCCGTTCTGAAACCAATCGGCGAATTACTCAAAATGCTTAACTCGCCGAGAAAATCACTTTTTTCCCACAATGAATGTCTGGCAAAAAATAGTTAATTTTGATGCAAGCCGTTCTGAAACCAATCGGTAAATTACTCAAATGCTTAACTCGCCGGGAAAATCACTTTTGTTTCACACTCAATGCCTGGCAAAAGATAGTTAATAGTGTTGCAAGCCGTTCTGAAACCAATCGGCAAATTACTCAAAATGCTTAACTCGCCGAGAAAATCACTTTTTTCCCACAATGAATGTCTGGCAAAAACTAGTTAATTGTGATGCAGGCCGTTCTGAAACCAATCGGCTTGTTACTCAAAATGCTTCAATCGCCGAGAAAATCACTTTTTTCCCCACAATGAATTTTGGCAAAAAATAGTAAAGTTCAATGCAAGCCGTTCTGAAACCAATCGGCAAATTACTCAAAATGCTTAAGTCGCCGAGAAAATCACTTTTGTTGCACAATGAATGGCAGGCAAAAAATAGTAAATTTCAATGCAAGCCGTTCTGAAAGCAATCGGCAAATTACTCAAAATGGTTAACTCGCCGAGAAAATCACTTTTGTTCCACAATGAATGCCTGGCAAAAAATAGTAAATTTCAATGCAAGCCGTTCTGAAACCAATCGGCAAATTACTCAAAATGCTTAACTCGCCGAGAAAATCACTTTTGTTCGACAATGAATGGCTGGGAAAAAATAGTAAATTTCAATGCAAGCCGTTCTGAAAGCAATCGGCATATTACTCAAAATGCTTAACTCGCCGAGAAAATCACTTTTGTTCCACAATGAATGAATGGCAAAAAATAGTAAATTTCAATGCAAGCCGTTCTGAAACCAATCGGCTAATTACTCAAAATGCTTAACTCGCCGAGAAAATCACTTGTGTTCCACAATGAATGTCCGGCAAAAAATAGTAAATTTCAATTCAAGCCGTTCTGAAACCAATCGGCAAATTACTCAAAATGCTTAACTCGCCGAGAAAATCAGTTTTGTTCCACAATGAATGTCTGGCAAAAAGTAGTAAATTTCAATGCAAGCCGTTCTGAAACCAATCGGCTAATTACTCAAAATGCTTAACTCGCCGAGAAAATCATTTTTGTTCCACAATGAATGTCTGGCAAAAAGTAGTAAATTTCAATGCAAGCCGTTCTGAAAGCAATCGGTAAATTACTCAAAATGCTTAACTCGCCGAGAAAATCACTTTTGTTCCACAATGAATGCCTGGCAAAAAATAGTAAATTTCAATGCAAGCCGTTCTGAAACCAATCGGCGAATTACTCAAAATGCTTAACTCGCCGAGAAAATCACTTTTTTCCCACAATGAATGTCTGGCAAAAAATAGTTAATTTTGATGCAAGCCGTTCTGAAACCAATCGGCAAATTACTCAAATGCTTAACTCGCCGAGAAAATCACTTTTGTTTCACACTCAATGCCTGGCAAAAGATAGTTAATTGTGTTGCAAGCCGTTCTGAAACCAATCGGCAAATTACTCAAAATGCTTAACTCGCCGAGAAAATCACTTTTTTCCCACAATGAATGTCTGGCAAAAACTAGTTAATTGTGATGCAGGCCGTTCTGAAACCAATCGGCTTGTTACTCAAAATGCTTCAATCGCCGAGAAAATCACTTTTTTCCCCACAATGAATTTTGGCAAAAAATAGTAAAGTTCAATGCAAGCCGTTCTGAAACCAATCGGCAAATTACTCAAAATGCTTAAGTCGCCGAGAAAATCACTTTTGTTGCACAATGAATGGCAGGCAAAAAATAGTAAATTTCAATGCAAGCCGTTCTGAAAGCAATCGGCAAATTACTCAAAATGCTTAACTCGCCGAGAAAATCACTTTTGTTCCACAATGAATGCCTGGCAAAAAATAGTAAATTTCAATGCAAGCCGTTCTGAAAGCAATCGGCAAATTACTCAAAATGCTTAACTCGCCGAGAAAATCACTTTTGTTCCACAATGAATGCCTGGCAAAAAATAGTAAATTTCAATGCAAGCCGTTCTGAAACCAATCGGCGAATTACTCAAAATGCTTAACTCGCCGAGAAAATCACTTTTTTCCCACAATGAATGTCTGGCAAAAAATAGTTAATTTTGATGCAAGCCGTTCTGAAACCAATCGGCAAATTACTCAAATGCTTAACTCGCCGAGAAAATCACTTTTGTTTCACACTCAATGCCTGGCAAAAGATAGTTAATAGTGTTGCAAGCCGTTCTGAAACCAATCGGCAAATTACTCAAAATGCTTAACTCGCCGAGAAAATCACTTTTGTTCCACAATGAATCTCCGGCAAAAAATAGTAAATTTCAATGCAAGCCGTTCTGAAACCAATCGGCAAATTACTCAAAATGCTTCAATCGCCGAGAAAATCGCTTGTTTCCCACAATGAATGGTTGGCAAAAAATAGTAAAGTTCAATGCAAGCCGTTCTGAAACCAATCGGCAAATTACTCAAAATGCTTAACTCGCCGAGAAAATCACTTTTGTTCCACATTGATTGGCTGGCAAAAAATAGTAAATTGCAATGCAAGCCGTTCTGAAACCAATCGGCAAATTACTCAAAATGCTTAACTCGCCGAGAAAATCACCTTTGTTCCACAATGAATGCCTGGCAAAAAATAGTAAATTTCAATGCAAGCCGTTCTGAAACCAATCGGCTAATTACTCAAAATGCTTAACTCGCCGAGAAAATCATTTTTGTTCCACAATGAATGTCTGGCAAAAAGTAGTAAATTTCAATGCAAGCCGTTCTGAAAGCAATCGGTAAATTACTCAAAATGCTTAACTCGCCGAGAAAATCACTTTTGTTCCACAATGAATGCCTGGCAAAAAATAGTAAATTTCAATGCAAGCCGTTCTGAAACCAATCGGCGAATTACTCAAAATGCTTAACTCGCCGAGAAAATCACTTTTTTCCCACAATGAATGTCTGGCAAAAAATAGTTAATTTTGATGCAAGCCGTTCTGAAACCAATCGGCAAATTACTCAAATGCTTAACTCGCCGGGAAAATCACTTTTGTTTCACACTCAATGCCTGGCAAAAGATAGTTAATAGTGTTGCAAGCCGTTCTGAAACCAATCGGCAAATTACTCAAAATGCTTAACTCGCCGAGAAAATCACTTTTTTCCCACAATGAATGTCTGGCAAAAACTAGTTAATTGTGATGCAGGCCGTTCTGAAACCAATCGGCTTGTTACTCAAAATGCTTCAATCGCCGAGAAAATCACTTTTTTCCCCACAATGAATTTTGGCAAAAAATAGTAAAGTTCAATGCAAGCCGTTCTGAAACCAATCGGCAAATTACTCAAAATGCTTAAGTCGCCGAGAAAATCACTTTTGTTGCACAATGAATGGCAGGCAAAAAATAGTAAATTTCAATGCAAGCCGTTCTGAAAGCAATCGGCAAATTACTCAAAATGGTTAACTCGCCGAGAAAATCACTTTTGTTCCACAATGAATGCCTGGCAAAAAATAGTAAATTTCAATGCAAGCCGTTCTGAAACCAATCGGCAAATTACTCAAAATGCTTAACTCGCCGAGAAAATCACTTTTGTTCGACAATGAATGGCTGGGAAAAAATAGTAAATTTCAATGCAAGCCGTTCTGAAAGCAATCGGCATATTACTCAAAATGCTTAACTCGCCGAGAAAATCACTTTTGTTCCACAATGAATGAATGGCAAAAAATAGTAAATTTCAATGCAAGCCGTTCTGAAACCAATCGGCTAATTACTCAAAATGCTTAACTCGCCGAGAAAATCACTTGTGTTCCACAATGAATGTCCGGCAAAAAATAGTAAATTTCAATTCAAGCCGTTCTGAAACCAATCGGCAAATTACTCAAAATGCTTAACTCGCCGAGAAAATCAGTTTTGTTCCACAATGAATGTCTGGCAAAAAGTAGTAAATTTCAATGCAAGCCGTTCTGAAACCAATCGGCTAATTACTCAAAATGCTTAACTCGCCGAGAAAATCATTTTTGTTCCACAATGAATGTCTGGCAAAAAGTAGTAAATTTCAATGCAAGCCGTTCTGAAAGCAATCGGTAAATTACTCAAAATGCTTAACTCGCCGAGAAAATCACTTTTGTTCCACAATGAATGCCTGGCAAAAAATAGTAAATTTCAATGCAAGCCGTTCTGAAACCAATCGGCGAATTACTCAAAATGCTTAACTCGCCGAGAAAATCACTTTTTTCCCACAATGAATGTCTGGCAAAAAATAGTTAATTTTGATGCAAGCCGTTCTGAAACCAATCGGCAAATTACTCAAATGCTTAACTCGCCGAGAAAATCACTTTTGTTTCACACTCAATGCCTGGCAAAAGATAGTTAATTGTGTTGCAAGCCGTTCTGAAACCAATCGGCAAATTACTCAAAATGCTTAACTCGCCGAGAAAATCACTTTTTTCCCACAATGAATGTCTGGCAAAAACTAGTTAATTGTGATGCAGGCCGTTCTGAAACCAATCGGCTTGTTACTCAAAATGCTTCAATCGCCGAGAAAATCACTTTTTTCCCCACAATGAATTTTGGCAAAAAATAGTAAAGTTCAATGCAAGCCGTTCTGAAACCAATCGGCAAATTACTCAAAATGCTTAAGTCGCCGAGAAAATCACTTTTGTTGCACAATGAATGGCAGGCAAAAAATAGTAAATTTCAATGCAAGCCGTTCTGAAAGCAATCGGCAAATTACTCAAAATGCTTAACTCGCCGAGAAAATCACTTTTGTTCCACAATGAATGCCTGGCAAAAAATAGTAAATTTCAATGCAAGCCGTTCTGAAAGCAATCGGCAAATTACTCAAAATGCTTAACTCGCCGAGAAAATCACTTTTGTTCCACAATGAATGCCTGGCAAAAAATAGTAAATTTCAATGCAAGCCGTTCTGAAACCAATCGGCGAATTACTCAAAATGCTTAACTCGCCGAGAAAATCACTTTTTTCCCACAATGAATGTCTGGCAAAAAATAGTTAATTTTGATGCAAGCCGTTCTGAAACCAATCGGCAAATTACTCAAATGCTTAACTCGCCGAGAAAATCACTTTTGTTTCACACTCAATGCCTGGCAAAAGATAGTTAATAGTGTTGCAAGCCGTTCTGAAACCAATCGGCAAATTACTCAAAATGCTTAACTCGCCGAGAAAATCACTTTTTTCCCACAATGAATGTCTGGCAAAAACTAGTTAATTGTGATGCAGGCCGTTCTGAAACCAATCGGCTTGTTACTCAAAATGCTTCAATCGCCGAGAAAATCACTTTTTTCCCCACAATGAATTTTGGCAAAAAATAGTAAAGTTCAATGCAAGCCGTTCTGAAACCAATCGGCAAATTTCTCAAAATGCTTAACTCGCCGAGAAAATCACTTTTTTCCCACAATGAATGTCTGGCAAAAAACAGTAAATTTCAATGCAAGCCGTTCTGAAACCAATCGGCAAATTACTCAAAATGCTTAACTCGCCGAGAAAATCACTTTTTTCCCACAATGAATGTCTGGCAAAAAACAGTAAATTTCAATGCAAGCCGTTCTGAAACCAATCGGCAAATTACTCAAAATGCTTAACTCGGCGAGAAAATCACTTTTTTCCCACCATGAATGTCTGGCAAAAAACAGTAAATTTGAATGCAAGCCGTTCTGAAACCAATCGGCAAATTACTCAAAATGCTTAACTCGCCGAGAAAATCACTTTTGTTCCACAATGAATCTCCGGCAAAAAATAGTAAATTTCAATGCAAGCCGTTCTGAAACCAATCGGCAAATTACTCAAAATGCTTCAATCGCCGAGAAAATCGCTTGTTTCCCACAATGAATGGTTGGCAAAAAAATAGTAAAGTTCAATGCAAGCCGTTCTGAAACCAATCGGCAAATTACTCAAAATGCTTAACTCGCCGAGAAAATCACTTTTGTTCCACATTGAATGGCTGGCAAAAAATAGTAAATTGCAATGCAAGCCGTTCTGAAAGCAATCGGCAAATTACTCAAAATGCTTAACTCGCCGAGAAAATCACCTTTGTTCCACAATGAATGCCTGGCAAAAAATAGTAAATTTCAATGCAAGCCGTTCTGAAACCAATCGGCTAATTACTCAAAATGCTTAACTCGCCGAGAAAATCATTTTTGTTCCACAATGAATGTCTGGCAAAAAGTAGTAAATTTCAATGCAAGCCGTTCTGAAAGCAATCGGTAAATTACTCAAAATGCTTAACTCGCCGAGAAAATCACTTTTTTCCCACAATGAATGTCTGGCAAAAACTAGTTAATTGTGATGCAGGCCGTTCTGAAACCAATCGGCTTGTTACTCAAAATGCTTCAATCGCCGAGAAAATCACTTTTTTCCCCACAATGAATTTTGGCAAAAAATAGTAAAGTTCAATGCAAGCCGTTCTGAAACCAATCGGCAAATTACTCAAAATGCTTAAGTCGCCGAGAAAATCACTTTTGTTGCACAATGAATGGCAGGCAAAAAATAGTAAATTTCAATGCAAGCCGTTCTGAAAGCAATCGGCAAATTACTCAAAATGGTTAACTCGCCGAGAAAATCACTTTTGTTCCACAATGAATGCCTGGCAAAAAATAGTAAATTTCAATGCAAGCCGTTCTGAAACCAATCGGCAAATTACTCAAAATGCTTAACTCGCCGAGAAAATCACTTTTGTTCGACAATGAATGGCTGGGAAAAAATAGTAAATTTCAATGCAAGCCGTTCTGAAAGCAATCGGCATATTACTCAAAATGCTTAACTCGCCGAGAAAATCACTTTTGTTCCACAATGAATGAATGGCAAAAAATAGTAAATTTCAATGCAAGCCGTTCTGAAACCAATCGGCTAATTACTCAAAATGCTTAACTCGCCGAGAAAATCACTTGTGTTCCACAATGAATGTCCAGCAAAAAATAGTAAATTTCAATTCAAGCCGTTCTGAAACCAATCGGCAAATTACTCAAAATGCTTAACTCGCCGAGAAAATCAGTTTTGTTCCACAATGAATGTCTGGCAAAAAGTAGTAAATTTCAATGCAAGCCGTTCTGAAACCAATCGGCTAATTACTCAAAATGCTTAACTCGCCGAGAAAATCATTTTTGTTCCACAATGAATGTCTGGCAAAAAGTAGTAAATTTCAATGCAAGCCGTTCTGAAAGCAATCGGTAAATTACTCAAAATGCTTAACTCGCCGAGAAAATCACTTTTGTTCCACAATGAATGCCTGGCAAAAAATAGTAAATTTCAATGCAAGCCGTTCTGAAACCAATCGGCGAATTACTCAAAATGCTTAACTCGCCGAGAAAATCACTTTTTTCCCACAATGAATGTCTGGCAAAAAATAGTTAATTTTGATGCAAGCCGTTCTGAAACCAATCGGCAAATTACTCAAATGCTTAACTCGCCGAGAAAATCACTTTTGTTTCACACTCAATGCCTGGCAAAAGATAGTTAATTGTGTTGCAAGCCGTTCTGAAACCAATCGGCAAATTACTCAAAATGCTTAACTCGCCGAGAAAATCACTTTTTTCCCACAATGAATGTCTGGCAAAAACTAGTTAATTGTGATGCAGGCCGTTCTGAAACCAATCGGCTTGTTACTCAAAATGCTTCAATCGCCGAGAAAATCACTTTTTTCCCCACAATGAATTTTGGCAAAAAATAGTAAAGTTCAATGCAAGCCGTTCTGAAACCAATCGGCAAATTACTCAAAATGCTTAAGTCGCCGAGAAAATCACTTTTGTTGCACAATGAATGGCAGGCAAAAAATAGTAAATTTCAATGCAAGCCGTTCTGAAAGCAATCGGCAAATTACTCAAAATGCTTAACTCGCCGAGAAAATCACTTTTGTTCCACAATGAATGCCTGGCAAAAAATAGTAAATTTCAATGCAAGCCGTTCTGAAAGCAATCGGCAAATTACTCAAAATGCTTAACTCGCCGAGAAAATCACTTTTGTTCCACAATGAATGCCTGGCAAAAAATAGTAAATTTCAATGCAAGCCGTTCTGAAACCAATCGGCGAATTACTCAAAATGCTTAACTCGCCGAGAAAATCACTTTTTTCCCACAATGAATGTCTGGCAAAAAATAGTTAATTTTGATGCAAGCCGTTCTGAAACCAATCGGCAAATTACTCAAATGCTTAACTCGCCGAGAAAATCACTTTTGTTTCACACTCAATGCCTGGCAAAAGATAGTTAATAGTGTTGCAAGCCGTTCTGAAACCAATGGGCAAATTACTCAAAATGCTTAACTCGCCGAGAAAATCACTTTTTTCCCACAATGAATGTCTGGCAAAAACTAGTTAATTGTGATGCAGGCCGTTCTGAAACCAATCGGCTTGTTACTCAAAATGCTTCAATCGCCGAGAAAATCACTTTTTTCCCCACAATGAATTTTGGCAAAAAATAGTAAAGTTCAATGCAAGCCGTTCTGAAACCAATCGGCAAATTTCTCAAAATGCTTAACTCGCCGAGAAAATCACTTTTTTCCCACAATGAATGTCTGGCAAAAAACAGTAAATTTCAATGCAAGCCGTTCTGAAACCAATCGGCAAATTACTCAAAATGCTTAACTCGCCGAGAAAATCACTTTTTTCCCACAATGAATGTCTGGCAAAAAACAGTAAATTTCAATGCAAGCCGTTCTGAAACCAATCGGCAAATTACTCAAAATGCTTAACTCGGCGAGAAAATCACTTTTTTCCCACCATGAATGTCTGGCAAAAAACAGTAAATTTGAATGCAAGCCGTTCTGAAACCAATCGGCAAATTACTCAAAATGCTTAACTCGCCGAGAAAATCACTTTTGTTCCACAATGAATCTCCGGCAAAAAATAGTAAATTTCAATGCAAGCCGTTCTGAAACCAATCGGCAAATTACTCAAAATGCTTCAATCGCCGAGAAAATCGCTTGTTTCCCACAATGAATGGTTGGCAAAAAATAGTAAAGTTCAATGCAAGCCGTTCTGAAACCAATCGGCAAATTACTCAAAATGCTTAACTCGCCGAGAAAATCACTTTTGTTCCACATTGAATGGCTGGCAAAAAATAGTAAATTGCAATGCAAGCCGTTCTGAAACCAATCGGCAAATTACTCAAAATGCTTAACTCGCCGAGAAAATCACCTTTGTTCCACAATGAATGCCTGGCAAAAAATAGTAAATTTCAATGCAAGCCGTTCTGAAACCAATCGGCTAATTACTCAAAATGCTTAACTCGCCGAGAAAATCATTTTTGTTCCACAATGAATGTCTGGCAAAAAGTAGTAAATTTCAATGCAAGCCGTTCTGAAAGCAATCGGTAAATTACTCAAAATGCTTAACTCGCCGAGAAAATCACTTTTGTTCCACAATGAATGCCTGGCAAAAAATAGTAAATTTCAATGCAAGCCGTTCTGAAACCAATCGGCGAATTACTCAAAATGCTTAACTCGCCGAGAAAATCACTTTTTTCCCACAATGAATGTCTGGCAAAAAATAGTTAATTTTGATGCAAGCCGTTCTGAAACCAATCGGCAAATTACTCAAATGCTTAACTCGCCGGGAAAATCACTTTTGTTTCACACTCAATGCCTGGCAAAAGATAGTTAATAGTGTTGCAAGCCGTTCTGAAACCAATCGGCAAATTACTCAAAATGCTTGACTCGCCGAGAAAATCACTTTTTTCCCACAATGAATGTCTGGCAAAAACTAGTTAATTGTGATGCAGGCCGTTCTGAAACCAATCGGCTTGTTACTCAAAATGCTTCAATCGCCGAGAAAATCACTTTTTTCCCCACAATGAATTTTGGCAAAAAATAGTAAAGTTCAATGCAAGCCGTTCTGAAACCAATCGGCAAATTACTCAAAATGCTTAAGTCGCCGAGAAAATCACTTTTGTTGCACAATGAATGGCAGGCAAAAAATAGTAAATTTCAATGCAAGCCGTTCTGAAAGCAATCGGCAAATTACTCAAAATGGTTAACTCGCCGAGAAAATCACTTTTGTTCCACAATGAATGCCTGGCAAAAAATAGTAAATTTCAATGCAAGCCGTTCTGAAACCAATCGGCAAATTACTCAAAATGCTTAACTCGCCGAGAAAATCACTTTTGTTCGACAATGAATGGCTGGGAAAAAATAGTAAATTTCAATGCAAGCCGTTCTGAAAGCAATCGGCAAATTACTCAAAATGCTTAACTCGCCGAGAAAATCACTTTTGTTCCACAATGAATGAATGGCAAAAAATAGTAAATTTCAATGCAAGCCGTTCTGAAACCAATCGGCTAATTACTCAAAATGCTTAACTCGCCGAGAAAATCACTTGTGTTCCACAATGAATGTCCGGCAAAAAATAGTAAATTTCAATTGAAGCCGTTCTGAAACCAATCGGCAAATTACTCAAAATGCTTAACTCGCCGAGAAAATCAGTTTTGTTCCACAATGAATGTCTGGCAAAAAGTAGTAAATTTCAATGCAAGCCGTTCTGAAACCAATCGGCTAATTACTCAAAATGCTTAACTCGCCGAGAAAATCATTTTTGTTCCACAATGAATGTCTGGCAAAAAGTAGTAAATTTCAATGCAAGCCGTTCTGAAAGCAATCGGTAAATTACTCAAAATGCTTAACTCGCCGAGAAAATCACTTTTGTTCCACAATGAATGCCTGGCAAAAAATAGTAAATTTCAATGCAAGCCGTTTTGAAACCAATCGGCGAATTACTCAAAATGCTTAACTCGCCGAGAAAATCACTTTTTTCCCACAATGAATGTCTGGCAAAAAATAGTTAATTTTGATGCAAGCCGTTCTGAAACCAATCGGCAAATTACTCAAATGCTTAACTCGCCGAGAAAATCACTTTTGTTTCACACTCAATGCCTGGCAAAAGATAGTTAATTGTGTTGCAAGCCGTTCTGAAACCAATCGGCAAATTACTCAAAAT
Organism: Scyliorhinus torazame; assembly: GCF_047496885.1. NCBI lineage: Eukaryota > Metazoa > Chordata > Chondrichthyes > Carcharhiniformes > Scyliorhinidae > Scyliorhinus > Scyliorhinus torazame. The sequence continues at coordinate 449,593 of NW_027307791.1, forward strand.
GCTTAACTCGCCGAGAAAATCACTTTTTTCCCACAATGAATGTCTGGCAAAAACTAGTTAATTGTGTTGCAGGCCGTTCTGAAACCAATCGGCTTGTTACTCAAAATGCTTCAATCGCCGAGAAAATCACTTTTTTCCCCACAATGAATTTTGGCAAAAAATAGTAAAGTTCAATGCAAGCCGTTCTGAAACCAATCGGCAAATTACTCAAAATGCTTAAGTCGCCGAGAAAATCACTTTTGTTGCACAATGAATGGCAGGCAAAAAATAGTAAATTTCAATGCAAGCCGTTCTGAAAGCAATCGGCAAATTACTCAAAATGCTTAACTCGCCGAGAAAATCACTTTTGTTCCACAATGAATGCCTGGCAAAAAATAGTAAATTTCAATGCAAGCCGTTCTGAAACCAATCGGCAAATTACTCAAAATGCTTAACTCGCCGAGAAAATCACTTTTGTTCGACAATGAATGGCTGGGAAAAAATAGTAAATTTCAATGCAAGCCGTTCTGAAAGCAATCGGCAAATTACTCAAAATGCTTAACTCGCCGAGAAAATCACTTTTGTTCCACAATGAATGAATGGCAAAAAATAGTAAATTTCAATGCAAGCCGTTCTGAAACCAATCGGCTAATTACTCAAAATGCTTAACTCGCCGAGAAAATCACTTGTGTTCCACAATGAATGTCCGGCAAAAAATAGTAAATTTCAATTCAAGCCGTTCTGAAACCAATCGGCAAATTACTCAAAATGCTTAACTCGCCGAGAAAATCAGTTTTGTTCCACAATGAATGTCTGGCAAAAAGTAGTAAATTTCAATGCAAGCCGTTCTGAAACCAATCGGCTAATTACTCAAAATGCTTAACTCGCCGAGAAAATCATTTTTGTTCCACAATGAATGTGTGGCAAAAAGTAGTAAATTTCAATGCAAGCCGTTCTGAAAGCAATCGGTAAATTACTCAAAATGCTTAACTCGCCGAGAAAATCACTTTTGTTCCACAATGAATGCCTGGCAAAAAATAGTAAATTTCAATGCAAGCCGTTCTGAAACCAATCGGCGAATTACTCAAAATGCTTAACTCGCCGAGAAAATCACTTTTTTCCCACAATGAATGTCTGGCAAAAAATAGTTAATTTTGATGCAAGCCGTTCTGAAACCAATCGGCAAATTACTCAAATGCTTAACTCGCCGAGAAAATCACTTTTGTTTCACACTCAATGCCTGGCAAAAGATAGTTAATTGTGTTGCAAGCCGTTCTGAAACCAATCGGCAAATTACTCAAAATGCTTAACTCGCCGAGAAAATCACTTTTTTCCCACAATGAATGTCTGGCAAAAACTAGTTAATTGTGATGCAGGCCGTTCTGAAACCAATCGGCTTGTTACTCAAAATGCTTCAATCGCCGAGAAAATCACTTTTTTCCCCACAATGAATTTTGGCAAAAAATAGTAAAGTTCAATGCAAGCCGTTCTGAAACCAATCGGCAAATTACTCAAAATGCTTAAGTCGCCGAGAAAATCACTTTTGTTGCACAATGAATGGCAGGCAAAAAATAGTAAATTTCAATGCAAGCCGTTCTGAAAGCAATCGGCAAATTACTCAAAATGCTTAACTCGCCGAGAAAATCACTTTTGTTCCACAATGAATGCCTGGCAAAAAATAGTAAATTTCAATGCAAGCCGTTCTGAAACCAATCGGCAAATTACTCAAAATGCTTAACTCGCCGAGAAAATCACTTTTGTTCGACAATGAATGGCTGGGAAAAAATAGTAAATTTCAATGCAAGCCGTTCTGAAAGCAATCGGCAAATTACTCAAAATGCTTAACTCGCCGAGAAAATCACTTTTGTTCCACAATGAATGAATGGCAAAAAATAGTAAATTTCAATGCAAGCCGTTCTGAAACCAATCGGCTAATTACTCAAAATGCTTAACTCGCCGAGAAAATCACTTGTGTTCCACAATGAATGTCCGGCAAAAAATAGTAAATTTCAATTCAAGCCGTTCTGAAACCAATCGGCAAATTACTCAAAATGCTTAACTCGCCGAGAAAATCACTTTTGTTCCACAATGAATGGCTGGCAAAAAATAGTAAATTTCAATGCAAGCCGTTCTGAAAGCAATCGGCAAATTACTCAAAATGCTTAACTCGCCGAGAAAATCACTTTTGTTCCACAATGAATGTCTGGCAAAAAATAGTAAATTTCAAAGCAAGCCGTTCTGAAACCAATCGGCTAATTACTCAAAATGCTTAACTCGCCGAGAAAATCACTTTTTTCCCACAATGAATGTCTGGCAAAAAAATAGTTAATTTTGATGCAAGCCGTTCTGAAACCAATCGGCAAATTATTCAAAATGCTTAACTCGCCGAGAAAATCACTTTTGTTTCACACTGAATGCCTGGCAAAAGATAGTTAATTGTGATGCAAGCCGGTCTGAAACCAATCGGCAAATTTCTCAAAATGCTTAACTCGCCGAGAAAATCACTTTTTTCCCACAATGAATGTCTGGCAAAAAACAGTAAATTTCAATGCAAGCCGTTCTGAAACCAATCGGCAAATTACTCAAAATGCTTAACTCGCCGAGAAAATCACTTTTTTCCCACAATGAATGTCTGGCAAAAACTAGTTAATTGTGATGCAGGCCGTTCTGAAACCAATCGGCTTATTACTCAAAATGCTTCAATCGCCGAGAAATTCACTTTTTTCCCACAGTGAATGGTTGGCAAAAAATAGTAAAGTTCAATGCAAGCCGTTCAGAAACCAATCGGCAAATTACTCAAAATGCTTAACTCGCCAAGAAAATCACTTTTGTTCCACAATGAATGGCTGGCAAAAAATAGTAAATTTCAATGCAAGCCGTTCTGAAAGCAATCGGCAAATTACTCAAAATGCTTAACTCGCCGAGAAAATCACTTTTGTTCCACAATGAATGCCTGGCAAAAAATAGTAAATTTCAATGCAAGCCGTTCTGAAACCAATCGGCAAATTACTCAAAATGCTTCAATCGCCGAGAAAATCGCTTGTTTCCCACAATGAATGATTGGCAAAAAATAGTAAAGTTCAATGCAAGCCGTTCTGAAACCAATCGGCAAATTACTAAAAATGCTTAACTCGCCGAGAAAATCACTTTTGTTCCACAATGAATGTCTGGCACAAAATAGTTATATTTGATGCAAGCCGTTCTGAAACCAATCCGCAAATTACTCAAAATGCTTATCTCGCCGAGAAAATCACTTTTTTCCCACAATGAATGTCTATCAAAAACTAGTTAATTGTGATGCAGGCCGTTCTGAAACCAATCGGCAAATTACTCAAAATGCTTCAATCGCCGAGAAAATCACTTTTTTCCCACAATGAAAGGTTGGCAAAAAATAGTAAAGTTCAATGCAAGACGTTCTGAAACTAATCGGCAAATATCTCAAGATGCTTAACTCGCCGAGAAAGTGACTTTTGTTTCACACTGAATGCCTGGCAAAAAATAGTTAATTGTGATGCACGCCGTTCTGAAACCAATCGGCAAATTACTCAAAATGCTTAACTCGCCGACAAAATCACTTTTTACCCACAATGAATGTCTGGCAAAAAACAGTAAATTTCAATGCAAGCCGTTCTGAAACCAATCGGCAAATTACTCAAAATGCTTAACTCGCCGAGAAAATCACTTTTGTTCCACAATGAATGTCCGGCAAAAAATAGTAAATTTCAATGCAAGCCGTTCTGACCAATCGGCAAATTACTCAAACTGCTGAACTCGCCGAGAAAATCACTTTTGTTCTACAATGAATGTCTGGCAAAAAATAGTAAAGTTCAATGCAAGCCGTTCTGAAACCAATCGGCAAATTACTCAAAATGCTTAACTCGCCAAGAAAATCACTTTTGTTCCACAATGAATGCCTGGCCAAAAGAAATAGTAAATTTCATTGGAAGCCGTTCTGAAAAGCATCGGCAAATTACTCAATATGCTTAACTCGCCGAGAAAATCACTTTTGTTCCACAATGAATGCCTGGCAAAAAATAGTTAATTGTGATGCAAGCCGTTCTGAAACCAATCGGCAAATTACTCAAAATGCTTAACTCGCCGAGAAAATCACTTTTGTTCCACAATGAATGTCCGGCAAAAAATAGTAAATTTCAATGCAAGCTGTTCTGAAAGGAATCGGCAAATTACTCAAAATGCTTAACTCGCCGAGAAAATCACTTTTGTTCCACAATGAATGTCTGGCACAAAATAGTTATTTTTGATGCAAGCCGTTCTGAAACCAATCCGCAAATTACTCAAAATGCTTATCTCGCCGAGAAATTCACTTTTTTCCCACAATGAATGACTTGCAAAAAATAGTTAATTGTGATGCAAGCCGTTCTGAAACCAATCGGCAAATTACTCAAAGTGCTTAACTCGCCGAGAAAATCACTTTTGTTCCACAATGAATGTCTGGCAAAAAAATAGTAAATTTCAATGGAAGCCGTTCTGAAAAGCATTGGCAAATTACTCAATATGCTAAACTCGTCGAGAAAATCACTTTTGTTCCACAATGAATGTCTGGCAAAAACTAGTTAATTGTGATGCAGGCCGTTCTGAAACCAATCGGCTTATTACTCAAAATGCTTCAATCGCCGAGTAAATCACTTTTTTCCCACAATGAATGGTTTGCAAAAAATAGTAAAGTTCAATGCAAGCCGTTCTGAAACCAATCGGCAAATTACTCAAAATGCTTAAGTCGCCGAGAAAATCATTTTGTTCCACAATGAATGCCTGGCAAAAAATAGTAAATTTCAATGCAAACCGTTCTGAAAACAATCGGCAAATTACTCAAAATGCTTAACTCGCCTAGAAAATCACTTTTGTTCCACAATGAATGGCTGGGAAAAAATAGTAAATTTCAATGCAAGCCGTTCTGAAAGCAATCGGCAAATTATTCAAAATGCTTAACTCGCCGAGAAAATCAGTTTTGTTCCACAATGAATGTCTGGCAAAAAGTAGTAAATTTCAATGCAAGCCGTTCTGAAAGCAATCGGCAAATAACTCAAAATGCTTAACACGCCGAGAAAATCACTTTTGTTCCACAATGAATGCATGGCAAAAAATAGTAAATTTCAATGCAAGCCGTTCTGAAACCAATCGGCTAATGACTCAAAATGCTTAAATCGCCGAGAAAATCACAATTGTTCCACAATGAATGTCTGGCGAAAAGTAGTAAATTTCAATGCAAGCCGTTCTGAACGCAATCGGAAATTAGTCAAAATTCATAACTCGCCGAGAAAATCACTTTTTTCCCCACAATGAATGTCTGGCAAAAAATAGTTAATTTTGATGCAAGCCGTTCTGAAACCAATCGGCAAATTACTCAAAATGCTTAACTCGCCGAGAAAATCACTTTTGTTTCACACTGAATGCCTGGCAAACGATAGTTAATTGTGATGCAAGCCGGTCTGAAACCAATCGGCAAATTTCTCAAAATGCTGAAGTCGCCGAGAAAATCACTTTTTTCCCACAATGAATGTCTGGCAAAAAACAGTAAATTTGAATGCAAGCCGTTCTGAAACCAATCGGCTAATTACTCAAAATGCTTAACTCCCCGAGAAAATCACTTTTGTTCCACAATGAATGTCCGGCAAAAAATAGTAAAGTTCAATGCAAGCCGTTCTGAAACCAATCGGCAAATATCTCTAAATGCTTAACTCGCCGAGAAAATCACTTTTGTTCCACAATGAATGTCTGGCAAAAAGTAGTAAATTTCAATGCAAGCCGTTCTGAAAGCAATCGGCAAATTACTCAAAATGCTTAACTCGCCGAGAAAATCACTTTTGCTCCACAATGAATGCCTGGCAAAAAATAGTAAATTTCAATGCAAGCCGTTCTGAAACCAATCGGCGAATCACTCAAATGCTTAACTCGCCGAGAAAATCACTTTTGTTTCACACTGAATGCCTGGCAAAAGATAGTTAATTGTGATGCAAGCCGTTCTGAAACCAATCGGCTTATTACTCAAAATGCTTCAATCGCCGAGTAAATCACTTTTTTCCCACAATGAATGGTTGGCAAAAAATAGTAAAGTTCAATGCAAGCCGTTCTGAAAACAATCGGCAAATTACTCAAAATGCTTAACTCGCCTAGAAAATCACTTTTGTTCCACAATGAATGGCTGGGAAAAAATAGTAAATTTCAATGCAAGCCGTTCTGAAAGCAATCGGCAAATTACTCAAAATGCTTAACTCGCCGAGAAAATCAGTTTTGTTCCACAATGAATGTCTGGCAAAAAGTAGTAAATTTCAATGCAAGCCGTTCTGAAAGCAATCGGCAAATAACTCAAAATGCTTAACACGCCGAGAAAATCACTTTTGTTCCACAATGAATGCATGGCAAAAAATAGTAAATTTCAATGCAAGCCGTTCTGCAACCAATCGGCTAAATACTCAAAATGCTTAACTCGCCGAGAAAATCACTTTTTTCCCACAATGAATGTCTGGCAAACAATATTAAATTTCAATGCAAGCCGTTCTGAAACAAATCGGCAAATTCCTCAAAATGCTTCAATCGCCGAGAAAATCACTTTTTTCCCACAATGAATGGTTGGCAAAAAATAGTAAAGTTCAATGCAAGACGTTCTGAAACTAATCGGCAAATATCTCAAGATGCTTAACTCGCCGAGAAATTGACTTTTGTTTCACACTGAATGCCTGGCAAAAAATAGTTAATTGTGATGCAAGCCGTTCTGAAACCAATCGGCAAATTACTCAAAATGCTTAACTCGGCGAGAAAATCACTTTTTTCCCACAATGAATGTCTGGCAAAAAACAGTAAATTTCAATGCAAGCCGTTCTGAAACCAATCGGCAAATTACTCAAAATGCTTAACTCGCCGAGAAAATCACTTTTGTTCTACAATGAATGTCTGGCAAAAAATAGTAAATTTCAATGCAAGCCGTTCTGAAACTAATCGGCAAATTACTCAAAGTGCTTAACTCGCCGAGAAAAGCACTTTTGTTCCACAATTAATGTCTGGCAAAAAATAGTTAATTGTGATGCAAGCCGTTCTGAAACCAATCGGCAAATTACTGAAAATGCTTAACTCTCCGAGAAAATCACTTTTGTTCCACAATGAATGTCCGGCAAAAAATATTAAATTTCAATGCAAGCCGTTCTGAAACAAATCGGCAAATTACTCAAAATGCTTAACTCGCCGAGAAATCACTTTTGTTCCACAATGAATGCCTGGCAAAAAATAGTTAATTGTGATGCAAGCCGTTCTGAAACCAATCGGCAAATTACTCAAAATGCTTAACTCGCCGAGAAAATCACTTCTGTTTCACCATGAATTGCTGGCAGAAAATAGTTAATTTCAATGCGAGACGTACTGCAACCAATCGGCTTATTACTCAAAATGCTTCAATCGCCGAGAAAATGACTTTTTCCCACAATGAATGGTTGTCAAAAAATAGTAAATTTCAATGCAAGCCGTTCTGAAACAAATCGGCAAATTACTCAAAATGCTTAACTCGCCGAGAAAATCACTTTTGTTCCACAATGAATGCCTGGCAAAAAATAGTAAATTTCAATGCAAGCCGTTCTGAAACCAATCGGCTAATTACTCAAAATGCTTAACTCGCCGAGAAAATCACTTTTGTTCCACAATGATTGTCCGGCAAAAAATAGTAAATTTCAATGCAAGCCGTTCTGAAACAAATCGGCAAATTTCTCAAAATGCTTAACTCGCCGAGAAAATCACTTTTTTCCCACAATGAATGTCTGGCAAAAAACAGTAAATTTCAATGCAAGCCGTTCTGAAACCAATCGGCAAATTACTCAAAATGCTTAACTCGCCGAGAAAATCACTTTTTTCCCACAATGAATGTCTGGCAAAAACTAGTTAAGTTCAATGCAAGCCGTTCTGAAACAAATCGCAAATTACTCAAAATGCTTAACTCGCCGAGAAAATCACTTTTGTTCCACAATGAATGCCTGGCAAAAAATAGTAAATTTCAATGCAAGCCGTTCTGAAACCAATCGGCTAATTACTCAAAATGCTTAACTCGCCGAGAAAATCACTTTTGTTCCACAATGATTGTCCGGCAAAAAATAGTAAATTTCAATGCAAGCCGTTCTGAAACCAATCGGCAAATTTCTCAAAATGCTTAACTCGCCGAGAAAATCACTTTTTTCCCACAATGAATGTCTGGCAAAAAACAGTAAATTTCAATGCAAGCCGTTCTGAAACCAATCGGCAAATTACTCAAAATGCTTAACTCGCCGAGAAAATCACTTTTTTCCCACAATGAATGTCTGGCAAAAACTAGTTAAGTTCAATGCAAGCCGTTCTGAAACAAATCGGCAAATTACTCAAAATGCTTAACTCGCCGAGAAAATCACTTTTGTTCCACAATGAATGCCTGGCAAAAAATAGTAAATTTCAATGCAAGCCGTTCTGAAACCAATCGGCTAATTACTCAAAATGCTTAACTCGCCGAGAAAATCACTTTTGTTCCACAATGATTGTCCGGCAAAAAATAGTAAATTTCAATGCAAGCCGTTCTGAAACCAATCGGCAAATTTCTCAAAATGCTTAACTCGCCGAGAAAATCACTTTTTTCCCACAATGAATGTCTGGCAAAAAACAGTAAATTTCAATGCAAGCCGTTCTGAAACCAATCGGCAAATTACTCAAAATGCTTAACTCGCCGAGAAAATCACTTTTGTTCCACAATGAATGGCTGGGAAAAAATAGTAAATTTCAATGCAAGCCGTTCTGAAAGCAATCGGCAAATTACTCAAAATGCTTAACTCGCCGAGAAAATCACTTTTGTTCCACAATGAATGGTTGGCAAAAAATAGTAAAGTTCAATGCAAGCCGTTCTGAAACCAATCGGCTAATTACTCAAAATGCTTAACTCGCCGAGAAAATCACTTTTTCCCCACAATGAATGTCTGGCAAAAAATAGTTAATTTCAATGCAAGCCGTTCTGAAACCAATCGGCAAATTACTCAAAATGCTTAACTCGCCGAGAAAATCACTTTTGTTTCACACTGAATGCCTGGCAAAAGATAGTTAATTGTGATGCAAGCCGGTCTGAAACCAATCGGCAAATTTCTCAAAATGCTGAACTCGCCGAGAAAATCACTTTTTTCCCACAATGAATGTCTGGCAAAAAACAGTAAATTTGAATGCAAGCCGTTCTGAAACCAATCGGCAAATTACTCAAAATGCTGAACTCGCCGAGAAAATCACTTTTTTCCCACAATGAATGTCTGGCAAAAACTAGTTAATTGTGATGCAGGCCGTTCTGAAACCAATCGTCTTATTACTCAAAATGCTTCAATCGCCGAGAAATTCACTTTTTTCCCACAGTGAATGGTTGGCAAAAAATACTAAAGTTCAATGCAGGCCGTTCTGAAACCAATCAGCTAATTACTCAAAATGCTTAACTCGCCGAGAAAATCACTTTTGTTTCACAATGAATTGCAGGCAGAAGATAGTTAATTTCAATGCGAGACGTTCTGAAACCAATCGGCTTATTACTCAAAATGCTTCAATCGCCGAGAAAATGACTTTATTCCCACAATGAATGGTTGGCAAAAAATAGTTAAGTTCAATGCAAGCCGTTCTGAAACCAATCGGCAAATTACTCAAAATGCTTAACTCGCCGAGAAAATCACTTTTGTTTCACAATGAATTGCTGGCAGAAAATAGTAAATTTCAATGCAAGCCGTTCTGAAACCAATCGGCAAATTACTCAAAATGCTTAACTCGCCGAGAAGATCACTTTTGTTCCACAATGAATGGCTGGCAAAAAATAGTAAATTTCAATGCAAGCCGTTCTGAAAGCAATCGGCAAATTACTCAAATTGCTTAACTCGCCGAGAAAATCACTTTTGTTCCACAATGAATGCCTGGCAAAAAATAGTAAATTTCAATGCAAGCCGTTCTCAAACCAATCGGCGAATCACTCAAAATGCTTAACTCGCCGAGAAAATCACTTTTTTCCCACAATGAATGTCTGGCAAAAAATAGTTAATTTTGATGCAAGCCGTTCTGAAACCAATCGGCAAATTACTCAATTGCTTAACTCGCCGAGAAAAACACTTTTGTTTCACATTGAATGCCTGGCAAAAGATAGTTAATTGTGATGCAAGCCGGTCTGAAACCAATCGGCAAATTTCTCAAAATGCTTAACTCGCCGAGAAAATCACTTTTTTCCCACAATGAATGTCTGGCAAAAAACAGTAAATTTCAATGCAAGCCGTTCTGAAACCGATCGTCAAATTACTCAAAATGCTTAACTCGCCGAGAAAATCACTTTTTTCCCACAATGAATGTCTGGCAAACACTAGTTAATTGTGATGGAGGCCGTTCTGAAACCAATCGGCTTATTACTCAAAATGCTTCAATCGCCGAGTAAATCACTTTTTTCCCACAATGAATGGTTGGCAAAAAATAGTAAAGTTCAATGCAAGCCGTTCTGAAACCAATCGGCAAATTACTCAAAATGCTTAAGTCGCCGAGAAAATCACTTTTTTTCCACAATGAATGTCTGGCAAAAACTAGTAAATTTCAATGCAAGCCGTCTGAAACCAATCGGCAAATTACTCACAATGCTTAACTCGCCGAGAAAATCACTTTTGTTCCGCAATGAATGGCTGGGAAAAAATAGTAAATTTCAATGCAAGTCGTTCTGAAAGCAATCGGCAAATTACTCAAAATGCTTAACTCGCCGAGAAAATCACTTTTGTTCCACAATGAATGCCTGGCAAAAAATAGTAAATTTCAATGCAAGCCTTTCTGAAACCAATCGGCTAATTACTCAAAATGCTTAACTCGCCGAGAAAATCACTTTTTTCCCCACAATGAATGTCTGGCAAAAAATAGTTAATTTTGATGCAAGCCGTTCTGAAACCAATCGGCAAATTACTCAAAATGCTTAACTCGCCGAGAAAATCACTTTTGTTCCACAATGAATGCCTGGCAAAAAATAGTAAATTTCAATGCAAGCCGTTCTGAAACCAATCGGCTAATTACTCAAAATGCTTAAATCGCCGAGAAAATCACTTTTGTTCCACAATGAATGTCTGGCGAAAAGTAGTAAATTTCAATGCAAGCCGTTCTGAAAGCAATCGGAAATTAGTCAAAATTCATAACTCGCCGAGAAAATCACTTTTTTCCCCACAATGAATGTCTGGCAAAAAATAGTTAATTGTGATGCAAGCCGTTCTGAAACCAATCGGCAAATTACTCAAAATGCTTAACTCGCCGAGAAAATCACTTTTGTTTCACACTGAATGCCTGGCAAACGATAGTTAATTGTGATGCAAGCCGGTCTGAAACCAATCGGCAAATTTCTCAAAATGCTGAAGTCGCCGAGAAAATCACTTTTTTCCCACAATGAATGTCTGGCAAAAAACAGTAAATTTGAATGCAAGCCGTTCTGAAACCAATCGGCTAATTACTCAAAATGCTTAACTCGCCGAGAAAATCACTTTTGTTCCACAATGAATGTCTGGCAAAAAGTAGTAAATGTCAATGCAAGCCGTTCAGAAAGCAATCGGAAATTACTCAAAATTCATAACTCGCCGAGAAAAATATTTTTGTTCCACAATGAATGCCTGGCAAAAAATAGTAAATTTCAATGCAAGCCGTTCTGAAACCAATCGGCTAATTACTCAAAATGCTTAACTCGCCGAGAAAATCACTTTTGTTTCACAATGAATTGCTGGCAGAAAATAGTAAATTTCAATGCAAGCCGTTCTGAAACCAATCGGCGAATCACTCAAATGCTTAACTCGCCGAGAAAATCACTTTTGTTTCACACTGAATGCCTGGCAAAAGATAGTTAATTGTGATGCAAGCCGGTCTGAAACCAATCGGCCAATTTCTCAAAATGCTTAACTCGCCGAGAAAATCACTTTTTTCCCACAATGAATGTCTGGCAAAAAACAGTAAATTTCAATGCAAGCCGTTCTGAAACCAATCGGCAAATTACTCAAAATGCTTAACTCGCCGAGAAAATCACTTTTTTCCCACAATGAATGTCTGGCAAAAACTAGTTAATTGTGATGCAGGCCGTTCTGAAACCAATCGGCTTATTACTCAAAATGCTTCAATCGCCGAGTAAATCACTTTTTTCCCACAATGAATGGTTGGCAAAAAATAGTAAAGTTCAATGCAAGCCGTTCTGAAACCAATCGGCAAATTACTCAAAATGCTTAAGTCGCCGAGAAAATCATTTTGTTCCACAATGAATGCCTGGCAAAAAATAGTAAATTTCAATGCAAACCGTTCTGAAAACAATCGGCAAATTACTCAAAATGCTTAACTCGCCTAGAAAATCACTTTTGTTCCACAATGAATGGCTGGGAAAAAATAGTAAATTTCAATGCAAGCCGTTCTGAAAGCAATCGGCAAATTACTCAAAATGCTTAACTCGCCGAGAAAATCAGTTTTGTTCCACAATGAATGTCTGGCAAAAAGTAGTAAATTTCAATGCAAGCCGTTCTGAAAGCAATCGGCAAATAACTCAAAATGCTTAACACGCCGAGAAAATCACTTTTGTTCCACAATGAATGTCTGGCAAAAAATAGTTAATTTTGATGCAAGCCGTTCTGAAACCAATCGGCAAATTACTCAAAATGCTTAACTCGCCGAGAAAATCACTTTTGTTCCACAATGAATGCCTGGCAAAAAATAGTAAATTTCAATGCAAGCCGTTCTGAAACCAATCGGCTAATTACTCAAAATGCTTAAATCGCCGAGAAAATCACAATTGTTCCACAATGAATGTCTGGCGAAAAGTAGTAAATTTCAATGCAAGCCGTTCTGAACGCAATCGGAAATTAGTCAAAATTCATAACTCGCCGAGAAAATCACTTTTTTCCCCACAATGAATGTCTGGCAAAAAATAGTTAATTTTGATGCAAGCCGTTCTGAAACCAATCGGCAAATTACTCAAAATGCTTAACTCGCCGAGAAAATCACTTTTGTTTCACACTGAATGCCTGGCAAACGATAGTTAATTGTGATGCAAGCCGGTCTGAAACCAATCGGCAAATTTCTCAAAATGCTGAAGTCGCCGAGAAAATCACTTTTTTCCCACAATGAATGTCTGGCAAAAAACAGTAAATTTGAATGCAAGCCGTTCTGAAACCAATCGGCTAATTACTCAAAATGCTTAACTCGCCGAGAAAATCACTTTTGTTCCACAATGAATGTCCGGCAAAAAATAGTAAAGTTCAATGCAAGCCGTTCTGAAACCAATCGGCAAATATCTCTAAATGCTTAACTCGCCGAGAAAATCACTTTTGTTCCACAATGAATGTCTGGCAAAAAGTAGTAAAGTTCAATGCAAGCCGTTCTGAAAGCAATCGGCAAATTACTCAAAATGCTTAACTCGCCGAGAAAATCACTTTTGCTCCACAAAGAATGCCTGGCAAAAAATAGTAAATTTCAATGCAAGCCGTTCTGAAACCAATCGGCGAATCACTCAAATGCTTAACTCGCCGAGAAAATCACTTTTGTTTCACACTGAATGCCTGGCAAAAGATAGTTAATTGTGATGCAAGCCGTTCTGAAACCAATCGGCTTATTACTCAAAATGCTTCAATCGCCGAGTAAATCACTTTTTTCCCACAATGAATGGTTTGCAAAAAATAGTAAAGTTCAATGCAAGCCGTTCTGAAACCAATCGGCAAATTACTCAAAATGCTTAAGTCGCCGAGAAAATCATTTTGTTCCACAATGAATGCCTGGCAAAAAATAGTAAATTTCAATGCAAACCGTTCTGAAAACAATCGGCAAATTACTCAAAATGCTTAACTCGCCTAGAAAATCACTTTTGTTCCACAATGAATGGCTGGGAAAAAATAGTAAATTTCAATGCAAGCCGTTCTGAAAGCAATCGGCAAATTACTCAAAATGCTTAACTCGCCGAGAAAATCAGTTTTGTTCCACAATGAATGTCTGGCAAAAAGTAGTAAATTTCAATGCAAGCCGTTCTGAAAGCAATCGGCAAATAACTCAAAATGCTTAACACGCCGAGAAAATCACTTTTGTTCCACAATGAATGCATGGCAAAAAATAGTAAATTTCAATGCAAGCCGTTCTGAAACCAATCGGCTAATGACTCAAAATGCTTAAATCGCCGAGAAAATCACAATTGTTCCACAATGAATGTCTGGCGAAAAGTAGTAAATTTCAATGCAAGCCGTTCTGAACGCAATCGGAAATTAGTCAAAATTCATAACTCGCCGAGAAAATCACTTTTTTCCCCACAATGAATGTCTGGCAAAAAATAGTTAATTTTGATGCAAGCCGTTCTGAAACCAATCGGCAAATTACTCAAAATGCTTAACTCGCCGAGAAAATCACTTTTGTTTCACACTGAATGCCTGGCAAACGATAGTTAATTGTGATGCAAGCCGGTCTGAAACCAATCGGCAAATTTCTCAAAATGCTGAAGTCGCCGAGAAAATCACTTTTTTCCCACAATGAATGTCTGGCAAAAAACAGTAAATTTGAATGCAAGCCGTTCTGAAACCAATCGGCTAATTACTCAAAATGCTTAACTCGCCGAGAAAATCACTTTTGTTCCACAATGAATGTCCGGCAAAAAATAGTAAAGTTCAATGCAAGCCGTTCTGAAACCAATCGGCAAATATCTCTAAATGCTTAACTCGCCGAGAAAATCACTTTTGTTCCACAATGAATGTCTGGCAAAAAGTAGTAAATTTCAATGCAAGCCGTTCTGAAAGCAATCGGCAAATTACTCAAAATGCTTAACTCGCCGAGAAAATCACTTTTGCTTCACAATGAATGCCTGGCAAAAAATAGTAAATTTCAATGCAAGCCGTTCTGAAACCAATCGGCGAATCACTCAAATGCTTAACTCGCCGAGAATATCACTTTTGTTTCACACTGAATGCCTGGCAAAAGATAGTTAATTGTGATGCAAGCCGTTCTGAAACCAATCGGCTTATTACTCAAAATGCTTCAATCGCCGAGTAAATCACTTTTTTCCCACAATGAATGGTTGGCAAAAAATAGTAAAGTTCAATGCAAGCCGTTCTGAAAACAATCGGCAAATTACTCAAAATGCTTAACTCGCCTAGAAAATCACTTTTGTTCCACAATGAATGGCTGGGAAAAAATAGTAAATTTCAATGCAAGCCGTTCTGAAAGCAATCGGCAAATTACTCAAAATGCTTAACTCGCCGAGAAAATCAGTTTTGTTCCACAATGAATGTCTGGCAAAAAGTAGTAAATTTCAATGCAAGCCGTTCTGAAAGCAATCGGCAAATAACTCAAAATGCTTAACACGCCGAGAAAATCACTTTTGTTCCACAATGAATGCATGGCAAAAAATAGTAAATTTCAATGCAAGCCGTTCTGCAACCAATCGGCTAAATACTCAAAATGCTTAACTCGCCGAGAAAATCACTTTTTTCCCACAATGAATGTCTGGCAAACAATATTAAATTTCAATGCAAGCCGTTCTGAAACAAATCGGCAAATTCCTCAAAATGCTTCAATCGCCGAGAAAATCACTTTTTTCCCACAATGAATGGTTGGCAAAAAATAGTAAAGTTCAATGCAAGACGTTCTGAAACTAATCGGCAAATATCTCAAGATGCTTAACTCGCCGAGAAATTGACTTTTGTTTCACACTGAATGCCTGGCAAAAAATAGTTAATTGTGATGCAAGCCGTTCTGAAAACAATCGGCAAATTACTCAAAATGCTTAACTCGGCGAGAAAATCACTTTTTTCCCACAATGAATGTCTGGCAAAAAACAGTAAATTTCAATGCAAGCCGTTCTGAAACCAATCGGCAAATTACTCAAAATGCTTAACTCGCCGAGAAAATCACTTTTGTTCTACAATGAATGTCTGGCAAAAAATAGTAAATTTCAATGCAAGCCGTTCTGAAACTAATCGGCAAATTACTCAAAGTGCTTAACTCGCCGAGAAAAGCACTTTTGTTCCACAATTAATGTCTGGCAAAAAATAGTTAATTGTGATGCAAGCCGTTCTGAAACCAATCGGCAAATTACTGAAAATGCTTAACTCGCCGAGAAAATCACTTTTGTTCCACAATGAATGTCCGGCAAAAAATATTAAATTTCAATGCAAGCCGTTCTGAAACAAATCGGCAAATTACTCAAAATGCTTAACTCGCCGAGAAATCACTTTTGTTCCACAATGAATGCCTGGCAAAAAATAGTTAATTGTGATGCAAGCCGTTCTGAAACCAATCGGCAAATTACTCAAAATGCTTAACTCGCCGAGAAAATCACTTCTGTTTCACCATGAATTGCTGGCAGAAAATAGTTAATTTCAATGCGAGACGTACTGCAACCAATCGGCTTATTACTCAAAATGCTTCAATCGCCGAGAAAATGACTTTTTTCCCACAATGAATGGTTGTCAAAAAATAGTAAATTTCAATGCAAGCCGTTCTGAAACAAATCGGCAAATTACTCAAAATGCTTAACTCGCCGAGAAAATCACTTTTGTTCCACAATGAATGCCTGGCAAAAAATAGTAAATTTCAATGCAAGCCGTTCTGAAACCAATCGGCTAATTACTCAAAATGCTTAACTCGCCGAGAAAATCACTTTTGTTCCACAATGATTGTCCGGCAAAAAATAGTAAATTTCAATGCAAGCCGTTCTGAAACAAATCGGCAAATTTCTCAAAATGCTTAACTCGCCGAGAAAATCACTTTTTTCCCACAATGAATGTCTGGCAAAAAACAGTAAATTTCAATGCAAGCCGTTCTGAAACCAATCGGCAAATTACTCAAAATGCTTAACTCGCCGAGAAAATCACTTTTTTCCCACAATGAATGTCTGGCAAAAACTAGTTAAGTTCAATGCAAGCCGTTCTGAAACAAATCGGCAAATTACTCAAAATGCTTAACTCGCCGAGAAAATCACTTTTTTCCCACAATGAATGTCTGGCAAAAACTAGTTAAGTTCAATGCAAGCCGTTCTGAAACAAATCGGCAAATTACTCAAAATGCTTAACTCGCCGAGAAAATCACTTTTGTTCCACAATGAATGCCTGGCAAAAAATAGTAAATTTCAATGCAAGCCGTTCTGAAACCAATCGGCTAATTACTCAAAATGCTTAACTCGCCGAGAAAATCACTTTTGTTCCACAATGATTGTCCGGCAAAAAATAGTAAATTTCAATGCAAGCCGTTCTGAAACCAATCGGCAAATTTCTCAAAATGCTTAACTCGCCGAGAAAATCACTTTTTTCCCACAATGAATGTCTGGCAAAAAACAGTAAATTTCAATGCAAGCCGTTCTGAAACCAATCGGCAAATTACTCAAAATGCTTAACTCGCCGAGAAAATCACTTTTTTCCCACAATGAATGTCTGGCAAAAACTAGTTAAGTTCAATGCAAGCCGTTCTGAAACAAATCGGCAAATTACTCAAAATGCTTAACTCGCCGAGAAAATCACTTTTGTTCCACAATGAATGCCTGGCAAAAAATAGTAAATTTCAATGCAAGCCGTTCTGAAACCAATCGGCTAATTACTCAAAATGCTTAACTCGCCGAGAAAATCACTTTTGTTCCACAATGATTGTCCGGCAAAAAATAGTAAATTTCAATGCAAGCCGTTCTGAAACCAATCGGCAAATTTCTCAAAATGCTTAACTCGCCGAGAAAATCACTTTTTTCCCACAATGAATGTCTGGCAAAAAACAGTAAATTTCAATGCAAGCCGTTCTGAAACCAATCGGCAAATTACTCAAAATGCTTAACTCGCCGAGAAAATCACTTTTGTTCCACAATGAATGGCTGGGAAAAAATAGTAAATTTCAATGCAAGCCGTTCTGAAAGCAATCGGCAAATTACTCAAAATGCTTAACTCGCCGAGAAAATCACTTTTGTTCCACAATGAATGGTTGGCAAAAAATAGTAAAGTTCAATGCAAGCCGTTCTGAAACCAATCGGCTAATTACTCAAAATGCTTAACTCGCCGAGAAAATCACTTTTTCCCCACAATGAATGTCTGGCAAAAAATAGTTAATTTCAATGCAAGCCGTTCTGAAACCAATCGGCAAATTACTCAAAATGCTTAACTCGCCGAGAAAATCACTTTTGTTTCACACTGAATGCCTGGCAAAAGATAGTTAATTGTGATGCAAGCCGGTCTGAAACCAATCGGCAAATTTCTCAAAATGCTGAACTCGCCGAGAAAATCACTTTTTTCCCACAATGAATGTCTGGCAAAAAACAGTAAATTTGAATGCAAGCCGTTCTGAAACCAATCGGCAAATTACTCAAAATGCTGAACTCGCCGAGAAAATCACTTTTTTCCCACAATGAATGTCTGGCAAAAACTAGTTAATTGTGATGCAGGCCGTTCTGAAACCAATCGTCTTATTACTCAAAATGCTTCAATCGCCGAGAAATTCACTTTTTTCCCACAGTGAATGGTTGGCAAAAAATACTAAAGTTCAATGCAGGCCGTTCTGAAACCAATCAGCTAATTACTCAAAATGCTTAACTCGCCGAGAAAATCACTTGTGTTCCACAATGAATGTCCGGCAAAAAATAGTAAATTTCAATTCAAGCCGTTCTGAAACCAATCGGCAAATTACTCAAAATGCTTAACTCGCCGAGAAAATCACTTTTGTTCCACAATGAATGTCTGGCAAAAAGTAGTAAATGTCAATGCAAGCCGTTCTGAAAGCAATCGGAAATTACTCAAAATTCATAACTCGCCGAGAAAAATACTTTTGTTCCACAATGAATGCCTGGCAAAAAATAGTAAATTTCAATGCAAGCCGTTCTGAAACCAATCGGCTAATTACTCAAAATGCTTAACTCGCCGAGAAAATCACTTTTTTCCCACAATGAATGTCTGGCAAAAAATAGTTAATTTTGATGCAAGCCGTTCTGAAACCAATCGGCAAATTACTCAAAATGCTTAACTCGCCGAGAAAATCACTTTTGTTTCACACTGAATGCCTGGCAAAAGATAGTTAATTGTGATGCAAGCCGGTCTGAAACCAATCGGCAAATTTCTCAAAATGCTGAACTCGCCGAGAAAATCACTTTTTTCCCACAATGAATGTCTGGCAAAAAACAGTAAATTTGAATGCAAGCCGTTCTGAAACCAATCGGCAAATTACTCAAAATGCTTAACTCGCCGAGAAAATCACTTTTGTTCCACAATGAATGTCTGGCAAAAAGTAGTAAATGTCAATGCAAGCCGTTCTGAAAGCAATCGGAAATTACTCAAAATTCATAACTCGCCGAGAAAAATACTTTTGTTCCACAATGAATGCCTGGCAAAAAATAGTAAATTTCAATGCAAGCCGTTCTGAAACCAATCGGCTAATTACTCAAAATGCTTAACTCGCCGAGAAAATCACTTTTTTCCCACAATGAATGTCTGGCAAAAAATAGTTAATTTTGATGCAAGCCGTTCTGAAACCAATCGGCAAATTACTCAAAATGCTTAACTCGCCGAGAAAATCACTTTTGTTTCACACTGAATGCCTGGCAAAAGATAGTTAATTGTGATGCAAGCCGGTCTGAAACCAATCGGCAAATTTCTCAAAATGCTGAACTCGCCGAGAAAATCACTTTTTTCCCACAATGAATGTCTGGCAAAAAACAGTAAATTTGAATGCAAGCCGTTCTGAAACCAATCGGCAAATTACTCAAAATGCTTAACTCGCCGAGAAAATCACTTTTGTTCCACAATGAATGTCTGGCAAAAACTAGTTAATTGTGATGCAGGCCGTTCTGAAACCAATCGGCTTATTACTCAAAATGCTTCAATCGCCGAGAAATTCACTTTTTTCCCACAGTGAATGGTTGGCAAAAAATACTAAAGTTCAATGCAGGCCGTTCTGAAACCAATCGGCTAATTACTTAAAATGCTTAACTCGCCGAGAAAATCACTTGTGTTCCACAATGAATGTCTGGCAAAAACTAGTAAATGTCAATGCAAGCCGTTCTGAAAGCAATCGGAAATTACTCAAAATTCATAACTCGCCGAGAAAAATACTTTTGTTCCACAATGAATGCCTGGTAAAAAATAGTAAATTTCAATGCAAGCCGTTCTGAAACCACTCGGCTAATTACTCAAAATGCTTAACTCGCCGAGAAAATCACTTTTTTCCCACAATGAATGTCTGGCAAAAAATAGTTAATTTTGATGCAAGCCGTTCTGAAACCAATCGGCAAATTACTCAAAATGCTTAACTCGCCGAGAAAATCACTTTTGTTTCACACTGAATGCCTGGCAAAAGATAGTTAATTGTGATGCAAGCCGGTCTGAAACCAATCGGCAAATTTCTCAAAATGCTGAACTCGCCGAGAAAATCACTTTTTTCCCACAATGAATGTCTGGCAAAAAACAGTACATTTGAATGCAAGCCGTTCTGAAACCAATCGGCAAATTACTCAAAATGCTTAACTCGCCGAGAAAATCACTTTTTTCCCACAATGAATGTCTGGCAAAAACTAGTTAATTGTGATGCAAGCCGGTCTGAAACCAATCGGCAAATTACTCAAAATGCTTAACTCGCCGAGAAAATCACTTGTGTTCCACAATGAATGTCCGGCAAAAAATAGTAAATTTCAATTCAAGACGTTCTGAAACCAATCGGCAAATTACTCAAAATGCTTAACTCGCCGAGAAAATCACTTTTGTTCCACAATGAATGTCTGGCAAAAAGTAGTAAATGTCAATGCAAGCCGTTCTGAAAGCAATCGGAAATTACTCAAAATTCATAACTCGCCGAGAAAAATACTTTTGTTCCACAATGAATGCCTGGCAAAAAATAGTAAATTTCAATGCAAGCCGTTCTGAAACCAATCGGCTAATTACTCAAAATGCTTAACTCGCCGAGAAAATCACTTTTTTCCCACAATGAATGTCTGGCAAAAAATAGTTAATTTTGATGCAAGCCGTTCTGAAACCAATCGGCAAATTACTCAAAATGCTTAACTCGCCGAGAAAATCACTTTTGTTTCACACTGAATGGCTGGCAAAAAATAGTAAAGTTCAATGCAAGCCGTTCTGAAACCAATCGGCAAATTACTCAAAATGCTTACCTCGCCGAGAAAATCACTTTTGTTCCACAATGAATGGCTGGCAAAAAATAGTAAATTTCAATGCAAGCCGTTCTGAAAGCAATCGGCAAATTACTCAAAATGCTTAACTCGCCGAGAAAATCACTTTTGTTCCACAATGAATGCCTGGCAAAAAATAGTAAATTTCAATGCAAGCCGTTCTGAAACCAATCGGCTAATTACTCAAAATGCTTAACTCGCCGAGAAAATCACTTTTTTCCCACAATGAATGTCTGGCAAAAACTAGTTAATTGTGATGCAGGCCGTTCTGAAACCAATCGGTAAATTACTCAAAATGCTTGACTCGCCGAGAAAATCACTTTTGTTTCACACTGAATGCCTGGCAAAAAATAGTTAATTGTGATGCAAGCCGTTCTGAAACCTATCGGCAAATTACTCAAAATGCTGATCTCGGCGAGAAAATCACTTTTTTCCCACAATGAATGTCTGGCAAAAAACAGTAAATTTCAATGCAAGCCGTTCTGAAACCAATCGGCAAATTACTCAAAATGCTGAACTCGCCGAGAAGATCACTTTTGTTCCACAATGAATGTCTGGCAAAAAATAGTTAATTGTGATGCAAGCCGTTCTGAAACCAATCGGCAAATTACTCAAAATGCTTAACTCGCCGAGAAAATCACTTTTGTTCCACAATGAATGTCTGGCAAAAAATAATAAATTTCAATGCAAGCCGTTCTGAAACCAATCGGCAAATTACTCAAAGTGATTAACTCGCCGAGAAAAGCACTTTTGTTCCACAATGAATGCATGGCAAAAAATAGTAAATTTCAATGCAAGCCGTTCTGAAACCAATCGGCTAATTACTCAAAATGCTTAACTCGCCGAGAAAATCACTTTTTTCCCACAATGAATGTCTGGCAAAAAATAGTTAATTTTGATGCAAGCCGTTCTGAAACCAATCGGCAAATTACTCAAATGCTTAACTCGCCGAGAAAATCACTTTTGTTTCACACTGAATGCCTGGCAAAAGATAGTGAATTGTGATGCAGGCCGTTCTGAAACCAATCGGCTTATTACTCAAAATGCTTCAATCGCCGAGAAAATCACTTTTTTCCCACAATGAATGGTTGGCAAAAAATAGTAAAATTCAATGCAAGACGTTCTGAAACTAATCGGCAAATATCTCAAGATGCTTAACTCGCCGAGAAATTCACTTTTTTCCAAATTGAATGTCTGGCAAAAAATAGTTAATTGTGATGCAAGCCGTTCTGAAACCAATCGGAAAATTACTCAAAATGCTTAACTCGCCGAGAAAATCACTTTTGTTTTACACTGAATGCCTGGCAAAAAATCGGCAAATTACTCAAAATGCTTAACTCGCCGAGAAAATCACTTTTGTTCGACAATGAATGGCTGGGAAAAAATAGTAAATTTCAATGCAAGCCGTTCTGAA
The DNA here is from genome assembly GCF_047496885.1 of Scyliorhinus torazame. Taxonomy (NCBI): domain Eukaryota; kingdom Metazoa; phylum Chordata; class Chondrichthyes; order Carcharhiniformes; family Scyliorhinidae; genus Scyliorhinus; species Scyliorhinus torazame. The sequence goes on from NW_027307791.1 coordinate 472,095, forward strand.
AGCAATCGGCAAATTACTCAAAATGCTTAACTCGCCAAGAAAATCACTTTTGTTCCACAATGAATGCCTGGCAAAAAATAGTAAATTTCAATGCAAGTCGTTCTGAAACCAATCGGCTAATTACTCAATATGCTTAACTCGCCGAGAAAATCACTTTTGTTCCACAATAAATGTCTGGCAAAAAAGAGTAAATTTGAATGCAAGCCGTTCTGAACCAATCGGCAAATTACTCAAAATGCTTAACTCGCCGAGAAAATCACTTTTTTCCCACAATGAATGTCTGGCAAAAACTAGTTAATTGTGATGCAGGCCGTTCTGAAACCAATCGGCTTGTTACTCAAAATGCTTCAATCGCCGAGAAAATCACTTTTTTCCCCACAACGGCTTGCATCACAATTAACTATTTTTTGCCAGGCATTCAGTGTGAAACAAAAGTGATTTTCTCGGCGAGATAAGCATTTTGAGTAATTTACTACTTTTTGCCAGACATTCATTGTGGAACAAAACTGATTTTCTCGGCGAGTTAAGCATTTTGAGTAATTTGCCGATTGGTTTCAGAACGGCTTGCATTGAAATTTACTATTTTTTGCCGGACATTCATTGTGGAACAAAAGTGATTTTCTCGGCGAGTTAAGCATTTTGAGTAATTAGCCGATTGGTTTCAGAACGGCTTGCATTGAAATTTACTATTTTTTGCCAGGCATTCATTGTGGAACAAAAGTGATTTTCTCGGCGAGTTAAGCATTTTGAGTAATTTGCCGATTGCTTTCAGAACGGCTTGCATTGAAATTTACTATTTTTTGCCAGCCATTCATTGTGGAACAAAAGTGATTTTCTCGGCGAGTTAAGCATTTTGAGTAATTTGCCGATTGCTTTCAGAACGGCTTGCATTGAAATTTACTATTTTTTGCCAGCCATTCATTGTGGAACAAAAGTGATTTTCTCGGTGAGTTAAGCATTTTGAGTAATTTGCCGATTGGTTTCAGAACGGCTTGCATCACAATTAACTATTTTTTGCCAGGCATTCATTGTGGAACAAAAGTGAGTTTCTCGGCGAGATAAGCATTTTCAGTAATTTGCCGATTGGTTTCAGAACGGCTTGCATCACAATTAACTATTTATTGCCAGGCATTCATTGTGCAACAAAAGTGATTTTCTCGGCGAGTTAAACATATTGAGTAATTTGCCGATGCTTTTCAGTACGGCTTCCATTGAAAGTTACTATTTTTTTTGCCAGACATTCATTGTGGAAAAAAAGTGCTCTTCTCGGCGAGTTAAGCACTTTGAGCAATTTGCCGATTGGTTTCAGAACGGCTTGCATTGAAATTTACTATTTTTTGCCAGACATTCATTGTAGAACAAAAGTGATTTTCTCGTCGAGTTAAGCATTTTGAGTAATTTGCCGATTGGTTTCAGAACGGCTCCCATTGTAATTTGAATTTTTTCCCAGGCATTCATTGTGGGAAAAAAGTGATTTTCTCTGCGCGTTAAGCATTTTGAGTAATTTGGTGATTGGTTTCAGAACGGCTTGCTTTGAAATTTACTATTTTCTGCCAGACATTCATTGTAGAACAAAAGTGATTTTCTCGGCGAGTTAAGCAGTTTGAGCAATTTGCCGATTGGTCAGAACGGCTTGCATTGAAATTTACTATTTTTTGCCGGACATTCATTGTGGAACAAAAGTGATTTTCTCGGCGAGTTAAGCATTTTGAGTAATTTGCCGATTGGTTTCAGAACGGCTTGCATTGAAATTTACTACTTTTTGCCAGACATTCATTGTGGAACAAAACTGATTTTCTCGGCGAGTTAAGCATTTTGAGTAATTTGCCGATTGGTTTCAGAACGGCTTGCATTGAAATTTACTATTTTTTGCCGGACATTCATTGTGGAACAAAAGTGATTTTCTCGGCGAGTTAAGCATTTTGAGTAATTAGCCGATTGGTTTCAGAACGGCTTGCATTGAAATTTACTATTTTTTGCCAGGCATTCATTGTGGAACAAAAGTGATTTTCTCGGCGAGTTAAGCATTTTGAGTAATTTGCCGATTGCTTTCAGAACGGCTTGCATTGAAATTTACTATTTTTTGCCAGCCATTCATTGTGGAACAAAAGTGATTTTCTCGGCGAGTTAAGCATTTTGAGTAATTTGCCGATTGGTTTCAGAACGGCTTGCATTGAACTTTACTATTTTTTGCCAACCATTCATTGTGGGAAAAAAGTGATTTTCTCGGCGATTGAAGCATTTTGAGTAAGTTGCCGATTGGTTTCAGAACGGCTTGCATTGAAATTTACTATTTTTTGCCAGACATTCATTGTAGAACAAAAGTGATTTTCTCGGCGAGTTAAGCAGTTTGAGTAATTTGCCGATTGGTCAGAACGGTTGCATTGAAATTTACTATTTTTTGCCGGACATTCATTGTGGAACAAAAGTGATTTTCTCGGCGAGTTAAGCATTTTGAGTAATTTGCCGATTGGTTTCAGAACGGCTTGCATCAAAATTAACTATTTTTTGCCAGACAGTCATTGTGGGAAAAAAGTGATTTTCTCGGCGAGTTAAGCATTTTGAGTATTTAGCCGATTGGTTTCAGAACGGCTTGCATTGAAATTTACTATTTTTTGCCATGCATTCATTGTGGAACAAAAGTGATTTTCTCGGCGAGTTAAGCATTTTGAGTAATTTGCCGATTGTTTCAGAACGGCTTGCATTGAAATTTACTATTTTTTGCCGGACATTCATTGTGGAACAAAAGTGATTTTCTCGGCGAGTTAAGCATTTTGAGTAATTAGCCGATTGGTTTCAGAACGGCTTGCATTGAAATTTACTATTTTTTGCCAGGCATTCATTGTGGAACAAAAGTGATTTTCTCGGCGAGTTAAGCATTTTGAGTAATTTGCCGATTGGTTTCAGAACGTCTCGCATTGAAATGAACTATTTTCTGCCAGCAATTCATTGTGAAACAAAAGTGATTTTCTCGGCGAGTTAAGCATTTTGAGTAATTTGCCGATTGGTTTCAGAACGGCTTGCATCACAATTAACTATTTTTTGCCAGGCATTCATTGTGGAACAAAAGTGAGTTTCTCGGCGAGTTAAGCATTTTCAGTAATTTGCCGATTGGTTTCAGAACGGCTTGCATCACAATTAAGTATTTATTGCCAGGCATTCATTGTGCAACAAAAGTGATTTCCTCGGCGAGTTAAACATATTGAGTAATTTGCCGATGCTTTTCAGAACGGCTTCCATTGAAAGTTACTATTTTTTTTGCCAGACATTCATTGTGGAAAAAAAGTGCTTTTCTCGGCGAGTTAAGCACTTTGAGTAATTTGCCGATTGGTTTCAGAACGGCTTGCATTGAAATTTACTATTTTTTGCCAGACATTCATTGTAGAACAAAAGTGATTTTCTCGGCGAGTTAAGCATTTTGAGTAATTTGCCGATTGGTTTCAGAACGGCTTGCATTGAAATTTACTATTTTTTGCCGGACATTCATTGTGGAACAAAAGTGATTTTCTCGGCGAGTTAAGCATTTTGAGTAATTTGCCGATTGGTTTCAGAACGGCTTCCATTGAAATTTACAATTTTTTGCCAGGCATTCATTGTGGGGAAAAAGTGATTTTCTCTGCGCGTTAAGCATTTTGAGTAATTTGCCGATTGGTTTCAGAACGGCTTGCATTGAAATTTACTATTTTTTGCCAGACATTCATTGCAGAACAAAAGTGATTTTCTCGGCGAGTTAAGCAGTTTGAGTAATTTGCCGATTGGTCAGAACGGCTTGCATTGAAATTTACTATTTTTTGCCGGACATTCACTGTGGAACAAAAGTGATTTTCTCGGCGAGTTAAGCATTTTGAGTAATTTGCCGATTGGTTTCAGAACGGCTTGCATTGAAATTTACTGTTTTTTGCCAGACATTCATTGTGGGAAAAAAGTGATTTTCTCGGCGAGTTAAGCATTTTGAGTAATTTGCCGATTGGTTTCAGAACGACTTGCATCACAATTAACTATTTTTTGCCAGGCATTCAGTGTGAAACAAAAGTCACTTTCTCGGCGAGTTAAGCATCTTGAGATATTTGCCGATTAGTTTCAGAACGTCTTGCATTGAACTTTACTATTTTTTGCCAACCATTCATTGTGGGAAAAAAGTGATTTTCTCGGCGATTGAAGCATTTTGAGTAATAAGCCGATTGGTTTCAGAACGGCCTGCATCACAATTAACTAGTTTTTGCCAGACATTCATTGTGGAACAAAAGTGATTTTCTCGACGAGTTTAGCATATTGAGTAATTTGCCAATGCTTTTCAGAACGGCTTCCATTGAAATTTACTATTTTTTTGCCAGACATTCATTGTGGAACAAAAGTGATTTTCTCGGCGAGTTAAGCACTTTGAGTAATTTGCCGATTGGTTTCAGAACGGCTTGCATCACAATTAACTATTTTTTGCAAGTCATTCATTGTGGGAAAAAAGTGAATTTCTCGGCGAGATAAGCATTTTGAGTAATTTGCGGATTGGTTTCAGAACGGCTTGCATCAAAAATAACTATTTTGTGCCAGACATTCATTGTGGAACAAAAGTGATTTTCTCGGCGAGTTAAGCATTTTGAGTAATTTGCCGATTCCTTTCAGAACAGCTTGCATTGAAATTTACTATTTTTTGCCGGACATTCATTGTGGAACAAAAGTGATTTTCTCGGCGAGTTAAGCATTTTGAGTAATTTGCCGATTGGTTTCAGAACGGCTTGCATCACAATTAACTATTTTTTGCCAGGCATTCATTGTGGAACAAAAGTGATTTTCTCGGCGAGTTAAGCATATTGAGTAATTTGCCGATGCTTTTCAGAACGGCTTCCAATGAAATTTACTATTTCTTTTGGCCAGGCATTCATTGTGGAACAAAAGTGATTTTCTTGGCGAGTTAAGCATTTTGAGTAATTTGCCGATTGGTTTCAGAACGGCTTGCATTGAACTTTACTATTTTTTGCCAGACATTCATTGTAGAACAAAAGTGATTTTCTCGGCGAGTTCAGCAGTTTGAGTAATTTGCCGATTGGTCAGAACGGCTTGCATTGAAATTTACTATTTTTTGCCGGACATTCATTGTGGAACAAAAGTGATTTTCTCGGCGAGTTAAGCATTTTGAGTAATTTGCCGATTGGTTTCAGAACGGCTTGCATTGAAATTTACTGTTTTTTGCCAGACATTCATTGTGGGTAAAAAGTGATTTTGTCGGCGAGTTAAGCATTTTGAGTAATTTGCCGATTGGTTTCAGAACGGCGTGCATCACAATTAACTATTTTTTGCCAGGCATTCAGTGTGAAACAAAAGTCACTTTCTCGGCGAGTTAAGCATCTTGAGATATTTGCCGATTAGTTTCAGAACGTCTTGCATTGAACTTTACTATTTTTTGCCAACCATTCATTGTGGGAAAAAAGTGATTTTCTCGGCGATTGAAGCATTTTGAGTAATTTGCCGATTGGTTTCAGAACGGCCTGCATCACAATTAACTAGTTTTTGATAGACATTCATTGTGGGAAAAAAGTGATTTTCTCGGCGAGATAAGCATTTTGAGTAATTTGCGGATTGGTTTCAGAACGGCTTGCATCAAATATAACTATTTTGTGCCAGACATTCATTGTGGAACAAAAGTGATTTTCTCGGCGAGTTAAGCATTTTTAGTAATTTGCCGATTGGTTTCAGAACGGCTTGCATTGAACTTTACTATTTTTTGCCAATCGTTCATTGTGGGAAACAAGCGATTTTCTCGGCGATTGAAGCATTTTGAGTAATTTGCCGATTGGTTTCAGAACGGCTTGCATTGAAATTTACTATTTTTTGCCAGGCATTCATTGTGGAACAAAAGTGATTTTCTCGGCGAGTTAAGCATTTTGAGTAATTTGCCGATTGCTTTCAGAACGGCTTGCATTGAAATTTACTATTTTTTGCCAGCCATTCATTGTGGAACAAAAGTGATTTTCTTGGCGAGTTAAGCATTTTGAGTAATTTGCCGATTGGTTTCAGAACGGCTTGCATTGAAATTTACTGTTTTTTGCCAGACATTCATTGTGGGAAAAAAGTGATTTTCTCGGCGAGTTAAGCATTTTGAGAAATTTGCCGATTGGTTTCAGACCGGCTTGCATCACAATTAACTATCTTTTGCCAGGCATTCAGTGTGAAACAAAAGTGATTTTCTCGGCGAGTTAAGCATTTTGAATAATTTGCCGATTGGTTTCAGAACGGCTTGCATCAAAATTAACTATTTTTTTGCCAGACATTCATTGTGGGAAAAAAGTGATTTTCTCGGCGAGTTAAGCATTTTGAGTAATTAGCCGATTGGTTTCAGAACGGCTTGCTTTGAAATTTACTATTTTTTGCCAGACATTCATTGTGGAACAAAAGTGATTTTCTCGGCGAGTTAAGCATTTTGAGTAATTTGCCGATTGCTTTCAGAACGGCTTGCATTGAAATTTACTATTTTTTGCCAGCCATTCATTGTGGAACAAAAGTGATTTTCTCGGCGAGTTAAGCATTTTGAGTAATTTGCCGATTGGTTTCAGAACGGCTTGAATTGAAATTTACTATTTTTTGCCGGACATTCATTGTGGAACACAAGTGATTTTCTCGGCGAGTTAAGCATTTTGAGTAATTAGCCGATTGGTTTCAGAACGGCTTGCATTGAAATTTACTATTTTTTGCCATTCATTCATTGTGGAACAAAAGTGATTTTCTCGGCGAGTTAAGCATTTTGAGTAATTTGCCGATTGCTTTCAGAACGGCTTGCATTGAAATTTACTATTTTTTCCCAGCCATTCATTGTCGAACAAAAGTGATTTTCTCGGCGAGTTAAGCATTTTGAGTAATTTGCCGATTGGTTTCAGAACGGCTTGCATTGAAATTTACTATTTTTTGCCAGGCATTCATTGTGGAACAAAAGTGATTTTCTCGGCGAGTTAAGCATTTTGAGTAATTTGCCGATTGCTTTCAGAACGGCTTGCATTGAAATTTACTATTTTTTGCCTGCCATTCATTGTGCAACAAAAGTGATTTTCTCGGCGACTTAAGCATTTTGAGTAATTTGCCGATTGGTTTCAGAACGGCTTGCATTGAACTTTACTATTTTTTGCCAAAATTCATTGTGGGGAAAAAAGTGATTTTCTCGGCGATTGAAGCATTTTGAGTAACAAGCCGATTGGTTTCAGAACGGCCTGCATCACAATTAACTAGTTTTTGCCAGACATTCATTGTGGGAAAAAAGTGATTTTCTCGGCGAGTTAAGCATTTTGAGTAATTTGCCGATTGGTTTCAGAACGGCTTGCAACACAATTAACTATCTTTTGCCAGGCATTGAGTGTGAAACAAAAGTGATTTTCTCGGCGAGTTAAGCATTTGAGTAATTTGCCGATTGGTTTCAGAACGGCTTGCATCAAAATTAACTATTTTTTGCCAGACATTCATTGTGGGAAAAAAGTGATTTTCTCGGCGAGTTAAGCATTTTGAGTAATTCGCCGATTGGTTTCAGAACGGCTTGCATTGAAATTTACTATTTTTTGCCAGGCATTCATTGTGGAACAAAAGTGATTTTCTCGGCGAGTTAAGCATTTTGAGTAATTTACCGATTGCTTTCAGAACGGCTTGCATTGAAATTTACTACTTTTTGCCAGACATTCATTGTGGAACAAAAATGATTTTCTCGGCGAGTTAAGCATTTTGAGTAATTAGCCGATTGGTTTCAGAACGGCTTGCATTGAAATTTACTACTTTTTGCCAGACATTCATTGTGGAACAAAACTGATTTTCTCGGCGAGTTAAGCATTTTGAGTAATTTGCCGATTGGTTTCAGAACGGCTTGAATTGAAATTTACTATTTTTTGCCGGACATTCATTGTGGAACACAAGTGATTTTCTCGGCGAGTTAAGCATTTTGAGTAATTAGCCGATTGGTTTCAGAACGGCTTGCATTGAAATTTACTATTTTTTGCCATTCATTCATTGTGGAACAAAAGTGATTTTCTCGGCGAGTTAAGCATTTTGAGTAATTTGCCGATTGCTTTCAGAACGGCTTGCATTGAAATTTACTATTTTTTCCCAGCCATTCATTGTCGAACAAAAGTGATTTTCTCGGCGAGTTAAGCATTTTGAGTAATTTGCCGATTGGTTTCAGAACGGCTTGCATTGAAATTTACTATTTTTTGCCAGGCATTCATTGTGGAACAAAAGTGATTTTCTCGGCGAGTTAAGCATTTTGAGTAATTAGCCGATTGCTTTCAGAACGGCTTGCATTGAAATTTACTATTTTTTGCCAGGCATTCATTGTGCAACAAAAGTGATTTTCTCGGCGAGTTAAGCATTTTGAGTAATTTGCCGATTGGTTTCAGAACGTCTCGCATTGAAATGAACTATTTTCTGCCAGCAATTCATTGTGAAACAAAAGTGATTTTCTCGGCGAGTTAAGCATTTTGAGTAATTTGCCGATTGGTTTCAGAACGGCTTGCATCACAATTAACTATTTTTTGCCAGGCATTCATTGTGGAACAAAAGTGAGTTTCTCGGCGAGTTAAGCATTTTCAGTAATTTGCCGATTGGTTTCAGAACGGCTTGCATCACAATTAAGTATTTATTGCCAGGCATTCATTGTGCAACAAAAGTGATTTTCTCGGCGAGTTAAACATATTGAGTAATTTGCCGATGCTTTTCAGAACGGCTTCCATTGAAAGTTACTATTTTTTTTGCCAGACATTCATTGTGGAAAAAAAGTGCTTTTCTCGGCGAGTTAAGCACTTTGAGTAATTTGCCGATTGGTTTCAGAACGGCTTGCATTGAAATTTACTATTTTTTGCCAGACATTCATTGTAGAACAAAAGTGATTTTCTCGGCGAGTTAAGCATTTTGAGTAATTTGCCGATTGGTTTCAGAACGGCTTGCATTGAAATTTACTATTTTTTGCCGGACATTCATTGTGGAACAAAAGTGATTTTCTCGGCGAGTTAAGCATTTTGAGTAATTTGCCGATTGGTTTCAGAACGGCTTGCATTGAAATTTACTATTTTTTGCCAGACATTCATTGCAGAACAAAAGTGATTTTCTCGGCGAGTTAAGCAGTTTGAGTAATTTGCCGATTGGTCAGAACGGCTTGCATTGAAATTTACTATTTTTTGCCGGACATTCACTGTGGAACAAAAGTGATTTTCTCGGCGAGTTAAGCATTTTGAGTAATTTGCCGATTGGTTTCAGAACGGCTTGCATTGAAATTTACTGTTTTTTGCCAGACATTCATTGTGGGAAAAAAGTGATTTTCTCGGCGAGTTAAGCATTTTGAGTAATTTGCCGATTGGTTTCAGAACGACTTGCATCACAATTAACTATTTTTTGCCAGGCATTCAGTGTGAAACAAAAGTCACTTTCTCGGCGAGTTAAGCATCTTGAGATATTTGCCGATTAGTTTCAGAACGTCTTGCATTGAACTTTACTATTTTTTGCCAACCATTCATTGTGGGAAAAAAGTGATTTTCTCGGCGAGTTAAGCAATTGAGTAATTTGCCGATTGGTTTCAGAACGGCTTGCATCAAAATTAACTATTTTTTGCCAGACATTCATTGTGGGAAAAAAGTGATTTTCTCGGCGAGTTAAGCATTTTGAGTGATTCGCCGATTGGTTTCAGAACGGCTTGCATTGAAATTTACTATTTTTTGCCAGGCATTCATTGTGGAACAAAAGTGATTTTCTCGGCGAGTTAAGCATTTTGAGTAATTTGCCGATTTGTTTCAGAACGGCTTGCATTGAAATTTACTATTTTTTGCCGGACATTCATTGTGGAACAAAAGTGATTTTCACGGCGAGTTAAGCATTTTGAGTAATTTGCCGATTGGTTTCAGAACGGCTTGCATTGAAATTTACTATTTTTTGCTAGGCATTCATTGTGGAACAAAAGTGATTTTCTCGGCGAGTTAAGCAATTTGAGTAATTTGCCGATTGCTTTCAGAACGGCTTGCATTGAAATTTACTATTTTTTGCCAGCCATTCATTGTGGAACAAAAGTGATCTTCTCGGCGAGTTAAGCATTTTGAGTAATTTGCCGATTGGTTTCAGAACGGCTTGCATTGAAATTTACTATTTTCTGCCAGCAATTCATTGTGAAACAAAAGTGATTTTCTCGGCGAGTTAAGCATTTTGAGTAATTTGCCGATTGGTTTCAGAACGGCTTGCATTGAACTTAACTATTTTTTGCCAACCATTCATTGTGGGAATAAAGTCATTTTCTCGGCGATTGAAGCATTTTGAGTAATAAGCCGATTGGTTTCAGAACGTCTCGCATTGAAATTAACTATCTTCTGCCTGCAATTCATTGTGAAACAAAAGTGATTTTCTCGGCGAGTTAAGCATTTTGAGTAATTTGCCGATTGGTTTCAGAACGGCTTGCATCACAATTAACTATTTTTTGCCAGGCATTCATTGTGGAACAAAAGTGACTTTCTCGGCGAGTTAAGCATTTTGAGTAATTTGCCGATTTGTTTCAGAACGGCTTGCATTGAAATTTACTATTTTTTGCCGGACATTCATTGTGGAACAAAAGTGATTTTCACGGCGAGTTAAGCATTTTGAGTAATTTGCCGTTTGGTTTCAGAACGGCTTGCATTGAAATTTACTATTTTTTGCCAGGCATTCATTGTGGAACAAAAGTGATTTTCTCGGCGAGTTAAGCAATTTGAGTAATTTGCCGATTGCTTTCAGAACGGCTTGCATTGAAATTTACTATTTTTTGCCAGCCATTCATTGTGGAACAAAAGTGATCTTCTCGGCGAGTTAAGCATTTTGAGTAATTTGCCGATTGGTTTCAGAACGGCTTGCATTGAAATTTACTATTTTCTGCCAGCAATTCATTGTGAAACAAAAGTGATTTTCTCGGCGAGTTAAGCATTTATGAGTAATTTGCCGATTGGTTTCAGAACGGCTTGCATCACAATTAACTAATTTTTGCCAGGCATTCATTGTGGAACAAAAGTGATTTTCTCGGCGAGTTAAACATTTTGAGTAATTTGCCGACGCTTTTCAGAACGGCTTCCATTGAAATTTACTATTTTTTTGCCAGACATTCATTGTGGAACAAATGTGCTTTTCTCGGCGAGTTAAGCACTTCGAGTAATTTGCCGATTGGTTTCAGAACGGCTTGCATTGAAATTTACTATTTTTTGCCAGACATTCATTGTGGAACAAAAGTGATTTTATCGGTGAGTTCAGCATTTTGAGTAATTAGCCGATTGGTTTCAGAACGGCTTGCATTGAAATTAACTATTTTTTGCCGGACATTCATTGTGGAACACAAGTGATTTTCTCGGCGAGTTAAGCATTTTGAGTAATTAGCCGATTGGTTTCAGAACGGCTTGCATTGAACTTTAGTAATTTTTGCCAACCATTCACTGTGGGAAAAAAGTGAATTTCTCGGCGATTGAAGCATTTTGAGTAATAAGCCGATTGGTTTCAGAACGGCCTGCATCACAATTAACTAGTTTTTGCCAGACATTCATTGTGGGAAAAAAGTGATTTGCTCGGCGAGTTAAGCATTTTGAGTAATTTGCCGATTGGGTTCAGAACGGCTTGCATTCAAATTTACTGTTTTTTGCCAGACATTCATTGTGGGAAAAAAGTGATTTTCTCGGCGAGTTCAGCATTTTGAGAAATTTGCCGATTGGTTTCAGACCGGCTTGCATCACAATTAACTATCTTTTGCCAGGCATTCAGTGTGAAACAAAAGTGATTTTCTCGGCGAGTTAAGCATTTTGAGTAATTTGCCGATTGGTTTCAGAACGGCTTGCATCAAAATTAACTATTTTTTGCCAGACATTCATTGTGGGAAAAAAGTGATTTTCTCGGCGAGTTAAGCATTTTGAGTAATTAGCCGATTGGTTTCAGAACGGCTTGCATTGAAATTTACTATTTTTTGCCAGGCATTCATTGTGGAACAAAAATATTTTTCTCGGCGAGTTATGAATTTTGAGTAATTTCCGATTGCTTTCTGAACGGCTTGCATTGACATTTACTACTTTTTGCCAGACATTCATTGTGGAACAAAAGTGATTTTCTCGGCGAGTTAAGCATTTTGAGTAATTTGCCGATTGGTTTCAGAACGGCTTGAATTGAAATTTACTATTTTTTGCCGGACATTCATTGTGGAACACAAGTGATTTTCTCGGCGAGTTAAGCATTTTGAGTAATTAGCCGATTGGTTTCAGAACGGCATGCATTGAAATTTACCAGTTTTTGCCAGGCATTCATTGTGGAACAAAGTGATTTTCTCGGCGAGTTAAGCATTTTGAGTAATTTGCCGATTGCTTTCAGAACGGCTTGCATTGAAATTTACTATTTTTTCCCAGCCATTCATTGTGGAACAAAAGTGATTTTCTCGGCGAGTTAAGCATTTTGAGTAATTTGCCGATTGGTTTCAGAACGGCTTGCATTGAAATTTACTATTTTTTGCCAGGCATTCATTGTGGAACAAAAGTGATTTTCTCGGCGAGTTAAGCATTTTGAGTAATTTGCCGATTGCTTTCAGAACGGCTTGCATTGAAATTTACTATTTTTTGCCAGCCATTCATTGTGGAAAAGAAGTGATTTTCTCGGCGACTTAAGCATTTTGAGTAATTTGCCGATTGGTTTCAGAACGGCTTGCATTGAAATTTACCAGTTTTTGCCAGGCATTCATTGTGGAACAAAAGTGATTTTCTCGGCGAGTTAAGCATTTTGAGTAATTTGCCGATTGCATTCAGAACGGCTTGCATTGAAATTTACTATTTTTTCCCAGCCATTCATTGTGGAACAAAAGTGATTTTCTCGGCGAGTTAAGCATTTTGAGTAATTTGCCGATTGCTTTCAGAATGGCTTGCATTGAAATTTACTATTTTTTGCCAGCCATTCATTGTGGAAAAGAAGTGATTTTCTCGGCGACTTAAGCATTTTGAGTAATTTGCCGATTGGTTTCAGAACGGCTTGCATTGAACTTTACTATTTGTTGCCAACCATTCATTGTGGGAAAAAAGTGATTTAATCGGCGATTGAAGCATTTTGAGTAATAAGCCGATTGGTTTCAGAACGGCCTGCATCACATTTAACTAGTTTTTGCCAGACATTCATTGTGGGAAAAAAGTGATTTTCTCGGCGAGTTAAGCATTTTGAGTAATTTGCCGATTGGTTTCAGAACGGCTTGCATTGAAATTTACTGTTTTTTGCCAGACATTCATTGTGGGAAAAAAGTGATTTTCTCGGCGAGTTAAGCATTTTGAGAAATTTGCCGATTGGTTTCAGACCGGCTTGCATCACAATTAACTATCTTTTGCCAGGCATTCAGTTTGAAACAAAAGTGATTTTCTCGGCGAGTTAAGCATTTGAGTAATTTGCCGATTGGTTTCAGAACGGCTTGCATCAAAATTAACTATTTTTTGCCAGACATTCATTGTGGGAAAAAAGTGATTTTCTCGGCGAGTTAAGCATTTTGAGTGATTCGTCGATTGGTTTCAGAACGGCTTGCATTGAAATTTACTATTTTTTGCCAGGCATTCATTGTGGAACAAAAGTGATTTTCTCGGCGAGTTAAGCATTTTGAGTAATTAGCCGATTGGTTTCAGAACGGCTTGCATTGAAATTTACTATTTTTTGCCAGGCATTCATTGTGGAACAAAAGTATTTTTCTCGGCGAGTTATGAATTTTGAGTAATTTCCGATTGCTTTCAGAACGGCTTGCATTGACATTTACTACTTTTTGCCAGACATTCATTGTGGAACAAAAGTGATTTTCTCGGCGAGTTAAGCATTTTGAGTAATTTGCCGATTGGTTTCAGAACGGCTTGAATTGAAATTTACTATTTTTTGCCGGACATTCATTGTGGAACACAAGTGATTTTCTCGGCGAGTTAAGCATTTTGAGTAATTAGCCGATTGGTTTCAGAACGGCTTGCATTGAAATTTACCAGTTTTTGCCAGGCATTCATTGTGGAACAAAAGTGATTTTCTCGGCGAGTTAAGCATTTTGAGTAATTTGCCGATTGCTTTCAGAACGGCTTGAATTGAAATTTACTATTTTTTGCCGGACATTCATTGTGGAACACAAGTGATTTTCTCGGCGAGTTAAGCATTTTGAGTAATTAGCCGATTGGTTTCAGAACGGCTTGCATTGAAATTTACCAGTTTTTGCCAGGCATTCATTGTGGAACAAAAGTGATTTTCTCGGCGAGTTAAGCATTTTGAGTAATTTGCCGATTGCTTTCAGAACGGCTTGCATTGAAATTTACTATTTTTTCCCAGCCATTCATTGTGGAACAAAAGTGATTTTCTCGGCGAGTTAAGCATTTTGAGTAATTTGCCGATTGGTTTCAGAACGGCTTGCATTGAAATTTACTATTTTTTGCCAGGCATTCATTGTGCAACAAAAGTGATTTTCTCGGCGAGTTAAGCATTTTGAGTAATTTGCCGATTGCTTTCAGAACGGCTTGCATTGAAATTTACTATTTTTTGCCAGCCATTCATTGTGGAAAAGAAGTGATTTTCTCGGCGACTTAAGCATTTTGAGTAATTTGCCGATTGGTTTCAGAACGACTTGCATTGAACTTTACTATTTTTTGCCAACCATTCATTGTGGGAAAAAAGTGATTTACTCGGCGATTGAAGCATTTTGAGTAATAAGCCGATTGGTTTCAGAACGGCCTGCATCACAATTAACTAGTTTTTGCCAGACATTCATTGTGGGAAAAAAGTGATTTTCTCGGCGAGTTAAGCATTTTGAGTAATTTGCCGATTGGTTTCAGAACGGCTTGCATTGAAATTTACTGTTTTTTGCCAGACATTCATTGTGGGAAAAAAGTGATTTTCTCGGCGAGTTAAGCATTTTGAGAAATTTGCCGATTGGTTTCAGACCGGCTTGCATCACAATTAACTATCTTTTGCCAGGCATTCAGTGTGAAACAAAAGTGATTTTCTCGGCGAGTTAAGCATTTGAGTAATTTGCCGATTGGTTTCAGAACGGCTTGCATCAAAATTAACTATTTTTTGCCAGACATTCATTGTGGGAAAAAAGTGATTTTCTCGGCGAGTTAAGCATTTTGAGTGATTCGCCGATTGGTTTCAGAACGGCTTGCATTGAAATTTACTATTTTTTGCCAGGCATTCATTGTGGAACAAAAGTGATTTTCTCGGCGTGTTAAGCATTTTGAGTAATTTGCCGATTGCTTTCAGAACGGCTTGCATTGAAATTTACTACTTTTTGCCAGACATTCATTGTGGAACAAAAGTGATTTTCTCGGCGAGTTAAGCATTTTGAGTAATTTGCCGATTGGTTTCAGAACGGCTTGCATTGAAATTTACTATTTTTTGCCGGACAATCATTGTGGAACAAAAGTGATTTTCTCGGCGAGTTAAGCATTTTGAGTAATTAGCCGATTGGTTTCAGAACGGCTTGCATTGAAATTTACTATTTTTTGCCAGGCATTCAGTGTGAAACAAAAGTCAATTTCTCGGCGAGTTAAGCATCTTGAGATATTTGCCGATTAGTTTCAGAACGTCTTGCATTGAACTTTACTATTTTTTGCCAACCATTCATTGTGGGAAAAAAGTGATTTTCTCGGCGATTGAAGCATTTTGAGTAATAAGCCGATTGGTTTCAGAACGGCCTGCATCACAATTAACTATCTTTTGCCAGGCATTCAGTGTGAAACAAAAGTGATTTTCTCGGCGAGTTAAGCATTTGAGTAATTTGCCGATTGGTTTCAGAACGGCTTGCATCAAAATTAGCTATTTTTTGCCAGACATTCATTGTGGGAAAAAAGGGATTTTCTCGGCGAGTTAAGCATTTTGAGTATTTAGCCGATTGGTTTCAGAACGGCTTGCATTGAAATTTACTATTTTTTGCCAGGCATTCATTGTGGAACAAAAGTGATTTTCTCGGCGGTTTAAGCATATTGAGTAATTTGCCGACGCTTTTCAGAACGGCTTCCATTGAAATTTACTATTTTTTTGCCAGACATTCATTGTGGAACAAAAGTGCTTTTCTCGGCGAGTTAAGCACTTCGAGTAATTTGCCGATTGGTTTCAGAACGGCTTGCATTGAAATTTACTATTTTTTGCCAGACATTCATTGTGGAACAAAAGTGATTTTCTCGGTGAGTTCAGCATTTTGAGTAATTTGCCGATTGGTTTCAAAACGGCTTGCATTGAAATTTACTATTTTTTGCCGGACATTCATTGTGGAACAAAAGTGATTTTCTCGGCGAGTTAAGCATTTTGAGTAATTTGCCGATTGGTTTCAGACCGGCTTGCATTGAAATTTACTGTTTTTTGCCAGACATTCATAGTGGGAAAAAAGTGATTTTCTCGCCGAGTTAAGCATTTTGAGTAATTTGCCGATTGGTTTCAGAACGGCTTGCATTGAAATTTACTATTTTTTGCCAGCAATTCATTGTCGAACAAAAGTGATTTTCTCGGCGAGTTAAGCATTTTGAGTAATTTGCCGATTGGTTTCAGAACGGCTTGCATTGAACTTTACTATTTTTTGCCAACCATTCATTGTGGGGAAAAAGTGATTTTCTCGGCGATTGAAGCATTTTGAGTAATAAGCCGATTGGTTTCAGAACGTCTCGCATTGAAATGAACTATTTTCTGCCAGCAATTCATTGTGAAACAAAAGTGATTTTCTCGGCGAGTTAAGCATTTTCAGTAATTTGCCGATTGGTTTCAGAACGGCTTGCATCACAATTAACTTTTTTTTGCCAGGCATTCATTGTGGAACAAAAGTGATTTTCTCGGCGAGTTCAGCATTTTGAGTAATTTGAAGATTTGTTTCAGAACGGCTTGCATTGAAATTTACTATTTTTTGCCGGACATTCAATGTGGAACAAAAGTGATTGTTCTCGGCGAGTTAAGCATTTTCAGTAATTTGCCGATTGGTTTCAGAACGGCTTGCATCACAAGTAACTATTTTTTGCCAGGCATTCATTGTGGAACAAAAGTGATTTTCTCGGCGAGTTAAGCATATTGAGTAATTTGCCGATGCTTTTCAGAACGGCTTCCATTGAAATTTACTATTTTTTTGCCAGACATTCATTGTGGAACAAAAGTGTTTTTCTCGGCGAGTTAAGCACTTTGAGTAATTTGCCGATTGGTTTCAGAACGGCTTGCATGGAAATTTACAATTTTTTGCCAGACATTCATTGTGGAACAAAAGTGATTTTCTCGCCGAGTTAAGCAGTTTGAGTAATTTGCCGATGCTTTTCAGAACGGCTTCCATTGAAATTTACTATTTTTTTGCCAGACATTCATTGTGGAACAAAAGTGCTTTTCTCGGCGAGTTAAGCACTTTGAGTAATTTGCCGATTGGTTTCAGAACGGCTTGCATTGAAATTTACTATTTTTTGCCAGACATTCATTGTGGAACAAAAGTGATTTTCTCAGCGAGTTAAGCATTTTGAGTAATTTGCCGATTGGTTTCAGAACGGCTTGCATTGAAATTTACTATTTTTTGCCGGACATTCATTGTGGAACAAAAGTGATCTTCTCGGCGAGTTCAGCATTTTGAGTAATTTGCCGATTGGTTTCAGAACGGCTTGTATGGAAATTTACTGTTTTTTGCCAGACATTCATTGTGGGGAAAAAGTGATTTTCTCGCCCAGTTAAGCATTTTGAGTAATTTGCCGATTGGTTTCAGAACGGCTTGCATCACAATTAACTATTTTTTGCCAGGCATTCAGTGTGAAACAAAAGTGATTTTCTCGGCGAGTTAAGCATCTTGAGATATTTGCCGATTAGTTTCAGAACGTCTTGCATTGAACTTTACTATTTTTTGCCAACCATTCATTGTGGGAAAAAAGTGATTTTCTCGGCGATTGAAGCATTTTGAGTAATAAGCCGATTGGTTTCAGAACGGCCTGCATCACAATTAACTATCTTTTGCCAGGCATTCAGTGTGAAACAAAAGTGATTTTCTCGGCGAGTTAAGCATTTTGAGTAATTAGCCGATTGCTTTCAGAACGGCTTGCATTGAAATTTACTATTTTTTGCCGGACATTCATTGTGCAACAAAAGGGATTTTCTCGGCGAGTTAAGCATTTTGAGAAATTAGCCGATTGGTTTCAGAACGGCTTGCATTGAAATTTACTATTTTTTGCCAGCCATTCATTGTGGAACAAAAGTGATTTTCTCGGCGAGTTAAGCATTTTGAGTAATTTGCCGATTGCTTTCAGAACGGCTTGCATTGAAATTTACTATTTTTTGCCAGGCATTGATTGCGGAACAAAAGTGATTTTCTCGGCGATTGAAGCATTTTGAGTAATTAGCCGATTGGTTTCAGAACGGCTTGCATTGAAATTTACTATTTTTTGCCAGACATTCACTGTGGAACAAAAGTGCTTTTCTCGGCGAGTTAAGCATTTTGAGTAATTTGCCGATTGGTTTCAGAACGGCTTGCATTGAACTTTACTATTTTTTGCCAACCATTCACTGTGGGGAAAAAGTGATTTTCTCGGCGATTGAAGCATTTTGAGTAATAAGCCGATTGGTTTCAGAACGTCTCGCATTGAAATGAACTATTTTCTGCCAGCAATTCATTGTGAAACAAAAGTGATTTTCTCGGCGAGTTAAGGATTTTCAGTAATTTGCCGATTGGTTTCAGAACGGCTTGCATTGAAATTTACTATTTTTTGCCGGACATTCATTGTGGAACAAAAGTGATCTTCTCGGCGAGTTCAGCATTTTGAGTAATTTGCCGATTGGTTTCAGAACGGCTTGCATGGAAATTTACTGTTTTTTGCCAGACATTCATTGTGGGGAAAAGGTGATTTTCTCGCCGAGTTAAGCATTTTGAGTAATTTGCCGATTGGTTTCAGAACGTCTTGCATTGAACTTTACTATTTTTTGCCAACCATTCATTGTGGGAAAAAAGTGATCTTCTCGGCGAGTTCAGCATTTTGAGTAATTTGCCGATTGGTTTCAGAACGGCTTGCATGGAAATTTACTGTTTTTTGCCAGACATTCATTGTGGGGAAAAGGTGATTTTCTCGGCGAGTTAAGCATCTTCAGATATTTGCCGATTAGTTTCAGAACGTCTTGCATTGAACTTTACTATTTTTTGCCAACCATTCATTGTGGGAAAAAAGTGATTTTCTCGGCGATTGAAGCATTTTGAGTAATAAGCCGATTGGTTTCAGAACGGCCTGCATCACAATTAACTATCTTTTGCCAGGCATTCAGTGTGAAACAAAAGTGATTTTCTCGGCGAGTTAAGCATTTTGAGTAATTAGCCGATTGCTTTCAGAACGGCTTGCATTGAAATTTACTATTTTTTGCCGGACATTCATTGTGGGAAAAAAGTGATTTTCTCGGCGAGTTAAGCATTTTGAGTAATTAGCCGATTGGTTTCAGAACGGCTTGCATTGAAATTTACTATTTTTTGCCAGGCATTCATTGTGGAACAAAAATATTTTTCTCGGCGAGTTATGAATTTTGAGTAATTTCCGATTGCTTTCTGAACGGCTTGCATTGACATTTACTACTTTTTGCCAGACATTCATTGTGGAACAAAAGTGATTTTCTCGGCGAGTTAAGCATTTTGAGTAATTTGCCGATTGGTTTCAGAACGGCTTGAATTGAAATTTACTATTTTTTGCCGGACATTCATTGTGGAACACAAGTGATTTTCTCGGCGAGTTAAGCATTTTGAGTAATTAGCCGATTGGTTTCAGAACGGCATGCATTGAAATTTACCAGTTTTTGCCAGGCATTCATTGTGGAACAAAGTGATTTTCTCGGCGAGTTAAGCATTTTGAGTAATTTGCCGATTGCTTTCAGAACGGCTTGCATTGAAATTTACTATTTTTTCCCAGCCATTCATTGTGGAACAAAAGTGATTTTCTCGGCGAGTTAAGCATTTTGAGTAATTTGCCGATTGGTTTCAGAACGGCTTGCATTGAAATTTACTATTTTTTGCCAGGCATTCATTGTGGAACAAAAGTGATTTTCTCGGCGAGTTAAGCATTTTGAGTAATTTGCCGATTGCTTTCAGAACGGCTTGCATTGAAATTTACTATTTTTTGCCAGCCATTCATTGTGGAAAAGAAGTGATTTTCTCGGCGACTTAAGCATTTTGAGTAATTTGCCGATTGGTTTCAGAACGGCTTGCATTGAAATTTACCAGTTTTTGCCAGGCATTCATTGTGGAACAAAAGTGATTTTCTCGGCGAGTTAAGCATTTTGAGTAATTTGCCGATTGCATTCAGAACGGCTTGCATTGAAATTTACTATTTTTTCCCAGCCATTCATTGTGGAACAAAAGTGATTTTCTCGGCGAGTTAAGCATTTTGAGTAATTTGCCGATTGCTTTCAGAATGGCTTGCATTGAAATTTACTATTTTTTGCCAGCCATTCATTGTGGAAAAGAAGTGATTTTCTCGGCGACTTAAGCATTTTGAGTAATTTGCCGATTGGTTTCAGAACGGCTTGCATTGAACTTTACTATTTGTTGCCAACCATTCATTGTGGGAAAAAAGTGATTTAATCGGCGATTGAAGCATTTTGAGTAATAAGCCGATTGGTTTCAGAACGGCCTGCATCACATTTAACTAGTTTTTGCCAGACATTCATTGTGGGAAAAAAGTGATTTTCTCGGCGAGTTAAGCATTTTGAGTAATTTGCCGATTGGTTTCAGAACGGCTTGCATTGAAATTTACTGTTTTTTGCCAGACATTCATTGTGGGAAAAAAGTGATTTTCTCGGCGAGTTAAGCATTTTGAGAAATTTGCCGATTGGTTTCAGACCGGCTTGCATCACAATTAACTATCTTTTGCCAGGCATTCAGTTTGAAACAAAAGTGATTTTCTCGGCGAGTTAAGCATTTGAGTAATTTGCCGATTGGTTTCAGAACGGCTTGCATCAAAATTAACTATTTTTTGCCAGACATTCATTGTGGGAAAAAAGTGATTTTCTCGGCGAGTTAAGCATTTTGAGTGATTCGTCGATTGGTTTCAGAACGGCTTGCATTGAAATTTACTATTTTTTGCCAGGCATTCATTGTGGAACAAAAGTGATTTTCTCGGCGAGTTAAGCATTTTGAGTAATTAGCCGATTGGTTTCAGAACGGCTTGCATTGAAATTTACTATTTTTTGCCAGGCATTCATTGTGGAACAAAAGTATTTTTCTCGGCGAGTTATGAATTTTGAGTAATTTCCGATTGCTTTCAGAACGGCTTGCATTGACATTTACTACTTTTTGCCAGACATTCATTGTGGAACAAAAGTGATTTTCTCGGCGAGTTAAGCATTTTGAGTAATTTGCCGATTGGTTTCAGAACGGCTTGAATTGAAATTTACTATTTTTTGCCGGACATTCATTGTGGAACACAAGTGATTTTCTCGGCGAGTTAAGCATTTTGAGTAATTAGCCGATTGGTTTCAGAACGGCTTGCATTGAAATTTACCAGTTTTTGCCAGGCATTCATTGTGGAACAAAAGTGATTTTCTCGGCGAGTTAAGCATTTTGAGTAATTTGCCGATTGCTTTCAGAACGGCTTGAATTGAAATTTACTATTTTTTGCCGGACATTCATTGTGGAACACAAGTGATTTTCTCGGCGAGTTAAGCATTTTGAGTAATTAGCCGATTGGTTTCAGAACGGCTTGCATTGAAATTTACCAGTTTTTGCCAGGCATTCATTGTGGAACAAAAGTGATTTTCTCGGCGAGTTAAGCATTTTGAGTAATTTGCCGATTGCTTTCAGAACGGCTTGCATTGAAATTTACTATTTTTTCCCAGCCATTCATTGTGGAACAAAAGTGATTTTCTCGGCGAGTTAAGCATTTTGAGTAATTTGCCGATTGGTTTCAGAACGGCTTGCATTGAAATTTACTATTTTTTGCCAGGCATTCATTGTGCAACAAAAGTGATTTTCTCGGCGAGTTAAGCATTTTGAGTAATTTGCCGATTGCTTTCAGAACGGCTTGCATTGAAATTTACTATTTTTTGCCAGCCATTCATTGTGGAAAAGAAGTGATTTTCTCGGCGACTTAAGCATTTTGAGTAATTTGCCGATTGGTTTCAGAACGACTTGCATTGAACTTTACTATTTTTTGCCAACCATTCATTGTGGGAAAAAAGTGATTTACTCGGCGATTGAAGCATTTTGAGTAATAAGCCGATTGGTTTCAGAACGGCCTGCATCACAATTAACTAGTTTTTGCCAGACATTCATTGTGGGAAAAAAGTGATTTTCTCGGCGAGTTAAGCATTTTGAGTAATTTGCCGATTGGTTTCAGAACGGCTTGCATTGAAATTTACTGTTTTTTGCCAGACATTCATTGTGGGAAAAAAGTGATTTTCTCGGCGAGTTAAGCATTTTGAGAAATTTGCCGATTGGTTTCAGACCGGCTTGCATCACAATTAACTATCTTTTGCCAGGCATTCAGTGTGAAACAAAAGTGATTTTCTCGGCGAGTTAAGCATTTGAGTAATTTGCCGATTGGTTTCAGAACGGCTTGCATCAAAATTAACTATTTTTTGCCAGACATTCATTGTGGGAAAAAAGTGATTTTCTCGGCGAGTTAAGCATTTTGAGTGATTCGCCGATTGGTTTCAGAACGGCTTGCATTGAAATTTACTATTTTTTGCCAGGCATTCATTGTGGAACAAAAGTGATTTTCTCGGCGTGTTAAGCATTTTGAGTAATTTGCCGATTGCTTTCAGAACGGCTTGCATTGAAATTTACTACTTTTTGCCAGACATTCATTGTGGAACAAAAGTGATTTTCTCGGCGAGTTAAGCATTTTGAGTAATTTGCCGATTGGTTTCAGAACGGCTTGCATTGAAATTTACTATTTTTTGCCGGACAATCATTGTGGAACAAAAGTGATTTTCTCGGCGAGTTAAGCATTTTGAGTAATTAGCCGATTGGTTTCAGAACGGCTTGCATTGAAATTTACTATTTTTTGCCAGGCATTCAGTGTGAAACAAAAGTCAATTTCTCGGCGAGTTAAGCATCTTGAGATATTTGCCGATTAGTTTCAGAACGTCTTGCATTGAACTTTACTATTTTTTGCCAACCATTCATTGTGGGAAAAAAGTGATTTTCTCGGCGATTGAAGCATTTTGAGTAATAAGCCGATTGGTTTCAGAACGGCCTGCATCACAATTAACTATCTTTTGCCAGGCATTCAGTGTGAAACAAAAGTGATTTTCTCGGCGAGTTAAGCATTTGAGTAATTTGCCGATTGGTTTCAGAACGGCTTGCATCAAAATTAGCTATTTTTTGCCAGACATTCATTGTGGGAAAAAAGGGATTTTCTCGGCGAGTTAAGCATTTTGAGTATTTAGCCGATTGGTTTCAGAACGGCTTGCATTGAAATTTACTATTTTTTGCCAGGCATTCATTGTGGAACAAAAGTGATTTTCTCGGCGGTTTAAGCATATTGAGTAATTTGCCGACGCTTTTCAGAACGGCTTCCATTGAAATTTACTATTTTTTTGCCAGACATTCATTGTGGAACAAAAGTGCTTTTCTCGGCGAGTTAAGCACTTCGAGTAATTTGCCGATTGGTTTCAGAACGGCTTGCATTGAAATTTACTATTTTTTGCCAGACATTCATTGTGGAACAAAAGTGATTTTCTCGGTGAGTTCAGCATTTTGAGTAATTTGCCGATTGGTTTCAAAACGGCTTGCATTGAAATTTACTATTTTTTGCCGGACATTCATTGTGGAACAAAAGTGATTTTCTCGGCGAGTTAAGCATTTTGAGTAATTTGCCGATTGGTTTCAGACCGGCTTGCATTGAAATTTACTGTTTTTTGCCAGACATTCATAGTGGGAAAAAAGTGATTTTCTCGCCGAGTTAAGCATTTTGAGTAATTTGCCGATTGGTTTCAGAACGGCTTGCATTGAAATTTACTATTTTTTGCCAGCAATTCATTGTCGAACAAAAGTGATTTTCTCGGCGAGTTAAGCATTTTGAGTAATTTGCCGATTGGTTTCAGAACGGCTTGCATTGAACTTTACTATTTTTTGCCAACCATTCATTGTGGGGAAAAAGTGATTTTCTCGGCGATTGAAGCATTTTGAGTAATAAGCCGATTGGTTTCAGAACGTCTCGCATTGAAATGAACTATTTTCTGCCAGCAATTCATTGTGAAACAAAAGTGATTTTCTCGGCGAGTTAAGCATTTTCAGTAATTTGCCGATTGGTTTCAGAACGGCTTGCATCACAATTAACTTTTTTTTGCCAGGCATTCATTGTGGAACAAAAGTGATTTTCTCGGCGAGTTCAGCATTTTGAGTAATTTGAAGATTTGTTTCAGAACGGCTTGCATTGAAATTTACTATTTTTTGCCGGACATTCAATGTGGAACAAAAGTGATTGTTCTCGGCGAGTTAAGCATTTTCAGTAATTTGCCGATTGGTTTCAGAACGGCTTGCATCACAAGTAACTATTTTTTGCCAGGCATTCATTGTGGAACAAAAGTGATTTTCTCGGCGAGTTAAGCATATTGAGTAATTTGCCGATGCTTTTCAGAACGGCTTCCATTGAAATTTACTATTTTTTTGCCAGACATTCATTGTGGAACAAAAGTGTTTTTCTCGGCGAGTTAAGCACTTTGAGTAATTTGCCGATTGGTTTCAGAACGGCTTGCATGGAAATTTACAATTTTTTGCCAGACATTCATTGTGGAACAAAAGTGATTTTCTCGCCGAGTTAAGCAGTTTGAGTAATTTGCCGATGCTTTTCAGAACGGCTTCCATTGAAATTTACTATTTTTTTGCCAGACATTCATTGTGGAACAAAAGTGCTTTTCTCGGCGAGTTAAGCACTTTGAGTAATTTGCCGATTGGTTTCAGAACGGCTTGCATTGAAATTTACTATTTTTTGCCAGACATTCATTGTGGAACAAAAGTGATTTTCTCAGCGAGTTAAGCATTTTGAGTAATTTGCCGATTGGTTTCAGAACGGCTTGCATTGAAATTTACTATTTTTTGCCGGACATTCATTGTGGAACAAAAGTGATCTTCTCGGCGAGTTCAGCATTTTGAGTAATTTGCCGATTGGTTTCAGAACGGCTTGTATGGAAATTTACTGTTTTTTGCCAGACATTCATTGTGGGGAAAAAGTGATTTTCTCGCCCAGTTAAGCATTTTGAGTAATTTGCCGATTGGTTTCAGAACGGCTTGCATCACAATTAACTATTTTTTGCCAGGCATTCAGTGTGAAACAAAAGTGATTTTCTCGGCGAGTTAAGCATCTTGAGATATTTGCCGATTAGTTTCAGAACGTCTTGCATTGAACTTTACTATTTTTTGCCAACCATTCATTGTGGGAAAAAAGTGATTTTCTCGGCGATTGAAGCATTTTGAGTAATAAGCCGATTGGTTTCAGAACGGCCTGCATCACAATTAACTATCTTTTGCCAGGCATTCAGTGTGAAACAAAAGTGATTTTCTCGGCGAGTTAAGCATTTTGAGTAATTAGCCGATTGCTTTCAGAACGGCTTGCATTGAAATTTACTATTTTTTGCCGGACATTCATTGTGCAACAAAAGGGATTTTCTCGGCGAGTTAAGCATTTTGAGAAATTAGCCGATTGGTTTCAGAACGGCTTGCATTGAAATTTACTATTTTTTGCCAGCCATTCATTGTGGAACAAAAGTGATTTTCTCGGCGAGTTAAGCATTTTGAGTAATTTGCCGATTGCTTTCAGAACGGCTTGCATTGAAATTTACTATTTTTTGCCAGGCATTGATTGCGGAACAAAAGTGATTTTCTCGGCGATTGAAGCATTTTGAGTAATTAGCCGATTGGTTTCAGAACGGCTTGCATTGAAATTTACTATTTTTTGCCAGACATTCACTGTGGAACAAAAGTGCTTTTCTCGGCGAGTTAAGCATTTTGAGTAATTTGCCGATTGGTTTCAGAACGGCTTGCATTGAACTTTACTATTTTTTGCCAACCATTCACTGTGGGGAAAAAGTGATTTTCTCGGCGATTGAAGCATTTTGAGTAATAAGCCGATTGGTTTCAGAACGTCTCGCATTGAAATGAACTATTTTCTGCCAGCAATTCATTGTGAAACAAAAGTGATTTTCTCGGCGAGTTAAGGATTTTCAGTAATTTGCCGATTGGTTTCAGAACGGCTTGCATTGAAATTTACTATTTTTTGCCGGACATTCATTGTGGAACAAAAGTGATCTTCTCGGCGAGTTCAGCATTTTGAGTAATTTGCCGATTGGTTTCAGAACGGCTTGCATGGAAATTTACTGTTTTTTGCCAGACATTCATTGTGGGGAAAAGGTGATTTTCTCGCCGAGTTAAGCATTTTGAGTAATTTGCCGATTGGTTTCAGAACGGCTTGCATCACAATTAACTATTTCTTGCCAGGCATTCAGTGTGAAACAAAAGTGATTTTCTCGGCGAGTTAAGCATCTTCAGATATTTGCCGATTAGTTTCAGAACGTCTTGCATTGAACTTTACTATTTTTTGCCAACCATTCATTGTGGGAAAAAAGTGATTTTCTCGGCGATTGAAGCATTTTGAGTAATAAGCCGATTGGTTTCAGAACGGCCTGCATCACAATTAACTATCTTTTGCCAGGCATTCAGTGTGAAACAAAAGTGATTTTCTCGGCGAGTTAAGCATTTTGAGTAATTAGCCGATTGCTTTCAGAACGGCTTGCATTGAAATTTACTATTTTTTGCCGGACATTCATTGTGCAACAAAAGGGATTTTCTCGGCGAGTTAAGCATTTTGAGTAATTAGCCGATTGTTTTCAGAACGGCTTGCATTGAAATTTACTATTTTTTGCCAGCCATTCATTGTGGAACAAAAGTGATTTTCTCGGCGAGTTAAGCATTTTGAGTAATTTGCCGATTGCTTTCAGAACCGCTTGCATTGAAATTTACTATTTTTTGCCAGCAATTCATTGTGAAACAAAAGTGATTTTCTCGGCGAGTTAAGCATTTTCAGTAATTTGCCGATTGGTTTCAGAACGGCTTGCATCACAATTAACTATTTTTTGCCAGGCATTGATTGTGGAACAAAAGTGATTTTCTCGGCGATTGAAGCATTTTGAGTAATTAGCCGATTGGTTTCAGAACGGCTTGCATTGAAATTTACTATTTTTTGCCAGACATTCATTGTGGAACAAAAGTGCTTTTCTCGGCGAGTTAAGCATTTTGAGTAATTTGC
Organism: Scyliorhinus torazame; assembly: GCF_047496885.1. Taxonomy (NCBI): domain Eukaryota; kingdom Metazoa; phylum Chordata; class Chondrichthyes; order Carcharhiniformes; family Scyliorhinidae; genus Scyliorhinus; species Scyliorhinus torazame. The sequence goes on from NW_027307791.1 coordinate 499,277, forward strand.
CGATTGATTTCAGAACGGCTTGCATTGAACTTTACTATTTTTTGCCAACCGTTCACTGTGGGGAAAAAAGTGATTTTCTCGGCGATTGAAGCATTTTGAGTAATAAGCCGATTGGTTTCAGAACGTCTCGCATTGAAATGAACTATTTTCTGCCAGCAATTCATTGTGAAACAAAAGTGATTTTCTCGGCGAGTTAAGCATTTTCAGTAATTTGCCGATTGGTTTCAGAACGGCTTGCATCACAATTAACTATTTTTTGCCAGGCATTCATTGTGGAACAAAAGTGATTTTCTCGGCGATTGAAGCATTTTGAGTAATTTGCCGATTGCTTTCAGAACGGCTTGCATTGAAATTTACTATTTTTTGCCGGACATTCATTGTGGAACAAAAGTGATTTTCTCGGCGAGTTAAGCATTTTGAGTAATTTGCCGATTGCTTTCAGAACCGCTTGCATTCAAATTTACTATTTTTTGCCAGCAATTCATTGTGAAACAAAAGTGATTTTCTCGGCGAGTTAAGCATTTTCAGTAATTTGCCGATTGGTTTCAGAACGGCTTGCATCACAATTAACTATTTTTTGCCAGGCATTGATTGTGGAACAAAAGTGATTTTCTCGACGAGTTAAGCATATTGAGTAATTTGCCGATGCTTTTCAGAACGGCTTCCATTGAAATTTACTATTTTTTTGCCAGACATTCATTGTGGAACAAAAGTGTTTTTCTCGGCGAGTTAAGCACTTTGAGTAATTTGCCGATTGGTTTTAGAACGGCTTGCATTGAACTTTACTATTTTTTGCCAACCATTCATTGTGGGGAAAAAGTGATTTTCTCGGCGATTGAAGCATTTTGAGTAATAAGCCGATTGGATTCAGAACGTCTCGCATTGAAATGAACTATCTTCTGCCAGCAATTCATTGTGAAACAAAAGTGATTTTCTCGGCGAGTTAAGCATTTTCAGTAATTTGCCGATTGGTTTCAGAACGGCTTGCATCACAATTAACTTTTTTTTGCCAGGCATTCATTGTGGAACAAAAGTGATTTTCTCGGCGAGTTCAGCATTTTGAGTAATTTGCCGATTGGTTTCAGAACGGCTTGCATCACAATTAACTATTTTTTGCCAGGCATTCAGTGTGAAACAAAAGTGATTTTCTCGGCGAGTTAAGCATCTTGAGATATTTTCCGATTAGTTTCAGAACGTCTTACATTGAACTATTTTTTGCCAACCATTCATTGTGGGAAAAAAGTGATTTTCTCGGCGATTGAAGCATTTTGAGTAATAAGCCGATTGGTTTCAGAACGGCCTGCATCACAATTAACTATCTTTTGCCAGGCATTCAGTGTGAAACAAAAGTGATTTTCTCGGCGAGTTAAGCATTTTGAGTAATTAGCCGATTGCTTTCAGAACGGCTTGCATTGAAATTTACTATTTTTTGCCGGACATTCATTGTGCAACAAAAGGGATTTTCTCGGCGAGTTAAGCATTTTGAGTAATTAGCCGATTGGTTTCAGAACGGCTTGCATTGAAATTTACTACTTTTTGCCAGCCATTCATTGTGGAACAAAAGTGATTTTCTCGGCGAGTTAAGCATTTTGAGTAATTTGCCGATTGCTTTCAGAACCGCTTGCATTGAAATTTACTATTTTTTGCCAGCAATTCATTGTGAAACAAAAGTGATTTTCTCGGCGAGTTAAGCATTTTGAGTAATTTGCCGATTGGTTTCAGAACGGCTTGCATTGAACTTTACTATTTTTTGCCAACCATTCATTGTGGGGAAAAAGTGATTTTCTCGGCGATTGAAGCATTTTGAGTAATAAGCCGATTGGTTTCAGAACGTCTCGCATTGAAATGAACTATTTTCTGCCAGCAATTCATTGTGAAACAAAAGTGATTTTCTCGGCGAGTTAAGCATTTTCAGTAATTTGCCGATTGGTTTCAGAACGGCTTGCATCACAATTAACTTTTTTTTGCCAGGCATTCATTGTGGAACAAAAGTGATTTTCTCGGCGAGTTCAGCATTTTGAGTAATTTGAAGATTTGTTTCAGAACGGCTTGCATTGAAATTTACTACTTTTTGCCGGACATTCATTGTGGAACAAAAGTGATTGTTCTCGGCGAGTTAAGCATTTTCAGTAATTTGCCGATTGGTTTCAGAACGGCTTGCATCACAAGTAACTATTTTTTGCCAGGCATTCATTGTGGAACAAAAGTGATTTTCTCGGCGAGTTAAGCATATTGAGTAATTTGCCGATGCTTTTCAGAACGGCTTCCATTGAAATTTACTATTTTTTTGCCAGACATTCATTGTGGAACAAAAGTGCTTTTCTCGGCGAGTTAAGCACTTTGAGTAATTTGCCGATTGGTTTCAGAACGGCTTGCATTGAAATTTACTATTTTTTGCCAGACATTCATTGTGGAACAAAAGTGATTTTCTCAGCGAGTTAAGCATTTTGAGTAATTTGCCGATTGGTTTCAGAACGGCTTGCATTGAAATTTACTATTTTTTGCCGGACATTCATTGTGGAACGAAAGTGATCTTCTCGGCGAGTTCAGCATTTTGAGTAATTTGCCGATTGGTTTCAGAACGGCTTGTATGGAAATTTACTGTTTTTTGCCAGACATTCATTGTGGGGAAAAAGTGATTTTCTCGCCCAGTTAAGCATTTTGAGTAATTTGCCGATTGGTTTCAGAACGGCTTGCATCACAATTAACTATTTTTTGCCAGGCATTCAGTGTGAAACAAAAGTGATTTTCTCGGCGAGTTAAGCATCTTGAGATATTTGCCGATTAGTTTCAGAACGTCTTGCATTGAACTTTACTATTTTTTGCCAACCATTCATTGTGGGAAAAAAGTGATTTTCTCGGCGATTGAAGCATTTTGAGTAATAAGCCGATTGGTTTCAGAACGGCCTGCATCACAATTAACTATCTTTTGCCAGGCATTCAGTGTGAAACAAAAGTGATTTTCTCGGCGAGTTAAGCATTTTGAGTAATTAGCCGATTGCTTTCAGAACGGCTTGCATTGAAATTTACTATTTTTTGCCGGACGTTCATTGTGCAACAAAAGGGATTTTCTCGGCGAGTTAAGCATTCTGAGTAATTAGCCGATTGGTTTCAGAACGGCTTGCATTGAAATTTACTATTTTTTGCCAGCCATTCATTGTGGAACAAAAGTGATTTTCTCGGCGAGTTAAGCATTTTGAGTAATTTGCCGATTGCTTTCAGAACGGCTTGCATTGAAATTTACTATTTTTTGCCAGGCATTGATTGCGGAACAAAAGTGATTTTCTCGGCGATTGAAGCATTTTGAGTAATTAGCCGATTGGTTTCAGAACGGCTTGCATTGAAATTTACTATTTTTTGCCAGACATTCACTGTGGAACAAAAGTGCTTTTCTCGGCGAGTTAAGCATTTTGAGTAATTTGCCGATTGGTTTCAGAACGGCTTGCATTGAACTTTACTATTTTTTGCCAACCATTCACTGTGGGGAAAAAAGTGATTTTCTCGGCGATTGAAGCATTTTGAGTAATAAGCCGATTGGTTTCAGAACGTTCGCATTGAAATGAACTATTTTCTGCCAGCAATTCATTGTGAAACAAAAGTGATTTTCTCGGCGAGTTAAGCATTTTCAGTAATTTGCCGATTGGTTTCAGAACGGCTTGCATCACAATTAACTATTTTTTGCCAGGCATTCATTGTGGAACAAAAGTGATTTTCTCGGCGATTGAAGCATTTTGAGTAATTTGCCGATTGCTTTCAGAACGGCTTGCATTGAAATTTACTATTTTTTGCCGGACATTCATTGTGGAACAAAAGTGATTTTTCTCGGCGAGTTAAGCATTTTCAGTAATTTGCCGATTGGTTTCAGAACGGCTTGCATCACAATTAACTATTTTTTGACAGCCATTCATTGTGGAACAAAAGTGAGTTTCTCGGCGATTGAAGCATTTTGAGTAATTTGCCGATTGCTTTCAGAGCGGCTTGCATTGAAATTTACTATTTTTTGCCAGCAATTCATTGTCGAACAAAAGTGATTTTCTCGGCGAGTTAAGCATTTTGAGTAATTTGCCGATTGGTTTCAGAACGGCTTGCATCACAATTAACTATTTCTTGCCAGGCATTCAGTGTGAAACAAAAGTGATTTTCTCGGCGAGTTAAGCATCTTCAGATATTTGCCGATTAGTTTCAGAACGTCTTGCATTGAACTTTACTATTTTTTGCCAACCATTCATTGTGGGAAAAAAGTGATTTTATCGGCGATTGAAGCATTTTGAGTAATAAGCCGATTGGTTTCAGAACGGCCTGCATCACAATTAACTATCTTTTGCCAGGCATTCAGTGTGAAACAAAAGTGATTTTCTCGGCGAGTTAAGCATTTTGAGTAATTAGCCGATTGCTTTCAGAACGGCTTGCATTGAAATTTACTATTTTTTGCCGGACATTCATTGTGCAACAAAAGGGATTTTCTCGGCGAGTTAAGCATTTTGAGTAATTAGCCGATTGGTTTCAGAACGGCTTGCATTGAAATTTACTATTTTTTGCCAGCCATTCATTGTGGAACAAAAGTGATTTTCTCGGCGAGTTAAGCATTTTGAGTAATTTGCCGATTGCTTTCAGAACCGCTTGCATTGAAATTTACTATTTTTTGCCAGCAATTCATTGTGAAACAAAAGTGATTTTCTCGGCGAGTTAAGCATTTTCAGTAATTTGCCGATTGGTTTCAGAACGGCTTGCATCACAATTAACTATTTTTTGCCAGGCATTCATTGTGGAACAAAAGTGATTTTCTCGGCGATTGAAGCATTTTGAGTAATTTGCCGATTGCTTTCAGAACGGCTTGCATTGAAATTTACTATTTTTTGCCGGACATTCATTGTGGAACAAAAGTGATTTTTCTCGGCGAGTTAAGCATTTTCAGTAATTTGCCGATTGGTTTCAGAACGGCTTGCATCACAATTAACTATTTTTTGACAGCCATTCATTGTGGAACAAAAGTGAGTTTCTCGGCGATTGAAGCATTTTGAGTAATTTGCCGATTGCTTTCAGAGCGGCTTGCATTGAAATTTACTATTTTTTGCCAGCAATTCATTGTCGAACAAAAGTGATTTTCTCGGCGAGTTAAGCATTTTGAGTAATTTGCCGATTGGTTTCAGAACGGCTTGCATTGAACTTTACTATTTTTTGCCAACCATTCATTGTGGGGAAAAAGTGATTTTCTCGGCGATTGAAGCATTTTGAGTAATAAGCCGATTGGTTTCAGAACGTCTCGCATTGAAATGAACTATTTTCTGCCAGCAATTCATTGTGAAACAAAAGTGATTTTCTCGGCGAGTTAAGGATTTTCAGTAATTTGCCGATTGGTTTCAGAACGGCTTGCATTGAAATTTTACTATTTTTTGCCGGACATTCATTGTGGAACAAAAGTGATCTTCTCGGCGAGTTCAGCATTTTGAGTAATTTGCCGATTGGTTTCAGAACGGCTTGCATGGAAATTTACTGTTTTTTGCCAGACATTCATTGTGGGGAAAAAGTGATTTTCTCGCCGAGTTAAGCATTTTGAGTAATTTGCCGATTGGTTTCAGAACGGCTTGCATCACAATTAACTATTTCTTGCCAGGCATTCAGTGTGAAACAAAAGTGATTTTCTCGGCGAGTTAAGCATCTTCAGATATTTGCCGATTAGTTTCAGAACGTCTTGCATTGAACTTTACTATTTTTTGCCAACAATTCATTGTGGGAAAAAAGTGCTTTTCTCGGCGATTGAAGCATTTTGAGTAATAAGCCGATTGGTTTCAGAACGGCCTGCATCACAATTAACTATCTTTTGCCAGGCATTCAGTGTGAAACAAAAGTGATTTTCTCGGCGAGTTAAGCATTTTGAGTAATTAGCCGATTGCTTTCAGAACGGCTTGCATTGAAATTTACTATTTTTTGCCGGACATTCATTGTGCAACAAAAGGGATTTTCTCGGCGAGTTAAGCATTTTGAGTAATTAGCCGATTGGTTTCAGAACGGCTTGCATTGAAATTTACTATTTTTTGCCAGCCATTCATTGTGGAACAAAAGTGATTTTCTCGGCGAGTTAAGCATTTTGAGTAATTTGCCGATTGCTTTCAGAACGGCTTGCATTGAAATTTACTATTTTTTGCCAGGCATTGATTGCGGAACAAAAGTGATTTTCTCGGCGATTGAAGCATTTTGAGTAATTAGCCGATTGGTTTCAGAACGGCTTGCATTGAAATTTACTATTTTTTGCCAGACATTCACTGTGGAACAAAAGTGCTTTTCTCGGCGAGTTAAGCATTTTGAGTAATTTGCCGATTGGTTTCAGAACGGCTTGCATTGAACTTTACTATTTTTTGCCAACCATTCACTGTGGGGAAAAAAGTGATTTTCTCGGCGATTGAAGCATTTTGAGTAATAAGCCGATTGGTTTCAGAACGTTCGCATTGAAATGAACTATTTTCTGCCAGCAATTCATTGTGAAACAAAAGTGATTTTCTCGGCGAGTTAAGCATTTTCAGTAATTTGCCGATTGGTTTCAGAACGGCTTGCATCACAATTAACTATTTTTTGCCAGGCATTCATTGTGGAACAAAAGTGATTTTCTCGGCGATTGAAGCATTTTGAGTAATTTGCCGATTGCTTTCAGAACGGCTTGCATTGAAATTTACTATTTTTTGCCGGACATTCATTGTGGAACAAAAGTGATTTTTCTCGGCGAGTTAAGCATTTTCAGTAATTTGCCGATTGGTTTCAGAACGGCTTGCATCACAATTAACTATTTTTTGACAGCCATTCATTGTGGAACAAAAGTGAGTTTCTCGGCGATTGAAGCATTTTGAGTAATTTGCCGATTGCTTTCAGAGCGGCTTGCATTGAAATTTACTATTTTTTGCCAGCAATTCATTGTCGAACAAAAGTGATTTTCTCGGCGAGTTAAGCATTTTGAGTAATTTGCCGATTGGTTTCAGAACGGCTTGCATCACAATTAACTATTTCTTGCCAGGCATTCAGTGTGAAACAAAAGTGATTTTCTCGGCGAGTTAAGCATCTTCAGATATTTGCCGATTAGTTTCAGAACGTCTTGCATTGAACTTTACTATTTTTTGCCAACCATTCATTGTGGGAAAAAAGTGATTTTCTCGGCGATTGAAGCATTTTGAGTAATAAGCCGATTGGTTTCAGAACGGCCTGCATCACAATTAACTATCTTTTGCCAGGCATTCAGTGTGAAACAAAAGTGATTTTCTCGGCGAGTTAAGCATTTTGAGTAATTAGCCGATTGCTTTCAGAACGGCTTGCATTGAAATTTACTATTTTTTGCCGGACATTCATTGTGCAACAAAAGGGATTTTCTCGGCGAGTTAAGCATTTTGAGTAATTAGCCGATTGGTTTCAGAACGGCTTGCATTGAAATTTACTATTTTTTGCCAGCCATTCATTGTGGAACAAAAGTGATTTTCTCGGCGAGTTAAGCATTTTGAGTAATTTGCCGATTGCTTTCAGAACCGCTTGCATTGAAATTTACTATTTTTTGCCAGCAATTCATTGTGAAACAAAAGTGATTTTCTCGGCGAGTTAAGCATTTTCAGTAATTTGCCGATTGGTTTCAGAACGGCTTGCATCACAATTAACTATTTTTTGCCAGGCATTCATTGTGGAACAAAAGTGATTTTCTCGGCGATTGAAGCATTTTGAGTAATTTGCCGATTGCTTTCAGAACGGCTTGCATTGAAATTTACTATTTTTTGCCGGACATTCATTGTGGAACAAAAGTGATTTTTCTCGGCGAGTTAAGCATTTTCAGTAATTTGCCGATTGGTTTCAGAACGGCTTGCATCACAATTAACTATTTTTTGACAGCCATTCATTGTGGAACAAAAGTGAGTTTCTCGGCGATTGAAGCATTTTGAGTAATTTGCCGATTGCTTTCAGAGCGGCTTGCATTGAAATTTACTATTTTTTGCCAGCAATTCATTGTCGAACAAAAGTGATTTTCTCGGCGAGTTAAGCATTTTGAGTAATTTGCCGATTGGTTTCAGAACGGCTTGCATTGAACTTTACTATTTTTTGCCAACCATTCATTGTGGGGAAAAAGTGATTTTCTCGGCGATTGAAGCATTTTGAGTAATAAGCCGATTGGTTTCAGAACGTCTCGCATTGAAATGAACTATTTTCTGCCAGCAATTCATTGTGAAACAAAAGTGATTTTCTCGGCGAGTTAAGGATTTTCAGTAATTTGCCGATTGGTTTCAGAACGGCTTGCATTGAAATTTTACTATTTTTTGCCGGACATTCATTGTGGAACAAAAGTGATCTTCTCGGCGAGTTCAGCATTTTGAGTAATTTGCCGATTGGTTTCAGAACGGCTTGCATGGAAATTTACTGTTTTTTGCCAGACATTCATTGTGGGGAAAAAGTGATTTTCTCGCCGAGTTAAGCATTTTGAGTAATTTGCCGATTGGTTTCAGAACGGCTTGCATCACAATTAACTATTTCTTGCCAGGCATTCAGTGTGAAACAAAAGTGATTTTCTCGGCGAGTTAAGCATCTTCAGATATTTGCCGATTAGTTTCAGAACGTCTTGCATTGAACTTTACTATTTTTTGCCAACAATTCATTGTGGGAAAAAAGTGCTTTTCTCGGCGATTGAAGCATTTTGAGTAATAAGCCGATTGGTTTCAGAACGGCCTGCATCACAATTAACTATCTTTTGCCAGGCATTCAGTGTGAAACAAAAGTGATTTTCTCGGCGAGTTAAGCATTTTGAGTAATTAGCCGATTGCTTTCAGAACGGCTTGCATTGAAATTTACTATTTTTTGCCGGACATTCATTGTGCAACAAAAGGGATTTTCTCGGCGAGTTAAGCATTTTGAGTAATTAGCCGATTGGTTTCAGAACGGCTTGCATTGAAATTTACTATTTTTTGCCAGCCATTCATTGTGGAACAAAAGTGATTTTCTCGGCGAGTTAAGCATTTTGAGTAATTTGCCGATTGCTTTCAGAACCGCTTGCATTGAAATTTACTATTTTTTGCCAGCAATTCATTGTGAAACAAAAGTGATTTTCTCGGCGAGTTAAGCATTTTCAGTAATTTGCCGATTGGTTTCAGAACGGCTTGCATCACAATTAACTATTTTTTGCCAGGCATTGATTGTGGAACAAAAGTGATTTTCTCGGCGATTGAAGCATTTTGAGTAATTAGCCGATTGGTTTCAGAACGGCTTGCATTGAAATTTACTATTTTTTGCCAGACATTCATTGTGGAACAAAAGTGCTTTTCTCGGCGAGTTAAGCATTTTGAGTAATTTGCCGATTGGTTTCAGAACGGCTTGCATTGAACTTTACTATTTTTTGCCAACCATTCACTGTGGGGAAAAAAGTGATTTTCTCGGCGATTGAAGCATTTTGAGTAATAAGCCGATTGGTTTCAGAACGTCTCGCATTGAAATGAACTATTTTCTGCCAGCAATTCATTGTGAAACAAAAGTGATTTTCTCGGCGAGTTAAGCATTTTCAGTAATTTGCCGATTGGTTTCAGAACGGCTTGCATCACAATTAACTATTTTTTGCCAGGCATTCATTGTGGAACAAAAGTGATTTTCTCGGCGATTGAAGCATTTTGAGTAATTTGCCGATTGCTTTCAGAACGGCTTGCATTGAAATTTACTATTTTTTGCCGGACATTCATTGTGGAACAAAAGTGATTTTCTCGGCGAGTTAAGCATTTTGAGTAATTTGCCGATTGCTTTCAGAACCGCTTGCATTCAAATTTACTATTTTTTGCCAGCAATTCATTGTGAAACAAAAGTGATTTTCTCGGCGAGTTAAGCATTTTCAGTAATTTGCCGATTGGTTTCAGAACGGCTTGCATCACAATTAACTATTTTTTGCCAGGCATTGATTGTGGAACAAAAGTGATTTTCTCGGCGATTGAAGCATTTTGAGTAATTAGCCGATTGGTTTCAGAACGGCTTGCATGGAAATTTACTATTTTTTGCCAGACATTCATTGTGGAACAAAAGTGCTTTTCTCGGCGAGTTAAGCATTTTGAGTAATTTGCCGATTGGTTTCAGAACGGCTTGCATTGAACTTTACTATTTTTTGCCAACCATTCACTGTGGGGAAAAAAGTGATTTTCTCGGCGATTGAAGCATTTTGAGTAATAAGCCGATTGGTTTCAGAACGTCTCGCATTGAAATTTACTATTTTTTGCCAGACATTCATTGTGGAACAAAAGTGCTTTTCTCGGCGAGTTAAGCATTTTCAGTAATTTGCCGATTGGTTTCAGAACGGCTTGCATTGAACTTTACTATTTTTTGCCAACCATTCACTGTGGGGAAAAAAGTGATTTTCTCGGCGATTGAAGCATTTTGAGTAATAAGCCGATTGGTTTCAGAACGTCTCGCATTGAAATGAACTATTTTCTGCCAGCAATTCATTGTGAAACAAAAGTGATTTTCTCGGCGAGTTAAGCATTTTCAGTAATTTGCCGATTGGTTTCAGAACGGCTTGCATCACAATTAACTATTTTTTGCCAGGCATTCATTGTGGAACAAAAGTGATTTTCTCGGCGATTGAAGCATTTTGAGTAATTTGCCGATTGCTTTCAGAACGGCTTGCATTGAAATTTACTATTTTTTGCCGGACATTCATTGTGGAACAAAAGTGATTTTCTCGGCGAGTTAAGCATTTTGAGTAATTTGCCGATTGCTTTCAGAACCGCTTGCATTCAAATTTACTATTTTTTGCCAGCAATTCATTGTGAAACAAAAGTGATTTTCTCGGCGAGTTAAGCATTTTCAGTAATTTGCCGATTGGTTTCAGAACGGCTTGCATCACAATTAACTATTTTTTGCCAGGCATTGATTGTGGAACAAAAGTGATTTTCTCGGCGATTGAAGCATTTTGAGTAATTAGCCGATTGGTTTCAGAACGGCTTGCATGGAAATTTACTATTTTTTGCCAGACATTCATTGTGGAACAAAAGTGCTTTTCTCGGCGAGTTAAGCATTTTGAGTAATTTGCCGATTGGTTTCAGAACGGCTTGCATTGAACTTTACTATTTTTTGCCAACCATTCACTGTGGGGAAAAAAGTGATTTTTCTCGGCGATTGAAGCATTTTGAGTAATAAGCCGATTGGTTTCAGAACGTCTCGCATTGAAATGAACTATTTTCTGCCAGCAATTCATTGTGAAACAAAAGTGATTTTCTCGGCGAGTTAAGCATTTTCAGTAATTTGCCGATTGGTTTCAGAACGGCTTGCATCACAATTAACTATTTTTTGCCAGGCATTCATTGTGGAACAAAAGTGATTTTCTCGGCGAGTTCAGCATTTTGAGTAATTTGCCGATTGGTTTCAGAAAGGCTTGCATCACAAGTAACTATTTTTTGCCAGGCATTCATTGTGGAACAAAAGTGATTTTCTCGGCGAGTTAAGCATATTGAGTAATTTGCCGATGCTTTTCAGAACGGCTTCCATTGAAATTTACCATTTTTTTGCCAGACATTCATTGTGGAACAAAAGTGTTTTTCTCGGCGAGTTAAGCACTTTGAGTAATTTGCCGATTGGTTTCAGAACGGCTTGCATTGAAATTTACTGTTTTTTGCCAGACATTCATTGTGGGAAAAAAGTGATTTTCTCGCCGAGTTAAGCATTTTGAGTAATTTGCCGATTGGTTTCAGAACGGCTTGCATCACAATTAACTATTTTTTGCCAGGCATTCAGTGTGAAACAAAAGTGATTTTCTCGGCGAGTTAAGCATTTTGAGTAATTTACCGATTATTTTCAGAACGGCTTGCATTGAAATTTACTATTTTTTGCCGGACATTCATTGTGGAACAAAAGTGATTTTTCTCGGCGAGTTAAGCATTTTCAGTAATTTGCCGATTGCTTTCAGAACCGCTTGCATTCAAATTTACTATTTTTTGCCAGCAATTCATTGTGAAACAAAAGTGATTTTCTCGGCGAGTTAAGCATTTTCAGTAATTTGCCGATTGGTTTCAGAACGGCTTGCATCACAATTAACTATTTTTTGCCAGGCATTGATTGTGGAACAAAAGTGATTTTCTCGGCGATTGAAGCATTTTGAGTAATTAGCCGATTGGTTTCAGAACGGCTTGCATGGAAATTTACTATTTTTTGCCAGACATTCATTGTGGAACAAAACTGCTTTTCTCGGCGAGTTAAGCATTTTGAGTAATTTGCCGATTGGTTTCAGAACGGCTTGCATTGAACTTTACTATTTTTTGCCAACCATTCACTGTGGGGAAAAAAGTGATTTTCTCGGCGATTGAAGCATTTTGAGTAATAAGCCGATTGGTTTCAGAACGTCTCGCATTGAAATTTACTATTTTTTGCCAGACATTCATTGTGGAACAAAAGTGCTTTTCTCGGCGAGTTAAGCATTTTCAGTAATTTGCCGATTGGTTTCAGAACGGCTTGCATTGAACTTTACTATTTTTTGCCAACCATTCACTGTGGGGAAAAAAGTGATTTTCTCGGCGATTGAAGCATTTTGAGTAATAAGCCGATTGGTTTCAGAACGTCTCGCATTGAAATGAACTATTTTCTGCCAGCAATTCATTGTGAAACAAAAGTGATTTTCTCGGCGAGTTAAGCATTTTGAGTAATTTGCCGATTGCTTTCAGAACCGCTTGCATTCAAATTTACTATTTTTTGCCAGCAATTCATTGTGAAACAAAAGTGATTTTCTCGGCGAGTTAAGCATTTTCAGTAATTTGCCGATTGGTTTCAGAACGGCTTGCATCACAATTAACTATTTTTTGCCAGGCATTGATTGTGGAACAAAAGTGATTTTCTCGGCGATTGAAGCATTTTGAGTAATTAGCCGATTGGTTTCAGAACGGCTTGCATGGAAATTTACTATTTTTTGCCAGACATTCATTGTGGAACAAAAGTGCTTTTCTCGGCGAGTTAAGCATTTTGAGTAATTTGCCGATTGGTTTCAGAACGGCTTGCATTGAACTTTACTATTTTTTGCCAACCATTCACTGTGGGGAAAAAAGTGATTTTTCTCGGCGATTGATGCATTTTGAGTAATAAGCCGATTGGTTTCAGAACGTCTCGCATTGAAATGAGCTATTTTCTGCCAGCAATTCATTGTGAAACAAAAGTGATTTTCTCGGCGAGTTAAGCATTTTCAGTAATTTGCCGATTGGTTTCAGAACGGCTTGCATCACAATTAACTATTTTTTGCCAGGCATTCATTGTGGAACAAAAGTGATTTTCTCGGCGAGTTCAGCATTTTGAGTAATTTGCCGATTGGTTTCAGAAAGGCTTGCATCACAAGTAACTATTTTTTGCCAGGCATTCATTGTGGAACAAAAGTGATTTTCTCGGCGAGTTAAGCATATTGAGTAATTTGCCGATGCTTTTCAGAACGGCTTCCATTGAAATTTACCATTTTTTTGCCAGACATTCATTGTGGAACAAAAGTGTTTTTCTCGGCGAGTTAAGCACTTTGAGTAATTTGCCGATTGGTTTCAGAACGGCTTGCATTGAAATTTACTGTTTTTTGCCAGACATTCATTGTGGGAAAAAAGTGATTTTCTCGCCGAGTTAAGCATTTTGAGTAATTTGCCGATTGGTTTCAGAACGGCTTGCATCACAATTAACTATTTTTTGCCAGGCATTCAGTGTGAAACAAAAGTGATTTTCTCGGCGAGTTAAGCATTTTGAGTAATTTACCGATTATTTTCAGAACGGCTTGCATTGAAATTTACTATTTTTTGCCGGACATTCATTGTGGAACAAAAGTGATTTTTCTCGGCGAGTTAAGCATTTTCAGTAATTTGCCGATTGGTTTCAGAACGGCTTGCATCACAAGTAACTATTTTTTGCCAGGCATTCATTGTGGAACAAAAGTGATTTTCTCGGCGAGTTAAGCACTTTGAGTAATTTGCCGATTGGTTTCAGAACGGCTTGCATGGAAATTTACAATTTTTTGCCAGACATTCATTGTGGAACAAAAGTGATTTTCTCGCCGAGTTAAGCATTTTGAGTAATTTGCCGATGCTTTTCAGAACGGCTTCCATTGAAATTTACTATTTTTTTTGCCAGACATTCATTGTGGAACAAAAGTGCTTTTCTCGGCGAGTTAAGCACTTTGAGTAATTTGCCGATTGGTTTCAGAACGGCTTGCATTGAAATTTACTATTTTTTGCCAGACATTCATTGTGGAACAAAAGTGATTTTCTCAGCGAGTTAAGCTTTTTGAGTAATTTGCCGATTGGTTTCAGAACGGCTTGCATTGAAATTTACTATTTTTTGCCGGACATTCATTGTGGAACAAAAGTGATCTTCTCGGCGAGTTCAGCATTTTGAGTAATTTGCCGATTGGTTTCAGAACGGCTTGCATTGAAATTTACTGTTTTTTGCCAGACATTCATTGTGGGGAAAAAGTGATTTTCTCGCCGAGTTAAGCATTTTGAGTAATTTGCCGATTGGTTTCAGAACGGCTTGCATCACAATTAACTATTTTTTGCCAGGCATTCAGTGTGAAACAAAAGTGATTTTCTCGGCGAGTTAAGCATCTTGAGATATTTGCCGATTAGTTTCAGAACGTCTTGCATTGAACTTTACTATTTTTTGCCAACCATTCATTGTGGGAAAAAAGTGATTTTCTCGGCGATTGAAGCATTTTGAGTAATAAGCCGATTGGTTTCAGAACGGCCTGCATCACAATTAACTATCTTTTGCCAGGCATTCAGTGTGAAACAAAAGTGATTTTCTCGGCGAGTTAAGCATTTGAGTAATTTGCCGATTGGTTTCAGAACGGCTTGCATCAAAATTTACTGTTTTTTGCCAGACATTCATTGTGGGAAAAAAGTGATTTTCTCGGCGAGTTAAGCATTTTGAGAAATTTGCCGATTGGTTTCAGACCGGCTTGCATCACAATTAACTATCTTTTGCCAGGCATTCATTGTGGGAAAAAAGTGATTTTCTCGGCGAGTTAAGCATTTTGAGTAATTAGCCGATTGCTTTTAGAACGGCTTGCATTGAAATTTACTATTTTTTGCCGGACATTCATTGTGCAACAAAAGGGATTTTCTCGGCGAGTTAAGCATTTTGAGTAATTAGCCGATTGGTTTCAGAACGGCTTGCATTGAAATTTACTATTTTTTGCCAGCCATTCATTGTGGAAAAAAAGTGATTTTCTCGCCGAGTTAAGCATTTTGAGTAATTTGCCGATTGGTTTCAGAACGGCTTGCATCACAATTAACTATTTCTTGCCAGGCATTCAGTGTGAAACAAAAGTGATTTTCTCGGCGAGTTAAGCATCTTCAGATATTTGCCGATTAGTTTCAGAACGTCTTGCATTGAACTTTACTATTTTTTGCCAACCATTCATTGTGGGAAAAAAGTGATTTTCTCGGCGATTGAAGCATTTTGAGTAATAAGCCGATTGGTTTCAGAACGGCCTGCATCACAATTAACTATCTTTTGCCAGGCATTCAGTGTGAAACAAAAGTGATTTTCTCGGCGAGTTAAGCATTTTGAGTAATTAGCCGATTGCTTTCAGAACGACTTGCATTGAAATTTACTATTTTTTGCCGGACATTCATTGTGCAACAAAAGGGATTTTCTCGGCGAGTTAAGCATTTTGAGTAATTAGCCGATTGGTTTCAGAACGGCTTGCATTGAAATTTACTATTTTTTGCCAGCCATTCATTGTGCAACAAAAGTGATTTTCTCGGCGAGTTAAGCATTTTGAGTAATTTGCCGATTGCTTTCAGAACCGCTTGCATTGAAATTTACTATTTTTTGCGAGC
Source organism: Scyliorhinus torazame (assembly GCF_047496885.1). Taxonomy (NCBI): domain Eukaryota; kingdom Metazoa; phylum Chordata; class Chondrichthyes; order Carcharhiniformes; family Scyliorhinidae; genus Scyliorhinus; species Scyliorhinus torazame. The sequence goes on from NW_027307791.1 coordinate 515,074, forward strand.
AATTCATTGTGAAACAAAAGTGATTTTCTCGGCGAGTTAAGCATTTTCAGTAATTTGCCGATTGGTTTCAGAACGGCTTGCATCACAATTAACTATTTTTTGCCAGGCATTGATTGTGGAACAAAAGTGATTTTCTCGGCGATTGAAGCATTTTGAGTAATTAGCCGATTGGTTTCAGAACGGCTTGCATTGAAATTTACTATTTTTTGCCAGACATTCATTGTGGAACAAAAGTGCTTTTCTCGGCGAGTTAAGCATTTTGAGTAATTTGCCGATTGGTTTCAGAACGGCTTGCATTGAACTTTACTATTTTTTGCCAACCATTCACTGTGGGGAAAAAAGTGATTTTCTCGGCGATTGAAGCATTTTGAGTAATAAGCCGATTGGTTTCAGAACGTCTCGCATTGAAATGAACTATTTTCTGCCAGCAATTCATTGTGAAACAAAAGTGATTTTCTCGGCGAGTTAAGCATTTTCAGTAATTTGCCGATTGGTTTCAGAACGGCTTGCATCACAATTAACTATTTTTTGCCAGGCATTCATTGTGGAACAAAAGTGATTTTCTCGGCGATTGAAGCATTTTGAGTAATTTGCCGATTGCTTTCAGAACGGCTTGCATTGAAATTTACTATTTTTTGCCGGACATTCATTGTGGAACAAAAGTGATTTTCTCGGCGAGTTAAGCATTTTGAGTAATTTGCCGATTGCTTTCAGAACCGCTTGCATTCAAATTTACTATTTTTTGCCAGCAATTCATTGTGAAACAAAAGTGATTTTCTCGGCGAGTTAAGCATTTTCAGTAATTTGCCGATTGGTTTCAGAACGGCTTGCATCACAATTAACTATTTTTTTGCCAGGCATTGATTGTGGAACAAAAGTGATTTTCTCGGCGATTGAAGCATTTTGAGTAATTAGCCGATTGGTTTCAGAACGGCTTGCATTGAACTTTACTATTTTTTGCCAACCATTCACTGTGGGGAAAAAAGTGATTTTCTCGGCGATTGAAGCATTTTGAGTAATAAGCCGATTGGTTTCTGAACGTCTCGCATTGAAATGAACTATTTTCTGCCAGCAATTCATTGTGAAACAAAAGTGATTTTCTCGGCGAATTAAGCATTTTCAGTAATTTGCCGATTGGTTTCAGAACGGCTTGCATCACAATTAACTATTTTTTGCCAGGCATTCATTGTGGAACAAAAGTGATTTTCTCGGCGATTGAAGCATTTTGAGTAATTTGCCGATTGCTTTCAGAACGGCTTGCATTGAAATTTACTATTTTTTGCCGGACATTCATTGTGGAACAAAAGTGATTTTCTCGGCGAGTTTAGCATTTTGAGTAATTAGCCGATTGGTTTCAGAACGACTTGCATTGAAATTTACTCTTTTTTGCCAGGCAATCATTGTGGAAGAAAAGTGATTTTCTCGGCGAGTTAAGCATTTTGAGTAATTTGCCGATTGCTTTCAGAGCGGCTTGCATTGAAATTTACTATTTTTTGCCAGCAATTCATTGTCGAACAAAAGTGATTTTCTCGGCGAGTTAAGCATTTTGAGTAATTTGCCGATTGGTTTCAGAACGGCTTGCATTGAACTTTACTATTTTTTGCCAACCATTCATTGTGGGGAAAAAGTGATTTTCTCGGCGATTGAAGCATTTTGAGTAATAAGCCGATTGGATTCAGAACGTCTCGCATTGAAATGAACAATTTTCTGCCAGCAATTCATTGTGAAACAAAAGTGATTTTCTCGGCGAGTTAAGCATTTTCAGTAATTTGCCGATTGGTTTCAGAACGGCTTGCATCACAATTAACTTTTTTTTGCCAGGCATTCATTGTGGAACAAAAGTGATTTTCTCGGCGAGTTCAGCATTTTGAGTAATTTGCCGATTTGTTTCAGAACGGCTTGCATTGAAATTTACTATTTTTTGCCGGACATTCATTGTGGAACAAAAGTGATTTTTCTCGGCGAGTTAAGCATTTTCAGTAATTTGCCGATTGGTTTCAGAACGGCTTGCATCACAAGTAACTATTTTTTGCCAGGCATTCATTGTGGAACAAAAGTGATTTTCTCGGCGAGTTAAGCATATTGAGTAATTTGCCGATGCTTTTCAGAACGGCTTCCATTGAAATTTACTATTTTTTTGCCAGACATTCATTGTGGAACAAAAGTGTTTTTCTCGGCGAGTTAAGCACTTTGAGCAATTTGCCGATTGGTTTTAGAACGGCTTGCATTGAACTTTACTATTTTTTGCCAACCATTCATTGTGGGGAAAAAGTGATTTTCTCGGCGATTGAAGCATTTTGAGTAATAAGACGATTGGATTCAGAACGTCTCGCATTGAAATGAACTATTTTCTGCCAGCAATTCATTGTGAAACAAAAGTGATTTTCTCGGCGAGTTAAGCATTTTCAGTAATTTGCCGATTGGTTTCAGAACGGCTTGCATCACAATTAACTTTTTTTTGCCAGGCATTCATTGTGGAACAAAAGTGATTTTCTCGGCGAGTTCAGCATTTTGAGTAATTTGCCGATTTGTTTCAGAACGGCTTGCATTGAAATTTACTATTTTTTGCCGGACATTCATTGTGGAACAAAAGTGATTTTTCTCGGCGAGTTAAGCATTTTCAGTAATTTGCCGATTGGTTTCAGAACGGCTTGCATCACAAGTAACTATTTTTTGCCAGGCATTCATTGTGGAACAAAAGTGATTTTCTCGACGAGTTAAGCATATTGAGTAATTTGCCGATGCTTTTCAGAACGGCTTCCATTGAAATTTACTATTTTTTAGCCAGACATTCATTGTGGAACAAAAGTGTTTTTCTCGGCGAGTTAAGCACTTTGAGTAATTTGCCGATTGGTTTCAGAACGGCTTGCATGGAAATTTACAATTTTTTGCCAGACATTCATTGTGGAACAAAAGTGATTTTCTCGCCGAGTTAAGCATTTTGAGTAATTTGCCGATGCTTTTCAGAACGGCTTCCATTGAAATTTACTATTTTTTTGCCGGACATTCATTGTGGAACAGAAGTGATCTTCTCGGCGAGTTCAGCATTTTGAGTAATTTGCCGATTGGTTTCAGAACGGCTTGCATGGAAATTTACTGTTTTTTGCCAGACATTCATTGTGGGGAAAAAGTGATTTTCTCGCCGAGTTAAGCATTTTGAGTATTAAGCCGATTGGTTTCAGAACGTCTCGCATTGAAATGAACTATTTTCTGCCAGCAATTCATTGTGAAACAAAAGTGATCTTCTCGGCGAGTTCAGCATTTTGAGTAATTTGCCGATTGGTTTCAGAACGGCTTGCATGGAAATTTACTGTTTTTTGCCAGACATTCATTGTGGGGAAAAAGTGATTTTCTCGCCGAGTTAAGCATTTTGAGTATTAAGCCGATTGGTTTCAGAACGTCTCGCATTGAAATGAACTATTTTCTGCCAGCAATTCATTGTGAAACAAAAGTGATTTTCTCGGCGAGTTAAGCATTTTGAGTCATTTGCCGATTGGTTTCAGAACGGCTTGCATCACAATTAACTTTTTTTTGCCAGGCATTCATTGTGGAACAAAAGTGATTTTCTCGGCGAGTTCAGCATTTTGAGTAATTTGCCGATTTGTTTCAGAACGGCTTGCATTGAAATTTACTATTTTTTGCCGGACATTCATTGTGGAACAAAAGTGATTTTTCTCGGCGAGTTAAGCATTTTCAGTAATTTGCCGATTGGTTTCAGAACGGCTTGCATCACAAGTAACTATTTTTTGCCAGGCATTCATTGTGGAACAAAAGTGATTTTCTCGGCGAGTTAAGCATATTGAGTAATTTGCCGATGCTTTTCAGAACGGCTTCCATTGAAATTTACTATTTTTTTGCCAGACATTCATTGTGGAACAAAAGTGTTTTTCTCGGCGAGTTAAGCACTTTGAGTAATTTGCCGATTGGTTTCAGAACGGCTTGCATGGAAATTTACTATTTTTTGCCAGACATTCATTGTGGAACAAAAGTGATTTTCTCGGCGAGTTCAGCATTTTGAGTAATTTGCCGATTGGTTTCTGACGGCTTGCATTGAAATTTACTGTTTTTTGCCAGACATTCATTGTGGGGAAAAAAGTGATTTTCTCGCCGAGTTAAGCATTTTGAGTAATTTGCCGATTGGTTTCAGAACGGCTTGCATCACAATTAACTATTTTTTGCCAGGCATTCAGTGTGAAACAAAAGTGATTTTCTCGGCGAGTTAAGCATTTTGAGTAATTTACCGATTATTTTCAGAACGGCTTGCATCAAAATTCACTATTTTTTGCCAGACATTCAATTTGGAAAAAAAGTGAATTTCTCGGCGAGTTAAGCATCTTGAGATATTTGCCGATTAGTTTCAGAACGTCTTGAATTGAACTTTAATATTTTTAGCCAACCATTCATTGTGGGAAAAAAGTGATTTTCTCGGCGATTGAAGCATTTTGAGTAATTAGCCGATTGGTTTCAGAACGGCTTGCATTGAAATTTACTATTTTTTGCCAGGCATTCATTGTGGGAAAAAAGTGATTTTCTCGGCGACTTAAGCATTTTGAGTAATTTGCCGATTGCTTTCAGAACGGCTTGCATTGAAGTTTACTACTTTTTGCCAGACATGCATTGTAGAACAAAAGTGATTTTCTCGGCGTGTTAAGCATTTTGAGTAATTAGCCGATTGGTTTCAGAACGGCTTGCATTGAAATTTACTATTTTTTGCCAGACATTCATTGTGGAACAAAAGTGCTTTTCTCGGCGAGTTAAGCATTTTGAGTAATTTGCCGATTGGTTTCAGAACGGCTTGCATTGAACTTTACTATTTTTTGCCAACCATTCACTGTGGGGAAAAAAGTGATTTTCTCGGCGATTGAAGCATTTTGAGTAATAAGCCGATTGGTTTCAGAACGTCTCGCATTGAAATGAACTATTTTCTGCCAGCAATTCATTGTGAAACAAAAGTGATTTTCTCGGCGAGTTAAGCATTTTCAGTAATTTGCCGATTGCTTTCAGAACGGCTTGCATTGAAATTTACTACTTTTTGCCAGACATTCATTGTGGAACAAAAGTGATTTTGTCGGCGAGTTAAGCATTTTGAGTAATTTGCCGATTGGTTTCAGAACGGCTTGCATTGAAATTTACTATTCTTTGCCAGACTTTCATTGTGGAACAAAAGTGATTTTGTCGGCGAGTTAAGCATTTTGAGTAATTTGCCGATTGGTTTCAGAACGTCTCGCATTGAAATGAACTATTTTCTGCCAGCAATTCATTGTGAAACAAAAGTGATTTTCTCGGCGAGTTAAGCATTTTGAGTAATTTGCCGATTGGTTTCAGAACAGCTTGCATCACAATTAACTATTTTTTGCCAGGCATTCATTGTGGAACAAAAGTGATTTTCTCGGCGAGTTAAGCATTTTCAGTAATTTGCCGATTGGTTTCAGAACGGCTTGCATCACAATTAACTATTTTTTGCCAGGCATTCATTGTGCAACAAAAGTGATTTTCTCGGCGAGTTAAACATATTGAGTAATTCGCCGATGCTTTTCAGAACGGCTTCCATTGAAAGTTACTATTTTTTTTGCCAGACATTCATTGTGGAAAAAAGGTGCTTTTCTCGGCGAGTTAAGCACTTTGAGTAATTTGCCGATTGGTTTCAGAACGGCTTGCATTGAAATTTACTATTTTTTGCCAGACATTCATTGTAGAACAAAAGTGATTTTCTCGGCGATTGAAGCATTTTGAGTAATAAGCCGATTGGTTTCAGAACGGCCTGCATCACAATTAACTAGTTTTTGCCAGACATTCATTGTGGGAAAAAAGTGATTTTCTCGGCGAGTTAAGCATTTTGAGTAATTTGCCGATTGGTTTCAGAACCGCCTGCATCAAAATTAACTATTTTTTGCCAGACATTAATTGTGGGAAAAAAGTGATTTTCTCGGCGAGTTAAGCATTTTGAGTAATTTGCCGATTGCTTTCAGAACAGCTTGCATTGAAATTTACTACTTTTTGCCAGACATTCATTGTGGAACAAAATTGATTTTGTCGGCGAGTTAAGCATTTTGAGTAATTTGCCGATTGGTTTGAGAACGGCTTGCATTGAAATTTACTATTTTTTGCCGGACATTCATTGTGGAACAAAAGTGATTTTCTCGGCGAGTTAAGCATTTTGAGTAATTAGCCGATTGGTTACAGAACGACTTGCATTGAAATTTACTCTTTTTTGCCAGGCATTCATTGTGGAACAAAAGTGATTTTCTCGTCGAGTTAAGCATTTTGAGTAATTTGCCGATTGCTTTCAGAGCGGCTTGCATTGAAATTTACTATTTTTTGCCGGCAATTCATTGTCGAACAAAAGTGATTTTCTCGGCGAGTTAAGCATTTTGAGTAATTTGCCGATTGGTTTCAGAACGGCTTGCATTGAACTTTACTATTTTTTGCCAACCATTCATTGTGGGAAAAAAGTGATTTTCTCGGCGATTGAAGCATTTTGAGTAATTTGCCGATTGGTTTCAGAACGGCTTGCATTGAAATTTACTATTCTTTGCCAGACATTCATTGTGGAACAAAAGTGATTTTGTCGGCGAGTTAAGCATTTTGAGTAATTTGCCGATTGGTTTCAGAACGTCTCCCATTGAAATGAACTATTTTCTGCCAGCAATTCATTGTGAAACAAAAGTGATTTTCTCGGCGAGTTAAGCATTTTGAGTAATTTGCCGATTGGTTTCAGAACGTCTCGCATTGAAATGAACTATTTTCTGCCAGCAATTCATTGTGAAACAAAAGTGATTTTCTCGGCGAGTTAAGCATTTTGAGTAATTTGCCGATTGGTTTCAGAACGGCTTGCATCACAATTAACTATTTTTTGCCAGGCATTCATTGTGCAACAAAAGTGATTTTCTCGGCGAGTTAAACATATTGAGTAATTTGCCGATGCTTTTCAGAACGGCTTCCATTGAAAGTTACTATTTTTTTTGCCAGACATTCATTGTGGAAAAAAGGTGCTTTTCTCGGCGAGTTAAGCACTTTGAGTAATTTGCCGATTGGTTTCAGAACGGCTTGCATTGAAATTTACTATTTTTTGCCAGACATTCATTGTAGAACAAAAGTGATTTTCTCGGCGATTGAAGCATTTTGAGTAATAAGCCGATTGGTTTCAGAACGGCCTGCATCACAATTAACTAGTTTTTGCCAGACATTCATTGTGGGAGAAAAATGATTTTCTCGGCGAGTTAAGCATTTTGAGTAATTTGCCGATTGGTTTCAGAACCGCCTGCATCAAAATTAACTATTTTTTGCCAGACATTAATTGTGGGAAAAAAGTGATTTTCTCGGCGAGTTAAGCATTTTGAGTAATTTGCCGATTGCTTTCAGAACAGCTTGCATTGAAATTTACTACTTTTTGCCAGACATTCATTGTGGAACAAAATTGATTTTGTCGGCGAGTTAAGCATTTTGAGTAATTTGCCGATTGGTTTGAGAACGGCTTGCATTGAAATTTACTATTTTTTGCGGGACATTCATTGTGGAACAAAAGTGATTTTCTCGGCGAGTTAAGCATTTTGAGTAATTAGCCGATTGGTTTCAGAACGACTTGCATTGAAATTTACTATTTTTTGCCAGCAATTCATTGTCGAACAAAAGTGATTTTCTCGGCGAGTTAAGCATTTTGAGTAATTTGCCGATTGGTTTCAGAACGGCTTGCATTGAACTTTACTATTTTTTGCCAACCATTCATTGTGGGAAAAAAGTGATTTTCTCGGCGATTGAAGCATTTTGAGTAATAAGCCGATTGGTTTCAGAACGTCTCGCATTGAAATGAACTATTTTCTGCCAGCAATTCATTCTGAAACAAAAGTGCTTTTCTCGGCGAGTTAAGCATTTTGAGTCATTAGCCGATTGGTTACAGAACGACTTGCATTGAAATTTACTCTTTTTTGCCAGGCATTCATTGTGGAACAAAAGTGATTTTCTCGTCGAGTTAAGCATTTTGAGTAATTTGCCGATTGCTTTCAGAGCGGCTTGCATTGAAATTTACTATTTTTTACCAGCAATTCATTGTCGAACAAAAGTGATTTTCTCGGCGAGTTAAGCATTTTGAGTAATTTGCCGATTGGTTTCAGAACGGCTTGCATTGAACTTTACTATTTTTTGCCAACCATTCATTGTGGGAAAAAAGTGATTTTCTCGGCGATTGAAGCATTTTGAGTAATTTGCCGATTGGTTTCAGAACGGCTTGCATTGAAATTTACTATTCTTTGCCAGACATTCATTGTGGAACAAAAGTGATTTTGTCGGCGAGTTAAGCATTTTGAGTAATTTGCCGATTGGTTTCAGAACGTCTCGCATTGAAATGAACTATTTTCTGCCAGCATTTCATTGTGAAACAAAAGTGATTTTCTCGGCGAGTTAAGCATTTTGAGTAATTTGCCGATTGGTTTCAGAACAGCTTGCATCACAATTAACTATTTTTTGCCAGGCATTCATTGTGGAACAAAAGTGATTTTCTCGGCGAGTTAAGCATTTTCAGTAATTTGCCGATTGGTTTCAGAACGGCTTGCATCACAATTAACTATTTTTTGCCAGGCATTCATTGTGCAACAAAAGTGATTTTCTCGGCGAGTTAAACATATTGAGTAATTTGCCGATTGGTTTCAGAACGGCTTGCATTGAAATTTACTATTTTTTGCCAGACATTCATTGTAGAACAAAAGTGATTTTCTCGGCGATTGAAGCATTTTGAGTAATAAGCCGATTGGTTTCAGAACGGCCTGCATCACAATTAACTAGTTTTTGCCAGACATTCATTGTGGGAGAAAAATGATTTTCTCGGCGAGTTAAGCATTTTGAGTAATTTGCCGATTGGTTTCAGAACCGCCTGCATCAAAATTAACTATTTTTTGCCAGACATTAATTGTGGGAAAAAAGTGATTTTCTCGGCGAGTTAAGCATTTTGAGTAATTTGCCGATTGCTTTCAGAACAGCTTGTATTGAAATTTACTACTTTTTGCCAGACATTCATTGTGGAACAAAATTGATTTTGTCGGCGAGTTAAGCATTTTGAGTAATTTGCCGATTGGTTTGAGAACGGCTTGCATTGAAATTTACTATTTTTTGCCGGACATTCATTGTGGAACAAAAGTGATTTTCTCGGCGAGTTAAGCATTTTGAGTAATTAGCCGATTGGTTTCAGAACGACTTGCATTGAAATTTACTCTTTTTTGCCAGGCATTCATTGTGGAACAAAAGTGATTTTCTCGTCGAGTTAAGCATTTTGAGTAATTTGCCGATTGCTTTCAGAGCGGCTTGCATTGAAATTTACTATTTTTTGCCAGCAATTCATTGTCGAACAAAAGTGATTTTCTCGGCGAGTTAAGCATTTTGAGTAATTTGCCGATTGGTTTCAGAACGGCTTGCATTGAACTTTACTATTTTTTGCCAACCATTCATTGTGGGAAAAAAGTGATTTTCTCGGCGATTGAAGCATTTTGAGTAATAAGCCGATTGGTTTCAGAACGTCTCGCATTGAAATGAACTATTTTCTGCCAGCAATTCATTCTGAAACAAAAGTGATTTTCTCGGCGAGTTAAGCATTTTGAGTCATTTGCCGATTGGTCTCAGAACGGCTTGCATCACAATTAACTTTTTTTTGCCAGGCATTCATTGTGGAACAAAAGTGATTTTCTCGGCGAGTTCAGCATTTTGAGTAATTTGCCGATTTGTTTCAGAACGGCTTGCATTGAAATTTACTATTTTTTGCCGGACATACATTGTGGAACAAAAGTGATTTTTCTCCGCGAGTTAAGCATTTTCAGTAATTTGCCGATTGGTTTCAGAACGGCTTGCATCACAAGTAACTATTTTTTGCCAGGCATTCATTGTGGAACAAAAGTGATTTTCTCGGCGAGTTAAGCATATTGAATAATTTGCCGATGCTTTTCAGAACGGCTTCCATTGAAATTTACTATTTTTTTGCCAGACATTCATTGTGGAACAAAAGTGTTTTTCTCGGCGAGTTAAGCATATTGAGTAATTTGCCGATGCTTTTCAGAACGGCTTCCATTGAAATTTACTATTTTTTTGCCAGGCATTCATTGTGGAACAAAAGTGTTTTTCTCGGCGAGTTAAGCACTTTGAGTAATTTGCCGATTGGTTTCAGAACGGCTTGCATGGAAATTTACAATTTTTTGCCAGACATTCATTGTGGAACAAAAGTGATTTTCTCGGCGAGTTCAGCATTTTGAGTAATTTGCCGATTGGTTTCAGAACGGCTTGCATTGAAATTTACTGTTTTTTGCCAGACATTCATTGTGGGGAAAAAAGTGATTTTCTCGCCGAGTTAAGCATTTTGAGTAATTTGCCGATTAGTTTCAGAACGGCTTGCATCACAATGAACTATTTTTTGCCAGGCATTCAGTGTGAAACAAAAGTGATTTTCTCGGCGAGTTAAGCATTTTGAGTAATTTACCGATTATTTTCAGAACGGCTTGCATCAAAATTCACTATTTTTTGCCAGGCATTCAATTTGGAAAAAAAGTGAATTTTTCGGCGAGTTAAGCATCTTGAGATATTTGCGGATTAGTTTCAGAGCGTCTTGCTATTTTTACTATTTTTAGCCAACCATTCATTGTGGGAAAAAGTGATTTTCTCGGCGATTGAAGCATTTTGAGTAATTAGCCGATTGGTTTCAGAACGGCTTGCATTGAAATTTACTATTTTTTGCCAGGCATTCATTGTGGGAAAAAAGTGATTTTCTCGGCGACTTAAGCATTTTGAGTAATTTGCCGATTGCTTTCAGAACGGCTTGCATTGAAGTTTACTACTTTTTGCCAGACATGCATTGTGGAACAAAAGTGATTTTCTCGGCGAGTTAAGCATTTTGAGTAATTTGCCGATTGGTTTGAGAACGGCTTGCATTGAAATTTACTATTTTTTGCCGGACATTCATTGTGGAACAAAAGTGATTTACTCGGCGAGTTAAGCATTTTGAGTAATTAGCCGATTGGTTTCAGAACGGCTTGCATTGAAATTTACTATTTTTTGCCAGACATTCATTGTGGAACAAAAGTGCTTTTCTCGGCGAGTTAAGCATTTTGAGTAATTTGCCGATTGGTTTCAGAACGGCTTGAATTGAACTTTACTATTTTTTGCCAACCATTCACTGTGGGGAAAAAAGTGATTTTCTCGGCGATTGAAGCATTTTGAGTAATAAGCCGATTGGTTTCAGAACGTCTCGCATTGAAATGAACTATTTTCTGCCAGCAATTCATTGTGAAACAAAAGTGATTTTCTCGGCGAGTTAAGCATTTTCAGTAATTTGCCGATTGCTTTCAGAACGGCTTTCATTGAAATTTACTACTTTTTGCCAGACATTCATTGTGGAACAAAAGTGATTTTGTCGGCGAGTTAAGCATTTTGAGTAATTTGCCGATTGGTTTCAGAACGGCTTGCATTGAAATTTACTATTCTTTGCCAGGCATTCATTGTGGAACAAAAGTGATTTTGTCGGCGAGTTAAGCATCTTGAGATATTTGCGGATTAGTTTCAGAACGTCTTGCTATTTTTACTATTTTTAGCCAACCATTCATTGTGGGAAAAAATGATTTTCTCGGCGATTGAAGCATTTTGAGTAATTAGCCGATTGGTTTCAGAACGGCTTGCATTGAAATTTACTATTTTTTGCCAGGCATTCATTGTGGGAAAAAAGTGATTTTCTCGGCGACTTAAGCATTTTGAGTAATTTGCCGATTGCTTTCAGAACGGCTTGCATTGAAGTTTACTACTTTTTGCCAGACATGCATTGTGGAACAAAAGTGATTTTCTCGGCGAGTTAAGCATTTTGAGTAATTTGCCGATTGGTTTGAGAACGGCTTGCATTGAAATTTACTATTTTTTGCCGGACATTCATTGTGGAACAAAAGTGATTTACTCGGCGAGTTAAGCATTTTGAGTAATTAGCCGATTGGTTTCAGAACGGCTTGCATTGAAATTTACTATTTTTTGCCAGACATTCATTGTGGAACAAAAGTGCTTTTCTCGGTGAGTTAAGCATTTTGAGTAATTTGCCGATTGGTTTCAGAACGGCTTGAATTGAACTTTACTATTTTTTGCCACTGTGGGGAAAAAAGTGATTTTCTCGGCGATTGAAGCATTTTGAGTAATAAGCCGATTGGTTTCAGAACGTCTCGCATTGAAATGAACTATTTTCTGCCAGCAATTCATTGTGAAACAAAAGTGATTTTCTCGGCGAGTTAAGCATTTTCAGTAATTTGCCGATTGCTTTCAGAACGGCTTGCATTGAAATTTACTACTTTTTGCCAGACATTCATTGTGGAACAAAAGTGATTTTGTCGGCGAGTTAAGCATTTTGAGTAATTTGCCGATTGGTTTCAGAACGTCTCGCATTGAAATGAACTATTTTCTGCCAGCATTGTGAAACAAAAGTGATTTTCTCGGCAATTAACTATTTTTTGCCAGGCATTCATTGTGGAACAAAAGTGATTTTCTCGGCGAGTTAAGCATTTTCAGTAATTTGCCGATTGGTTTCAGAACGGCTTGCATCACAATTAACTACTTTTTGCCAGGCATTCATTGTGCAACAAAAGTGATTTTCTCGGCGAGTTCAACATATTGAGTAATTTGCCGATGCTTTTCAGAACGGCTTCCATTGAAAGTTACTATTTTTTTTGCCAGACATTCATTGTGGAAAAAAGTGATTTTCTCGGCGAGTTAAGCATTTTGAGTAATTTGCCGATTGCTTTCAGAACAGCTTGCATTGAAATTTACTACTTTTTGCCAGACATTAATTGTGGGAAAAAAGTGATTTTCTCGGCGAGTTAAGCATTTTCAGTAATTTGCCGATTGCTTTCAGAACAGCTTGCATTGAAATTTGCTACTTTTTGCCAGACATTCATTGTGGAACAAAATTGATTTTGTCGGCGAGTTAAGCATTTTGAGTAATTTGCCGATTGGTTTGAGAACGGCTTGCATTGAAATTTACTATTTTTTGCCGGACATTCATTGTGGAACAAAATTGATTTTGTCGGCGAGTTAAGCATTTTGAGTAATTTGCCGATTGGTTTGAGAACGGCTTGCATTGAAATTTACTATTTTTTGCCGGACGTTCATTGTGGAACAAAAGTGATTTTCTCGGCGAGTTAAGCATTTTGAGTAATTAGCCGATTGGTTACAGAACGACTTGCATTGAAATTTACTCTTTTTTGCCAGGCATTCATTGTGGAACAAAAGTGATTTTCTCGTCGAGTTAAGCATTTTGAGTAATTTGCCGATTGCGTTCAGAGCGGCTTGCATTGAAATTTACTATTTTTTGCCAGCAATTCATTGTCGAACAAAAGTGATTTTCTCGGCGAGTTAAGCATTTTGAGTAATTTGCCGATTGGTTTCAGAACGGCTTGCATTGAACTTTACTATTTTTTGCCAACCATTCATTGTGGGAAAAAAGTGATTTTCTCGGCGATTGAAGCATTTTGAGTAATTTGCCGATTGGTTTCAGAACGGCTTGCATTGAAATTTACTATTCTTTGCCAGACATGCATTGTGGAACAAAAGTGATTTTGTCGGCGAGTTAAGCATTTTGAGTAATTTGCCGATTGGTTTCAGAACGTCTCGCATTGAAATGAACTATTTTCTGCCAGCAATTCATTGTGAAACAAAAGTGATTTTCTCGGCGAGTTAAGCATTTTGAGTAATTTGCCGATTGGTTTCAGAACAGCTTGCATCACAATTAACTATTTTTTGCCAGGCATTCATTGTGGAACAAAAGTTATTTTCTCGGAGAGTTAAGCATTTTCAGTAATTTGCCGATTGGTTTCAGAACGGCTTGCATCACAATTAACTATTTTTTGCCAGGCATTCATTGTGCAACAAAAGTGATTTTCTCGGCGAGTTAAACATATTGAGTAATTTGCCGATGCTTTTCAGAACGGCTTCCATTGAAAGTTACTAATTTTTTTGCCGGACATTCATTGTGGAAAAAAGGTGCTTTTCTCGGCGAGTTAAGCACTTTGAGTAATTTGCCGATTGGTTTCAGAACGGCTTGCATTGAAATTTACTATTTTTTGCCAGACATTCATTGTAGAACAAAAGTGATTTTCTCGGCGATTGAAGCATTTTGAGTAATAAGCCGATTAGTTTCAGAACGGCCTGCATCACAATGAACTATTTTTTGCCAGGCATTCAGTGTGAAACAAAAGTGATTTTCTCGGCGAGTTAAGCATTTTGAGTAATTTACCGATTATTTTCAGAACGGCTTGCATCAAAATTCACTATTTTTTGCCAGGCATTCAATTTGGAAAAAAAGTGAATTTCTCGGCGAGTTAAGCATCTTGAGATATTTGCGGATTAGTTTCAGAACGTCTTGCATTGAATTTTACTATTTTTAGCCAACCATTCATTGTGGGAAAAAGTGATTTTCTCGGCGATTGAAGCATTTTGAGTAATTAGCCGATTGGTTTCAGAACGGCTTGCATTGAAATTTACTATTTTTTGCCAGGCATTCATTGTGGGAAAAAAGTGATTTTCTCGGCGACTTAAGCATTTTGAGTAATTTGCCGATTGCTTTCAGAACGGCTTGCATTGAAGTTTACTACTTTTTGCCAGACATGCATTGTGGAACAAAAGTGATTTTCTCGGCGAGTTAAGCATTTTGAGTAATTTGCCGATTGGTTTGAGAACGGCTTGCATTGAAATTTACTATTTTTTGCCGGACATTCATTGTGGAACAAAAGTGATTTACTCCGCGAGTTAAGCATTTTGAGTAATTAGCCGATTGGTTTCAGAACGGCTTGCATTGAAATTTACTATTTTTTGCCAGACATTCATTGTGGAACAAATGTGCTTTTCTCGGCGAGTTAAGCATTTTGAGTAATTTGCCGATTGGTTTCAGAACGGCTTGCATTGAACTTTACTATTTTTTGCCAACCATTCATTGTGGGAAAAAAGTGATTTTCTCGGCGATTGAAGCATTTTGAGTAATAAGCCTATTGGTTTCAGAACGTCTCGCATTGAAATGAACTATTTTCTGCCAGCAATTCATTCTGAAACAAAAGTGATTTTCTCGGCGAGTTAAGCATTTTGAGTCATTTGCCGATTGGTTTCAGAACGGCTTGCATCACAATTAACTTTTTTTTGCCAGGCATTCATTGTGGAACAAAAGTGATTTTCTCGGCGAGTTCAGCATTTTGAGTAATTTGCCGATTTGTTTCAGAACGGCTTGCATTGAAATTTACTATTTTTTGCCGGACATACATTGTGGAACAAAAGTGATTTTTCTCCGCGAGTTAAGCATTTTCAGTAATTTGCCGATTGGTTTCAGAACGGCTTGCATCACAAGTAACTATTTTTTGCCAGGCATTCATTGTGGAACAAAAGTGATTTTCTCGGCGAGTTAAGCATATTGAATAATTTGCCGATGCTTTTCAGAACGGCTTCCATTGAAATTTACTATTTTTTTGCCAGACATTCATTGTGGAACAAAAGTGTTTTTCTCGGCGAGTTAAGCATATTGAGTAATTTGCCGATGCTTTTCAGAACGGCTTCCATTGAAATTTACTATTTTTTTGCCAGGCATTCATTGTGGAACAAAAGTGTTTTTCTCGGCGAGTTAAGCACTTTGAGTAATTTGCCGATTGGTTTCAGAACGGCTTGCATGGAAATTTACAATTTTTTGCCAGACATTCATTGTGGAACAAAAGTGATTTTCTCGGCGAGTTCAGCATTTTGAGTAATTTGCCGATTGGTTTCAGAACGGCTTGCATTGAAATTTACTGTTTTTTGCCAGACATTCATTGTGGGGAAAAAAGTGATTTTCTCGCCGAGTTAAGCATTTTGAGTAATTTGCCGATTAGTTTCAGAACGGCTTGCATCACAATGAACTATTTTTTGCCAGGCATTCAGTGTGAAACAAAAGTGATTTTCTCGGCGAGTTAAGCATTTTGAGTAATTTACCGATTATTTTCAGAACGGCTTGCATCAAAATTCACTATTTTTTGCCAGGCATTCAATTTGGAAAAAAAGTGAATTTCTCGGCGAGTTAAGCATCTTGAGATATTTGCGGATTAGTTTCAGAACGTGTTGCATTGAATTTTACTATTTTTAGCCAACCATTCATTGTGGGAAAAAGTGATTTTCTCGGCGATTGAAGCATTTTGAGTAATTAGCCGATTGGTTTCAGAACGGCTTGCATTGAAATTTACTATTTTTTGCCAGGCATTCATTGTGGGAAAAAAGTGATTTTCTCGGCGACTTAAGCATTTTGAGTAATTTGCCGATTGCTTTCAGAACGGCTTGCATTGAAGTTTACTACTTTTTGCCAGACATGCATTGTGGAACAAAAGTGATTTTCTCGGCGAGTTAAGCATTTTGAGTAATTTGCCGATTGGTTTGAGAACGGCTTGCATTGAAATTTACTATTTTTTGCCGGACATTCATTGTGGAACAAAAGTGATTTACTCGGCGAGTTAAGCATTTTGAGTAATTAGCCGATTGGTTTCAGAACGGCTTGCATTGAAATTTACTATTTTTTGCCAGACATTCATTGTGGAACAAAAGTGCTTTTCTCGGCGAGTTAAGCATTTTGAGTAATTTGCCGATTGGTTTCAGAACGGCTTGAATTGAACTTTACTATTTTTTGCCAACCATTCACTGTGGGGAAAAAAGTGATTTTCTCGGCGATTGAAGCATTTTGAGTAATAAGCCGATTGGTTTCAGAACGTCTCGCATTGAAATGAACTATTTTCTGCCAGCAATTCATTGTGAAACAAAAGTGATTTTCTCGGCGAGTTAAGCATTTTCAGTAATTTGCCGATTGCTTTCAGAACGGCTTGCATTGAAATTTACTACTTTTTGCCAGACATTCATTGTGGAACAAAAGTGATTTTGTCGGCGAGTTAAGCATTTTGAGTAATTTGCCGATTGGTTTCAGAACGGCTTGCATTGAAATTTACTATTCTTTGCCAGGCATTCATTGTGGAACAAAAGTGATTTTGTCGGCGAGTTAAGCATTTTGAGTAATTTGCCGATTGGTTTCAGAACGTCTCGCATTGAAATGAACTATTTTCTGCCAGCATTGTGAAACAAAAGTGATTTTCTCGGCAATTAACTATTTTTTGCCAGGCATTCATTGTGGAACAAAAGTGATTTTCTCGGCGAGTTAAGCATTTTCAGTAATTTGCCGATTGGTTTCAGAACGGCTTGCATCACAATTAACTACTTTTTGCCAGGCATTCATTGTGCAACAAAAGTGATTTTCTCGGCGAGTTAAACATATTGAGTAATTTGCCGATGCTTTTCAGAACGGCTTCCATTGAAAGTTACTATTTTTTTTGCCAGACATTCATTGTGGAAAAAAGGTGCTTTTCTCGGCGAGTTAAGCACTTTGAGTAATTTGCCGATTGGTTTCAGAACGGCTTGCATTGAAATTTACTATTTTTTGCCAGACATTCATTGTAGAACAAAAGTGATTTTCTCGGCGATTGAAGCATTTTGAGTAATAAGCCGATTGGTTTCAGAACGGCCTGCATCACAATTAACTAGTTTTTGCCAGACATTCATTGTGGGAAAAAAGTGATTTTCTCGGCGAGTTAAGCATTTTGAGTAATTTGCCGATTGGTTTCAGAACCGCCTGCATCAAAATTAACTATTTTTTGCCAGACATTAATTGTGGGAAAAAAGTGATTTTCTCGGCGAGTTAAGCATTTTGAGTAATTTGCCGATTGCTTTCAGAACAGCTTGCATTGAAATTTACTACTTTTTGCCAGACATTAATTGTGGGAAAAAAGTGATTTTCTCGGCGAGTTAAGCATTTTCAGTAATTTGCCGATTGCTTTCAGAACAGCTTGCATTGAAATTTGCTACTTTTTGCCAGACATTCATTGTGGAACAAAATTGATTTTGTCGGCGAGTTAAGCATTTTGAGTAATTTGCCGATTGGTTTGAGAACGGCTTGCATTGAAATTTACTATTTTTTGCCGGACATTCATTGTGGAACAAAAGTGATTTTCTCGGCGAGTTAAGCATTTTGAGTAATTAGCCGATTGGTTACAGAACGACTTGCATTGAAATTTACTCTTTTTTGCCAGGCATTCATTGTGGAACAAAAGTGATTTTCTCGTCGAGTTAAGCATTTTGAGTAATTTGCCGATTGCTTTCAGAGCGGCTTGCATTGAAATTTACTATTTTTTGCCAGCAATTCATTGTCGAACAAAAGTGATTTTCTCGGCGAGTTAAGCATTTTGAGTAATTTGCCGATTGGTTTCAGAACGGCTTGCATTGAACTTTACTATTTTTTGCCAACCATTCATTGTGGGGAAAAAAGTGATTTTCTCGGCGATTGAAGCATTTTGAGTAATTTGCCGATTGGTTTCAGAACGGCTTGCATTGAAATTTACTATTCTTTGCCAGACATGCATTGTGGAACAAAAGTGATTTTGTCGGCGAGTTAAGCATTTTGAGTAATTTGCCGATTGGTTTCAGAACGTCTCGCATTGAAATGAACTATTTTCTGCCAGCAATTCATTGTGAAACAAAAGTGATTTTCTCGGCGAGTTAAGCATTTTGAGTAATTTGCCGATTGGTTTCAGAACAGCTTGCATCACAATTAACTATTTTTTGCCAGGCATTCATTGTGGAACAAAAGTGATTTTCTCGGAGAGTTAAGCATTTTCAGTAATTTGCCGATTGGTTTCAGAACGGCTTGCATCACAATTAACTATTTTTTGCCAGGCATTCATTGTGCAACAAAAGTGATTTTCTCGGCGAGTTAAACATATTGAGTAATTTGCCGATGCTTTTCAGAACGGCTTCCATTGAAAGTTACTAATTTTTTTGTCGGACATTCATTGTGGAAAAAAGGTGCTTTTCTCGGCGAGTTAAGCACTTTGAGTAATTTGCCGATTGGTTTCAGAACGGCTTGCATTGAAATTTACTATTTTTTGCCAGACATTCATTGTAGAACAAAAGTGATTTTCTCGGCGATTGAAGCATTTTGAGTAATAAGCCGATTAGTTTCAGAACGGCCTGCATCACAATTAACTAGTTTTTGCCAGACATTCATTGTGGGAGAAAAATGATTTTCTCGGCGAGTTAAGCATTTTGAGTAATTTGCCGATTGGTTTCAGAACCGCCTGCATCAAAATTAACTATTTTTTGCCAGACATTAATTGTGGGAAAAAAGTGATTTTCTCGGCGAGTTAAGCATTTTGAGTAATTTGCCGATTGCTTTCAGAACAGCTTGCATTGAAATTTACTACTTTTTGCCAGACATTCATTGTGGAACAAAATTGATTTTGTCGGCGAGTTAAGCATTTTGAGTAATTTGCCGATTGGTTTGAGAACGGCTTGCATTGAAATTTACTATTTTTTGCCGGACATTCATTGTGGAACAAAAGTGATTTTCTCGGCGAGTTAAGCATTTTGAGTAATTAGCCGATTGGTTTCAGAACGACTTGCATTGAAATTTACTCTTTTTTGCCAGGCATTCATTGTGGAACAAAAGTGATTTTCTCGTCGAGTTAAGCATTTTGAGTAATTTGCCGATTGCTTTCAGAGCGGCTTGCATTGAAATTTACTATTTTTTGCCAGCAATTCATTGTCGAACAAAAGTGATTTTCTCGGCGAGTTAAGCATTTTGAGTAATTTGCCGATTGGTTTCAGAACGGCTTGCATTGAACTTTACTATTTTTTGCCAACCATTCATTGTGGGAAAAAAGTGATTTTCTCGGCGATTGAAGCATTTTGAGTAATAAGCCGATTGGTTTCAGAACGTCTCGCATTGAAATGAACTATTTTCTGCCAGCAATTCATTGTGAAACAAAAGTGATTTTCACGGCGAGTTAAGCATTTTGAGTCATTTGCCGATTGGTTTCAGAACGGCTTGCATCACAATTAACTTTTTTTTGCCAGGCATTCATTGTGGAACAAAAGTGTTTTTCTCGGCGAGTTAAGCATATTGAGTAATTTGCCGATGCTTTTCAGAACGGCTTGCATGGAAATTTACAATTTTTTGCCAGACATTCATTGTGGAACAAAAGTGATTTTCTCGGCGAGTTCAGCATTTTGAGTAATTTGCCGATTGGTTTCAGAACGGCTTGCATTGAAATTTACTGTTTTTTGCCAGACATTCATTGTGGGGAAAAAAGTGATTTTCTCGCCGAGTTAAGCATTTTGAGTAATTTGCCGATTAGTTTCAGAACGGCTTGCATCACAATTAACTATTTTTTGCCAGGCATTCAGTGTGAAACAAAAGTGATTTTCTCGGCGAGTTAAGCATTTTGAGTAATTTACCGATTATTTTCAGAACGGCTTGCATCAAAATTCACTATTTTTTGCCAGGCATTCAATTTGGAAAAAAAGTGAATTTCTCGGCGAGTTAAGCATCTTGAGATATTTGCGGATTAGTTTCAGAACGTCTTGCATTGAATTTTTCTATTTTTAGCCAACCATTCATTGTGGGAAAAAGTGATTTTCTCGGCGATTGAAGCATTTTGAGTAATTAGCCGATTGGTTTCAGAACGGCTTGCATTGAAATTTACTATTTTTTGCCAGGCATTCATTGTGGGAAAAAAGTGATTTTCTCGGCGACTTAAGCATTTTGAGTAATTTGCCGATTGCTTTCAGAACGGCTTGCATTGAAGTTTACTACTTTTTGCCAGACATGCATTGTGGAACAAAAGTGATTTTCTCGGCGAGTTAAGCATTTTGAGTAATTTGCCGATTGGTTTGAGAACGGCTTGCATTGAAATTTACTATTTTTTGCCGGACATTCATTGTGGAACAAAAGTGATTTACTCGGCGAGTTAAGCATTTTGAGTAATTAGCCGATTGGTTTCAGAACGGCTTGCATTGAAATTTACTATTTTTTGCCAGACATTCATTGTGGAACAAAAGTGCTTTTCTCGGCGAGTTAAGCATTTTGAGTAATTTGCCGATTGGTTTCAGAACGGCTTGAATTGAACTTTACTATTTTTTGCCAACCATTCACTGTGGGCAAAAAAGTGATTTTCTCGGCGATTGAAGCATTTTGAATAATAAGCCGATTGGTTTCAGAACGTCTCGCATTGAAATTAACTATTTTCTGCCAGCAATTCATTGTGGAACAAAAGTGATTTTCTCGGCGAGTTAAGCATTTTCAGTAATTTGCCGATTGCTTTCAGAACGGCTTGCATTGAAATTTACTACTTTTTGCCAGGCATTCATTGTGGAACAAAAGTGATTTTGTCGGCGAGTTAAGCATTTTGAGTAATTTGCCGATTGGTTTCAGAACGTCTCGCATTGAAATGAACTATTTTCTGCCAGCAATTCATTGTGAAACAAAAGTGATTTTCTCGGCGAGTTAAGCATTTTGAGTAATTTGCCGATTGGTTTCAGAACAGCTTGCATCACAATTAACTATTTTTTGCCAGGCATTCATTGTGGAACTAAAGTGATTTTCTCGGCGAGTTAAGCATTTTCAGTAATTTGCCGATTGGTTTCAGAACGGCTTGCATCACAATTAACTATTTTTTGCCAGGCATTCATTGTGCAACAAAAGTGATTTTCTCGGCGAGTTAAACATATTGAGTAATTTGCCGATTGCTTTCAGAACGGCTTGCATTGAAATTTACTACTTTTTGCCAGACATTCATTGTGGAACAAAAGTGATTTTGTCGGCGAGTTAAGCATTTTGAGTAATTTGCCGATTTGTTTCAGAACGGCTTGCATTGAAATTTACTATTTTTTGCCGGACATTCATTGTGGAACAAAAGTGATTTTCTCGGCGAGTTAATCATTTTGAGTAATTAGCCGATTGGTTTCAGAACGACTTGCATTGAAATTTACTATTTTTTGCCAGGCATTCATTGTGGAACAAAAGTGATTTTCTCGGCGAGTTAAGCATTTTGAGTAATTTGCCGATTGGTTTCAGAACGGCTTGCATTGAACTTTACTATTTTTTGCCAACCATTCATTGTGGGAAAAAAGTGATTTTCTCGGCGATTGAAGCATTTTGAGTAATAAGCCGATTGGTTTCAGAACGTCTCGCATTGAAATGAACTATTTTCTGCCAGCAATTCATTGTGAAACAAAAGTGATTTTCACGGCGAGTTAAGCATTTTGAGTCATTTGCCGATTGGTTTCAGAACGGCTTGCATCACAATTAACTTTTTTTTGCCAGGCATTCATTGTGGAACAAAAGTGTTTTTCTCGGCGAGTTAAGCATATTGAGTAATTTGCCGATGCTTTTCAGAACGGCTTGCATGGAAATTTACAATTTTTTGCCAGACATTCATTGTGGAACAAAAGTGATTTTCTCGGCGAGTTCAGCATTTTGAGTAATTTGCCGATTGGTTTCAGAACGGCTTGCATTGAAATTTACTGTTTTTTGCCAGACATTCATTGTGGGGAAAAAAGTGATTTTCTCGCCGAGTTAAGCATTTTGAGTAATTTGCCGATTAGTTTCAGAACGGCTTGCATCACAATTAACTATTTTTTTGCCAGGCATTCAGTGTGAAACAAAAGTGATTTTCTCGGCGAGTTAAGCATTTTGAGTAATTTACCGATTATTTTCAGAACGGCTTGCATCAAAATTCACTATTTTTTGCCAGGCATTCAATTTGGAAAAAAAGTGAATTTCTCGGCGAGTTAAGCATCTTGAGATATTTGCGGATTAGTTTCAGAACGTCTTGCATTGAATTTTTCTATTTTTAGCCAACCATTCATTGTGGGAAAAAGTGATTTTCTCGGCGATTGAAGCATTTTGAGTAATTAGCCGATTGGTTTCAGAACGGCTTGCATTGAAATTTACTATTTTTTGCCAGGCATTCATTGTGGGAAAAAAGTGATTTTCTCGGCGACTTAAGCATTTTGAGTAATTTGCCGATTGCTTTCAGAACGGCTTGCATTGAAGTTTACTACTTTTTGCCAGACATGCATTGTGGAACAAAAGTGATTTTCTCGGCGAGTTAAGCATTTTGAGTAATTTGCCGATTGGTTTGAGAACGGCTTGCATTGAAATTTACTATTTTTTGCCGGACATTCATTGTGGAACAAAAGTGATTTACTCGGCGAGTTAAGCATTTTGAGTAATTAGCCG
This sequence comes from Scyliorhinus torazame, assembly GCF_047496885.1. NCBI lineage: Eukaryota > Metazoa > Chordata > Chondrichthyes > Carcharhiniformes > Scyliorhinidae > Scyliorhinus > Scyliorhinus torazame. Next base: position 538,148 of record NW_027307791.1, read on the forward strand.
ATTGGTTTCAGAACGGCTTGCATTGAAATTTACTATTTTTTGCCAGACATTCATTGTGGAACAAAAGTGCTTTTCTCGGCGAGTTAAGCATTTTGAGTAATTTGCCGATTGGTTTCAGAACGGCTTGAATTGAACTTTACTATTTTTTGCCAACCATTCACTGTGGGCAAAAAAGTGATTTTCTCGGCGATTGAAGCATTTTGAATAATAAGCCGATTGGTTTCAGAACGTCTCGCATTGAAATTAACTATTTTCTGCCAGCAATTCATTGTGGAACAAAAGTGATTTTCTCGGCGAGTTAAGCATTTTCAGTAATTTGCCGATTGCTTTCAGAACGGCTTGCATTGAAATTTACTACTTTTTGCCAGACATTCATTGTGGAACAAAAGTGATTTTGTCGGCGAGTTAAGCATTTTGAGTAATTTGCCGATTGGTTTCAGAACGTCTCGCATTGAAATGAACTATTTTCTGCCAGCAATTCATTGTGAAACAAAAGTGATTTTCTCGGCGAGTTAAGCATTTTGAGTAATTTGCCGATTGGTTTCAGAACAGCTTGCATCACAATTAACTATTTTTTGCCAGGCATTCATTGTGGAACTAAAGTGATTTTCTCGGCGAGTTAAGCATTTTCAGTAATTTGCCGATTGGTTTCAGAACGGCTTGCATCACAATTAACTATTTTTTGCCAGGCATTCATTGTGCAACAAAAGTGATTTTCTCGGCGAGTTAAACATATTGAGTAATTTGCCGATTGCTTTCAGAACGGCTTGCATTGAAATTTACTACTTTTTGCCAGACATTCATTGTGGAACAAAAGTGATTTTGTCGGCGACTTAAGCATTTTGAGTAATTTGCCGATTTGTTTCAGAACGGCTTGCATTGAAATTTACTATTTTTTGCCGGACATTCATTGTGGAACAAAAGTGATTTTCTCGGCGAGTTAATCATTTTGAGTAATTAGCCGATTGGTTTCAGAACGACTTGCATTGAAATTTACTATTTTTTGCCAGGCATTCATTGTGGAACAAAAGTGATTTTCTCGGCGAGTTAAGCATTTTGAGTAATTTGCCGATTGCTTTCAGAGCGGCTTGCATTGAAATTTACTATTTTTTGCCAGCCATTCATTGTCGAACAAAAGTGATTTTCTCGGCGAGTTAAGCATTTTGAGTAATTTGCCGATTGGTTTCAGAACGGCTTGCATTGAACTTTACTATTTTTTGCCAACCATTCATTGTGGGAAAAAAGTGATTTTCTCGGCGATTGAAGCATTTTGAGTAATAAGCCGATTGGTTTCAGAACGTCTCGCATTGAAATGAACTATTTTCTGCCAGCAATTCATTGTGAAACAAAAGTGATTTTCTCGGCGAGTTAAGCATTTTGAGTAATTTGCCGATTGGTTTCAGAACGGCTTGCATCACAATTAACTTTTTTTTGCCAGGCATTCATTGTGGAACAAAAGTGATTTTCTCGGCGAGTTCAGCATTTTGAGTAATTTGCCGATTGGTTTCAGAACGGCTTGCATTGAACTTTACTATTTTTTGCCAACCATTCATTGTGGGAAAAAAGTGATTTTCTCGGCGATTGAAGCATTTTGAGTAATAAGCCGATTGGTTTCAGAACGTCTCGCATTGAAATGAACTATTTTCTGCCAGCAATTCATTGTGAAACAAAAGTGATTTTCTCGGCGAGTTAAGCATTTTGAGTAATTTGCCGATTGGTTTCAGAACGGCTTGCATCACAATTAACTTTTTTTTGCCAGGCATTCATTGTGGAACAAAAGTGATTTTCTCGGCGAGTTCAGCATTTTGAGTAATTTGCCGATTTGTTTCAGAACGGCTTGCATTGAAATTTACTATTTTTTGCCGGACATTCATTGTGGAACAAAAGTGATTTTTCTCCGCGAGTTAAGCATTTTCAGTAATTTGCCGATTGGTTTCAGAACGGCTTGCATCACAAGTAACTATTTTTTGCCAGGCATTCATTGTGGAACAAAAGTGATTTTCTCGGCGAGTTAAGCATATTGAATAATTTGCCGATGCTTTTCAGAACGGCTTCCATTGAAATTTAATATTTTTTTGCCAGACATTCATTGTGGAACAAAAGTGTTTTTCTCGGCGAGTTAAGCATATTGAGTAATTTGCCGATGCTTTTCAGAACGGCTTCCATTGAAATTTACTATTTTTTTGCCAGGCATTCATTGTGGAACAAAAGTGATTTTCTCGGCGAGTTAAGCATTTTGAGTAATTTGCCGATTGCTTTCAGAGCGGCTTGCATTGAAATTTACTATTTTTTGCCAGCCATTCATTGTCGAACAAAAGTGATTTTCTCGGCGAGTTAAGCATTTTGAGTAATTTGCCGATTGGTTTCAGAACGGCTTGCATTGAACTTTACTATTTTTTGCCAACCATTCATTGTGGGAAAAAAGTGATTTTCTCGGCGATTGAAGCATTTTGAATAATAAGCCGATTGGTTTCAGAACGTCTCGCATTGAAATGAACTATTTTCTGCCAGCAATTCATTGTGGAACAAAAGTGATTTTCTCGGCGAGTTAAGCATTTTCAGTAATTTGCCGATTGCTTTCAGAACGGCTTGCATTGAAATTTACTACTTTTTGCCAGACATTCATTGTGGAACAAAAGTGATTTTGTCGGCGAGTTAAGCATTTTGAGTAATTTGCCGATTGGTTTCAGAACGTCTCGCATTGAAATGAACTATTTTCTGCCAGCAATTCATTGTGAAACAAAAGTGATTTTCTCGGCGAGTTAAGCATTTTGAGTAATTTGCCGATTGGTTTCAGAACGGCTTGCATCACAATTAACTATTTTTTGCCAGGCATTCATTGTGCAACAAAAGTGATTTTCTCGGCGAGTTAAACATATTGAGTAATTTGCCGATGCTTTTCAGAACGGCTTCCATTGAAAGTTACTATTTTTTTTGCCAGACATTCATTGTGGAAAAAAGGTGCTTTGCTCGGCGAGTTAAGCACTTTGAGTAATTTGCCGATTGCTTTCAGAACGGCTTGCATTGAAATTTACTATTTTTTGCCAGGCATTCATTGTAGAGCAAAAGTGATTTTCTCGGCGAGTTACGCATTTTGAGTAATTTGCCGATTGGTTTCAGAACGGCTTGCATTGAAAGTTACTATTTTTTGCCGGACATTCATTGTGGAACAAAAGTGATTTTCTCGGCGAGTTAAGCATTTTGAGTAATTTGCCGATTGGTTTCAGAACGGCTTCCATTGAAATTTACTGTTTTTTGCCAGACATTCATTGTGGGAAAAAAGTGATTTTCTCGCCGAGTTAAGCATTTTGAGTAATTTGCCGATTGGTTTCAGAACGGCTTGCATCACAATTAACTATTTTTTGCCAGGCATTCAGTGTGAAACAAAAGTGAATTTCTCGGCGAGTGAAGCATCGTGAGATATTTGCCGATTAGTTTCAGAACGTCTTGCATTGAACTTTACTATTTTTTGCCACCATTCATTGTGGGAAAAAAGTGATTTTCTCGGCGATTGAAGCATTTTGAGTAATAAGCCGATTGGTTTCAGAACGGCCTGCATCACAATTAACTAGTTTTTGCCAGACATTCATTGTGGGAAAAAAGTGATTTTCTCGGCGAGTTAAGCATTTTGAGTAATTTGCCGATTGGTTTCAGAACGGCTTCCATCACAATTAACTATCTTTTGCCAGGCATTCAGTGTGAAACAAAAGTGATTTTCTCGGCGAGTTAAGCATTTTGAGTAATTTGCCGATTGGTTTCAGAACCGCCTGCATCAAAATTAACTATTTTTTGCCAGACATTCATTGTGGAAAAAAGTGATTTTCTCGGCGAGTTAAGCATTTTGAGTAATTTGCCGATTGCTTTCAGAACGGCTTGCATTGAAATTTACTACTTTTTGCCAGACATTCATTGTGGAACAAAAGTGATTTTGTCGGCGAGTTAAGCATTTTGAGTAATTTGCCGATTGGTTTCAGAACGGCTTGAATTGAACTTTACTATTTTTTGCCAACCATTCACTGTGGGCAAAAAAGTGATTTTCTCGGCGATTGAAGCATTTTGAATAATAAGCCGATTGGTTTCAGAACGTCTCGCATTGAAATGAACTATTTTCTGCCAGCAATTCATTGTGGAACAAAAGTGATTTTCTCGGCGAGTTAAGCATTTTCAGTAATTTGCCGATTGCTTTCAGAACGGCTTGCATTGAAATTTACTACTTTTTGCCAGACATTCATTGTGGAACAAAAGTGATTTTGTCGGCGAGTTAAGCATTTTGAGTAATTTGCCGATTGGTTTCAGAACGTCTCGCATTGAAATGAACTATTTTCTGCCAGCAATTCATTGTGAAACAAAAGTGATTTTCTCGGCGAGTTAAGCATTTTGAGTAATTTGCCGATTGGTTTCAGAACGGCTTGCATCACAATTAACTATTTTTTGCCAGGCATTCATTGTGGAACAAAAGTGATTTTCTCGGCGAGTTAAGCATTTTGAGTAATTTGCCGATTTGTTTCAGAACGGCTTGCATTGAAATTTACTATTTTTTGCCGGACATTCATTGTGGAACAAAAGTGATTTTCTCGGCGAGTTAAGCATTTTCAGTAATTTGCCGATTGGTTTCAGAACGGCTTGCATTGAAATTCACTATTTTTTGCCAGACATTCATTGAGGGAAAAAAGTGATTTTCTCGGCGAGTTAAGCATTTTGAGTAACTTGCCGATTGGTTTCAGAATGGCTTGCATCACAATTAACTATTTTTTGCCAGACATTCATTGTGGGAAAAAGTGATTTTCTCGGCGAGTTAAGCATTTTGAGTAATTTGCCGATTGGTTTCAGAACGGCTTGCATCAGAATTAACTATTTTTTGCCAGGCATTCATTGTGGAACAAGAGTGATTTTCTCGGCGAGTTAAGCATTTTGAGTAATTTGCCGATTTGTTTCAGAACGGCTTGCATTGAAATTTACTATTTTTTGCCAGGCATTCATTGTGGAACAAAAGTGATTTTCTTGGCGAGTTAAGCATTTTGAGTAATTTGCCGATTGCTTTCAGAAGGCTTGCATTAAAATTTACTATTTTTTTGCCAGCCGTTCATTGTGGAACAAAAGTGATTTTCTCGGCGAGTTCAGCATTTTGAGTAATTTGCCGATTGGTTTCAGAACGGCTTGCATCAAAATTAACAATTTTTGCCAGACATTCAATTTGGAAACAAAGTGAATTTCTCGGCGAGTTAAGCATTTTGAGTAATTTGCGAATTGGTTTCAGAACGTCTTGCATTGAAATGAACTATTTTTTGCCAGCCATTCATTGTGGAACCAAGGTGATTTCCTCGGCGAGTTAAGCAGTTTGAGTCATTTGCCGATTGCTTTCAGAACGGCTTGCATTGAAATTAACCAATTTTTGCCAGGCATTCATTGTGGGACAAAAGTGATTTTCTCGGGGAGTTAAGCAGTTTGAGTCATTTGCCGATTGCTTTCAGAACGGCTTGCATTGAAATTTATTATTTTTTGCCAGACATTCATTGTGGAAGAAAAGTGATTTTCTCGGCGAGTTAAGCATTTTGAGTAATTTGCCGATTGATTTCAGAACGGCTTGCATCAAAAGTTACTATTTTTTGCCAGGCATTCATTGTGGGAAAAAAGTGATTTTCTCGGCGAGTTAAGCATTTTGAGTAATTTGCCGATTGGTTTCAGAACGGCTTGCATTGAAATTTACAATTTTTTGCCAGGCATTCATTGTGGAACAAAAGTTATTTTCTCGGCGAATTAAGCATTTTGAGTAATTTGCCGATTTGTTTCAGAACGGCTTGCATCACAATTAACTATTTTTTGCCAGGCATTCAGTGTGAAACAAAAGTGATTTTCTCGGCGAGTTCAGCATATTGAGTAATTTACCGATTGGTTTCAGAACGGCTTGATTGAAATTTACTATTTTTTGCCAGACATTCATTGTGGGAAAAAGAGATTTTCTCGGCGAGTTAAGCATTTTGAGTGATTTGCCGATTGGTTTCAGACCGGCTTGCATCAAAATTAACTATTTTTTGCCAGACATTCATTGTGAGAAAAAAGTGATTTTCTCGGCGAGTTAAGCATTTTGAGTAATTTGCCGATTGGTTTCAGAACGGCTTGCATTGAAATTTACTGTTTTTTGCCAGACATTCATTGTGGGAAAAAAGTGATTTTCTTGCCGAGTTAAGCATTTTGAGTAATTTGCCGATTGGTTTCAGAACGGCTTGCATCACAATTAACTATTTTTTGCCAGGCATTCAGTGTGAAACAAAAGTGATTTTCTCGGCGAGTTAAGCATTTTGAGTAATTTGCCGATTGGTTTCAGAACGGCTTGCATTGAAATTTACTATTTTTTGCCAGGCATTCATTGTGGAACAAAAGTGAATTTCTCGGCGAGTTAAGCATTTTGAGTAATTTGCCGATTGGTTTCAGAACGGCTTGCATCGAAATTTACTATATTTTGCCAGACATTCATTGTGGGAAAAAAGTGATTTTCTACGGCGAGTTAAGCATTTTGAGTAATTTGCGGATGGGTTTCAGAGCGGCTTGCATCACAATTAACTATTTTTTGCCAGACATTCATTGTGGAACAAAAGTGATTTTCTCGGCGAGTTAAGCATTTTGAGTAATTTGCCGATTGGTTTCAGAACGGCTTGCATTGAACTTTACTATTCTTTGCCAACCATTCATGTGGGGAAAAAGTGATTTTCTCGGCGATTGAAGCATTTTGAGTAATAAGCAGATTGGTTTCAGAACGGCTTGCATCACAATTAACTATTTTTTGCCAGGCATTCATTGTGGGAAAAAAGTGATTTTCCACGGCGAGTTAAGCCTTTTGAGTAATTTGCGGATTGGTTTCAGAACGTCTTGCATTGAAATGAACTATTTTTTGCCAGCCATTCATTGTGGAACCAAAGTGATTTCTCGTCGAGTTAAGCATTTTGAGTAATTTGCCGATTGGTTTCAGAACGGCTTGCATTGAAATTTACTATTTTTTGCCAGACATTCATTGTGGAACAAAACTGATTTTCTCGGCGAGTTAAGCATTTTGAGTAATTTGCTGATTGGTTTAAGAACGGCCTGCATTGAAATTTACTATTTTTTGCCAGACATTCATTGAGGGGAAAAAAGTGATTTTCTCGGCGATTTAAGCATTTTGAGTAACTTGCCGATTGGTTTCAGAACGGGTTGCATCACAATTAACTATTTTTTGCCAGACATTCATTGTGGGAAAAAAGTGATTTTCTCGGCGCGTTCAGTATTTTGAGTAATTTGCCGATTGGTTTCAGAACGGGTTGCATTGAAATTAACCATTTTTTTGCCAGGCATTCATTGTGGGACAAAAGTGATTTTCTCGGCGAGTTAAGCATTTTGAGTAATTTGCCGATTGGTTTCAGAACGGCTTGCATCACAATTAACTATTTTTTGCCAGGCATTCAGTGTGAAACTGAAGTGATTTTCTCGGCGAGTTAAGCATTTTGAGTAATTTACCGATTGGTTTCAGAACGGCTTGCATTGAACTTTACTATTCTTTGCCAACCATTATTCATTGTGGGAAAAAAGTTATTTTCTCGTCGATTGAAGCATTTTGAGTAATAAGCCGATTGGTTTCAGAACGGCTTGCATCACAGTTAACTATTTTTTGCCAGACATTCATTGTGGGATAAAAGTGATTTTCTCGTCGCGTTAAGCATTTTGAGTAATTTGCCGATTGGTGTCAGAACGTCTTGCATTGAAATGAACTATTTTTTGCCAGCCATTCATTGTGGAGCCAAGTGAGTTTCTCGGCGAGTTAAGCATTTTGAGTAATTTGCCGATTGGTGTCAGAACGGCTTGCATTGAAATTTACTATTTTTTGCCAGACATTCATTGAGGGAAAAAAGTGATTTTCTCGGCGAGTTAAGCATTTTGAGTAACTTGCCGATTGGTTTCAGAACGGCTTGCATCACAATTAACTATTTTTTGCCAGACATTCTTTGTGGGACAAAAGTGATTTTCTCGGCGCGTTAAGTATTTTGAGTAATTTGCCGATTGCTTTCAGAACGGCTTGCATTGAAATTTACTATTTTTTGCCAATTTTTCATTGTGGGACAAAAGTGATTTTCTCGGCGAGTTAAGCATTTTCAGTAATTTGCCGATTGGTTTCAGAACGGCTTGCATCACAATTAACTATTATTTGCCAGCCATTCATTGTGGAACAAAAGTGATTTTCTCGGCGAATTAAGCATTTTGACTAATTTGCCGATTTGTTTCCGAACGGCTTGCATTGAAATTTACTATTTTTTCCCGGACATTCATTGTGGAACAAAAGTGATTTTCTCGGCGAGTTCAGCATTTTCAGTAATTTGCCGATTGGTTTCAGAACGGCTTGCATCACAATTAACTATTTTTTGCCAGCCATTCATTGTGGGACAAAAGTGATTTTCTCGGCGAGTTAAGCATATTGAGTAATTTGCCGATGCTTTTCAGAACGGCTTCCATTGAAATTCACTATTTTTTGCCAGACATTCATTGTGGAACAAAAGTGCTTTTCCCGGCGAGTTAAGCATTTTGAGTAATTTGCCGATTGGTTTGAGAACGGCTTGCATTGAAATTTACTATTTTTTGCCGGACATTCATTGTGGAACAAAAGTGATTTTCTCGGCGAGTTAAGCATTTTGAGTAATTTGCCGATTGGTTTCAGAACGGCTTGCATTGAAATTTACTGTTTTTTGCCAGGCATTCATTGTGGGAAAAAAGTGATTTTCTTGCCGAGTTAAGCATTTTGAGTAATTTGCCGATTGGTTTCAGAACGGCTTGCATCACAATGAACTATTTTTTGCCAGGCATTCAGTGTGAAACAAAAGTGATTTTCTCGGCGAGTTAAGCATTTTGAGTAATTTGCCGATTGGTTTCAGAACGGCTTGCATTGAAATTTACTATTTTTTGCCAGGCATTCATTGTGGAACAAAAGTGAATTTCTCGGCGAGTTAAGCATTTTGAGTAATTTGCCGATTGGTTTCAGAACGGCTTGCATCGAAATTTACTATATTTTGCCAGACATTCATTGTGGGAAAAAAGTGATTTTCTACGGCGAGTTAAGCATTTTGAGTAATTTGCGGATGGGTTTCAGAGCGGCTTGCATCACAATTAACTATTTTTTGCCAGACATTCATTGTGGAACAAAAGTGATTTTCTCGGCGAGTTAAGCATTTTGAGTAATTTGCCGATTGGTTTCAGAACGGCTTGCATTGAACTTTACTATTCTTTGCCAACCATTCATGTGGGGAAAAAGTGATTTTCTCGGCGATTGAAGCATTTTGAGTAATAAGCAGATTGGTTTCAGAACGGCTTGCATCACAATTAACTATTTTTTGCCAGGCATTCATTGTGGGAAAAAAGTGATTTTCCACGGCGAGTTAAGCCTTTTGAGTAATTTGCGGATTGGTTTCAGAACGTCTTGCATTGAAATGAACTATTTTTTGCCAGCTATTCATTGTGGAACCAAAGTGATTTCTCGTCGAGTTAAGCATTTTGAGTAATTTGCCGATTGGTTTCAGAACGGCTTGCATTGAAATTTACTATTTTTTGCCAGACATTCATTGTGGAACAAAACTGATTTTCTCGGCGAGTTAAGCATTTTGAGTAATTTGCCGATTGGTTTCAGAACGGCTTGCATTGAAATTTACTATTTTTTGCCAGACATTCATTGTGGAACAAAACTGATTTTCTCGGCGAGTTAAGCATTTTGAGTAATTTGCTGATTGGTTTAAGAACGGCCTGCATTGAAATTTACTATTTTTTGCCAGACATTCATTGAGGGGAAAAAAGTGATTTTCTCGGCGATTTAAGCATTTTGAGTAACTTGCCGATTGGTTTCAGAACGGGTTGCATCACAATTAACTATTTTTTGCCAGACATTCATTGTGGGAAAAAAGTGATTTTCTCGGCGCGTTCAGTATTTTGAGTAATTTGCCGATTGGTTTCAGAACGGGTTGCATTGAAATTAACCATTTTTTTGCCAGGCATTCATTGTGGGACAAAAGTGATTTTCTCGGCGAGTTAAGCATTTTGAGTAATTTGCCGATTGGTTTCAGAACGGCTTGCATCACAATTAACTATTTTTTGCCAGGCATTCAGTGTGAAACTGAAGTGATTTTCTCGGCGAGTTAAGCATTTTGAGTAATTTACCGATTGGTTTCAGAACGGCTTGCATTGAACTTTACTATTCTTTGCCAACCATTCATTGTGGGAAAAAAGTTATTTTCTCGTCGATTGAAGCATTTTGAGTAATAAGCCGATTGGTTTCAGAACGGCTTGCATCACAGTTAACTATTTTTTGCCAGACATTCATTGTGGGATAAAAGTGATTTTCTCGTCGCGTTAAGCATTTTGAGTAATTTGCCGATTGGTGTCAGAACGTCTTGCATTGAAATGAACTATTTTTTGCCAGCCATTCATTGTGGAACCTAGTGAGTTTCTCGGCGAGTTAAGCATTTTGAGTAATTTGCCGATTGGTGTCAGAACGGCTTGCATTGAAATTTACTATTTTTTGCCAGACATTCATTGAGGGAAAAAAGTGATTTTCTCGGCGAGTTAAGCATTTTGAGTAACTTGCCGATTGGTTTCAGAACGGCTTGCATCACAATTAACTATTTTTTGCCAGACATTCATTGTGGGAAAAAAGTGATTTTCTCGGCGCGTTAAGTATTTTGAGTCATTTGCCGATTGCTTTCAGAACGGCTTGCATTGAAATTTACTATTTTTTGCCAGTCTTTCATTGTGGGACAAAAGTGATTTTCTCGGCGAGTTAAGCAGTTTGAGTCATTTGCCGATTGGTTTCAGAACGGCTTGCATCAAAATTTACTATTTTTTGCCAGGCATTCATTGTGGGAAAAAAGTGATTTTCTCGGCGCGTTAAGCATTTTGAGTAATTTGCCGATTGGTTTCAGAACGGCTTGCATTGAACTTTACTATTTTTTGCCAGGCATTCATTGCGGAACAAAATTGATTTTCTCGGCGAGTTAAGCATTTCGAGTAATTTGCCGATTGGTTTCAGAACGGCTTGCATTGAAATTTACTGTTTTTTGCCAGACATTCATTGTGGGAAAAAAGTGATTTTCTTGCCGAGTTAAGCATTTTGAGTAATTTGTCGATTGGTTTCAGAACGGCTTGCATCACAATTAACTATTTTTTGCCAGGCATTCAGTGTGAAACAAAAGTGATTTTCTCGGCGAGTTAAGCATTTTGAGTAATTTACCGATTGGTTTCAGAACGGCTTGCATTGAAATTTACTATTTTTTGCCAGGCATTCATTGTGGAACAAAAGTGATTTTCTCGGCGAGGTAAGCATTTTGAGTAATTGGCCGATTGCTTTCAGAACGGCTTGCATTGAAATTTACTATTTTTTGCCAGACATTCATTGTGGAACAAAAGTGATTTTCTCGGCGAGTTAAGCATTTTGAGTAATTTGCCGATTGGTTTCAGAACGGCTTGCATTGAACTTTACTATTCTTTGCCAACCATTCATTGTGGGAAAAAAGTGATTTTCTCGGCGATTGAAGCATTTTAAGTGATTTTCTCGGCGAGTTAAGCATTTTCAGTATTTTGCCGATTGGTTTCAGAACGGCTTGCATTGAAATTTACTGTTTTTGCCAGACATTCATTGTGGGAAAAAAGTGATTTTCTCGCCGAGTTAAGCATTTTGAGTAATTTGCCGATTGGTTTCAGAACGGCTTGCATCACAATTAACTATTTTTTGCCAGGCATTCAGTGTGAAACAAAAGTGATTATCTCGGCGAGTTAAGCATTTTGAGTAATTTACCGATTGGTTTCAGAACGGCTTGCATCAAAATTAACTATTTTTTGCCAGACATTCAATTTGGAAAAAAAGTGAATTTCTCGGCGAGTTAAGCATCTTGAGATATTTGCCGATTAGTTTCAGAACGTCTTGCATTTAACTTTACTATTTTTTGGCAGGCATTCATTGTGGAACAAAAGTGATTTTCTCGGCGATTGAAGCATTTTGATTAATAAGCCGATTGGTTTCAGAACGTCTCGCATTGAAATGAACTATTTTCTGCCAGCAATTCATTGTGAAACAAAAGTGATTTTCTCGGCGAATTAAGCATTTTGAGTACTTTGCCGATTGGTTTCAGAACGGCTTGCATCACAATTAACTATTTTTTGCCAGGCATTCATTGTGGAACAAGAGTGATTTTCTCGGCGAGTTAAGCATTTTGAGTAATTTGCCGATTTGTTTCAGAACGGCTTCCATTGAAATTTAGTATTTTTTGCCGGACATTCATTGTGGAACAAAAGTGATTTTCTCGGCGAGTTAAGCATTTTCAGTAATTTGCCGATTGGTTTCAGAACGGCTTGCATCACAATTAACTATTTTTTGCCAGGCATTCATTGTGGAACAAAAGTGATTTTCTCGGCGAGTTAAGCATGTTGAGTAATTTGCCGATGCTTTTCAGAACGGCTTCCATTGAAATTTACTATTTTTTTGCCAGACATTCATTGTGGAACAAAAGTGCTTTTCTCGGCGAGTTAAGCATTTTGAGTAATTTGCCGATTGGTTTCAGAACGGCTTGCATTGAAATTTACTATTTTTTGCCAGACATTCATTGTGGTACAAAAGTGATTTTCTCGGCGAGTTAAGCATTTTGAGTAATTTGCCGATTGGTTTCAGAACGGCTTGCATTGAAATTTACTCTTTTTTGCCGGACATTCATTGTGGAACAAAAGTGATTTTCTCGGCGAGTTAAGCATTTTGAGTAATTTGCCGATTTGTTTCAGAACGGCTTGCATTGAAATTTACTGTTTTTGCCAGACATTCATTGTGGGAAAAATGTGATTTTCTTGCCGAGTTAAGCATTTTGAGTAATTTGCCGATTGGTTTCAGAACGGCTTGCATCACAATTAACTATTTTTTGCCAGGCATTCATTGTGGGAAAAAAGTGATTTTCCACGGCGAGTTAAGCCTTTTGAGTAATTTGCGGATTGGTTTCAGAACGTCTTGCATTGAAATGAACTATTTTTTGCCAGCTATTCATTGTGGAACAAAAGTGATTTTCTCGGCGAGTTAAGCATTTTGAGTAATTTGCCGATTTGTTTCAGAACGGCTTGCATTGAAATTTACTATTTTTTGCCGGACATTCATTGTGGAACAAAAGTGATTTTCTCGGCGAGTTAAGCATTTTCAGTAATTTGCCGATTGGTTTCAGAACGGCTTGCATCACAATTAACTATTTTTTGCCAGGCATTCATTGTGGAACAAAAGTGATTTTCTCGGCGAGTTAAGCATATTGAGTAATTTGCCGATGCTTTTCAGAACGGCTTCCATTGACATTTACTATTTTTTTGCCAGACATTCATTGTGGAACAAAAGTGCTTTTCTCGGCGAGTTAAGCACTTTGAGTAATTTGCCGATTGGTTTCAGAACGGCTTGCATTGAAATTTACTATTTTTTGCCAGACATTCATTGTGGAACAAAAGTGATTTTCTCGGCGAGTTAAGCATTTTGAGTAATTTGCCGATTGGTTTTAGAACGGCTTGCATTGAAATTTACTATTTTTTGCCGGACATTCATTGTGGAACAAAAGTGATTTTCTCGGCGAGTTAAGCATTTTGAGTAATTTGCCGATTTGTTTCAGAACGGCTTGCATTGAAATTTACTGTTTTTGCCAGACATTCATTGTGGGAAAAATGTGATTTTCTTGCCGAGTTAAGCATTTTGAGTAATTTGCCGATTGGTTTCAGAACGGCTTGCATCACAATTAACTATTTTTTGCCAGGCATTCAGTGTGAAACAAAAGTGATTTTCTCGGCGAGTTAAGCATTTTGAGTAATTTACCGATTGGTTTCAGAACGGCTTGCATCAAAATTAACTTTTTTTTGCCAGACATTCAATTTGGAAAAAAATTGAATTTCTCGGCGAGTTAAGCATCATGAGATATTTGCCGATTAGTTTCAGAACGTCTTGCATTGAACGTTACTATTTTTTTGCCAACCATTCATTGTGGGAAAAAAGTGATTTTCTCGGCGATTGAAGCATTTTGAGTAATAAGCCGATTGGTTTCAGAACGGCCTGCATCACAATTAACTATTTTTTGCCAGACATTCATTGTGGGAACAAAGTGATTTTCTCGGCGAGTTAAGCATTTTGAGTAATTTGCCGATTGGTTTCAGAACGGCTTGCATCGAAATTTACTATATTTTGCCAGACATTCATTGTGGGAAAAAAGTGATTTTCTACGGCGAGTTAAGCATTTTGAGTAATTTGCGGATGGGTTTCAGAGCGGCTTGCATCACAATTAACTATTTTTTGCCAGACATTCATTGTGGAACAAAAGTGATTTTCTCGGCGAGTTAAGCATTTTGAGTAATTTGCCGATTGGTTTCAGAACGGCTTGCATTGAACTTTACTATTCTTTGCCAACCATTCATGTGGGGAAAAAGTGATTTTCTCGGCGATTGAAGCATTTTGAGTAATAAGCAGATTGGTTTCAGAACGGCTTGCATCACAATTAACTATTTTTTGCCAGGCATTCATTGTGGGAAAAAAGTGATTTTCCACGGCGAGTTAAGCCTTTTGAGTAATTTGCGGATTGGTTTCAGAACGTCTTGCATTGAAATGAACTATTTTTTGCCAGCCATTCATTGTGGAACCAAAGTGATTTCTCGGCGAGTTAAGCATTTTGAGTAATTTGCCGATTGGTTTCAGAACGGCTTGCATTGAAATTTACTATTTTTTGCCAGACATTCATTGTGGAACAAAAGTGATTTTCTCGGCGAGTTAAGCATTTTGAGTAATTTGCTGATTGGTTTAAGAACGGCCTGCATTGAAATTTACTATTTTTTGCCAGACATTCATTGAGGGGAAAAAAGTGATTTTCTCGGCGATTTAAGCATTTTGAGTAACTTGCCGATTGGTTTCAGAACGGCTTGCATCACAATTAACTATTTTTTGCCAGACATTCATTGTGGGAAAAAAGTGATTTTCTCGGCGCGTTCAGTATTTTGAGTAATTTGCCGATTGGTTTCAGAACGGGTTGCATTGAAATTAACCATTTTTTTGCCAGGCATTCATTGTGGGACAAAAGTGATTTTCTCGGCGAGTTAAGCATTTTGAGTAATTTGCCGATTGGTTTCAGAACGGCTTGCATCA
The DNA here is from genome assembly GCF_047496885.1 of Scyliorhinus torazame. Classification (NCBI taxonomy): domain Eukaryota; kingdom Metazoa; phylum Chordata; class Chondrichthyes; order Carcharhiniformes; family Scyliorhinidae; genus Scyliorhinus; species Scyliorhinus torazame. Next base: position 553,299 of record NW_027307791.1, read on the forward strand.
CAATTAACTATTTTTTGCCAGGCATTCAGTGTGAAACTGAAGTGATTTTCTCGGCGAGTTAAGCATTTTGAGTAATTTACCGATTGGTTTCAGAACGGCTTGCATTGAACTTTACTATTCTTTGCCAACCATTCATTGTGGGAAAAAAGTTATTTTCTCGTCGATTGAAGCATTTTGAGTAATAAGCCGATTGGTTTCAGAACGGCTTGCATCACAGTTAACTATTTTTTGCCAGACATTCATTGTGGGATAAAAGTGATTTTCTCGTCGCGTTAAGCATTTTGAGTAATTTGCCGATTGGTTTCAGAACGTCTTGCATTGAAATGAACTATTTTTTGCCAGCCATTCATTGTGGAACCAAGTGAGTTTCTCGGCGAGTTAAGCATTTTGAGTAATTTGCCGATTGGTGTCAGAACGGCTTGCATTGAAATTTACTATTTTTTGCCAGACATTCATTGAGGGAAAAAAGTGATTTTCTCGGCGAGTTAAGCATTTTGAGTAACTTGCCGATTGGTTTCAGAACGGCTTGCATCACAATTAACTATTTTTTGCCAGACATTCGTTGTGGGAAAAAAGTGATTTTCTCGGCGCGTTAAGTATTTTGAGTAATTTGCCGATTGCTTTCAGAACGGCTTGCATTGAAATTTACTATTTTTTGCCAGTCTTTCATTGTGGGACAAAAGTGATTTTCTCGGCGAGTTAAGCAGTTTGAGTCATTTGCCGATTGGTTTCAGAACGGCTTGCATCAAAATTTACTATTTTTTGCCAGGCATTCATTGCGGAACAAAATTGGTTTTCTCGGCGAGTTAAGCATTTCGAGTAATTTGCCGATTGGTTTCAGAACGGCTTGCATTGAAATTTACTGTTTTTTGCCAGACATTCATTGTGGGAAAAAAGTGATTTTCTTGCCGAGTTAAGCATTTTGAGTAATTTGTCGATTGGTTTCAGAACGGCTTGCATCACAATTAACTATTTTTTGCCAGGCATTCAGTGTGAAACAAAAGTGATTTTCTCGGCGAGTTAAGCATTTTGAGTAATTTACCGATTGGTTTCAGAACGGCTTGCATTGAAATTTACTATTTTTTGCCAGGCATTCATTGTGGAACAAAAGTGATTTTCTCGGCGAGTTAAGCATTTTGAGTAATTTGCCGATTGCTTTCAGAACGGCTTGCATTGAAATTTACTATTTTTTGCCAGACATTCATTGTGGAACAAAAGTGATTTTCTCGGCGAGTTAAGCATTTTGAGTAATTTGCCGATTGGTTTCAGAACGGCTTGCATTGAACTTTACTATTCTTTGCCAACCATTCATTGTGGGAAAAAAGTGATTTTCTCGGCGATTGAAGCATTTTAAGTGATTTTCTCGGCGAGTTAAGCATTTTGAGTATTTTGCCGATTGGTTTCAGAACGGCTTGCATTGAAATTTACTGTTTTTGCCAGACATTCATTGTGGGGAAAAAGTGATTTTCTCGCCGAGTTAAGCATTTTGAGTAATTTGCCGATTGGTTTCAGAACGGCTTGCATCAAAATTTACTATTTTTTGCCAGGCATTCATTGTGGGAAAAAAGTGATTTTCTCGGCGCGTTAAGCATTTTGAGTAATTTGCCGATTGGTTTCAGAACGGCTTGCATTGAACTTTACTATTTTTTGCCAGGCATTCATTGCGGAACAAAATTGATTTTCTCGGCGAGTTAAGCATTTCGAGTAATTTGCCGATTGGTTTCAGAACGGCTTGCATTGAAATTTACTGTTTTTTGCCAGACATTCATTGTGGGAAAAAAGTGATTTTCTTGCCGAGTTAAGCATTTTGAGTAATTTGTCGATTGGTTTCAGAACGGCTTGCATCACAATTAACTATTTTTTGCCAGGCATTCAGTGTGAAACAAAAGTGATTTTCTCGGCGAGTTAAGCATTTTGAGTAATTTACCGATTGGTTTCAGAACGGCTTGCATTGAAATTTACTATTTTTTGCCAGGCATTCATTGTGGAACAAAAGTGATTTTCTCGGCGAGTTAAGCATTTTGAGTAATTTGCCGATTGCTTTCAGAACGGCTTGCATTGAAATTTACTATTTTTTGCCAGACATTCATTGTGGAACAAAAGTGATTTTCTCGGCGAGTTAAGCATTTTGAGTAATTTGCCGATTGGTTTCAGAACGGCTTGCATTGAACTTTACTATTCTTTGCCAACCATTCATTGTGGGAAAAAAGTGATTTTCTCGGCGATTGAAGCATTTTAAGTGATTTTCTCGGCGAGTTAAGCATTTTGAGTATTTTGCCGATTGGTTTCAGAACGGCTTGCATTGAAATTTACTGTTTTTGCCAGACATTCATTGTGGGAAAAAAGTGATTTTCTCGCCGAGTTAAGCATTTTGAGTAATTTGCCGATTGGTTTCAGAACGGCTTGCATCACAATTAACTATTTTTTGCCAGGCATTCAGTGTGAAACAAAAGTGATTATCTCGGCGAGTTCAGCATTTTGAGTAATTTACCGATTGGTTTCAGAACGGCTTGCATCAAAATTAACTATTTTTTGCCAGACATTCAATTTGGAAAAAAAGTGAATTTCTCGGCGAGTTAAGCATCTTGAGATATTTGCCGATTAGTTTCAGAACGTCTTGCATTGAACTTTACTATTTTTTGGCAGGCATTCATTGTGGAACAAAAGTGATTTTCTCGGCGATTGAAGCATTTTGAGTAATAAGCCGATTGGTTTCAGAACGTCTCGCATTGAAATGAACTATTTTCTGCCAGCAATTCATTGTGAAACAAAAGTGATTTTCTCGGCGAGTTAAGCATTTTGAGTACTTTGCCGATTGGTTTCAGAACGGCTTGCATCACAATTAACTATTTTTTGCCAGGCATTCATTGTGGAACAAGAGTGATTTTCTCGCCGAGTTAAGCATTTTGAGTAATTTGCCGATTTGTTTCAGAACGGCTTCCATTGAAATTTAGTATTTTTTGCCGGACATTCATTGTGGAACAAAAGTGATTTTCTCGGAGAGTTAAGCATTTTCAGTAATTTGCCGATTGGTTTCAGAACGGCTTGCATCACAATTAACTATTTTTTGCCAGGCATTCATTGTGGAACAAAAGTGATTTTCTCGGCGAGTTAAGCATGTTGAGTAATTTGCCGATGCTTTTCAGAACGGCTTCCATTGAAATTTACTATTTTTTTGCCAGACATTCATTGTGGAACAAAAGTGCTTTTCTCGGCGAGTTAAGCATTTTGAGTAATTTGCCGATTGGTTTCAGAACGGCTTGCATTGAAATTTACTATTTTTTGCCAGACATTCATTGTGGTACAAAAGTGATTTTCTCGGCGAGTTAAGCATTTTGAGTAATTTGCCGATTGGTTTCAGAACGGCTTGCATTGAAATTTACTCTTTTTTGCCGGACATTCATTGTGGAACAAAAGTGATTTTCTCGGCGAGTTAAGCATTTTGAGTAATTTGCCGATTTGTTTCAGAACGGCTTGCATTGAAATTTACTGTTTTTGCCAGACATTCATTGTGGGAAAAATGTGATTTTCTTGCCGAGTTAAGCATTTTGAGTAATTTGCCGATTGGTTTCAGAACGGCTTGCATCACAATTAACTATTTTTTGCCAGGCATTCAGTGTGAAACAAAAGTGATTTTCTCGGCGAGTTAAGCATTTTGAGTAATTTGCGGATTGGTTTCAGAACGGCTTGCATTGAAATTTACTATTTTTTGCCGGACATTCATTGTGGAACAAAAGTGATTTTCTCGGCGAGTTAAGCATTTTCAGTAATTTGCCGATTGGTTTCAGAACGGCTTGCATCACAATTAACTATTTTTTGCCAGGCATTCATTGTGGAACAAAAGTGATTTTCTCGGCGAGTTCAGCATATTGAGTAATTTGCCGATGCTTTTCAGAACGGCTTCCATTGACATTTACTATTTTTTTGCCAGACATTCATTGTGGAACAAAAGTGCTTTTCTCGGCGAGTTAAGCACTTTGAGTAATTTGCCGATTGGTTTCAGAACGGCTTGCATTGAAATTTACTATTTTTTGCCAGACATTCATTGTGGAACAAAAGTGATTTTCTCGGCGAGTTAAGCATTTTGAGTAATTTGCCGATTGGTTTTAGAACGGCTTGCATTGAAATTTACTATTTTTTGCCAGGCATTCATTGTGGGAAAAAAGTGATTTCCTCGGCGAGTTAAGCATTTTGAGTAATTAGCCGATTGGTTGCAGGACGGCTTGCATTGAAATTTCCTATTGTTTGCCAGGCATTCATTGTGGAACAAAAGTGATTTTCTCGGCGAGTTAAGCATTTTGAGTAATTTGCCGATTGCTTTCAGAACGGCTTGCATTGAAATTTACTACTTTTTGCCAGACATTCATTGTGGAACAAAAGTGATTTTCTCGGCGAGTTAAGCATTTTGAGAAATTTGCCGATTGGTTTCAGAACGGCTTGCATTGAAATTTACTATTTTTTGCCGGACATTCATTGTGGAACAAAAGTGATTTTCTCGGCGAGTTAAGCATTTTGAGTAATTTGCCGATTGATTTCAGAACGGCTTGCATCAAAATTTACAATTTTTTGCCAGGCATTCATTGTGGAACAAAAGTGATTTTCTCGGCGAGTTAAGCATTTTGAGTAATTTGCCGATTGCTTTCAGAACGGCTTGCATTGAAATTTACAATTTTTTGCCAGCCATTCATTGTGGAACAAAAGTGATTTTCTCGGCGAGTTAAGCATTTTGAGTAATTTGCCGATTGGTTTCAGAACGGCTTGCATTGAACTTTACTATTTTTTGCCAACCATTCACTGTGGGAAAAAAGTGAATTTCTCGGCGATTGAAGCATTTTGAGTAATCAGCCGATTGGTTTCAGAACGGCCTGCATCACAATTAACTAGTTCTTGCCAGACATTCATTGTGGGAAAAAAGTGATTTTCTCGGCGAGTTAAGCATTTTGAGTAATTTGCCGAATGCTTTCAGAACGGCTTGCATTGAAATTTACTGTTTTTTGCCAGACATTCATTGTGGAACAAAAGTGATTTTCTCGGCGAGTTAAGCATTTAGAGATATTTGCCGATTGGTTTCAGAACGGCTTGCATTGAAATTTACTATTTTTTGCCGGACATTCATTGTGGAACAAAAGTATTTTTCTCGGCGAGTTATGAATTTTGAGATATTTGCCGATCGGTTTCAGAACGGCTTGCATTGAAATTTACTATTTTTTGCCAGGCATTCATTGTGGAACAAAAGTGATTTTCTCGGCGAGTTAAGCATTTTGAGTAATTAGCCGATTGGTTTCAGAACGGCTTGCATTGAAATTTACTATTTTTTGCCAGGCATTCATTGTGGAACAAAAGTGATTTTCTCGGCGAGTTAAGCATTTTGAGTAATTTGCCGATTGCTTTCAGAACGGCTTGCATTGAAATTTACTATTTTTTCCCAGCCATTCATTGTGGAACAAAAGTGATTTTCTAGGCGAGTTAAGCATTTTGAGTAATTTGCCGATTGGTTTCAGACCGGCTTGCATCACAATTAACTAGTTTTTGCCAGACATTCATTGTGGAACAAAAGTGATTTTCTCGGCGAGTTAAGCATTTTGAGTAATTTGCCGATTGCTTTCAGAACGGCTTGCATTGAAATTAACTATTATTTGCCAGCCATTCATTGTGGAACAAAAGTGATTTTCTCGGCGACTTAAGCATTTTGAGTAATTTGCCGATTGGTTTCAGAACGGCTTGCATTGAACTTTACTATTTTTTGCCAACCATTCATTGTGTGAAAAAAGTGATTTACTCGGCGATTGAAGCATTTTGAGTAATAAGCCGATTGGTTTCAGAACGGCCTGCATCACAATTAACTAGTTTTTGCCAGACATTCATTGTGGGAAAAAAGTGATTTTCTCGGCGAGTTAAGCATTTTGAGTAATTTGCCGATTGGTTTCAGAACGGCTTGCATTGAAATTTACTGTTTTTTGCCAGACATTCATTGTGGGAAAAAAGTGATTTTCTCGGCGAGTTAAGCATTTTGAGAAATTTGCCGATTGGTTTCAGAACGGCTTGCATTGAAATTTACTATTTTTTGCCAGGCATTCATTGTGGAGCAAAAGTGATTTTCTCGGCGAGTTAAGCATTTTGAGTAATTTGCCGAATGCTTTCAGAACGGCTTGCATTGAAATTTACTACTTTTTGCCAGACATTCATTGTGGAACAAAAGTGATTTTCTCGGCGAGTTAAGCATTTAGAGATATTTGCCGATTGGTTTCAGAACGGCTTGCATTGAAATTTACTATTTTTTGCCGGACATTCATTGTGGAACAAAAGTGATTTTCTCGGCGAGTTAAGCATTTTGAGTAATTAGCCGATTGGTTTCAGAACGGCTTGCATTGAAATTTACTATTTTTTGCCAGGCATTCATTGTGGAACAAAAGTGATTTTCTCGGCGAGTTAAGCATTTTGAGTAATTTGCCGATTGCTTTCAGAACGGCTTGCATTGAAATTTACTATTTTTTGCCAGCCATTCATTGTGGAACAAAAGTGATTTTCTCGGCGAGGTAAGCATTTTGAGTAATTTGCCGATTGGTTTCAGAACGGCTTGCATTGAACTTTACTATTTTTTGCCAGCCATTCATTGTGGAACAAAATTGATTTTCTCGGCGTGTTAAGCATTTTGAGAAATTTGCCGATTGGTTTCAGACCGGCTTGCATCACAATTAACTAGTTTTTGCCAGACATTCATTGTGGGAAAAAAGTGATTTTCTCGGCGAGTTAAGCATTTTGAGTAATTTGCCGATTGGTTTCAGAACGGCTTGCATTCAAATTTACTGTTTTTTGCCAGGCATTCATTGTGGGAAAAAAGTGATTTTCTCGGCGAGTTCAGCATTTTGAGAAATTTGCCGATTGGTTTCAGACCGGCTTGCATCACAATTAACTATCTTTTGCCAGGCATTCAGTGTGAAACAAAAGTGATTTTCTCGGCGAGTTAAGCATTTTGAGTAATTTGCCGATTGGTTTCAGAACGGCTTGCATCAAAATTAACTATTTTTTGCCAGACATTCATTGTGGGAAAAAAGTGATTTTCTCGGCGAGTTAAGCATTTTGAGTAATTAGCCGATTGGTTTCAGAACGGCTTGCATTGAAATTTACTATTTTTTGCCAGGCATTCATTGTGGAACAAAAGTATTTTTCTCGGCGAGTTATGAATTTTGAGTAATTTCCGATTGCTTTCAGAACGGCTTGCATTGACATTTACTACTTTTTGCCAGACATTCATTGTGGAACAAAAGTGATTTTCTCGGCGAGTTAAGCATTTTGAGTAATTTGCCGATTGGTTTCAGAACGTCTTGAATTGAAATTTACTATTTTTTGCCGGACATTCAATGTGGAACACAAGTGATTTTCTCGGCGAGTTAAGCATTTTGAGTAATTTGCCGATTGGTTTCAGACCGGCTTGCATCACAATTAACTAGTTTTTGCCAGACATTCATTGTGGGAAAAAAATGATTTTCTCGGCGAGTTAAGCATTTTGAGTAATTTGCCGATTGGTTTCAGAACGGCTTGCATTCAAATGTACTGTTTTTTGCCAGACATTCATTGTGGGAAAAAAGTGATTTTCTCGGCGAGTTCAGCATTTTGAGAAATTTGCCGATTGGTTTCAGACCGGCTTGCATCACAATTAACTATCTTTTGCCAGGCATTCAGTGTGAAACAAAAGTGATTTTCTCGGCGAGTTAAGCATTTGAGTAATTTGCCGATTGGTTTCAGAACGGCTTGCATCAAAATTAACTATTTTTTGCCAGACATTCATTGTGGGAAAAAAGTGATTTTCTCGGCGAGTTAAGCATTTTGAGTAATTAGCCGAGTGGTTTCAGAACGGCTTGCATTGAAATTTACTATTTTTTGCCAGGCATTCATTGTGGAACAAAAGTATTTTTCTCGGCGAGTTATGAATTTTGAGTAATTTCCGATTGCTTTCAGAACGGCTTGCATTGACATTTACTAGTTTTTGCCAGACATTCATTGTGGAACAAAAGTGATTTTCTCGGGGAGTTAAGCATTTTGAGTAATTTGCCGATTGGTTTCAGAACGGCTTGAATTGAAATTTACTATTTTTTGCCGGACATTCATTGTGGAACACAAGTGATTTTCTCGGCGAGTTAAGCATTTTGAGTAATTAGCCGATTGGTTTCAGAACGGCCTGCATTGAACTTTAGTATTTTTTGCCAACCATTCACTGTGGGAAAAAAGTGAATTTCTCGGCGATTGAAGCATTTTGAGTAATAAGCCGATTGGTTTCAGAACGGCCTGCATCACAATTAACTAGTTTTTGCCAGACATTCATTGTGGGAAAAAAGTGATTTTCTCGGCGAGTTCAGCATTTTGAGTAATTTGCCGATTTGTTTCAGACCGGCTTGCATCACAATTAACTAGTTTTTGCCAGACATTCATTGTGGGAAAAAAGTGATTTTCTCGGCGAGTTAAGCATTTTGAGTAATTTGCCGATTGGTTTCAGAACGGCTTGCATTCAAATTTACTGTTTTTTGCCAGACATTCATTGTGGGAAAAAAGTGATTTTCTCGGCGAGTTCAGCATTTTGAGAAATTTGCCGATTGGTTTCAGACCGGCTTGCATCACAATTAACTATCTCTTGCCAGGCATTCAGTGTGAAACAAAAGTGATTTTCTCGGCGAGTTAAGCATTTTGAGTAATTTGCCGATTGGTTTCAGAACGGCTTGCATCAAAATTAACTATTTTTTGCCAGACATTCATTGTGGGAAAAAAGTGATTTTCTCGGCGAGTTAAGCATTTTGAGTAATTAGCCGATTGGTTTCAGAACGGCTTGCATTGAAATTTACTATTTTTTGCCAGGCATTCATTGTGGAACAAAAGTATTTTTCTCGGCGAGTTATGAATTTTGAGTAATTTCCGATTGCTTTCAGAACGGCTTGCATTGACATTTACTACTTTTTGCCAGACATTCATTGTGGAACAAAAGTGATTTTCTCGGCGAGTTAAGCATTTTGAGTAATTTGCCGATTGGTTTCAGAACGGCTTGAATTGAAATTTACTATTTTTTACCGGACATTCATTGTGGAACACAAGTGATTTTCTCGGCGAGTTAAGCATTTTGAGTAATTAGCTGATTGGTTTCAGAACGGCCTGCATTGAACTTTAGTATTTTTTGCCAACCATTCACTGTGGGAAAAAAGTGAATTTCTCGGCGCTTGAAGCATTTTGAGTAATAAGACGATTGGTTTCAGAACGGCCTGCATCACAATTAACTAGTTTTTGCCAGACATTCATTGTGGGAAAAAAGTGATTTTCTCGGCGAGTTAAGCATTTTGAGTAATTTGCCGATTGGTTTCAGAACGGCTTGCATTGAAATTTACTGTTTTTTGCCAGACATTCATTGTGGGAAAAAAGTGATTTTCTCGGCGAGTTAAGCATTTTGAGAAATTTGCCGATTGGTTTCAGAACGGCTTGCATTGAAATTTACTATTTTTTGCCAGGCATTCATTGTGGAGCAAAAGTGATTTTCTCGGCGAGTTAAGCATTTTGAGTAATTTGCCGAATGCTTTCAGAACGGCTTGCATTGAAATTTACTACTTTTTGCCAGACATTCATTGTGGAACAAAAGTGATTTTCTCGGCGAGTTAAGCATTTAGAGATATTTGCCGATTGGTTTCAGAACGGCTTGCATTGAAATTTACTATTTTTTGCCGGACATTCATTGTGGAACAAAAGTGATTTTCTCGGCGAGTTAAGCATTTTGAGTAATTAGCCGATTGGTTTCAGAACGGCTTGCATTGAAATTTACTATTTTTTGCCAGGCATTCATTGTGGAACAAAAGTGATTTTCTCGGCGAGTTAAGCATTTTGAGTAATTTGCCGATTGCTTTCAGAACGGCTTGCATTGAAATTTACTATTTTTTGCCAGCCATTCATTGTGGAACAAAAGTGATTTTCTCGGCGAGGTAAGCATTTTGAGTAATTTGCCGATTGGTTTCAGAACGGCTTGCATTGAACTTTACTATTTTTTGCCAGCCATTCATTGTGGAACAAAATTGATTTTCTCGGCGTGTTAAGCATTTTGAGAAATTTGCCGATTGGTTTCAGACCGGCTTGCATCACAATTAACTAGTTTTTGCCAGACATTCATTGTGGGAAAAAAGTGATTTTCTCGGCGAGTTAAGCATTTTGAGTAATTTGCCGATTGGTTTCAGAACGGCTTGCATTCAAATTTACTGTTTTTTGCCAGGCATTCATTGTGGGAAAAAAGTGATTTTCTCGGCGAGTTCAGCATTTTGAGAAATTTGCCGATTGGTTTCAGACCGGCTTGCATCACAATTAACTATCTTTTGCCAGGCATTCAGTGTGAAACAAAAGTGATTTTCTCGGCGAGTTAAGCATTTTGAGTAATTTGCCGATTGGTTTCAGAACGGCTTGCATCAAAATTAACTATTTTTTGCCAGACATTCATTGTGGGAAAAAAGTGATTTTCTCGGCGAGTTAAGCATTTTGAGTAATTAGCCGATTGGTTTCAGAACGGCTTGCATTGAAATTTACTATTTTTTGCCAGGCATTCATTGTGGAACAAAAGTATTTTTCTCGGCGAGTTATGAATTTTGAGTAATTTCCGATTGCTTTCAGAACGGCTTGCATTGACATTTACTACTTTTTGCCAGACATTCATTGTGGAACAAAAGTGATTTTCTCGGCGAGTTAAGCATTTTGAGTAATTTGCCGATTGGTTTCAGAACGTCTTGAATTGAAATTTACTATTTTTTGCCGGACATTCAATGTGGAACACAAGTGATTTTCTCGGCGAGTTAAGCATTTTGAGTAATTTGCCGATTGGTTTCAGACCGGCTTGCATCACAATTAACTAGTTTTTGCCAGACATTCATTGTGGGAAAAAAATGATTTTCTCGGCGAGTTAAGCATTTTGAGTAATTTGCCGATTGGTTTCAGAACGGCTTGCATTCAAATGTACTGTTTTTTGCCAGACATTCATTGTGGGAAAAAAGTGATTTTCTCGGCGAGTTCAGCATTTTGAGAAATTTGCCGATTGGTTTCAGACCGGCTTGCATCACAATTAACTATCTTTTGCCAGGCATTCAGTGTGAAACAAAAGTGATTTTCTCGGCGAGTTAAGCATTTGAGTAATTTGCCGATTGGTTTCAGAACGGCTTGCATCAAAATTAACTATTTTTTGCCAGACATTCATTGTGGGAAAAAAGTGATTTTCTCGGCGAGTTAAGCATTTTGAGTAATTAGCCGAGTGGTTTCAGAACGGCTTGCATTGAAATTTACTATTTTTTGCCAGGCATTCATTGTGGAACAAAAGTATTTTTCTCGGCGAGTTATGAATTTTGAGTAATTTCCGATTGCTTTCAGAACGGCTTGCATTGACATTTACTAGTTTTTGCCAGACATTCATTGTGGAACAAAAGTGATTTTCTCGGGGAGTTAAGCATTTTGAGTAATTTGCCGATTGGTTTCAGAACGGCTTGAATTGAAATTTACTATTTTTTGCCGGACATTCATTGTGGAACACAAGTGATTTTCTCGGCGAGTTAAGCATTTTGAGTAATTAGCCGATTGGTTTCAGAACGGCCTGCATTGAACTTTAGTATTTTTTGCCAACCATTCACTGTGGGAAAAAAGTGAATTTCTCGGCGATTGAAGCATTTTGAGTAATAAGCCGATTGGTTTCAGAACGGCCTGCATCACAATTAACTAGTTTTTGCCAGACATTCATTGTGGGAAAAAAGTGATTTTCTCGGCTAGTTCAGCATTTTGAGTAATTTGCCGATTTGTTTCAGACCGGCTTGCATCACAATTAACTAGTTTTTGCCAGACATTCATTGTGGGAAAAAAGTGATTTTCTCGGCGAGTTAAGCATTTTGAGTAATTTGCCGATTGGTTTCAGAACGGCTTGCATTCAAATTTACTGTTTTTTGCCAGACATTCATTGTGGGAAAAAAGTGATTTTCTCGGCGAGTTCAGCATTTTGAGAAATTTGCCGATTGGTTTCAGACCGGCTTGCATCACAATTAACTATCTCTTGCCAGGCATTCAGTGTGAAACAAAAGTGATTTTCTCGGCGAGTTAAGCATTTTGAGTAATTTGCCGATTGGTTTCAGAACGGCTTGCATCAAAATTAACTATTTTTTGCCAGACATTCATTGTGGGAAAAAAGTGATTTTCTCGGCGAGTTAAGCATTTTGAGTAATTAGCCGATTGGTTTCAGAACGGCTTGCATTGAAATTTACTATTTTTTGCCAGGCATTCATTGTGGAACAAAAGTATTTTTCTCGGCGAGTTATGAATTTTGAGTAATTTCCGATTGCTTTCAGAACGGCTTGCATTGACATTTACTACTTTTTGCCAGACATTCATTGTGGAACAAAAGTGATTTTCTCGGCGAGTTAAGCATTTTGAGTAATTTGCCGATTGGTTTCAGAACGGCTTGAATTGAAATTTACTATTTTTTACCGGACATTCATTGTGGAACACAAGTGATTTTCTCGGCGAGTTAAGCATTTTGAGTAATTAGCTGATTGGTTTCAGAACGGCCTGCATTGAACTTTAGTATTTTTTGCCAACCATTCACTGTGGGAAAAAAGTGAATTTCTCGGCGCTTGAAGCATTTTGAGTAATAAGACGATTGGTTTCAGAACGGCCTGCATCACAATTAACTAGTTTTTGCCAGACATTCATTGTGGGAAAAAAGTGATTTTCTCGGCGAGTTCAGCATTTTGAGTAATTTGCCGATTGGTTTCAGAACGGCTTGCATTGAAATTTACTATTTTTTGCAAGGCATTCATTGTGGAACAAAAGTGATTTTCTCGGCGAGTTCAGCATTTTGAGTAATTTGCCGATTGCTTTCAGAACGGCTTGCATTGAAATTTACTATTTTTTCCCAGCCATTCATTGTGGAACAAAAGTGATTTTCTAGGCGAGTTAAGCATTTTGAGTAATTTGCCGATTGGTTTCAGACCGGCTTGCATCACAATTAACTAGTTTTTGCCAGACATTCATTGTGGGAAAAAAATGATTTTCTCGGCGAGTTAAGCATTTTGAGTAATTTGCCGATTGGTTTCAGAACGGCTTGCATTCAAATGTACTGTTTTTTGCCAGACATTCATTGTGGGAAAAAAGTGATTTTCTCGGCGAGTTCAGCATTTTGAGAAATTTGCCGATTGGTTTCAGACCGGCTTGCATCACAATTAACTATCTTTTGCCAGGCATTCAGTGTGAAACAAAAGTGATTTTCTCGGCGAGTTAAGCATTTGAGTAATTTGCCGATTGGTTTCAGAACGGCTTGCATCAAAATTAACTATTTTTTGCCAGACATTCATTGTGGGAAAAAAGTGATTTTCTCGGCGAGTTAAGCATTTTGAGTAATTAGCCGAGTGGTTTCAGAACGGCTTGCATTGAAATTTACTATTTTTTGCCAGGCATTCATTGTGGAACAAAAGTATTTTTCTCGGCGAGTTATGAATTTTGAGTAATTTCCGATTGCTTTCAGAACGGCTTGCATTGACATTTACTAGTTTTTGCCAGACATTCATTGTGGAACAAAAGTGATTTTCTCGGGGAGTTAAGCATTTTGAGTAATTTGCCGATTGGTTTCAGAACGGCTTGAATTGAAATTTACTATTTTTTGCCGGACATTCATTGTGGAACACAAGTGATTTTCTCGGCGAGTTAAGCATTTTGAGTAATTAGCCGATTGGTTTCAGAACGGCCTGCATTGAACTTTAGTATTTTTTGCCAACCATTCACTGTGGGAAAAAAGTGAATTTCTCGGCGATTGAAGCATTTTGAGTAATAAGCCGATTGGTTTCAGAACGGCCTGCATCACAATTAACTAGTTTTTGCCAGACATTCATTGTGGGAAAAAAGTGATTTTCTCGGCGAGTTCAGCATTTTGAGTAATTTGCCGATTTGTTTCAGACCGGCTTGCATCACAATTAACTAGTTTTTGCCAGACATTCATTGTGGGAAAAAAGTGATTTTCTCGGCGAGTTAAGCATTTTGAGTAATTTGCCGATTGGTTTCAGAACGGCTTGCATTCAAATTTACTGTTTTTTGCCAGACATTCATTGTGGGAAAAAAGTGATTTTCTCGGCGAGTTCAGCATTTTGAGAAATTTGCCGATTGGTTTCAGACCGGCTTGCATCACAATTAACTATCTCTTGCCAGGCATTCAGTGTGAAACAAAAGTGATTTTCTCGGCGAGTTAAGCATTTTGAGTAATTTGCCGATTGGTTTCAGAACGGCTTGCATCAAAATTAACTATTTTTTGCCAGACATTCATTGTGGGAAAAAAGTGATTTTCTCGGCGAGTTAAGCATTTTGAGTAATTAGCCGATTGGTTTCAGAACGGCTTGCATTGAAATTTACTATTTTTTGCCAGGCATTCATTGTGGAACAAAAGTATTTTTCTCGGCGAGTTATGAATTTTGAGTAATTTCCGATTGCTTTCAGAACGGCTTGCATTGACATTTACTACTTTTTGCCAGACATTCATTGTGGAACAAAAGTGATTTTCTCGGCGAGTTAAGCATTTTGAGTAATTTGCCGATTGGTTTCAGAACGGCTTGAATTGAAATTTACTATTTTTTACCGGACATTCATTGTGGAACACAAGTGATTTTCTCGGCGAGTTAAGCATTTTGAGTAATTAGCTGATTGGTTTCAGAACGGCCTGCATTGAACTTTAGTATTTTTTGCCAACCATTCACTGTGGGAAAAAAGTGAATTTCTCGGCGCTTGAAGCATTTTGAGTAATAAGACGATTGGTTTCAGAACGGCCTGCATCACAATTAACTAGTTTTTGCCAGGCATTCATTGTGGGAAAAAAGTGATTTTCTCGGCGAGTTAAGCATTTTGAGTAATTTGCCGATTGGTTTCAGAACGGCTTGCATTGAAATTTACTGTTTTTTGCCAGACATTCATTGTGGGAAAAAAGTGATTTTCTCGGCGAGTTAAGCATTTTGAGAAATTTGCCGATTGGTTTCAGAACGGCTTGCATTGAAATTTACTATTTTTTGCCAGGCATTCATTGTGGAGCAAAAGTGATTTTCTCGGCGAGTTAAGCATTTTGAGTAATTTGCCGAATGCTTTCAGAACGGCTTGCATTGAAATTTACTACTTTTTGCCAGACATTCATTGTGGAACAAAAGTGATTTTCTCGGCGAGTTAAGCATTTAGAGATATTTGCCGATTGGTTTCAGAACGGCTTGCATTGAAATTTACTATTTTTTGCCGGACATTCATTGTGGAACAAAAGTGATTTTCTCGGCGAGTTAAGCATTTTGAGTAATTAGCCGATTGGTTTCAGAACGGCTTGCATTGAAATTTACTATTTTTTGCCAGGCATTCATTGTGGAACAAAAGTGATTTTCTCGGCGAGTTAAGCATTTTGAGTAATTTGCCGATTGCTTTCAGAACGGCTTGCATTGAAATTTACTATTTTTTGCCAGCCATTCATTGTGGAACAAAAGTGATTTTCTCGGCGAGGTAAGCATTTTGAGTAATTTGCCGATTGGTTTCAGAACGGCTTGCATTGAACTTTACTATTTTTTGCCAGCCATTCATTGTGGAACAAAATTGATTTTCTCGGCGTGTTAAGCATTTTGAGAAATTTGCCGATTGGTTTCAGACCGGCTTGCATCACAATTAACTAGTTTTTGCCAGACATTCATTGTGGGAAAAAAGTGATTTTCTCGGCGAGTTAAGCATTTTGAGTAATTTGCCGATTGGTTTCAGAACGGCTTGCATTCAAATTTACTGTTTTTTGCCAGGCATTCATTGTGGGAAAAAAGTGATTTTCTCGGCGAGTTCAGCATTTTGAGAAATTTGCCGATTGGTTTCAGACCGGCTTGCATCACAATTAACTATCTTTTGCCAGGCATTCAGTGTGAAACAAAAGTGATTTTCTCGGCGAGTTAAGCATTTTGAGTAATTTGCCGATTGGTTTCAGAACGGCTTGCATCAAAATTAACTATTTTTTGCCAGACATTCATTGTGGGAAAAAAGTGATTTTCTCGGCGAGTTAAGCATTTTGAGTAATTAGCCGATTGGTTTCAGAACGGCTTGCATTGAAATTTACTATTTTTTGCCAGGCATTCATTGTGGAACAAAAGTATTTTTCTCGGCGAGTTATGAATTTTGAGTAATTTCCGATTGCTTTCAGAACGGCTTGCATTGACATTTACTACTTTTTGCCAGACATTCATTGTGGAACAAAAGTGATTTTCTCGGCGAGTTAAGCATTTTGAGTAATTTGCCGATTGGTTTCAGAACGTCTTGAATTGAAATTTACTATTTTTTGCCGGACATTCAATGTGGAACACAAGTGATTTTCTCGGCGAGTTAAGCATTTTGAGTAATTTGCCGATTGGTTTCAGACCGGCTTGCATCACAATTAACTAGTTTTTGCCAGACATTCATTGTGGGAAAAAAATGATTTTCTCGGCGAGTTAAGCATTTTGAGTAATTTGCCGATTGGTTTCAGAACGGCTTGCATTCAAATGTACTGTTTTTTGCCAGACATTCATTGTGGGAAAAAAGTGATTTTCTCGGCGAGTTCAGCATTTTGAGAAATTTGCCGATTGGTTTCAGACCGGCTTGCATCACAATTAACTATCTTTTGCCAGGCATTCAGTGTGAAACAAAAGTGATTTTCTCGGCGAGTTAAGCATTTGAGTAATTTGCCGATTGGTTTCAGAACGGCTTGCATCAAAATTAACTATTTTTTGCCAGACATTCATTGTGGGAAAAAAGTGATTTTCTCGGCGAGTTAAGCATTTTGAGTAATTAGCCGAGTGGTTTCAGAACGGCTTGCATTGAAATTTACTATTTTTTGCCAGGCATTCATTGTGGAACAAAAGTATTTTTCTCGGCGAGTTATGAATTTTGAGTAATTTCCGATTGCTTTCAGAACGGCTTGCATTGACATTTACTAGTTTTTGCCAGACATTCATTGTGGAACAAAAGTGATTTTCTCGGGGAGTTAAGCATTTTGAGTAATTTGCCGATTGGTTTCAGAACGGCTTGAATTGAAATTTACTATTTTTTGCCGGACATTCATTGTGGAACACAAGTGATTTTCTCGGCGAGTTAAGCATTTTGAGTAATTAGCCGATTGGTTTCAGAACGGCCTGCATTGAACTTTAGTATTTTTTGCCAACCATTCACTGTGGGAAAAAAGTGAATTTCTCGGCGATTGAAGCATTTTGAGTAATAAGCCGATTGGTTTCAGAACGGCCTGCATCACAATTAACTAGTTTTTGCCAGACATTCATTGTGGGAAAAAAGTGATTTTCTCGGCTAGTTCAGCATTTTGAGTAATTTGCCGATTTGTTTCAGACCGGCTTGCATCACAATTAACTAGTTTTTGCCAGACATTCATTGTGGGAAAAAAGTGATTTTCTCGGCGAGTTAAGCATTTTGAGTAATTTGCCGATTGGTTTCAGAACGGCTTGCATTCAAATTTACTGTTTTTTGCCAGACATTCATTGTGGGAAAAAAGTGATTTTCTCGGCGAGTTCAGCATTTTGAGAAATTTGCCGATTGGTTTCAGACCGGCTTGCATCACAATTAACTATCTCTTGCCAGGCATTCAGTGTGAAACAAAAGTGATTTTCTCGGCGAGTTAAGCATTTTGAGTAATTTGCCGATTGGTTTCAGAACGGCTTGCATCAAAATTAACTATTTTTTGCCAGACATTCATTGTGGGAAAAAAGTGATTTTCTCGGCGAGTTAAGCATTTTGAGTAATTAGCCGATTGGTTTCAGAACGGCTTGCATTGAAATTTACTATTTTTTGCCAGGCATTCATTGTGGAACAAAAGTATTTTTCTCGGCGAGTTATGAATTTTGAGTAATTTCCGATTGCTTTCAGAACGGCTTGCATTGACATTTACTACTTTTTGCCAGACATTCATTGTGGAACAAAAGTGATTTTCTCGGCGAGTTAAGCATTTTGAGTAATTTGCCGATTGGTTTCAGAACGGCTTGAATTGAAATTTACTATTTTTTACCGGACATTCATTGTGGAACACAAGTGATTTTCTCGGCGAGTTAAGCATTTTGAGTAATTAGCTGATTGGTTTCAGAACGGCCTGCATTGAACTTTAGTATTTTTTGCCAACCATTCACTGTGGGAAAAAAGTGAATTTCTCGGCGCTTGAAGCATTTTGAGTAATAAGACGATTGGTTTCAGAACGGCCTGCATCACAATTAACTAGTTTTTGCCAGACATTCATTGTGGGAAAAAAGTGATTTTCTCGGCGAGTTCAGCATTTTGAGTAATTTGCCGATTGGTTTCAGAACGGCTTGCATTGAAATTTACTATTTTTTGCAAGGCATTCATTGTGGAACAAAAGTGATTTTCTCGGCGAGTTCAGCATTTTGAGTAATTTGCCGATTGCTTTCAGAACGGCTTGCATTGAAATTTACTATTTTTTCCCAGCCATTCATTGTGGAACAAAAGTGATTTTCTAGGCGAGTTAAGCATTTTGAGTAATTTGCCGATTGGTTTCAGAACGGCTTGCATTGAAATTTACTATTTTTTGCCAGGCATTCATTGTGGAACAAAAGTGATTTTCTCGGCGAGTTAAGCATTTTGAGTAATTTGCCGATTGCTTTCAGAACGGCTTGCATTGAAATTAACTATTATTTGCCAGCCATTCATTGTGGAACAAAAGTGATTTTCTCGGCGACTTAAGCATTTTGAGTAATTTGCCGATTGGTTTCAGAACGGCTTGCATTGAACTTTACTATTTTTTGCCAACCATTCATTGTGTGAAAAAAGTGATTTACTCGGCGATTGAAGCATTTTGAGTAATAAGCCGATTGGTTTCAGAACGGCCTGCATCACAATTAAGTAGTTTTTGCCAGACATTCATTGTGGGAAAAAAGTGATTTTCTCGGCGAGTTAAGCATATTGAGTAATTTGCCGATGCTTTTCAGAACGGCTTCCAATGAAATTTACTATTTTTTTTTGCCAGGCATTCATTGTGGAACAAAAGTGATTTTCTCGGCGAGTTAAGCATTTTGAGTAATTTGCCGATTGCTTTCAGAACGGCTTGCATTGAAATTTACTATTTTTTGCCAGCCATTCATTGTGGAACAAAAGTGATTTTCTCGGCGAGTTAAGCATTTTGAGTAATTTGCCGATTGGTTTCAGAACGGCTTGCATTGAACTTTACTATTTTTTGCCAACCATTCACTGTGGGAAAAAAGTGAATTTCTCGGCGATTGAAGCATTTTGAGTAATAAGCCGATTGGTTTCAGAACGGCCTGCATCACAATTAACTAGTTTTTGCCAGACATTCATTGTGGGAAAAAAGTGATTTTCTCGGCGAGTTAAGCATTTTGAGTAATTTGCCGATTGGTTCAGAACGGCTTGCATTCAAATTTACTCTTTTTTGCCAGACATTCATTGTGGAACAAAAGTGATTTTCTCGGCGAGTTAAGCATATTGAGTAATTTGCCGATGCTTTTCAGAACGGTTTCCAATGAAATTTACTATTTTTTTTGCCAGGCATTCATTGTGGAACAAAAGTGATTTTCTCGGCGAGTTAAGCATTTTGAGTAATTTGCCGATTGCTTTCAGAACGGCTTGCATTGAAATTTACAATTTTTTGCCAGCCATTCATTGTGGAACAAAAGTGATTTTCTCGGCGAGTTAAGCATTTTGAGTAATTTGCCGATTGGTTTCAGAACGGCTTGCATTGAACTTTACTATTTTTTGCCAACCATTCACTGTGGGAAAAAAGTGAATTTCTCGGCGATTGAAGCATTTTGAGTAATAAGCCGATTGGTTTCAGAACGGCCTGCATCACAATTAACTAGTTCTTGCCAGACATTCATTGTGGGAAAAAAGTGATTTTCTCGGCGAGTTAAGCATTTTGAGTAATTTGCCGATTGGTTCAGAACGGCTTGCATTCAAATTTACTGTTTTTTGCCAGACATTCATTGTGGGAAAAATGTGATTTTCTCGGCGAGTTAAGCATTTTGAGTAATTAGCCGATTGGTTTCAGAACGGCTTGCATTGAAATTTACTATTTTTTGCCAGGCATTCATTGTGGAACAAAAGTGATTTTCTCGGCGAGTTAAGCATTTTGAGTAATTTGCCCATTGCTTTCAGAACGGCTTGCATTGAAATTTACTATTTTTTCCCAGCCATTCATTGTGGAACAAAAGTGATTTTCTAGGCGAGTTAAGCATTTTGAGTAATTTGCCGATTGGTTTCAGAACGGCTTGCATTGAAATTTACTATTTTTTGCCAGGCATTCATTGTGGAACAAAAGTGATTTTCTCGGCGAGTTAAGCATTTTGAGTAATTTGCCGATTGCTTTCAGAACGGCTTGCATTGAAATTAACTATTATTTGCCAGCCATTCATTGTGGAACAAATGTGATTTTCTCGGCGACTTAAGCATTTTGAGTAATTTGCCGATTGGTTTCAGAACGGCTTGCATTGAACTTTACTGTTTTTTCCCAGACATTCATTGTGGGAAAAAAGTGATTTTCTCGGCGAGTTAAGCATTTTGAGAAATTTGCCGATTGGTTTCAGACCGGCTTGCATCACAATTAACTATCTTTTGCCAGGCATTCAGTGTGAAACAAAAGTGATTTTCTCGGCGAGTTAAGCATTTGAGTAATTTGCCGATTGGTTTCAGAACGGCTTGCATCAAAATTAACTATTTTTTGCCAGACATTCATTGTGGGAAAAAGTGATTTTCTCGGCGAGTTAAGCATTTTGAGTGGTTGGCCGATTGGTTTCAGAACGGCTTGCATTGAAATTTACTATTTTTTGCCAGGCATTCATTGTGGAACAAAAGTGATTTTCTCGGCGAGTTAAGCATTTAGAGATATTTGCCGATTGGTTTCAGAACGGCTTGCATTGAAATTTACTATTTTTTGCCGGACATTTATTGTGGAACAAAAGTGATTTTCTCGGCGAGTTAAGCATTTTGAGTAATTAGCCGATTGGTTTCAGAACGGCTTGCATTGAAATTTACTATTTTTTGCCAGGCATTCATTGTGGAACAAAAGTGATTTTCTCGGCGAGTTAAGCATTTTGAGTAATTTGCCGATTGCTTTCAGAACGGCTTGCATTGAAATTTACTATTTTTTGCCAGCCATTCATTGTGGAACAAAAGTGATTTTCTCGGCGAGGTAAGCATTTTGAGTAATTTGCGATTGCTTTCAGAACGGCTTGCATTGACATTTACTACTTTTTGCCAGACATTCATTGTGGAACAAAAGTGATTTTCTCGGCGAGTTAAGCATTTTGAGTAATTTGCCGATTGGTTTCAGAACGGCTTGAATTGAAATTTACTATTTTTTACCGGACATTCATTGTGGAACACAAGTGATTTTCTCGGCGAGTTAAGCATTTTGAGTAATTAGCTGATTGGTTTCAGAACGGCCTGCATTGAACTTTAGTATTTTTTGCCAACCATTCACTGTGGGAAAAAAGTGAATTTCTCGGCGCTTGAAGCATTTTGAGTAATAAGACGATTGGTTTCAGAACGGCCTGCATCACAATTAACTAGTTTTTGCCAGACATTCATTGTGGGAAAAAAGTGATTTTCTCGGCGAGTTCAGCATTTTGAGTAATTTGCCGATTGGTTTCAGAACGGCTTGCATTGAAATTTACTATTTTTTGCAAGGCATTCATTGTGGAACAAAAGTGATTTTCTCGGCGAGTTCAGCATTTTGAGTAATTTGCCGATTGCTTTCAGAACGGCTTGCATTGAAATTTACTATTTTTTCCCAGCCATTCATTGTGGAACAAAAGTGATTTTCTAGGCGAGTTAAGCATTTTGAGTAATTTGCCGATTGGTTTCAGAACGGCTTGCATTGAAATTTACTATTTTTTGCCAGGCATTCATTGTGGAACAAAAGTGATTTTCTCGGCGAGTTAAGCATTTTGAGTAATTTGCCGATTGCTTTCAGAACGGCTTGCATTGAAATTAACTATTATTTGCCAGCCATTCATTGTGGAACAAAAGTGATTTTCTCGGCGACTTAAGCATTTTGAGTAATTTGCCGATTGGTTTCAGAACGGCTTGCATTGAACTTTACTATTTTTTGCCAACCATTCATTGTGTGAAAAAAGTGATTTACTCGGCGATTGAAGCATTTTGAGTAATAAGCCGATTGGTTTCAGAACGGCCTGCATCACAATTAAGTAGTTTTTGCCAGACATTCATTGTGGGAAAAAAGTGATTTTCTCGGCGAGTTAAGCATATTGAGTAATTTGCCGATGCTTTTCAGAACGGCTTCCAATGAAATTTACTATTTTTTTTTGCCAGGCATTCATTGTGGAACAAAAGTGATTTTCTCGGCGAGTTAAGCATTTTGAGTAATTTGCCGATTGCTTTCAGAACGGCTTGCATTGCAATTTACTATTTTTTGCCAGCCATTCATTGTGGAACAAAAGTGATTTTCTCGGCGAGTTAAGCATTTTGAGTAATTTGCCGATTGGTTTCAGAACGGCTTGCATTGAACTTTACTATTTTTTGCCAACCATTCACTGTGGGAAAAAAGTGAATTTCTCGGCGATTGAAGCATTTTGAGTAATAAGCCGATTGGTTTCAGAACGGCCTGCATCACAATTAACTAGTTTTTGCCAGACATTCATTGTGGGAAAAAAGTGATTTTCTCGGCGAGTTAAGCATTTTGAGTAATTTGCCGATTGGTTCAGAACGGCTTGCATTCAAATTTACTCTTTTTTGCCAGACATTCATTGTGGAACAAAAGTGATTTTCTCGGCGAGTTAAGCATATTGAGTAATTTGCCGATGCTTTTCAGAACGGCTTCCAATGAAATTTACTATTTTTTTTGCCAGGCATTCATTGTGGAACAAAAGTGATTTTCTCGGCGAGTTAAGCATTTTGAGTAATTTGCCGATTGCTTTCAGAACGGCTTGCATTGAAATTTACTATTTTTTGCCAGCCATTCATTGTGGAACAAAAGTGATTTTCTCGGCGAGTTAAGCATTTTGAGTAATTTGCCGATTGGTTTCAGAACGGCTTGCATTGAACTTTACTATTTTTTGCCAACCATTCACTATGGGAAAAAAGTGAATTTCTCGGCGATTGAAGCATTTTGAGTAATAAGCCGATTGGTTTCAGAACGGCCTGCATCACAATTAACTAGTTCTTGCCAGACATTCATTGTGGGAAAAAAGTGATTTTCTCGGCGAGTTAAGCATTTTGAGTAATTTGCCGATTGGTTCAGAACGGCTTGCATTCAAATTTACTGTTTTTTGCCAGACATTCATTGTGGGAAAAATGTGATTTTCTCGGCGAGTTAAGCATTTTGAGTAATTAGCCGATTGGTTTCAGAACGGCTTGCATTGAAATTTACTATTTTTTGCCAGGCATTCATTGTGGAACAAAAGTGATTTTCTCGGCGAGTTAAGCATTTTGAGTAATTTGCCCATTGCTTTCAGAACGGCTTGCATTGAAATTTACTATTTTTTCCCAGCCATTCATTGTGGAACAAAAGTGATTTTCTAGGCGAGTTAAGCATTTTGAGTAATTTGCCGATTGGTTTCAGAACGGCTTGCATTGAAATTTACTATTTTTTGCCAGGCATTCATTGTGGAACAAAAGTGATTTTCTCGGCGAGTTAAGCATTTTGAGTAATTTGCCGATTGCTTTCAGAACGGCTTGCATTGAAATTAACTATTATTTGCCAGCCATTCATTGTGGAACAAATGTGATTTTCTCGGCGACTTAAGCATTTTGAGTAATTTGCCGATTGGTTTCAGAACGGCTTGCATTGAACTTTACTGTTTTTTCCCAGACATTCATTGTGGGAAAAAAGTGATTTTCTCGGCGAGGTAAGCATTTTGAGAAATTTGCCGATTGGTTTCAGACCGGCTTGCATCACAATTAACTATCTTTTGCCAGGCATTCAGTGTGAAACAAAAGTGATTTTCTCGGCGAGTTAAGCATTTGAGTAATTTGCCGATTGGTTTCAGAACGGCTTGCATCAAAATTAACTATTTTTTGCCAGACATTCATTGTGGGAAAAAGTGATTTTCTCGGCGAGTTAAGCATTTTGAGTGGTTGGCCGATTGGTTTCAGAACGGCTTGCATTGAAATTTACTATTTTTTGCCAGGCATTCATTGTGGAACAAAAGTGATTTTCTCGGCGAGTTAAGCATTTAGAGATATTTGCCGATTGGTTTCAGAACGGCTTGCATTGAAATTTACTATTTTTTGCCGGACATTTATTGTGGAACAAAAGTGATTTTCTCGGCGAGTTAAGCATTTTGAGTAATTAGCCGATTGGTTTCAGAACGGCTTGCATTGAAATTTACTATTTTTTGCCAGGCATTCATTGTGGAACAAAAGTGATTTTCTCGGCGAGTTAAGCATTTTGAGTAATTTGCCGATTGCTTTCAGAACGGCTTGCATTGAAATTTACTATTTTTTGCCAGCCATTCATTGTGGAACAAAAGTGATTTTCTCGGCGAGGTAAGCATTTTGAGTAATTTGCCGATTGGTTTCAGAACGGCTTGCATTGAACTTTACTATTTTTTGCCAGCCATTCATTGTGGAACAAAAGTGATTTTCTCGGCGACTTAAGCATTTTGAGTAATTTGCCGATTGCTTTCAGAACGGCTTGCATTGAAATTTACTATTTTTTGCCAGCCATTCATTGTGGAACAAAAGTGATTTTCTCGGCGAGGTAAGCATTTTGAGTAATTTGCCGATTGGTTTCAGAACGGCTTGCATTGAACTTTACTATTTTTTGCCAGCCATTCATTATGGGAAAAAATTGATTTTCTCGGCGAGTTCAGCATTTTGAGAAATTTGCCGATTGGTTTCAGACCGGCTTGCATCACAATTAACTATCTTTTGCCAGGCATTCAGTGTGAAACAAAAGTGATTTTCTCGGCGAGTTAAGCATTTTGAGTAATTTGCCGATTGGTTTCAGAACGGCTTGCATCAAAATTAACTACTTTTTGCCAGACATTCATTGTGGGAAAAAAGTGATTTTCTCGGCGAGTTAAGCATTTTGAGTAATTAGCCGATTGGTTTCAGAACGGCTTGCATTGAAATTTACTATTTTTTGCCAGGCATTCATTGTGGAACAAAAGTATTTTTCTCGGCGAGTTATGAATTTTGAGTAATTTCCGATTGCTTTCAGAACGGCTTGCATTGACATTTACTACTTTTTGCCAGACATTCATTGTGGAACAAAAGTGATTTTCTCGGCGAGTTAAGCATTTTGAGTAATTTGCCGATTGGTTTCAGAACGGCTTGAATTGAAATTTACTATTTTTTGCCGGACATTCATTGTGGAACACAAGTGATTTTCTCGGCGAGTTAAGCATTTTGAGTAATTTGCCGATTGGTTTCAGACCGGCTTGCATCACAATTAACTAGTTTTTGCCAGACATTCATTGTGGGAAAAAAGTGATTTTCTCGGCGAGTTAAGCATTTTGAGTAATTTGCCGATTGGTTTCAGAACGGCTTGCATTCAAATTTACTGTTTTTTGCCAGACATTCATTGTGGGAAAAAAGTGATTTTCTCGGCGAGTTCAGCATTTTGAGAAATTTGCCGATTGGTTTCAGACCGGCTTGCATCACAATTAACTATCTTTTGCCAGGCATTCAGTGTGGGAAAAAAGTGATTTTCTCGGCGAGTTAAGCATATTGAGTAATTTGCCGATGCTTTTCAGAACGGCTTCCAATGAAATTTACTATTTTTTTTTGCCAGGCATTCATTGTGGAACAAAAGTGATTTTCTCGGCGAGTTAAGCATTTTGAGTAATTTGCCGATTGCTTTCAGAACGGCTTGCATTGAAATTTACAATTTTTTGCCAGCCATTCATTGTGGAACAAAAGTGATTTTCTCGGCGAGTTAAGCATTTTGAGTAATTTGCCGAATGGTTTCAGAACGGCTTGCATTGAACTTTACTATTTTTTGCCAACCATTCACTGTGGGAAAAAAGTGAATTTCTCGGCGATTGAAGCATTTTGAGTAATCAGCCGATTGGTTTCAGAACGGCCTGCATCACAATTAACTAGTTCTTGCCAGACATTCATTGTGGGAAAAAAGTGATTTTCTCGGCGAGTTAAGCATTTTGAGTAATTTGCCGATTGGTTCAGAACGGCTTGCATTCAAATTTACTGTTTTTTGCCAGACATTCATTGTGGGAAAAATGTGATTTTCTCGGCGAGTTAAGCATTTTGAGTAATTAGCTGATTGGTTTCAGAACGGCTTGCATTGAAATTTACTATTTTTTGCCAGACATTCATTGTGGAACAAAAGTATTTTTCTCGGCGAGTGATGAATTTTGAGATATTTGCCGATCGGTTTCAGAACGGCTTGAATTGAAATTTACTATTTTTTGCCGGACATTCATTGTGGAACACAAGTGATTTTCTCGGCGAGTTAAGCATTTTGAGTAATTAGCCGATTGGTTTCAGAACGGCTTGCATTGAAATTTACTATTTTTTGCCAGGCATTCATTGTGGAACAAAAGTGATTTTCTCGGCGAGTTAAGCATTTTGAGTAATTTACCGATTGGTTTCAGAACGGCTTGCATCAAAATTAACTATTTTTTGCCAGACATTCAATTTGGAAAAAAAGTGAATTTCTCGGCGAGTTAAGCATCTTGAGATATTTGCCGATTAGTTTCAGAACGTCTTGCATTGAACTTTACTATTTTTTGCCAACCATTCATTGTGGGAAAAAAGTGATTTTCTCGGCGATTGAAGCATTTTGAGTAATAAGCCGATTGGTTTCAGAACGGCCTGCATCACAATTAACTATCTTTTGCCAGGCATTCAGTGTGAAACAAAAGTGATTTTCTCGGCGAGTTAAGCATTTGAGTAATTTGCCGATTGGTTTCAGAACGGCTTGCATCAAAATTAACTATTTTTTGCCAGACATTCATTGTGGGAAAAAAGTGATTTTCTCGGCGAGTTAAGCATTTTGAGTAATTAGCCGATTGGTTTCAGAACGGCTTGCATTGAAATTTACTATTTTTTGCCATGCATTCATTGTGGAACAAAAGTGATTTTCTCGGCGAGTTAAGCATTTTGAGTAATTTGCCGATTGCTTTCAGAACGGCTTGCATTGAAATTTACTACTTTTTGCCAGACATTCATTGTGGGGAAAAAAGTGATTTTCTCGGCGAGTTAAGCATTTTGAGTAATTTGCCGATTGGTTTCAGAACGGCTTGCATCACAATTAACTATTTTTTGCCAGGCATTCATTGTGGAACAAAAGTGATTTTCTCGGCGAGTTAAGCATATTGAGTAATTTGCCGATGCTTTTCAGAACGGCTTCCAATGAAATTTACTATTTTTTTTTGCCAGGCATTCATTGTGGAACAAAAGTGATTTTCTCGGCGAGTTAAGCATTTTGAGTAATTTGCCGATTGCTTTCAGAACGGCTTGCATTGAAATTTACTATTTTTTGCCAGCCATTCATTGTGGAACAAAAGTGATTTTCTCGGCGAGTTAAGCATTTTGAGTAATTTGCCGATTGGTTTCAGAACGGCTTGCATTGAACTTTACTATTTTTTGCCAACCATTCACTGTGGGAAAAAAGTGAATTTCTCGGCGATTGAAGCATTTTGAGTAATAAGCCGATTGGTTTCAGAACGGCCTGCATCACAATTAACTAGTTTTTGCCAGACATTCATTGTGGGAAAAAAGTGATTTTCTCGGCGAGTTAAGCATTTTGAGTAATTTGCCGATTGGTTCAGAACGGCTTGCATTCAAATTTACTGTTTTTTGCCAGACATTCATTGTGGAACAAAAGTGATTTTCTCGGCGAGTTAAGCATATTGAGTAATTTGCCGATGCTTTTCAGAACGGCTTCCAATGAAATTTACTATTTTTTTTTGCCAGGCATTCATTGTGGAACAAAAGTGATTTTCTCGGCGAGTTAAGCATTTTGAGTAATTTGCCGATTGCTTTCAGAACGGCTTGCATTGAAATTTACTATTTTTTGCCAGCCATTCATTGTGGAACAAAAGTGATTTTCTCGGCGAGTTAAGCATTTTGAGTAATTTGCCGATTGGTTTCAGAACGGCTTGCATTGAACTTTACTATTTTTTGCCAACCATTCACTGTGGGAAAAAAGTGAATTTCTCGGCGATTGAAGCATTTTGAGTAAAAAGCCGATTGGTTTCAGAACGGCCTGCATCACAATTAACTAGTTTTTGCCAGACATTCATTGTGGGAAAAAAGTGATTTTCTCGGCGAGTTAAGCATATTGAGTAATTTGCCGATGCTTTTCAGAACGGCTTCCAATGAAATTTACTATTTTTTTTGCCAGGCATTCATTGTGGAACAAAAGTGATTTTCTCGGCGAGTTAAGCATTTTGAGTAATTTGCCGATTGCTTTCAGAACGGCTTGCATTGAAATTTACAATTTTTTGCCAGCCATTCATTGTGGAAGAAAAGTGATTTTCTCGGCGAGTTAAGCATTTTGAGTAATTTGCCGATTGGTTTCAGAACGGCTTGCATTGAACTTTACTATTTTTTGCCAACCATTCACTGTGGGAAAAAAGTGAATTTCTCGGCGATTGAAGCATTTTGAGTAATAAGCCGATTGGTTTCAGAACGGCCTGCATCACAATTAACTAGTTCTTGCCAGACATTCATTGTGGGAAAAAAGTGATTTTCTCGGCGAGTTAAGCATTTTGAGTAATTTGCCGATTGGTTCAGAACGGCTTGCATTCAAATTTACTGTTTTTTGCCAGACATTCATTGTGGGAAAAATGTGATTTTCTCGGCGAGTTAAGCATTTTGAGTAATTAGCCGATTGGTTTCAGAACGGCTTGCATTGAAATTTACTATTTTTTGCCAGGCATTCATTGTGGAACAAAAGTGATTTTCTCGGCGAGTTAAGCATTTTGAGTAATTTGCCGATTGCTTTCAGAACGGCTTGCATTGAAATTTACTATTTTTTCCCAGCCATTCATTGTGGAACAAAAGTGATTTTCTAGGCGAGTTAAGCATTTTGAGTAATTTGCCGATTGGTTTCAGAACGGCTTGCATTGAAATTTACTATTTTTTGCCAGGCATTCATTGTGGAACAAAAGTGATTTTCTCGGCGAGTTAAGCATTTTGAGTAATTTGCCGATTGCTTTCAGAACGGCTTGCATTGAAATTAACTATTATTTGCCAGCCATTCATTGTGGAACAAAAGTGATTTTCTCGGCGACTTAAGCATTTGAGTAATTTGCCGATTGGTTTCAGAACGGCTTGCATTGAACTTTACTGTTTTTTGCCAGACATTCATTGTGGGAAAAAAGTGATTTTCTCGGCGAGGTAAGCATTTTGAGAAATTTGCCGATTGGTTTCAGACCGGCTTGCATCACAATTAACTATCTTTTGCCAGGCATTCAGTGTGAAACAAAAGTGATTTTCTCGGCGAGTTAAGCATTTGAGTAATTTGCCGATTGGTTTCAGAACGGCTTGCATCAAAATTAACTATTTTTTGCCAGACATTCATTGTGGGAAAAAGTGATTTTCTCGGCGAGTTAAGCATTTTGAGTGGTTGGCCGATTGGTTTCAGAACGGCTTGCATTGAAATTTACTATTTTTTGCCAGGCATTCATTGTGGAACAAAAGTGATTTTCTCGGCGAGTTAAGCATTTAGAGATATTTGCCGATTGGTTTCAGAACGGCTTGCATTGAAATTTACTATTTTTTGCCGGACATTTATTGTGGAACAAAAGTGATTTTCTCGGCGAGTTAAGCATTTTGAGTAATTAGCCGATTGGTTTCAGAACGGCTTGCATTGAAATTTACTATTTTTTGCCAGGCATTCATTGTGGAACAAAAGTGATTTTCTCGGCGAGTTAAGCATTTTGAGTAATTTGCCGATTGCTTTCAGAACGGCTTGCATTGAAATTTACTATTTTTTGCCAGCCATTCATTATGGAACAAAAGTGATTTTCTCGGCGAGGTAAGCATTTTGAGTAATTTGCCGATTGGTTTCAGAACGGCTTGCATTGAACTTTACTATTTTTTGCCAGCCATTCATTGTGGAACAAAAGTGATTTTCTCGGCGACTTAAGCATTTTGAGTAATTTGCCGATTGCTTTCAGAACGGCTTGCATTGAAATTTACTATTTTTTGCCAGCCATTCATTGTGGAACAAAAGTGATTTTCTCGGCGAGGTAAGCATTTTGAGTAATTTGCCGATTGGTTTCAGAACGGCTTGCATTGAACTTTACTATTTTTTGCCAGCCATTCATTGTGGGAAAAAAGTGATTTTCTCGGCGAGTTCAGCATTTTGAGAAATTTGCCGATTGGTTTCAGACCGGCTTGCATCACAATTAACTATCTTTTGCCAGGCATTCAGTGTGAAACAAAAGTGATTTTCTCGGCGAGTTAAGCATTTTGAGTAATTTGCCGATTGGTTTCAGAACGGCTTGCATCAAAATTAACTACTTTTTGCCAGACATTCATTGTGGGAAAAAAGTGATTTTCTCGGCGAGTTAAGCATTTTGAGTAATTAGCCGATTGGTTTCAGAACGGCTTGCATTGAAATTTACTATTTTTTGCCAGGCATTCATTGTGGAACAAAAGTATTTTTCTCGGCGAGTTATGAATTTTGAGTAATTTCCGATTGCTTTCAGAACGGCTTGCATTGACATTTTCTACTTTTTGCCAGACATTCATTGTGGAACAAAAGTGATTTTCTCGGCGAGTTAAGCATTTTGAGTAATTTGCCGATTGGTTTCAGACCGGCTTGCATCACAATTAACTAGTTTTTGCCAGACATTCATTGTGGGAAAAAAGTGATTTTCTCGGCGAGTTAAGCATTTTGAGTAATTTGCCGATTGGTTTCAGAACGGCTTGCATTCAAATTTACTGTTTTTTGCCAGACATTCATTGTGGGAAAAAAGTGATTTTCTCGGCGAGTTCAGCATTTTGAGAAATTTGCCGATTGGTTTCAGACCGGCTTGCATCACAATTAACTATCTTTTGCCAGGCATTCAGTGTGGGAAAAAAGTGATTTTCTCGGCGAGTTAAGCATATTGAGTAATTTGCCGATGCTTTTCAGAACGGCTTCCAATGAAATTTACTATTTTTTTTGCCAGGCATTCATTGTGGAACAAAAGTGATTTTCTCGGCGAGTTAAGCATTTTGAGTAATTTGCCGATTGCTTTCAGAACGGCTTGCATTGAAATTTACAATTTTTTGCCAGCCATTCATTGTGGAACAAAAGTGATTTTCTCGGCGAGTTAAGCATTTTGAGTAATTTGCCGATTGGTTTCAGAACGGCTTGCATTGAACTTTACTATTTTTTGCCAACCATTCACTGTGGGAAAAAAGTGAATTTCTCGGCGATTGAAGCATTTTGAGTAATCAGCCGATTGGTTTCAGAACGGCCTGCATCACAATTAACTAGTTCTTGCCAGACATTCATTGTGGGAAAAAAGTGATTTTCTCGGCGAGTTAAGCATTTTGAGTAATTTGCCGATTGGTTCAGAACGGCTTGCATTCAAATTTACTGTTTTTTGCCAGACATTCATTGTGGGAAAAATGTGATTTTCTCGGCGAGTTAAGCATTTTGAGTAATTAGCCGATTGGTTTCAGAACGGCTTGCATTGAAATTTACTATTTTTTGCCAGACATTCATTGTGGAACAAAAGTATTTTTCTCGGCGAGTTATGAATTTTGAGATATTTGCCGATCGGTTTCAGAACGGCTTGAATTGAAATTTACTATTTTTTGCCGGACATTCATTGTGGAACACAAGTGATTTTCTCGGCGAGTTAAGCATTTTGAGTAATTAGCCGATTGGTTTCAGAACGGCTTGCATTGAAATTTACTATTTTTTGCCAGGCATTCATTGTGGAACAAAAGTGATTTTCTCGGCGAGTTAAGCATTTTGAGTAATTTGCCGATTGCTTTCAGAACGGCTTGCATTGAAATTTACTATTTTTTCCCAGCCATTCATTGTGGAACAAAAGTGATTTTCTAGGCGAGTTAAGCATTTTGAGTAATTTGCCGATTGGTTTCAGAACGGCTTGCATTGAAATTTACTATTTTTTGCCAGGCATTCATTGTGGAACAAAAGTGATTTTCTCGGCGAGTTAAGCATTTTGAGTAATTTGCCGATTGCTTTCAGAACGGCTTGCATTGAAATTAACTATTATTTGCCAGCCATTCATTGTGGAACAAAAGTGATTTTCTCGGCGACTTAAGCATTTTGAGTAATTTGCCGATTGGTTTCAGAACGGCTTGCATTGAACTTTACTATTTTTTGCCAACCATTCATTGTGTGAAAAAAGTGATTTACTCGGCGATTGAAGCATTTTGAGTAATAAGCCGATTGGTTTCAGAACGGCCTGCATCACAATTAACTAGTTTTTGCCAGACATTCAGTGTGGGAAAAAAGTGATTTTCTCGGCGAGTTAAGCATTTTGAGTAATTTGCCGATTGGTTTCAGAACGGCTTGCATTGAAATTTACTGTTTTTTGCCAGACATTCATTGTGGGAAAAAAGTGATTTTCTCGGCGAGTTAAGCATTTTGAGTAATTTGCCGATTGCTTTCAGAACGGCTTGCATTGAAATTTACAATTTTTTGCCAGCCATTCATTGTGGAACAAAAGTGATTTTCTCGGCGAGTTAAGCATTTTGAGTAATTTGCCGATTTGTTTCAGAACGGCTTGCATCACAATTAACTATTTTTTGCCAGGCATTCAGTGTGAAACAAAAGTGATTTTCTCGGCGAGTTAAGCATTTTGAGTAATTTACCGATTGGTTTCAGAACGGCTTGCATTGAAATTTACTATTTTTTGCCAGGCATTCATTGTGGAACAAAAGTGATTTTCTCGGCGAGTTAAGCATTTTGAGTAATTTGCCGATTGCTTTCAGAACGGCTTGCATTGAAATTTACTATTTTTTGCCAGACATTCATTGTGGAACAAAAGTGATGTTCTCGGCGAGTTAAGCATTTTGAGTAATTTGCCGATTGGTTTCAGAACGGCTTGCATTGAACTTTACTATTCTTTGCCAACCATTCATTGTGGGAAAAAAGTGATTTTCTCGGCGTTTGAAGCATTTTAAGTGATTTTCTCGGCGAGTTAAGCATTTTGAGTATTTTGCCGATTGGTTTCAGAACGGCTTGCATTGAAATTTACTGTTTTTGCCAGACATTCATTGTGGGAAAAAAGTGATTTTCTCGCCGAGTTAAGCATTTTGAGTAATTTGCCGATTGGTTTCAGAACGGCTTGCATCACAATTAACTATTTTTTGCCAGGCATTCAGTGTGAAACAAAAGTGATTATCTCGGCGAGTTAAGCATTTTGAGTAATTTACCGATTGGTTTCAGAACGGCTTGCATCAAAATTAACTATTTTTTGCCAGACATTCAATTTGGAAAAAAAGTGAATTTCTCGGCGAGTTAAGCATCTTGAGATATTTGCCGATTAGTTTCAGAACGTCTTGCATTGAACTTTACTATTTTTTGGCAGGCATTCATTGTGGAACAAAAGTGATTTTCTCGGCGATTGAAGCATTTTGAGTAATAAGCCGATTGGTTTCAGAACGTCTCGCATTGAAATGAACTATTTTCTGCCAGCAATTCATTGTGAAACAAAAGTGATTTTCTCGGCGAGTTAAGCATTTTGAGTACTTTGCCGATTGGTTTCAGAACGGCTTGCATCACAATTAACTATTTTTTGCCAGGCATTCATTGTGGAACAAGAATGATTTTCTCGGCGAGTTAAGCATTTTGAGTAATTTGCCGATTTGTTTCAGAACGGCTTCCATTGAAATTTAGTATTTTTTGCCGGACATTCATTGTGGAACAAAAGTGATTTTCTCGGCGAGTTAAGCATTTTCAGTAATTTGCCGATTGGTTTCAGAACGGCTTGCATCACAATTAACTATTTTTTGCCAGGCATTCATTGTGGAACAAAAGTGATTTTCTCGGCGAGTTAAGCATGTTGAGTAATTTGCCGATGCTTTTCAGAACGGCTTCCATTGAAATTTACTATTTTTTTGCCAGACATTCATTGTGGAACAAAAGTGCTTTTCTCGGCGAGTTAAGCATTTTGAGTAATTTGCCGATTGGTTTCAGAACGGCTTGCATTGAAATTTACTATTTTTTGCCAGACATTCATTGTGGTACAAAAGTGATTTTCTCGGCGAGTTAAGCATTTTGAGTAATTTGCCGATTGGTTTCAGAACGGCTTGCATTGAAATTTACTCTTTTTTGCCGGACATTCATTGTGGAACAAAAGTGATTTTCTCGGCGAGTTAAGCATTTTGAGTAATTTGCCGATTTGTTTCAGAACGGCTTGCATTGAAATTTACTATTTTTTGCCGGACATTCATTGTGGAACAAAAGTGATTTTCTCGGCGAGTTAAGCATTTTCAGTAATTTGCCGATTGGTTTCAGAACGGCTTGCATCACAATTAACTATTTTTTGCCAGGCATTCATTGTGGAACAAAAGTGATTTTCTCGGCGAGTTAAGCATATTGAGTAATTTGCCGATGCTTTTCAGAACGGCTTCCATTGACATTTACTATTTTTTTGCCAGACATTCATTGTGGAACAAAAGTGCTTTTCTCGGCGAGTTAAGCACTTTGAGTAATTTGCCGATTGGTTTCAGAACGGCTTGCATTGAAATTTACTATTTTTTGCCAGACATTCATTGTGGAACAAAAGTGATTTTCTCGGCGAGTTAAGCATTTTGAGTAATTTGCCGATTGGTTTTAGAACGGCTTGCATTGAAATTTACTATTTTTTGCCGGACATTCATTGTGGAACAAAAGTGATTTTCTCGGCGAGTTAAGCATTTTGAGTAATTTGCCGATTGGTTTCAGAACGGCTTGCATTGAAATTTACTATTTTTTGCCAGACATTCATTGTGGTACAAAAGTGATTTTCTCGGCGAGTTAAGCATTTTGAGTAATTTGCCGATTGGTTTCAGAACGGCTTGCATTGAAATTTACTCTTTTTTGCCGGACATTCATTGTGGAACAAAAGTGATTTTCTCGGCGAGTTAAGCATTTTGAGTAATTTGCCGATTTGTTTCAGAACGGCTTGCATTGAAATTTACTATTTTTTGCCGGACATTCATTGTGGAACAAAAGTGATTTTCTCGGCGAGTTAAGCATTTTCAGTAATTTGCCGATTGGTTTCAGAACGGCTTGCATCACAATTAACTATTTTTTGCCAGGCATTCATTGTGGAACAAAAGTGATTTTCTCGGCGAGTTAAGCATATTGAGTAATTTGCCGATGCTTTTCAGAACGGCTTCCATTGACATTTACTATTTTTTTGCCAGACATTCATTGTGGAACAAAAGTGCTTTTCTCGGCGAGTTAAGCACTTTGAGTAATTTGCCGATTGGTTTCAGAACGGCTTGCATTGAAATTTACTATTTTTTGCCAGACATTCATTGTGGAACAAAAGTGATTTTCTCGGCGAGTTAAGCATTTTGAGTAATTTGCCGATTGGTTTTAGAACGGCTTGCATTGAAATTTACTATTTTTTGCCGGACATTCATTGTGGAACAAAAGTGATTTTCTCGGCGAGTTAAGCATTTTGAGTAATTTGCCGATTTGTTTCAGAACGGCTTGCATGAAATTTACTGTTTTTGCCAGACATTCATTGTGGGAAAAATGTGATTTTCTTGCCGAGTTAAGCATTTTGAGTAATTTGCCGATTGGTTTCAGAACGGTTTGCATCACAATTAACTATTTTTTGCCAGGCATTCAGTGTGAAACAAAAGTGATTTTCTCGGCGAGTTAAGCATTTTGAGTAATTTACCGATTGGTTTCAGAACGGCTTGCATCAAAATTAACTTTTTTTTGCCAGACATTCAATTTGGAAAAAAAGTGAATTTCTCGGCGAGTTAAGCATCATGAGATATTTGCCGATTAGTTTCAGAACGTCTTGCATTGAACGTTACTATTTTTTTGCCAACCATTCATTGTGGGAAAAAAGTGATTTTCTCGGCGATTGAAGCATTTTGAGTAATAAGCCGATTGGTTTCAGAACGGCCTGCATCACAATTAACTATTTTTTGCCAGACATTCATTGTGGGAACAAAGTGATTTTCTCGGCGAGTTAAGCATTTTGAGTAATTTGCCGATTGGTTTCAGAATGGCTTGCATTGAAATATACTGTTTTTTGCCAGACATTCATTGTGGGAATAAAGTGATTTCTCGCCGAGTTAAGCATTTTGAGTAATTTGCCGATTGGTTTCAGAACGGCTTGCATCAAAATTAACTATTTTTTGCCAGGCATTCAGTGTGAAACAAAAGTGATTTTCTCGGGGAGTTAAGCATTTTGAGTAATTTGCCGATTGGTTTCAGAACGGCTTGATTGAAATTTACTATTTTTTGCCAGGCATTCAGTGTGAAACAAAAGTGATTTTCTCGGTGAGTTAAGCATTTTGAGTAATTTGCCGATTTGTTTCAGAACGGCTTCCATTGAAATTTACTATTTTTTGCCGGACCGTCATTGTGGAACAAAAGTGATTTTCTCGGCGAGTTAAGCATTTTCAGTAATTTGCCGATTGGTTTCAGAACGGCTTGCATCACAATTAACTATTTTTTGCCAGGCATTCATTGTGGAACAAAAGTGATTTTCTCGGCGAGTTAAGCATGTTGAGTAATATGCCGATGCTTTTCAGAACGGCTTCCATTGAAATTTACTATTTTTTTGCCAGACATTCATTGTGGAACAAAAGTGCTTTTCTCGGCGAGTTAAGCATTTTGAGTAATTTGCCGATTGGTTTCAGAACGGCTTGCATTGAAATTTACTATTTTTTGCCAGACATTCATTGTGGTACAAAAGTGATTTTCTCGGCGAGTTAAGCATTTTGAGTAATTTGCCGATTGGTTTCAGAACGGCTTGCATTGAAATTTACTATTTTTTGCCGGACATTCATTGTGGAACAAAAGTGATTTTCTCGGCGAGTTAAGCATTTTGAGTAATTTGCCGATTTGTTTCAGAACGGCTTGCAGTGAAATTTACTGTTTTTGCCAGACATTCATTGTGGTACAAAAGTGATTTTCTCGGCGAGTTAAGCATTTTGAGTAATTTGCCGATTGGTTTCAGAACGGCTTGCATTGAAATTTACTATTTTTTGCCGGACATTCATTGTGGAACAAAAGTGATTTTCTCGGCGAGTTAAGCATTTTGAGTAATTTGCCGATTTGTTTCAGAACGGCTTGCAGTGAAATTTACTGTTTTTGCCAGACATTCATTGTGGGAAAAATGTGATTTTCTTGCCGAGTTAAGCATTTTGAGTAATTTGCCGATTGCTTTCAGAACGGCTTGCATTACAATTAACTATTTTTTGCCAGGCATTCAGTGTGAAACAAAAGTGATTTTCTCGGTGGGTTAAGCATTTTGAGTAATTTGCCGATTTGTTGCAGAACGGCTTGCATTGAAATTTACTATTTTTTTGCCGGACATTCATTGTGGAACAAAAGTGATTTTCTCGGCGAGTTAAGCATTTTCAGTAATTTGCCGATTGGTTTCAGAACGGCTTGCATCACAATTAACTATTTTTTGCCAGGCATTCATTGTGGAACAAAAGTGATTTTCTCGGCGAGTTAAGCATATTGAGTAATTTGCCGATGCTTTTCAGAACGGCTTCCATTGAAATTTACTATTTTTTTGCCAGACATTCATTGTGGAACAAAAGTGCTTTTCTCGGCGAGTTAAGCACTTTGAGTAATTTGCCGATTGGTTTCAGAACGGCTTGCATTGAAATTTACTATTTTTTGCCAGACATTCATTGTGGAACAAAAGTGATTTTCTCGGCGAGTTAAGCATTTTGAGTAATTTGCCGATTGGTTTCAGAACGGCTTGCATTGAAATTTACTATTTTTTGCCGGTCATTCATTGTGGAACAAAAGTGATTTTCTCGGCGAGTTAAGCATTTTGAGTAATTTGCCGATTTGTTTCAGAACGGCTTGCATTGAAATTTACTGTTTTTGCCAGACATTCATTGTGGGAAAAATGTGATTTTCTTGCCGAGTTAAGCATTTTGAGTAATTTGCCGATTGGTTTCAGAACGGCTTGCATCACAATTAACTATTTTTTGCCAGGCATTCAGTGTGAAACAAAAGTGATTTTCTCGGCCAGTTAAGCATTTTGATTAATTTACCGATTGGTTTCAGAACGGCTTGCATCAAAATTAACTTTTTTTTGCCAGACATTCAATTTGGAAAAAAAGTGAATTTCTCGGCGAGTTAAGCATCTTGAGATATTTGCCGATTAGTTTCAGAACGTCTTGCATTGAACTTTACTATTTTTTGCCAACCATTCATTGTGGGAAAAAAGTGATTTTCTCGGCGATTGAAGCATTTTGAGTAATAAGCCGATTGGTTTCAGAACGGCCTGCATCACAATTAACTGTTTTTTGCCAGACATTCATTGTGGGAAAAAAGTGATTTTCTCGGCGAGTTAAGCATTTTGAGTAATTAGCCGATTGGTTTCAGAACGGCTTGCATTGAAATTTACTGTTTTTTGCCAGACATTCATTGTGGGAAAAAGGTGATTTTCTCGGCGAGTTAAGCATTTTGAGAAATTTGCCGATTGGTTTCAGACCGGCTTGCATCACAATTAACTATTTTTTTGCCAGGCATTCAGTGTGAAACAAAAGTGATTTTCTCGGCGAGTTAAGCATTTTGAGTAATTTGCCGATTGGTCTCAGAACGGCTTGCATCAAAATTAACTATTTTTTGCCAGACATTCATTGTGGGAAAAAAGTGATTTTTCTCGGCGAGTTAAGCATTTTGAGTAATTAGCCGATTGGTTTCAGGACGGCTTTGAAATTTACTATTGTTTGCCAGGCATTCATTGTGGAACAAAAGTGATTTTCTCGGCGAGTTAAGCATTTTGAGTAATTTGCCGATTGCTTTCAGAACGGCTTGCATTGAAATTTACTACTTTTTGCCAGACATTCATTGTGGAACAAAAGTGGTTTTCTCGGCGAGTTAAGCATTTTGAGTAATTTGCCGATTGGTTTCAGAACGGCTTGCATTGAAATTTACTATTTTTTGCCGGACATTCATTGTGGAACAAAAGTGATTTTCTCGGCGAGTTAAGCATTTTGAGTAATTTGCCGATTGGTTTCAGAACGGCTTGCATTGAAATATACTGTTTTTTGCCAGACATTCATTGTGGGAATAAAGTGATTTCTCGCCGAGTTAAGCATTTTGAGTAATTTGCCGATTGGTTTCAGAACGGCTTGCATCAAAATTAACAATTTTGCCAGACATTCAATTTGGAAAAAAGTGAATTTCTCGGCGAGTTAAGCATTTTGAGTAATTTGCGAATTGGTTTCAGAACGTCTTGCATTGAAATGAACTATTTTTTGCCAGCCATTCATTGTGGAACCAAGGTGATTTCCTCGGCGAGTAATTTTGAGTAATTTGCCGATGGGTTTCAGAACGGCTTGCATCACAATTAACTATTTTTTGCCAGGCATTCATTGTGGGAAAAAAGTGATTTTCTACGGCGTGTTAAGCATTTTGCGGATTGCATTCAGAACGGCTTGCATCAAAAATAACTTTTTTGCCAGACATTCATTGTGCGATAAAAGTGATTTTCTCGGCGCGTTCAGCATTTTGAGTAATTTGCCGATTGGTTTCAGAACGGCTTGCATTGAAATTTACTATTTTTTGCCAGACATTCATTGTGGGAAAAAAGTGATTTTCTCGGCGAGTGAAGCATTTTGAGTAATTTGCCGATTGGTTTCAGAACGGCTTGATTGAAATTTACTATTTTTTGCCAGACATTCATTGTGGGAAAAAGAGATTTTCTCGGCGAGTTAAGCATTTTGAGTGATTTGCCGATTGGTTTCAGACCGGCTTGCATCAAAATTAACTATTTTTTGGCAGACATTCATTGTGAGAAAAAAGTGATTTTCTCGGCGAGTTAAGCATTTTGAGTAATTATTCGATTGGTTTCAGAACGGCTTGCATTGAAATTTACTATGTTTTGCCAGGCATTCATTGTGGAACAAAAGTGATTTTCTCGGCGAGTTAACATTTTTAGTAATTTGCCGATTGCTTTCAGAACGGCTTGCATTGAAATTTACTATTTTTTTGCCAGCCGTTCAACAAAAGTGATTTTCTCGGTGAGTTAAGCATTTTGAGTAATTTGCCGATTGGTTTCAGAACGGCTTGCATCAAAATTAACAATTTTTGCCAGACATTCAATTTGGAAAAAAAGGGAATTTCTCGGCGAGTTAAGCATATTGAGTAATTTGCCGATGCTTTTCAGAACGGCTTCCATTGAAATTTACTATTTTTTTGCCAGACATTCATTGTGGAACAAAAGTGCTTTTCTCGGCGAGTTAAGCACTTTGAGTAATTTGCCGATTGGTTTCAGAACGGCTTGCATTGAAATTTACTATTTTTTGCCAGACATTCATTGTGGAACAAAAGTGATTTTCTCGGCGAGTTAAGCATTTTGAGTAATTTGCCGATTGGTTTCAGAACGGCTTGCATTGAAATTTACTATTTTTTGCCGGTCATTCATTGTGGAACAAAAGTGATTTTCTCGGCGAGTTAAGCATTTTGAGTAATTTGCCGATTTGTTTCAGAACGGCTTGCATTGAAATTTACTGTTTTTGCCAGACATTCATTGTGGGAAAAATGTGATTTTCTTGCCGAGTTAAGCATTTTGAGTAATTTGCCGATTGGTTTCAGAACGGCTTGCATCACAATTAACTATTTTTTGCCAGGCATTCAGTGTGAAACAAAAGTGATTTTCTCGGCCAGTTAAGCATTTTGATTAATTTACCGATTGGTTTCAGAACGGCTTGCATCAAAATTAACTTTTTTTTGCCAGACATTCAATTTGGAAAAAAAGTGAATTTCTCGGCGAGTTAAGCATCTTGAGATATTTGCCGATTAGTTTCAGAACGTCTTGCATTGAACTTTACTATTTTTTGCCAACCATTCATTGTGGGAAAAAAGTGATTTTCTCGGCGATTGAAGCATTTTGAGTAATAAGCCGATTGGTTTCAGAACGGCCTGCATCACAATTAACTGTTTTTTGCCAGACATTCATTGTGGGAAAAAAGTGATTTTCTCGGCGAGTTAAGCATTTTGAGTAATTAGCCGATTGGTTTCAGAACGGCTTGCATTGAAATTTACTGTTTTTTGCCAGACATTCATTGTGGGAAAAAGGTGATTTTCTCGGCGAGTTAAGCATTTTGAGAAATTTGCCGATTGGTTTCAGACCGGCTTGCATCACAATTAACTATTTTTTTGCCAGGCATTCAGTGTGAAACAAAAGTGATTTTCTCGGCGAGTTAAGCATTTTGAGTAATTTGCCGATTGGTCTCAGAACGGCTTGCATCAAAATTAACTATTTTTTGCCAGACATTCATTGTGGGAAAAAAGTGATTTTTCTCGGCGAGTTAAGCATTTTGAGTAATTAGCCGATTGGTTTCAGGACGGCTTTGAAATTTACTATTGTTTGCCAGGCATTCATTGTGGAACAAAAGTGATTTTCTCGGCGAGTTAAGCATTTTGAGTAATTTGCCGATTGCTTTCAGAACGGCTTGCATTGAAATTTACTACTTTTTGCCAGACATTCATTGTGGAACAAAAGTGGTTTTCTCGGCGAGTTAAGCATTTTGAGTAATTTGCCGATTGGTTTCAGAACGGCTTGCATTGAAATTTACTATTTTTTGCCGGACATTCATTGTGGAACAAAAGTGATTTTCTCGGCGAGTTAAGCATTTTGAGTAATTTGCCGATTGGTTTCAGAACGGCTTGCATTGAAATATACTGTTTTTTGCCAGACATTCATTGTGGGAATAAAGTGATTTCTCGCCGAGTTAAGCATTTTGAGTAATTTGCCGATTGGTTTCAGAACGGCTTGCATCAAAATTAACAATTTTGCCAGACATTCAATTTGGAAAAAAGTGAATTTCTCGGCGAGTTAAGCATTTTGAGTAATTTGCGAATTGGTTTCAGAACGTCTTGCATTGAAATGAACTATTTTTTGCCAGCCATTCATTGTGGAACCAAGGTGATTTCCTCGGCGAGTAATTTTGAGTAATTTGCCGATGGGTTTCAGAACGGCTTGCATCACAATTAACTATTTTTTGCCAGGCATTCATTGTGGGAAAAAAGTGATTTTCTACGGCGTGTTAAGCATTTTGCGGATTGCATTCAGAACGGCTTGCATCAAAAATAACTTTTTTGCCAGACATTCATTGTGCGATAAAAGTGATTTTCTCGGCGCGTTCAGCATTTTGAGTAATTTGCCGATTGGTTTCAGAACGGCTTGCATTGAAATTTACTATTTTTTGCCAGACATTCATTGTGGGAAAAAAGTGATTTTCTCGGCGAGTGAAGCATTTTGAGTAATTTGCCGATTGGTTTCAGAACGGCTTGATTGAAATTTACTATTTTTTGCCAGACATTCATTGTGGGAAAAAGAGATTTTCTCGGCGAGTTAAGCATTTTGAGTGATTTGCCGATTGGTTTCAGACCGGCTTGCATCAAAATTAACTATTTTTTGGCAGACATTCATTGTGAGAAAAAAGTGATTTTCTCGGCGAGTTAAGCATTTTGAGTAATTATTCGATTGGTTTCAGAACGGCTTGCATTGAAATTTACTATGTTTTGCCAGGCATTCATTGTGGAACAAAAGTGATTTTCTCGGCGAGTTAACATTTTTAGTAATTTGCCGATTGCTTTCAGAACGGCTTGCATTGAAATTTACTATTTTTTTGCCAGCCGTTCAACAAAAGTGATTTTCTCGGTGAGTTAAGCATTTTGAGTAATTTGCCGATTGGTTTCAGAACGGCTTGCATCAAAATTAACAATTTTTGCCAGACATTCAATTTGGAAAAAAAGGGAATTTCTCGGCGAGTTAAGCATTTTGAGTGATTTGCCGATTGGTTTCAGACCGGCTTGCATCAAAATTAACTATTTTTTGGCAGACATTCATTGTGAGAAAAAAGTGATTTTCTCGGCGAGTTAAGCATTTTGAGTAATTAGCCGATTGGTTTCAGAACGGCTTGCATAGAAATTTACTATTTTGCCAGACATTCAATTTGGAAAAAAGTGAATTTCTCGGCGAGTTAAGCATTTTTAGTAATTTGCCGATTGCTTTCAGAACGTCTTGCATTGAAATGAACTATTTTTTGCCAGCCATTCATTGCGGAACCAAGGTGATTTCCTCGGCGAGTTAAGCATTTTGAGTAATTTGCCGATGGGTTTCAGAACGGCTTGCATCACAATTAACTATTTTTTGCCAGGCATTCATTGTGGGAAAAAAGTGCTTTTCTACGGCGAGTTAAGCATTTTGCGGATTGGCTTCAGAACGGCTTGCATCAAAAATAACTTTTTTACCAGACATTCATTGTGGGATAAAAGTGATTTTCTCGGCGCGTTCAGCATTTTGAGTAATTTGCCGATTGGTTTCAGAACGGCTTGCATTGAAATTTACTATTTTTTGCCAGACATTCATTGTGGGAAAAAGAGATTTTCTCGGCGAGTTAAGCATTTTGAGTGATTTGCCGATTGGTTTCAGACCGGCTTGCATCAAAATTAACTATTTTTTGCCAGACATTCATTGTGAGAAAAAAGTGATTTTCTAGGCGAGTTAAGCATTTTGAGTAATTAGCCGACTGGTTTCAGAACGGCTTGCATTGAAATTTACTATTTTTTGCCAGGCATTCATTGTGGAACAAAAGTGATTTTCTCGGCGAGTTAAGCATTTTTAGTAATTTGCCGATTGCTTTCAGAACGGCTTGCATTGAAATTTACTATTTTTTTGCCAGCCGTTCATTGTGGAACAAAAGTGATTTTCTCGGCGAGTTAAGCATTTTGAGTGATTTGCCGATTGGTTTCAGACCGGCTTGCATCAAAATTAACTATTTTTTGCCAGACATTCATTGTGAGAAAAAAGTGATTTTCTAGGCGAGTTAAGCATTTTGAGTAATTTGCCGATTGGTTTCAGAACGTCTCGCATTGAAATGAACTATTTTCTGCCAGCAATTCATTGTGAAACAGAAGTGATTTTCTCGGCGAGTTAAGCATTTTGAGTAATTTGCCGATTGGTTTCAGAACGGCTTGCATCACAATTAACTATTTTTTGCCAGGCATTCATTGTGGAACAAAAGTGATTTTCTCGGCGAGTTAAGCATTTTGAGTATCTTGCCGATTTGTTTCAGAACGGCTTGCATTGAAATTTACTATTTTTTGCCGGACATTCATTGTGGAACAAAAGTGATTTTCTCGGCGAGTTAAGCATTTTCAGTAATTTGCCGATTGGTTTC
This sequence comes from Scyliorhinus torazame, assembly GCF_047496885.1. NCBI lineage: Eukaryota > Metazoa > Chordata > Chondrichthyes > Carcharhiniformes > Scyliorhinidae > Scyliorhinus > Scyliorhinus torazame. The sequence goes on from NW_027307791.1 coordinate 597,585, forward strand.
AGAACGGCTTGCAATGAAATTTACTATTTTTTGCCAGACATTCATTGAGGGAAAAAAGTGATTTTCTCGGCGAATTAAGCATTTTGAGTACTTTGCCGATTGGTTTCAGAACGGCTTGCATCACAATTAACTATTTTTTGCCAGGCATTCATTGTGGAACAAGAGTGATTTTCTCGGCGAGTTAAGCATTTTGAGTAATTTGCCGATTTGTTTCAGAACGGCTTGCATTGAAATTTACTATTTTTTGCCGGACATTCATTGTGGAACAAAAGTGATTTTCTCGGCGAGTTAAGCATTTTCAGTAATTTGCCGATTGGTTTCAGAACGGCTTGCATCACAATTAACTATTTTTTGCCAGGCATTAATTGTGGAACAAAAGTGATTTTCTCGGCGAGTTAAGCATATTGAGTAATTTGCCGATGCTTTTCAGAACGGCTTCCATTGAAATTTACTATTTTTTTGCCAGACATCATTGTGGAACAAAAGCGCTTTTTTCGGCGAGTTAAGCACTTTGAGTAATTTGCCGATTGGTTTCAGAACGGCTTGCATTGAAATTTACTATTTTTTGCCAGACATTCATTGTGGAACAAAAGTGATTTTCTCGGCGAGTTCAGCATTTTGAGTAATTTGCCGATTGGTTTCAGAACGGCTTGCATTGAAATTTACTATTTTTTGCCGGACATTCATTGTGGAATAAAAGTGATTTTCTCGGCGAGTTAAGCATTTTGAGTAATTTGCCGATTTGTTTCAGAACGGCTTGCATTGAAATTTACTGTTTTTGCCAGACATTCATTGTGGGAAAAATGTGATTTTCTTGCCGAGTTAAGCATTTTGAGTAATTTGCCGATTGGTTTCAGAACGGCTTGCATCACAATTGAATATTTTTTGCCAGGCATTCAGTGTGAAACAAAAGTGATTTTCTCGGCGAGTTAAGCATTTTGAGTAATTTACCGATTGGTTTCAGAACGGCTTGCATCAAAATTAACTATTTTTTGCCAGACATTCAATTTGGAAAAAAAGTGAATTTCTCGGCGAGTTAAGCATCTTGAGATATTTGCCGATTAGTTTCAGAACGTCTTGCATTGAACTTTACTATTTTTTGCCAACCATTCATTGTGGGAAAAAAGTGATTTTCTCTGCGATTGAAGCATTTTGAGTAATAAGCCGATTGGTTTCAGAACGGCCTGCATCACAATTAACTATTTTTTGCCAGACATTCATTGTGGGAAAAAAGTGATTTTCTCGGCGAGTTAAGCATTTTGAGTAATTAGCCGATTGGTTTCAGAACGGCTTGCATTGAAATTTACTGTTTTTTGCCAGACATTCATTGTGGGAAAAAAGTGATTTTCTCGGCGAGTTAAGCATTTTGAGTAATTAGCCGATTGGTTTCAGGACGGCTTGCATTGAAATTTACTATTGTTTGCCAGGCATTCATTGTGGAACAAAAGTGATTTTCTCGGCGAGTTAAGCATTTTGAGTAATTTGACGATTGCTTTCAGAACGGCTTGCATTGAAATTTACTACTTTTTGCCAGACATTCATTGTGGAACAAAAGTGATTTTCTCGGCGAGTTAAGCATTTTGAGTAATTTGCCGATTGGTTTCAGAACGGCTTGATTGAAATTTACTATTTTTTGCCAGACATTCATTGTGGGAAAAATAGATTTTCTCGGCGAGTTAAGCATTTTGAGTGATTTGCCGATGGGTTTCAGACCGGCTTGCATCAAAATTAACTATTTTTTGCCAGGCATTCATTGTGGGAAAAAAGTGATTTTCTACGGCGAGTTAAGCATTTTGCGGATTGGCTTCAGAACGGCTTGCATCAAAAATAACTTTTTTGCCAGACATTCATTGTGGGATAAAAGTGATTTTCTCGGCGCGTTAAGCATTTTGAGTAATTTGCCAATTGGTTTCAGAACGGCTTGCATTGAAATTTACTATTTTTTGCCAGACATTCATTGTGGGAAAAAAGTGATTTTCTCGGCGAGTTAAGCATTTTGAGTAATTTGCCGATTGGTTTCAGAACGGCTTGATTGAAATTTACTATTTTTTGCCAGACATTCATTGTGGGAAAAAGAGATTTTCTCGGCGAGTTAAGCATTTTGAGTGATTTGCCGATTGGTTTCAGACCGGCTTGCATCAAAATTAACTATTTTTTGCCAGACATTCATTGTGAGAAAAAAGTGATTTTCTCGGCGAGTTAAGCATTTTGAGTAATTAGCCGATTGCTTTCAGAACGGCTTGCATTGAAATTTACTATTTTTTGCCAGGCATTCATTGTGGAACAAAAGTGATTTTCTCGGCGAGTTAAGCATTTTTAGTAATTTGCCGATTGCTTTCAGAACGGCTTGCATTGAATTTACTATTTTTTTGCCAGCCGTTCATTGTGGAGCAAAAGTGATTTTCTCGGCGAGTTTAGCATTTTGAGTAATTTGCCGATTGGTTTCAGAACGGCTTGCATTGAACTTTACTAATTTTTGCCAACCATGCATTGTGGGAAAAAAGTGATTTTCTCGGCGAGTTAAGCATTTTGAGTAATTTGCCGATTGGTTTCAGAACGGCTTGCATCACAATTAACTATTTTTTGCCAGGCATTCATTGTGGAACAAAAGTGATTTTCTCGGCGAGTTAAGCATTTTGAGTAATTTGCCGATTTGTTTCAGAACGGCTTGCATTGAAATTTACTATTTTTTGCCGGACATTCATTGTGGAACAAAAGTGATTTTCTCGGCGAGTTAAGCATTTTCAGTAATTTGCCGATTGGTTTCAGAACGGCTTGCATTGAAATTCACTATTTTTTGCCAGACATTCATTGAGGGAAAAAAGTGATTTTCTCGGCGAGTTAAGCATTTTGAGTAACTTGCCGATTGGTTTCAGAATGGCTTGCATCACAATTAACTATTTTTTGCCAGACATTCATTGTGGGAAAAAAGTGATTTTCTCGGCGAGTTAAGCATTTTGAGTAATTTGCCGATTGGTTTCAGAACGGCTTGCATCAGAATTAACTATTTTTTGCCAGGCATTCATTGTGGAACAAGAGTGATTTTCTCGGCGAGTTAAGCATTTTGAGTAATTTGCCGATTGGTTTCAGAACGGCTTGCATCAAAATTAACAATTTTTGCCAGACATTCAATTTGGAAACAAAGTGAATTTCTCGGCGAGTTAAGCATTTTGAGTAATTTGCGAATTGGTTTCAGAACGTCTTGCATTGAAATGAACTATTTTTTGCCAGCCATTCATTGTGGAACCAAGGTGATTTCCTCGGCGAGTTAAGCAGTTTGAGTCATTTGCCGATTGCTTTCAGAACGGCTTGCATTGAAATTAACCAATTTTTGCCAGGCATTCATTGTGGGACAAAAGTGATTTTCTCGGGGAGTTAAGCAGTTTGAGTCATTTGCCGATTGCTTTCAGAACGGCTTGCATTGAAATTTATTATTTTTTGCCAGACATTCATTGTGGAAGAAAAGTGATTTTCTCGGCGAGTTAAGCATTTTGAGTAATTTGCCGATTGATTTCAGAACGGCTTGCATCAAAAGTTACTATTTTTTGCCAGGCATTCATTGTGGGAAAAAAGTGATTTTCTCGGCGAGTTAAGCATTTTGAGTAATTTGCCGATTGGTTTCAGAACGGCTTGCATTGAAATTTACAATTTTTTGCCAGGCATTCATTGTGGAACAAAAGTTATTTTCTCGGCGAATTAAGCATTTTGAGTAATTTGCCGATTGGTTTCAGAACGGCTTGCATCACAATTAACTATTTTTTGCCAGGCATTCAGTGTGAAACAAAAGTGATTTTCTCGGCGAGTTCAGCATATTGAGTAATTTACCGATTGGTTTCAGAACGGCTTGATTGAAATTTACTATTTTTTGCCAGACATTCATTGTGGGAAAAAGAGATTTTCTCGGCGAGTTAAGCATTTTGAGTGATTTGCCGATTGGTTTCAGACCGGCTTGCATCAAAATTAACTATTTTTTGCCAGACATTCATTGTGAGAAAAAAGTGATTTTCTCGGCGAGTTAAGCATTTTGAGTAATTAGCCGATTGGTTTCAGAACGGCTTGCATTGAAATTTACTATTTTTTGCCAGGCATTCATTGTGGAACAAAAGTGATTTTCTCGGCGAGTTAAGCATTTTTATTAATTTGCCGATTGCTTTCAGAACGGCTTGCATTGAAATTTACTATTTTTTTGCCAGCCGTTCATTGTGGAACAAAAGTGATTTTCTCGGCGAGTTTAGCATTTTGAGTAATTTGCCGATTGGTTTCAGAACGGCTTGCATTGAACTTTACTAATTTTTGCCAGCCATGCATTGTGGGAAAAAAGTGATTTTCTCGGCGAGTTAAGCATTTTGAGTAATTTGCCGATTGGTTTCAGTACGTCTCGCATTGAAATGAATTATTTTCTGCCAGCAATTCATTGTGAAACAGAAGTGATTCTCTCGGCGAGTTAAGCATTTTGAGTAATTTGCCGATTGGTTTCAGAACGGCTTGCATCACAATTAACTATTTTTTGCCAGGCATTCATTGTGGAACAAAAGTGATTTTCTCGGCGAGTTAAGCATTTTGAGTAATTTGCCGATTTGTTTCAGAACGGCTTGCATTGAAATTTACTATTTTTTGCCGGACATTCATTGTGGAACAAAAGTGATTTTCTCGGCGAGTTAAGCATTTTCAGTAATTTGCCGATTGGTTTCAGAACGGCTTGCATTGAAATTTACTATTTTTTGCCAGACATTCATTGAGGGAAAAAAGTGATTTTCTCGGCGAGTTAAGCATTTTGAGTAACTTGCCGATTGGTTTCAGAACGGCTTGCATCACAATTAACTATTTTTTGCCAGACATTCATTGTGGGAAAAAAGTGATTTTCTCGGCGAGTTAAGCATTTTGAGTACTTTGCCGATTGGTTTCAGAACGGCTTGCATCACAATTAACTATTTTTTGCCAGGCATTCATTGTGGAACAAGAGTGATTTTCTCGGCGAGTTAAGCATTTTGAGTAATTTGCCGATTTGTTTCAGAACGGCTTGCATTGAAATTTACTATTTTTTGCCAGGCATTCATGGTGGAACAAAAGTGATTTTCTCGGCGAGTTAAGCATTTTTAGTAATTTGCCGATTGCTTTCAGAAGGCTTGCATTGAAATTTAATATTTTTTTGCCAGCCGTTCATTGTGGAACAAAAGTGATTTTCTCGGCGAGTTCAGCATTTTGAGTAATTTGCCGATTGGTTTCAGAACGGCTTGCATCAAAATTAACTATTTTTTGCCAGGCATTCAGTGTGAAACAAAACTGATTTTCTCGGTGAGTTAAGCATTTTGAGTAATTTGCCGATTGGTTTCAGAACGGCTTGCATCAAAATTAACAATTTTTGCCAGACATTCAATTTGGAAAAAAAGTGAATTTCTCGGCGAGTTAAGCATTTTGAGTAATTTGCGAATTGGTTTCAGAACGTCTTGCATTGAAATGAACTATTTTTTGCCAGCCATTCATTGTGGAACCAAGGTGATTTCCTCGGCGAGTTAAGCAGTTTGAGTCATTTGCCGATTGCTTTCAGAACGGCTTGCATTAAAATTAACCAATTTTTGCCAGGCATTCATTGTGGGACAAAAGTGATTTTCTCGGGGAGTTAAGCAGTTTGAGTCATTTGCCGATTGCTTTCAGAACGGCTTGCATTGAAATTTATTATTTTATGCCAGACATTCATTGTGGAAGAAAAGTGATTTTCTTGGCGAGTTAAGCATTTTGAGTAATTTGCCGATTGATTTCAGAACGGCTTGCATCAAAAGTTACTATTTTTTGCCAGGCATTCATTGTGGGAAAAAAGTGATTTTCTCGGCGAGTTAAGCATTTTGAGTAATTTGCCGATTGGTTTCAGAACGGCTTGCATTGAAATTTACAATTTTTTGCCAGGCATTCATTGTGGGAAAAAAGTGATTTTCTCTGCGCGTTAAGCATTTTGAGTAATTTGCCGATTGGTTTCAGAATGCCTTGCATGGAAATTTACTATTTTTTGCCAGACATTCATTGTGGAACAAAAGTGATTTTCTCGGCGAGTTAAGCATTTTGAGTAATTTGCCGATTGGTTTCAGAACGGCTTGCATTGAAATTTACAATTTTTTGCCAGGCATTCATTGTGGAACTAAAGTTATTTTCTCGGCGAGTTAAGCATTTTGAGTAATTTGCCTATTTGTTTCAGAACGGCTTGCATCACAATTAACTATTTTTTGCCAGGCATTCAGTGTGAAACAAAAGTGATTTTCTCGGCGAGTTAAGCATTTTGAGTAATTTACCGATTGGTTTCAGAACGGCTTGCATTGAAATTTACTATTTTTTGCCAGGCATTGATTGTGGAACAAAAGTGATTTTCTCGGCGAGTTAAGCATTTTGAGTAATTTGCCGATTGCTTTCAGAACGGCTTGCATTGAAATTTACTATTTTTTGCCAGACATTCATTGTGGAACAAAAGTGATTTTCTCGGCGAGTTAAGCATTTTGAGTAATTTGCCGATTGGTTTCAGAACGGCTTGCATTGAACTTTACTATTTTTTGCCAACCATTCATTGTGGGAAAAAAGTGATTTTCTCGGCGATTGAAGCATTTTGAGTAATAAGCCGATTGGTTTCAGAACGGCTTGCATCACAATTAACTATTTTTTGCCAGGCATTCATTGTGGAACAAAAGTGATTTTCTCGGCGAGTTAAGCAGTTTGAGTCATTTGCCGATTGCTTTCAGAACGGCTTGCATTGAAATTTACTATTTTTTGCCAGACATTCATTGTAGAACAAAAGTGATTTTCTCTGCGCGTTAAGCATTTTGAGTAATTTGCCGATTGGTTTCAGAACGGCTTGCATCAAAACTTACTATTTTTTGCCAGGCATTCATTGTGGGAAAAAAGTGATTTTCTCGGCGCGTTAAGCATTTTGAGTAATTTGCCGATTGGTTTCAGAACGGCTTGCATTGAACTTTACTATTTTATGCCAGACATTCATCGTGGGAAAAAAGTGATTTTCTCGGCGAGTCAAGCATTTTGAGTAATTGGCCGATGGGTTTCAGAATGGCTTGCATTGAAATTTACTATTTTTTGCCAGACATTCATTGTGGAACAAAAGTGATTTTCTCTGCGAGTTAAGCATTTTGAGTAATTTGCCGATTGGTTTCAGAACCGCTTGCATTGAAATTTACAATTTTTTGCCAGCCACTCATTGTGGGAAAAAAGTGATTTTCGCTGCGCGTTAAGCATTTTGAGTAATTTGCCGATTGGTTTCAGAATGGCTTGCATTGAAATTTACTATTTTTTGCCAGACATTCATTGTGGACCAAAGTGATTTTCTCGGCGAGTTAAGCATTTTGAGTAATTTGCCGATTGGTTTCAGAACGGCTTGCATTGAAATTTACTATTTTTTTCCAGGCATTCATTGTGGAACAAAAGTGATTTTCTCGGCGAGTTAAGCATTTTGAGTAATTTACCGATTTGTTTCAGAACGGCTTGCATTGAAATTTACTATTTTTTGCCGGACATTCATTGTGGAACAAAAGTGATTTTCTCGGCGAGTTAAGCATTTTCAGTAATTTGCCGATTGGTTTCAGAACGGCTCGCATCACAATTAACTATTTTTTGCCAGGCATTCATTGTGGAACAAAAGTGATTTTCTCGGCGAGTTAAGCATATTGAGTAATTTGCCGATGCTTTTCAGAACGGCTTCCATTGAAATTCACTATTTTTTTGCCAGGCATTCATTGTGGGAAAAAAGTGATTTTCTCTGCGCGTTAAGCATTTTGAGTAATTTGCCGATTGGTTTCAGAATGCCTTGCATGGAAATTTACTATTTTTTGCCAGACATTCATTGTGGAACAAACGTGATTTTCTCGGCGAGTTAAGCATTTTGAGTAATTTGCCGATTGGTTTCAGAACGGCTTGCATTGAAATTTACAATTTTTTGCCAGGCATTCATTGTGGAACAAAAGTTATTTTCTCGGCGAGTTAAGCATTTTGAGTAATTTGCCGATTTGTTTCAGAACGGCTTGCATCACAATTAACTATTTTTTGCCAGGCATTCAGTGTGAAACAAAAGTGATTTTCTCGGCGAGTTAAGCATTTTGAGTAATTTACCGATTGGTTTCAGAACGGCTTGCATTGAAATTTACTATTTTTTGCCAGGCATTGATTGTGGAACAAAGGTGATTTTCTCGGCGAGTTAAGCATTTTGAGTAATTTGCCGATTGCTTTCAGAACGGCTTGCATTGAAATTTACTATTTTTTGCCAGACATTCATTGTGGAACAAAAGTGATTTTCTCGGGGAGTTAAGCATTTTGAGTAATTTGCCGATTGGTTTCAGAACGGCTTGCATCAAAATCAACTATTTTTTGCCAGGCATTCAGTGTGAAACAAAACTGATTTTCTCGGTGAGTTAAGCATTTTGAGTAATTTGCCGATTGGTTTCAGAACGGCTTGCATCAAAATTAACTATTTTTTGCCAGGCATTCATTGTGGAACAAAAGTGATTTTCTCGGCGAGTTATGCAGTTTGAGTCATTTGCCGATTGCTTTCAGAACGGCTTGCATTGAAATTTACTATTTTTTGCCAGACATTCATTGTGGAACAAAAGTGATTTTCTCTGCGCGTTAAGCATTTTGAGTAATTTGCCGATTGGTTTCAGAACGGCTTGCATCAAAATTTACTATTTTTTGCCAGGCATTCATTGTGGGAAAAAAGTGATTTTCTCGGCGCGTTAAGCATTTTGAGTAATTTGCCGATTGGTTTCAGAATGGCTTGCATTGAACTTTACTATTTTTTGCCAGACATTCATTGTGGACCAAAGTGATTTTCTCGGCGAGTTAAGCATTTTGAGTAATTTGCCGATTGGTTTCAGAACGGCTTGCATTGAAATTTACTATTTTTTGCCAGGCATTCATTGTGGAACAAAAGTGATTTTCTCGGCGAGGTAAGCATTTTGAGTAATTTACCGATTTGTTTCAGAACGGCTTGCATTGAAATTTACTATTTTTTGCCGGACATTCATTGTGGAACAAAAGTGAATTTCTCGGCGAGTTAAGCATTTTCAGTAATTTGCGGATTGGTTTCAGAAGGGCTCGCATCACAATTAACTATTTTTTGCCAGGCATTCATTGTGGAACAAAAGTGATTTTCTCGGCGAGTTAAGCATATTGAGTAATTTGCCGATGCTTTTCAGAACGGCTTCCATTGAAATTTACTATTTTTTTGCCAGTCATTCATTGTGGAACAAAAGTGCTTTTCTCGGCGAGTTAAGGACTTTGAGTAATTTGCCGATTGATTTCAGAACGGCTTGCATTGAAATTTACTATTTTTTGCCAGACATTCATTGTGGAACAAAAGTGATTTTCTCGACGAGTTAAGCATTTTGAGTAACTTGCCGATTGGTTTCAGAACGGATTGCATCACAATTAACTATTTTTTGCCAGACATTCATTGTGAAACAAAAGTGATTTTCTCGGCGCGTTAAGTATATTGAGTAATTTGCCGATTGGTTTCAGAACGGCTTGCATTGAAATTAACCAATTTTTGCCAGGCATTCATTGTGGGACAAAAGTGATTTTCTCGGGGAGTTAAGCAGTTTGAGTCATTTGCCGATTGCTTTCAGAACGGCTTGCATTGAAATTTACTATTTTTTGCCAGACATTCATTGTGGAACAAAAGTGATTTTCTCGGCGAGTTAAGCATTTTGAGTAATTTGCCGAATGGGTTTCAGAACGGCTTGCATTGAAATTTACTATTTTTTGCCGGACATTCATTGTGGAACAAAAGTGATTTTCTCGGCGAGTTAAGCATTTTCAGTAATTTGCCGATTGGTTTCAGAACGGCTTGCATCACAATTAACTATTTTTTGCCAGGCATTCATTGTGGAACAAAAGTGATTTTCTCGGCGAGTTAAGCATATTGAGTAATTTGCCGATGCTTTTCAGAACGGCTTCCATTGAAATTTACTATTTTTTTGCCAGTCATTCATTGTGGAACAAAAGTGCTTTTCTCGGCGAGTTAAGGACTTTGAGTAATTTGCCGATTGGTTTCAGAACGGCTTGCATTGAAATTTACTATTTTTTGCCAGGCATTGATTGTGGAACAAAAGTGATTTTCTCGGCGAGTTAAGCATTTTGAGTAATTTGCCGATTGCTTTCAGAACGGCTTGCATTGAAATTTACTATTTTTTGCCAGACATTCATTGTGGAACAAAAGTGATTTTCTCGGCGAGTTAAGCATTTTGAGTAATTTGCCGATTGGTTTCAGAACGGCTTGCATTGAACTTTATTATTTTTTGCCAACCATTCATTGTGGGAAAAAAGTGATTTTCTCGGCGATTGAAGCATTTTGAGTAATTTACCGATTTGTTTCAGAACGGCTTGCATCAAAATTAACTATTTTTTGCCAGGCATTCATTGTGGAACAAAAGTGATTTTCTCGGCGAGTTAAGCAGTTTGAGTCATTTGCCGATTGCTTTCAGAACGGCTTGCATTGAAATTTACTATTTTTTGCCAGACATTCATTGTGGAACAAAAGTGATTTTCTCTGCGCGTTAAGCATTTTGAGTAATTTGCCGATTGGTTTCAGAACGGCTTGCATCAAAATTTACTATTTTTTGCCAACCATTCATTGTGGGAAAAAAGTGATTTTCTCGGCGAGGTAAGCATTTTGAGTAATTTACCGATTTGTTTCAGAACGGCTTGCATTGAAATTTACTATTTTTTGCCGGACATTCATTGTGGAACAAAAGTGAATTTCTCGGCGAGTTAAGCATTTTCAGTAATTTGCGGATTGGTTTCAGAAGGGCTCGCATCACAATTAACTATTTTTTGCCAGGCATTCATTGTGGAACAAAAGTGATTTTCTCGGCGAGTTAAGCATATTGAGTAATTTGCCGATGCTTTTCAGAACGGCTTCCATTGAAATTTACTATTTTTTTGCCAGTCATTCATTGTGGAACAAAAGTGCTTTTCTCGGCGAGTTAAGGACTTTGAGTAATTTGCCGATTGATTTCAGAACGGCTTGCATTGAAATTTACTATTTTTTGCCAGACATTCATTGTGGAACAAAAGTGATTTTCTCGGCGAGTTAAGCATTTTGAGTAACTTGCCGATTGGTTTCAGAACGGATTGCATCACAATTAACTATTTTTTGCCAGACATTCATTGTGAAACAAAAGTGATTTTCTCGGCGCGTTAAGTATATTGAGTAATTTGCCGATTGGTTTCAGAACGGCTTGCATTGAAATTAACCAATTTTTGCCAGGCATTCATTACATAGATTACATAGAACATACAGTGCAGAAGGAGGCCATTCGGCCCATCGAGTCTGCACCGACCCACATTAATCCCTCACTTCCACCTTATCCCCGCAACCCAATAACCCCTCCCAACCCTTATGGACACTACGGGTAATTTAGCATGGCCAATCCACCTAACCTGCACGTCTTTGGACTGTGGGAGGAAACCGGAGCACCCGGAGGAAACCCACGCGGACACGGGGAGAACGTGCAAACTCCGCACAGACAGTGACCCAGCGGGGAATCGAACCTGGGACCCTGGCGCTGTGAAGCCACAGTGCTAATCACTTGTGCTACCGTGCTGCCCCTTGTGGGACAAAAGTGATTTTCTCGGGGAGTTAAGCAGTTTGAGTCATTTGCCGATTGCTTTCAGAACGGCTTGCATTGAAATTTACTATTTTTTGCCAGACATTCATTGTGGAACAAAAGTGATTTTCTCGGCGAGTTAAGCATTTTGAGTAATTTGCCGAATGGGTTTCAGAACGGCTTGCATTGAAATTTACTATTTTTTGCCGGACATTCATTGTGGAACAAAAGTGATTTTCTCGGCGAGTTAAGCATTTTCAGTAATTTGCCGATTGGTTTCAGAACGGCTTGCATCACAATTAACTATTTTTTGCCAGGCATTCATTGTGGAACAAAAGTGATTTTCTCGGCGAGTTAAGCATATTGAGTAATTTGCCGATGCTTTTCAGAACGGCTTCCATTGAAATTTACTATTTTTTTGCCAGTCATTCATTGTGGAACAAAAGTGCTTTTCTCGGCGAGTTAAGGACTTTGAGTAATTTGCCGATTGGTTTCAGAACGGCTTGCATTGAAATTTACTATTTTTTGCCAGGCATTGATTGTGGAACAAAAGTGATTTTCTCGGCGAGTTAAGCATTTTGAGTAATTTGCCGATTGCTTTCAGAACGGCTTGCATTGAAATTTACTATTTTTTGCCAGACATTCATTGTGGAACAAAAGTGATTTTCTCGGCGAGTTAAGCATTTTGAGTAATTTGCCGATTGGTTTCAGAACGGCTTGCATTGAACTTTATTATTTTTTGCCAACCATTCATTGTGGGAAAAAAGTGATTTTCTCGGCGATTGAAGCATTTTGAGTAATTTACCGATTTGTTTCAGAACGGCTTGCATTGAAATTTACTATTTTTTGCCGGACATTCATTGTGGAACAAAAGTGATTTTCTCGGCGAGTTAAGCATTTTGAGTAATTTACCGATTTGTTTCAGAACGGCTTGCATTGAAATTTACTATTTTTTGCCGGACATTCATTGTGGAACAAAAGTGATTTTCTCGGCGAGTTAAGCATTTTCAGTAATTTGCCGATTGGTTTCAGAACGGCTCGCATCACAATTAACTATTTTTTGCCAGGCATTCATTGTGGAACAAAAGTGATTTTCTCGGCGAGTTAAGCATATTGAGTAATTTGCCGATGCTTTTCAAAACGGCTTCCATTGAAATTTACTATTTTTTTGCCAGTCATTCATTGTGGAACAAAAGTGCTTTTAACGGCGAGTTAAGGACTTTGAGTAATTTGCCGATTGATTTCAGAACGGCTTGCATTGAAATTTACTATTTTTTGCCAGGCATTGATTGTGGAACAAAGGTGATTTTCTCGGCGAGTTAAGCATTTTGAGTAATTTGCCGATTGCTTTCAGAACGGCTTGCATTGAAATTTACTATTTTTTGCCAGACATTCATTGTGGAACAAAAGTGATTTTCTCGGGGAGTTAAGCATTTTGAGTAATTTGCCGATTGGTTTCAGAACGGCTTGCATCAAAATCAACTATTTTTTGCCAGGCATTCAGTGTGAAACAAAACTGATTTTCTCGGTGAGTTAAGCATTTTGAGTAATTTGCCGATTGGTTTCAGAACGGCTTGCATCAAAATTAACTATTTTTTGCCAGGCATTCATTGTGGAACAAAAGTGATTTTCTCGGCGAGTTATGCAGTTTGAGTCATTTGCCGATTGCTTTCAGAACGGCTTGCATTGAAATTTACTATTTTTTGCCAGACATTCATTGTGGAACAAAAGTGATTTTCTCTGCGCGTTAAGCATTTTGAGTAATTTGCCGATTGGTTTCAGAACGGCTTGCATCAAAATTTACTATTTTTTGCCAGGCATTCATTGTGGGAAAAAAGTGATTTTCTCGGCGCGTTAAGCATTTTGAGTAATTTGCCGATTGGTTTCAGAATGGCTTGCATTGAACTTTACTATTTTTTGCCAGACATTCATTGTGGACCAAAGTGATTTTCTCGGCGAGTTAAGCATTTTGAGTAATTTGCCGATTGGTTTCAGAACGGCTTGCATTGAAATTTACTATTTTTTGCCAGGCATTCATTGTGGAACAAAAGTGATTTTCTCGGCGAGGTAAGCATTTTGAGTAATTTACCGATTTGTTTCAGAACGGCTTGCATTGAAATTTACTATTTTTTGCCGGACATTCATTGTGGAACAAAAGTGAATTTCTCGGCGAGTTAAGCATTTTCAGTAATTTGCGGATTGGTTTCAGAAGGGCTCGCATCACAATTAACTATTTTTTGCCAGGCATTCATTGTGGAACAAAAGTGATTTTCTCGGCGAGTTAAGCATATTGAGTAATTTGCCGATGCTTTTCAGAACGGCTTCCATTGAAATTTACTATTTTTTTGCCAGTCATTCATTGTGGAACAAAAGTGCTTTTCTCGGCGAGTTAAGGACTTTGAGTAATTTGCCGATTGATTTCAGAACGGCTTGCATTGAAATTTACTATTTTTTGCCAGACATTCATTGTGGAACAAAAGTGATTTTCTCGACGAGTTAAGCATTTTGAGTAACTTGCCGATTGGTTTCAGAACGGATTGCATCACAATTAACTATTTTTTGCCAGACATTCATTGTGAAACAAAAGTGATTTTCTCGGCGCGTTAAGTATATTGAGTAATTTGCCGATTGGTTTCAGAACGGCTTGCATTGAAATTAACCAATTTTTGCCAGGCATTCATTGTGGGACAAAAGTGATTTTCTCGGGGAGTTAAGCAGTTTGAGTCATTTGCCGATTGCTTTCAGAACGGCTTGCATTGAAATTTACTATTTTTTGCCAGACATTCATTGTGGAACAAAAGTGATTTTCTCGGCGAGTTAAGCATTTTGAGTAATTTGCCGAATGGGTTTCAGAACGGCTTGCATTGAAATTTACTATTTTTTGCCGGACATTCATTGTGGAACAAAAGTGATTTTCTCGGCGAGTTAAGCATTTTCAGTAATTTGCCGATTGGTTTCAGAACGGCTTGCATCACAATTAACTATTTTTTGCCAGGCATTCATTGTGGAACAAAAGTGATTTTCTCGGCGAGTTAAGCATATTGAGTAATTTGCCGATGCTTTTCAGAACGGCTTCCATTGAAATTTACTATTTTTTTGCCAGTCATTCATTGTGGAACAAAAGTGCTTTTCTCGGCGAGTTAAGGACTTTGAGTAATTTGCCGATTGGTTTCAGAACGGCTTGCATTGAAATTTACTATTTTTTGCCAGGCATTGATTGTGGAACAAAAGTGATTTTCTCGGCGAGTTAAGCATTTTGAGTAATTTGCCGATTGCTTTCAGAACGGCTTGCATTGAAATTTACTATTTTTTGCCAGACATTCATTGTGGAACAAAAGTGATTTTCTCGGCGAGTTAAGCATTTTGAGTAATTTGCCGATTGGTTTCAGAACGGCTTGCATTGAACTTTATTATTTTTTGCCAACCATTCATTGTGGGAAAAAAGTGATTTTCTCGGCGATTGAAGCATTTTGAGTAATTTACCGATTTGTTTCAGAACGGCTTGCATCAAAATTAACTATTTTTTGCCAGGCATTCATTGTGGAACAAAAGTGATTTTCTCGGCGAGTTAAGCAGTTTGAGTCATTTGCCGATTGCTTTCAGAACGGCTTGCATTGAAATTTACTATTTTTTGCCAGACATTCATTGTGGAACAAAAGTGATTTTCTCTGCGCGTTAAGCATTTTGAGTAATTTGCCGATTGGTTTCAGAACGGCTTGCATCAAAATTTACTATTTTTTGCCAACCATTCATTGTGGGAAAAAAGTGATTTTCTCGGCGAGGTAAGCATTTTGAGTAATTTACCGATTTGTTTCAGAACGGCTTGCATTGAAATTTACTATTTTTTGCCGGACATTCATTGTGGAACAAAAGTGAATTTCTCGGCGAGTTAAGCATTTTCAGTAATTTGCGGATTGGTTTCAGAAGGGCTCGCATCACAATTAACTATTTTTTGCCAGGCATTCATTGTGGAACAAAAGTGATTTTCTCGGCGAGTTAAGCATATTGAGTAATTTGCCGATGCTTTTCAGAACGGCTTCCATTGAAATTTACTATTTTTTTGCCAGTCATTCATTGTGGAACAAAAGTGCTTTTCTCGGCGAGTTAAGGACTTTGAGTAATTTGCCGATTGATTTCAGAACGGCTTGCATTGAAATTTACTATTTTTTGCCAGACATTCATTGTGGAACAAAAGTGATTTTCTCGGCGAGTTAAGCATTTTGAGTAACTTGCCGATTGGTTTCAGAACGGATTGCATCACAATTAACTATTTTTTGCCAGACATTCATTGTGAAACAAAAGTGATTTTCTCGGCGCGTTAAGTATATTGAGTAATTTGCCGATTGGTTTCAGAACGGCTTGCATTGAAATTAACCAATTTTTGCCAGGCATTCATTACATAGATTACATAGAACATACAGTGCAGAAGGAGGCCATTCGGCCCATCGAGTCTGCACCGACCCACATTAATCCCTCACTTCCACCTTATCCCCGCAACCCAATAACCCCTCCCAACCCTTATGGACACTACGGGTAATTTAGCATGGCCAATCCACCTAACCTGCACGTCTTTGGACTGTGGGAGGAAACCGGAGCACCCGGAGGAAACCCACGCGGACACGGGGAGAACGTGCAAACTCCGCACAGACAGTGACCCAGCGGGGAATCGAACCTGGGACCCTGGCGCTGTGAAGCCACAGTGCTAATCACTTGTGCTACCGTGCTGCCCCTTGTGGGACAAAAGTGATTTTCTCGGGGAGTTAAGCAGTTTGAGTCATTTGCCGATTGCTTTCAGAACGGCTTGCATTGAAATTTACTATTTTTTGCCAGACATTCATTGTGGAACAAAAGTGATTTTCTCGGCGAGTTAAGCATTTTGAGTAATTTGCCGAATGGGTTTCAGAACGGCTTGCATTGAAATTTACTATTTTTTGCCGGACATTCATTGTGGAACAAAAGTGATTTTCTCGGCGAGTTAAGCATTTTCAGTAATTTGCCGATTGGTTTCAGAACGGCTTGCATCACAATTAACTATTTTTTGCCAGGCATTCATTGTGGAACAAAAGTGATTTTCTCGGCGAGTTAAGCATATTGAGTAATTTGCCGATGCTTTTCAGAACGGCTTCCATTGAAATTTACTATTTTTTTGCCAGTCATTCATTGTGGAACAAAAGTGCTTTTCTCGGCGAGTTAAGGACTTTGAGTAATTTGCCGATTGGTTTCAGAACGGCTTGCATTGAAATTTACTATTTTTTGCCAGGCATTGATTGTGGAACAAAAGTG
Source organism: Scyliorhinus torazame (assembly GCF_047496885.1). Taxonomy (NCBI): domain Eukaryota; kingdom Metazoa; phylum Chordata; class Chondrichthyes; order Carcharhiniformes; family Scyliorhinidae; genus Scyliorhinus; species Scyliorhinus torazame. Next base: position 614,465 of record NW_027307791.1, read on the forward strand.
ATTTTCTCGGCGAGTTAAGCATTTTGAGTAATTTGCCGATTGCTTTCAGAACGGCTTGCATTGAAATTTACTATTTTTTGCCAGACATTCATTGTGGAACAAAAGTGATTTTCTCGGCGAGTTAAGCATTTTGAGTAATTTGCCGATTGGTTTCAGAACGGCTTGCATTGAACTTTATTATTTTTTGCCAACCATTCATTGTGGGAAAAAAGTGATTTTCTCGGCGATTGAAGCATTTTGAGTAATTTACCGATTTGTTTCAGAACGGCTTGCATTGAAATTTACTATTTTTTGCCGGACATTCATTGTGGAACAAAAGTGATTTTCTCGGCGAGTTAAGCATTTTGAGTAATTTACCGATTTGTTTCAGAACGGCTTGCATTGAAATTTACTATTTTTTGCCGGACATTCATTGTGGAACAAAAGTGATTTTCTCGGCGAGTTAAGCATTTTCAGTAATTTGCCGATTGGTTTCAGAACGGCTCGCATCACAATTAACTATTTTTTGCCAGGCATTCATTGTGGAACAAAAGTGATTTTCTCGGCGAGTTAAGCATATTGAGTAATTTGCCGATGCTTTTCAAAACGGCTTCCATTGAAATTTACTATTTTTTTGCCAGTCATTCATTGTGGAACAAAAGTGCTTTTAACGGCGAGTTAAGGACTTTGAGTAATTTGCCGATTGATTTCAGAACGGCTTGCATTGAAATTTACTATTTTTTGCCAGACATTCATTGTGGAACAAAAGTGATTTTCTCGGCGAGTTAAGCATTTTGAGTAACTTGCCGATTGGTTTCAGAACGGCTTGCATCACAATTAACTATTTTTTGCCAGACATTCATTGTGGGAAAAAAGTGATTTTCTCGGCGCGTTAAGTATTTTGAGTAATTTGCCGTTTGGTTTCAGAACGGCTTGCATTGAAATTAACCAATTTTTGCCAGGCATTCATTGTGGGACAAAAGTGATTTTCTCGGGGAGTTAAGCAGTTTGAGTCATTTGCCGATTGCTTTCAGAACGGCTTGCATTGAAATTTACTATTTTTTGCCAGGCATTGATTGTGGAACAAAAGTGATTTTCTCGGCGATTGAAGCATTTTGAGTAATTTGCCGATTGGTTTCAGAACGGCTTGCATCACAATTAACTATTTTTTGCCAGGCATTCATTGTGGAACAAAAGTGATTTTCTCGGCGAGTTAAGCATTTTGAGTAATTTGCCGATTGGTTTCAGAACGGCTTGCATTGAAATTTACTATTTTTTGCCAGACATTCATTGTGGAACAAAAGTGATTTTCTCGGCGAGTTAAGCATTTTGAGTAACTTGCCGATTGGTTTCAGAACGGCTTGCATCACAATTAACTATTTTTGCCAGACATTCATTGTGGGAAAAAAGTGATTTTCTCGGCGCGTTAAGTATTTTGAATAATTTGCCGATTGGTTTCAGAACGGCTTGCATTGAAATTAACCAATTTTTGCCAGGCATTCATTGTGGGACAAAAGTGATTTTCTCGGGGAGTTAAGCAGTTTGAGTCATTTGCCGATTGCTTTCAGAACGGCTTGCATTGAAATTTACTATTTTTTGCCAGGCATTGATTGTGGAACAAAAGTGATTTTCTCGGCGAGTTAAGCATTTTGAGTAATTTGCCGATTGCTTTCAGAACGGCTTGCATTGAAATTTACTATTTTTTGCCAGACATTCATTGTGGAACAAAAGTGATTTTCTCGGCGAGTTAAGCATTTTGAGTAATTTGCCGATTGGTTTCAGAACGGCTTGCATTGAACTTTACTATTTTTTGCCAACCATTCATTGTGGGAAAAAAGTGATTTTCTCGGCGATTGAAGCATTTTGAGTAATTTGCCGATTGGTTTCAGAACGGCTTCCATTGAAATTTACTATTTTTTTGCCAGTCATTCATTGTGGAACAAAAGTGCTTTTCTCGGCGAGTTAAGGACTTTGAGTAATTTGCCGATTGGTTTCAGAACGGCTTGCATTGAAATTTACTATTTTTTGCCAGACATTCATTGTGGAACAAAAGTGATTTTCTCGGCGAGTTAAGCATTTTGAGTAACTTGCCGATTGGTTTCAGAACGGCTTGCATCACAATTAACTATTTTTTTCCAGACATTCATTGTGGGAAAAAAGTGATTTTCTCGGCGCGTTAAGTATTTTGAGTAATTTGCCGATTGGTTTCAGAACGGCTTGCATTGAAATTAACCAATTTTTGCCAGGCATTCATTGTGGGACAAAAGTGATTTTCTCGGGGAGTTAAGCAGTTTGAATTATTTGCCGATTGCTTTCAGAACGGCTTGCATTGAAATTTACTATTTTTTGCCAGACATTCATTGTGGAAGAAAAGTGATTTTCTCGGCGCGTTAAGCATTTTGAGTAATTTGCCGATTGATTTCAGAACGGCTTGCATCAAAATTTACTATTTTTTGCCAGGCATTCATTGTGGGAAAAAAGTGATTTTCTCGGCGCGTTAAGCATTTTGAGTAATTTGCCGATTGGTTTCAGAATGGCTTGCATTGAAATTTACTATTTTTTGCCAGACATTCATTGTGAAACAAAAGTGATTTTCTCAGCGAGTTAAGCATTTTGAGTAATTTGCCGATTGGTTTCAGAACGGCTTGCATTGAAATTTACAATTTTTTGCCAGGCATTGATTGTGGAACAAAAGTGATTTTCTCGGCGAGTTAAGCATTTTGAGTAATTTGCCGATTGCTTTCAGAACGGCTTGCATTGAAATTTACTATTTTTTGCCAGACATTCATTGTGGAACAAAAGTGATTTTCTCGGCGAGTTAAGCATTTTGAGTAATTTGCCGATTGCTTTCAGAACGGCTTGCATTGAAATTTACTATTTTTTGCCAGACATTCATTGTGGAACAAAAGTGATTTTCTCGGCGAGTTAAGCATTTTGAGTAATTTGCCGATTGGTTTCAGAACGGCTTGCATTGAACTTTACTATTTTTTGCCAACCATTCATTGTGGGAAAAAAGTGATTTTCTCGGCGATTGAAGCATTTTGAGTAATTTGCCGATTGGTTTCAGAACGGCTTGCATCACAATTAACTATTTTTTGCCAGGCATTCATTGTGGAACAAAAGTGATTTTCTCGGCGAGTTAAGCATATTGAGTAATTTGCCGATGCTTTTCAGAACGGCTTCCATTGAAATTTACTATTTTTTTGCCAGTCATTCATTGTGGAACAAAAGTGCTTTTCTCGGCGAGTTAAGGACTTTGAGTAATTTGCCGATTGGTTTCAGAACGGCTTGCATTGAAATTTACTATTTTTTGCCAGACATTCATTGTGGAACAAAAGTGATTTTCTCGGCGAGTTAAGCATTTTGAGTAACTTGCCGATTGGTTTCAGAACGGCTTGCATCACAATTAACTATTTTTTTCCAGACATTCATTGTGGGAAAAAAGTGATTTTCTCGGCGCGTTAAGTATTTTGAGTAATTTGCCGATTGGTTTCAGAACGGCTTGCATTGAAATTAACCAATTTTTGCCAGGCATTCATTGTGGGACAAAAGTGATTTTCTCGGGGTGTTAAGCAGTGTGAGTCATTTGCCGATTGCTTTCAGAACGGCTTGCATTGAAATTTACTATTTTTTGCCAGGCATTCATTGTGGGAAAAAAGTGATTTTCTCGGCGCGTTAAGCATTTTGAGTAATTTGCCGATTGGTTTCAGAATGGCTTGCATTGAAATTTACTATTTTTTGCCAGACATTCATTGTGAAACAAAAGTGATTTTCTCAGCGAGTTAAGCATTTTGAGTAATTTGCCGATTGGTTTCAGAACGGCTTGCATTGAAATTTACAATTTTTTGCCAGGCATTCATTGTGGAACAAAAGTGATTTTCTCGGCGAGGTAAGCATTTTGAGTCATTTGCCGAATGGGTTGCATTGAAATTTACAATTTTTTGCCAGGCATTCATTGTGGAACAAAAGTGATTTTCTCGGCGAGTAAAGTATTTTGAGTAATTAGCCGATTTGTTTCAGAACGGCTTGCATCACAATTAACTATTTTTTGCCTGGCATTCAGTGTGAAACAAAAGTGATTTTCTCGGCGAGTTAAGCATTTTGAGTAATTTACCGATTGGTTTCAGAACGGCTTGCATTGAAATTTACTATTTTTTGCCAGGCATTGATTGTGGAACAAAAGTGATTTTCTCGGCGAGTTAAGCATTTTGAGTAATTTGCCGATTGCTTTCAGAACGGCTTGCATTGAAATTTACTATTTTTTGCCAGACATTCATTGTGGAACAAAAGTGATTTTCTCGGCGAGTTAAGCATTTTGAGTAATTTGCCGATTGGTTTCAGAACGGCTTGCATTGAACTTTTCTATTTTTTGCCAACCATTCATTGTGGGAAAAAAGTGATTTTCTCGGCGATTGAAGCATTTTGAGTAATAAGCCGATTGGTTTCAGAACGGCTTGCATTGAAATTTACTATTTTTTGCCAGACATTCATTGTGGAACAAAAGTGATTTTCTCGGCGAGTTAAGCATTTTGAGTAACTTGCCGATTGGTTTCAGAACGGCTTGCATCACAATTAACTATTTTTTCCCAGACATTCATTGTGGGAAAAAAGTGATTTTCTCGGCGCGTTAAGTATTTTGAGTAATTTGCCGATTGGTTTCAGAACGGCTTGCATTGAAATTAACCAATTTTTGCCAGGCATTCATTGTGGGACAAAAGTGATTTTCTCGGGGTGTTAAGCAGTTTGAGTCATTTGCCGATTGCTTTCAGAACGGCTTGCATTGAAATTTACAATTTTTTGCCAGGCATTCATTGTGGAACAAAAGTGATTTTCTCGGCGAGTTAAGCATTTTGAGTAATTTGCCGATTTGTTTCAGAACGGCTTGCATCACAATTAACTATTTTTTGCCAGGCATTCAGTGTGAAACAAAAGTGATTTTCTCGTCGAGTTAAGCATTTTGAGTAATTTGCCGATTGCTTTCAGAACGGCTTGCATTGAAATTTACTATTTTTTGCCAGACATTCATTGTGGAACAAAAGTGATTTTCTCGGCGAGTTAAGCATTTTGAGTAATTTGCCGATTGGTTTCAGAACGGCTTGCATTGAACTTTACTATTTTTTGCCAACCATTCATTGTGGGAAAAAAGTGATTTTCTCGGCGATTGAAGCATTTTGAGTAATAAGCCGATTGGTTTCAGAACGGCTTGCATCACAATTAACTATTTTTTGCCAGGCATTCATTGTGGAACAAAAGTGATTTTCTCGGCGAGTTAAGCAGTTTGAGTCATTTGCCGATTGCTTTCAGAACGGCTTGCATTGAAATTTACTATTTTTTGCCAGACATTCATTCTGGAACAAAAGTGATTTTCTCTGCGCGTTAGGCATTTTGAGTAATTTGCCGATTGGTTTCAGAACGGCTTGCATCAAAATTTACTATTTTTTGCCAGGCATTCATTGTGGGAAAAAAGTGATTTTCTCGGCGCGTTAAGCATTTTGAGTAATTTGCCGATTGGTTTCAGAATGGCTTGCATTGAACTTTACTATTTTTTGCCAGACATTCATTGTGGACCAAAGTGATTTTCTCGGCGAGTTAAGCATTTTGAGTAATTTGCCGATTGGTTTCAGAACGGCTTGCATTGAAATTTACTATTTTTTGCCAGGCATTCATTGTGGAACAAAAGTGATTTTCTCGGCGAGTTAAGCATTTTGAGTAACTTGCCGATTGGTTTCAGAACGGCTTGCATCACAATTAACTATTTTTTGCCAGACATTCATTGTGGGACAAAAGTGATTTTCTCGGGGAGTTAAGCAGTTTGAGTCATTTGCCGATTGCTTTCAGAACGGCTTGCATTGAAATTTACTATTTTTTGCCAGACATTCATTGTGGAAGAAAAGTGATTTTCTCGGCGAGTTAAGCATTTTGAGTAATTTGCCGATTGATTTCAGAACGGCTTGCATCAAAATTTACTATTTTTTGCCAGGCATTCATTGTGGGAAAAAAGTGATTTTCTCGGCGCGTTAAGCATTTGGAGTAATTTGCCGATTGGTTTCAGAATGGCTTGCATTGAAATTTACTGTTTTTGCCAGACATTCTTTGTGAAACAAAAGTGATGTTCTCGGCGAGTTAAGCATTTTGAGTAATTTGCCGATTGGTTTCAGAACGGCTTGCATTGAAATTTACAATTTTTTGCCAGGCATTCATTGTGGGAAAAAAGTGATTTTCTCTGCGCGTTCAGCATTTTGAGTAATTTGCCGATTGGTTTCAGAATGGCTTGCATGGAAATTTACTATTTTTTGCCAGACATTCATTGTGGAACAAAAGTGATTTTCTCGGTGAGTTAAGCATTTTGAGTAATTTGCCGAATGGGTTTCAGAACGGCTTGCATTGAAATTTACAATTTTTTGCCAGGCATTCATTGTGGAACAAAAGTGATTTTCTCGGCGAGTTAAGCATTTTGAGTAATTTGCCGATTTGTTTCAGAACGGCTTGCATCACAATTAACTATTTTTTGCCAGGCATTCATTGTGGGAAAAAAGTGATTTTCTCGGCGCGTTAAGCATTTTGAGTAATTTGCCGATTGGTTTCAGAATGGCTTGCATTGAAATTTACTATTTTTTGCCAGACATTCATTGTGAAACAAAAGTGATTTTCTCGGCGAGTTAAGCATTTTGAGTAATTTGCCGATTGGTTTCAGAACGGCTTGCATTGAAATTTACAATTTTTTGCCAGGCATTCATTGTGGGAAAAAAGTGATTTTCTCTGCGCGTTCAGCATTTTGAGTAATTTGCCGATTGGTTTCAGAATGGCTTGCATGGAAATTTACTATTTTTTGCCAGACATTCATTGTGGAACAAAAGTGATTTTCTCGGCGAGTTAAGCATTTTGAGTAATTTGCCGAATGGGTTTCAGAACGGCTTGCATTGAAATTTACAATTTTTTGCCAGGCATTCATTGTGGAACAAAAGTGATTTTCTCGGCGAGTTAAGCATTTTGAGTAATTTGCCGATTTGTTTCAGAACGGCTTGCATCACAATTAACTATTTTTTGCCAGGCATTCAGTGTGAAACAAAAGTGATTTTCTCGGCGAGTTAAGCATTTTGAGTAATTTACCGATTGGTTTCAGAACGGCTTGCATTGAAATTTACTATTTTTTGCCAGGCATTGATTGTGGAACAAAAGTGATTTTCTCGGCGAGTTAAGCATTTTGAGTAATTTACCGATTTGTTTCAGAACGGCTTGCATTGAAATTTACTATTTTTTGCCGGACATTCATTGTGGAACAAAAGTGATTTTCTCGGCGAGTTAAGCATTTTCAGTAATTTGCCGATTGGTTTCAGAACGGCTTGCATCACAATTAACTATTTTTTGCCAGGCATTCATTGTGGAACAAAAGTGATTTTCTCGGCGAGTTAAGCATATTGAGTAATTTGCCGATGCTTTTCAGAACGGCTTCCATTGAAATTTACTATTTTTTTGCCAGTCATTCATTGTGGAACAAAAGTGCTTTTCTCGGCGAGTTAAGGACTTTGAGTAATTTGCCGATTGGTTTCAGAACGGCTTGCATTGAAATTTACTATTTTTTGCCAGGCATTGATTGTGGAACAAAAGTGATTTTCTCGGCGAGTTAAGCATTTTGAGTAATTTGCCGATTGGTTTCAGAACGGCTTGCATCACAATTAACTATTTTTTGCCAGACATTCACTGTGGGGAAAAAAGTGATTTTCTCGGCGCGTTAAGTATTTTGAGTAATTTGCCGATTGGTTTCAGAACGGCTTGCATTGAAATTTACTATTTTTTGCCTGACATTCATTGTGGAACAAAAGTGATTTTCTCGGCGAGTTAAGCATTTTGAGTAATTTGCCGATTGGTTTCAGAACGGCTTGCATTGAACTTTACTATTTTTTGCCAACCATTCATTGTGGGAAAAAAGTGATTTTCTCGGCGATTGAAGCATTTTGAGTAATAAGCCGATTGGTTTCAGAACGGCTTGCATTGAAATTTACTATTTTTTGCCAGGCATTCATTGTGGAACAAAAGTGAATTTCTCGGCGAGTTAAGCATTTTGAGTAATTTACCGAGTTGTTTCAGAACGGCTTGCATTGAAATTTACTATTTTTTGCCGGACATTCATTGTGGAACAAAAGTGATTTTCTCGGCGAGTTAAGCATTTTGAGTAATAAGCCGATTGGTTTCAGAACGGCTTGCATCACAATTAACTATTTTTTGCCAGGCATTCATTGTGGAACAAAAGTGATTTTCTCGGCGAGTTAAGCAGTTTGAGTCATTTGCCGATTGCTTTCAGAACGGCTTGCATTGAAATTTACTATTTTTTGCCAGACATTCATTGTGGAACAAAAGTGATTTTCTCTGCGCGTTAGGCATTTTGAGTAATTTGCCGATTGGTTTCAGAACGGCTTGCATCAAAATTTACTATTTTTTGCCAGGCATTCATTGTGGGAAAAAAGTGATTTTCTCGGCGCGTTAAGCATTTTGAGTAATTTGCCGATTGGTTTCAGAATGGCTTGCATTGAACTTTACTATTTTTTGCCAGACATTCATTGTGGACCAAAGTGATTTTCTCGGCGAGTTAAGCATTTTGAGTAATTTGCCGATTGGTTTCAGAACGGCTTGCATTGAAATTTACTATTTTTTGCCAGGCATTCATTGTGGAACAAAAGTGATTTTCTCGGCGAGTTAAGCATTTTGAGTAACTTGCCGATTGGTTTCAGAACGGCTTGCATCACAATTAACTATTTTTTGCCAGACATTCATTGTGGGACAAAAGTGATTTTCTCGGGGAGTTAAGCAGTTTGAGTCATTTGCCGATTGCTTTCAGAACGGCTTGCATTGAAATTTACTATTTTTTGCCAGACATTCATTGTGGAAGAAAAGTGATTTTCTCGGCGAGTTAAGCATTTTGAGTAATTTGCCGATTGATTTCAGAACGGCTTGCATCAAAATTTACTATTTTTTGCCAGGCATTCATTGTGGGAAAAAAGTGATTTTCTCGGCGCGTTAAGCATTTTGAGTAATTTGCCGATTGGTTTCAGAATGGCTTGCATTGAAATTTACTGTTTTTGCCAGACATTCTTTGTGAAACAAAAGTGATGTTCTCGGCGAGTTAAGCATTTTGAGTAATTTGCCGATTGGTTTCAGAACGGCTTGCATTGAAATTTACAATTTTTTGCCAGGCATTCATTGTGGGAAAAAAGTGATTTTCTCTGCGCGTTCAGCATTTTGAGTAATTTGCCGATTGGTTTCAGAATGGCTTGCATGGAAATTTACTATTTTTTGCCAGACATTCATTGTGGAACAAAAGTGATTTTCTCGGTGAGTTAAGCATTTTGAGTAATTTGCCGAATGGGTTTCAGAACGGCTTGCATTGAAATTTACAATTTTTTGCCAGGCATTCATTGTGGAACAAAAGTGATTTTCTCGGCGAGTTAAGCATTTTGAGTAATTTGCCGATTTGTTTCAGAACGGCTTGCATCACAATTAACTATTTTTTGCCAGGCATTCATTGTGGGAAAAAAGTGATTTTCTCGGCGCGTTAAGCATTTTGAGTAATTTGCCGATTGGTTTCAGAATGGCTTGCATTGAAATTTACTATTTTTTGCCAGACATTCATTGTGAAACAAAAGTGATTTTCTCGGCGAGTTAAGCATTTTGAGTAATTTGCCGATTGGTTTCAGAACGGCTTGCATTGAAATTTACAATTTTTTGCCAGGCATTCATTGTGGGAAAAAAGTGATTTTCTCTGCGCGTTCAGCATTTTGAGTAATTTGCCGATTGGTTTCAGAATGGCTTGCATGGAAATTTACTATTTTTTGCCAGACATTCATTGTGGAACAAAAGTGATTTTCTCGGCGAGTTAAGCATTTTGAGTAATTTGCCGAATGGGTTTCAGAACGGCTTGCATTGAAATTTACAATTTTTTGCCAGGCATTCATTGTGGAACAAAAGTGATTTTCTCGGCGAGTTAAGCATTTTGAGTAATTTGCCGATTTGTTTCAGAACGGCTTGCATCACAATTAACTATTTTTTGCCAGGCATTCAGTGTGAAACAAAAGTGATTTTCTCGGCGAGTTAAGCATTTTGAGTAATTTACCGATTGGTTTCAGAACGGCTTGCATTGAAATTTACTATTTTTTGCCAGGCATTGATTGTGGAACAAAAGTGATTTTCTCGGCGAGTTAAGCATTTTGAGTAATTTACCGATTTGTTTCAGAACGGCTTGCATTGAAATTTACTATTTTTTGCCGGACATTCATTGTGGAACAAAAGTGATTTTCTCGGCGAGTTAAGCATTTTCAGTAATTTGCCGATTGGTTTCAGAACGGCTTGCATCACAATTAACTATTTTTTGCCAGGCATTCATTGTGGAACAAAAGTGATTTTCTCGGCGAGTTAAGCATATTGAGTAACTTGCCGATGCTTTTCAGAACGGCTTCCATTGAAATTTACTATTTTTTTGCCAGTCATTCATTGTGGAACAAAAGTGCTTTTCTCGGCGAGTTAAGGACTTTGAGTAATTTGCCGATTGGTTTCAGAACGGCTTGCATTGAAATTTACTATTTTTTGCCAGGCATTGATTGTGGAACAAAAGTGATTTTCTCGGCGAGTTAAGCATTTTGAGTAATTTGCCGATTGGTTTCAGAACGGCTTGCATCACAATTAACTATTTTTTGCCAGACATTCACTGTGGGAAAAAAGTGATTTTCTCGGCGCGTTAAGTATTTTGAGTAATTTGCCGATTGGTTTCAGAACGGCTTGCATTGAAATTTACTATTTTTTGCCTGACATTCATTGTGGAACAAAAGTGATTTTCTCGGCGAGTTAAGCATTTTGAGTAATTTGCCGATTGGTTTCAGAACGGCTTGCATTGAACTTTACTATTTTTTGCCAACCATTCATTGTGGGAAAAAAGTGATTTTCTCGGCGATTGAAGCATTTTGAGTAATAAGCCGATTGGTTTCAGAACGGCTTGCATTGAAATTTACTATTTTTTGCCAGGCATTCATTGTGGAACAAAAGTGAATTTCTCGGCGAGTTAAGCATTTTGAGTAATTTACCGATTTGTTTCAGAACGGCTTGCATTGAAATTTACTATTTTTTGCCGGACATTCATTGTGGAACAAAAGTGATTTTCTCGGCGAGTTAAGCATTTTCAGTAATTTGCCGATTGGTTTCAGAACGGCTTGCATCACAATTAACTATTTTTTGCCAGGCATTCATTGTGGAACAAAAGTGATTTTCTCGGCGAGTTAAGCATATTGAGTAATTTGCCGATGCTTTTCAGAACGGCTTCCATAGAAATTTACTATTTTTTTGCCAGTCATTCATTGTGGAACAAAAGTGCTTTTCTCGGCGAGTTCAGGACTTTGAGTAATTTGCCGATTGGTTTCAGAACGGCTTGCATTGAAATTTACTACTTTTTGCCAGACATTCATTGTGGAACAAAAGTGATTTTCTCGGCGAGTTAAGCATTTTGAGTAACTTGCCGATTGGTTTCAGAACGGCTTGCATCACAATTAACTATTTTTTCCCAGACATTCATTGTGGGAAAAAAGTGATTTTCTCGGCGCGTTAAGTATTTTGAGTAATTTGCCGATTGGTTTCAGAACGGCTTGCATTGAAATTAACCAATTTTTGCCAGGCATTCATTGTGGGACAAAAGTGATTTTCTCGGGGAGTTAAGCAGTTTGAGTCATTTGCCGATTGCTTTCAGAACGGCTTGCATTGAAATTTACTATTTTTTGCCAGACATTCATTGTGGAAGAAAAGTGATTTTCTCGGCGAGTTAAGCATTTTGAGTAATTTGACGATTGATTTCAGAACGGCTTGCATCAAAATTTACTATTTTTTGCCAGGCATTCATTGTGGGAAAAAAGTGATTTTCTCGGCGCGTTAAGCATTTTGAGTAATTTGCCGATTGGTTTCAGAATGGCTTGCATTGAAATTTACTATTTTTTGCCAGACATTCATTGTGAAACAAAAGTGATTTTCTCGGCGAGTTAAGCATTTTGAGTAATTTGCCGATTGGTTTCAGAACGGCTTGCATTGAAATTTACAATATTTTGCCAGGCATTCATTGTGGAACAAAAGTGATTTTCTCGGCGAGTTAAGCATTTTGAGTCATTTGCCGAATGGGTTTCAGAACGGCTTGCATTGAAATTTACAATTTTTTGCCAGGCATTCATTGTGGAACAAAAGTGATTTTCTCGGCGAGTTAAGCATTTTGAGTAATTTGCCGATTTGTTTCAGAACGGCTTGCATCACAATTAACTATTTTTTGCCAGGCATTCAGTGTGAAACAAAAGTGATTTTCTCGGCGAGTTAAGCATTTTGAGTAATTTACCGATTGGTTTCAGAACGGCTTGCATTGAAATTTACTATTTTTTGCCAGGCATTGATTGTGGAACAAAAGTGATTTTCTCGGCGAGTTAAGCATTTTGAGTAATTTGCCGATGGCTTTCAGAACGGCTTGCATTGAAATTAACTATTTTTTGCCAGACATTCATTGTGGAACAAAAGTGGTTTTCTCGGCGAGTTAAGCATTTTGAGTAATTTGCCGATTGGTTTCAGAACGGCTTGCATCACAATTAACTATTTTTTCCCAGACATTCATTGTGGGAAAAAAGTGATTTTCTCGGCGCGTTAAGTATTTTGAGTAATTTGCCGATTGGTTTCAGAACGGCTTGCATTGAAATTAACCAATTTTTGCCAGGCATTCATTGTGGGACAAAAGTGATTTTCTCGGGGAGTTAAGCAGTTTGAGTCATTTGCCGATTGCTTTCAGAACGGCTTGCATTGAAATTTACTATTTTTTGCCAGACATTCATTGTGGAAGAAAAGTGATTTTCTCGGCGAGTTAAGCATTTTGAGTAATTTGCCGATTGATTTCAGAACGGCTTGCATCAAAATTTACTATTTTTTGCCAGGCATTCATTGTGGGAAAAAAGTGATTTTCTCGGCGCGTTAAGCATTTTGAGTAATTTGCCGATTGGTTTCAGAATGGCTTGCATTGAAATTTACTATTTTTTGCCAGACATTCATTGTGAAACAAAAGTGATTTTCTCGGCGAGTTAAGCATTTTGAGTAATTTGCCGATTGGTTTCAGAACGGCTTGCATTGAAATTTACAATTTTTTGCCAGGCATTCATTGTGGAACAAAAGTGATTTTCTCGGCGAGTTAAGCATTTTGAGTCATTTGCCGAATGGGTTTCAGAACGGCTTGCATTGAAATTTACAATTTTTTGCCAGGCATTCATTGTGGAACAAAAGTGATTTTCTCGGCGAGTTAAGCATTTTGAGTAATTTGCCGATTTGTTTCAGAACGGCTTGCATCACAATTAACTATTTTTTGCCAGGCATTCAGTGTGAAACAAAAGTGATTTTCTCGGCGAGTTAAGCATTTTGAGTAATTTACCGATTGGTTTCAGAACGGCTTGCATTGAAATTTACTATTTTTTGCCAGACATTCATTGTGGAACAAAAGTGGTTTTCTCGGCGAGTTAAGCATTTTGAGTAATTTGCCGATTGGTTTCAGAACGGCTTGCATTGAGCTTTACTATTTTTTGCCAACCATTCATTGTGGGAAAAAAGTGATTTTCTCGGCGATTGAAGCATTTTGAGTAATAAGCCGATTGGTTTCAGAACGGCTTGCATTGAAATTTACTATTTTTTGCCAGGCATTCATTGTGGAACAAAAGTGATTTTCTCGGCGAGTTAAGCATTTTGAGTAATTTACCGATTTGTTTCAGAACGGCTTGCATTGAAATTTACTATTTTTTGCCGGACATTCATTGTGGAACAAAAGTGATTTTCTCGGCGAGTTAAGCATTTTCAGTAATTTGCCGATTGGTTTCAGAACGGCTTGCATCACAATTAACTATTTTTTGCCAGGCATTCATTGTGGAACAAAAGTGATTTTCTCGGCGAATTAAGCATATTGAGTAATTTGCCGATGCTTTTCAGAACGGCTTCCATAGAAATTTACTATTTTTTTGCCAGTGATTCATTGTGGAACAAAAGTGCTTTTCTCGGCGAGTTAAGGACTTTGAGTAATTTGCCGATTGGTTTCAGAACGGCTTGCATTGAAATTTACTATTTTTTGCCAGACATTCATTGTGGAACAAAAGTGATTTTCTCGGCGAGTTAAGCATTTTGAGTAACTTGCCGATTGGTTTCAGAACGGCTTGCATCACAATTAACTATTTTTTCCCAGACATTCATTGTGGGAAAAAAGTGATTTTCTCGGCGCGTTAAGTATTTTGAGTAATTTGCCGATTGGTTTCAGAACGGCTTGCATTGAAATTAACCAATTTTTGCCAGGCATTCATTGTGGGACAAAAGTGATTTTCTCGGGGAGTTAAGCAGTTTGAGTCATTTGCCGATTGCTTTCAGAACGGCTTGCATTGAAATTTACTATTTTTTGCCAGACATTCATTGTGGAAGAAAAGTGATTTTTTCGGCGAGTTAAGCATTTTGAGTAATTTGCCGATTGATTTCAGAACGGCTTGCATCCAAATTTACTATTTTTTGCCAGGCATTCCTTGTGGGAAAAAAGTGATTTTCTCGGCGCGTTAAGCATTTTGAGTAATTTGCCGATTGGTTTCAGAATGGCTTGCATTGAAATTTACTATTTTTTGCCAGACATTCATTGTGAAACAAAAGTGATTTTCTCGGCGAGTTAAGCATTTTGAGTAATTTGCCGATTTGTTTCAGAACGGCTTGCATCACAATTAACTATTTTTTGCCAGGCATTCAGTGTGAAACAAAAGTGATTTTCTCGGCGAGTTAAGCATTTTGAGTAATTTACCGATTGGTTTCAGAACGGCTTGCATTGAAATTTACTATTTTTTGCCAGGCATTGATTGTGGAACAAAAGTGATTTTCTCGGCGAGTTAAGCATTTTGAGTAATTTACCGATTTGTTTCAGAACGGCTTGCATTGAAATTTACTATTTTTTGCCGGACATTCATTGTGGAACAAAAGTGATTTTCTCGGCGAGTTAAGCATTTTCAGTAATTTGCCGATTGGTTTCAGAACGGCTTGCATCACAATTAACTATTTTTTGCCAGGCATTCATTGTGGAACAAAAGTGATTTTCTCGGCGAGTTAAGCATATTGAGTAATTTGCCGATGCTTTTCAGAACGGCTTCCATTGAAATTTACTATTTTTTTGCCAGTCATTCATTGTGGAACAAAAGTGCTTTTCTCGGCGAGTTAAGGACTTTGAGTAATTTGCCGATTGGTTTCAGAACGGCTTGCATTGAAATTTACTATTTTTTGCCAGGCATTGATTGTGGAACAAAAGTGATTTTCTCGGCGAGTTAAGCATTTTGAGTAATTTGCCGATTGGTTTCAGAACGGCTTGCATCACAATTAACTATTTTTTGCCAGACATTCACTGTGGGGAAAAAAGTGATTTTCTCGGCGCGTTAAGTATTTTGAGTAATTTGCCGATTGGTTTCAGAACGGCTTGCATTGAAATTTACTATTTTTTGCCTGACATTCATTGTGGAACAAAAGTGATTTTCTCGGCGAGTTAAGCATTTTGAGTAATTTGCCGATTGGTTTCAGAACGGCTTGCATTGAACTTTACTATTTTTTGCCAACCATTCATTGTGGGAAAAAAGTGATTTTCTCGGCGATTGAAGCATTTTGAGTAATAAGCCGATTGGTTTCAGAACGGCTTGCATTGAAATTTACTATTTTTTGCCAGGCATTCATTGTGGAACAAAAGTGAATTTCTCGGCGAGTTAAGCATTTTGAGTAATTTACCGAGTTGTTTCAGAACGGCTTGCATTGAAATTTACTATTTTTTGCCGGACATTCATTGTGGAACAAAAGTGATTTTCTCGGCGAGTTAAGCATTTTGAGTAATAAGCCGATTGGTTTCAGAACGGCTTGCATCACAATTAACTATTTTTTGCCAGGCATTCATTGTGGAACAAAAGTGATTTTCTCGGCGAGTTAAGCAGTTTGAGTCATTTGCCGATTGCTTTCAGAACGGCTTGCATTGAAATTTACTATTTTTTGCCAGACATTCATTGTGGAACAAAAGTGATTTTCTCTGCGCGTTAGGCATTTTGAGTAATTTGCCGATTGGTTTCAGAACGGCTTGCATCAAAATTTACTATTTTTTGCCAGGCATTCATTGTGGGAAAAAAGTGATTTTCTCGGCGCGTTAAGCATTTTGAGTAATTTGCCGATTGGTTTCAGAATGGCTTGCATTGAACTTTACTATTTTTTGCCAGACATTCATTGTGGACCAAAGTGATTTTCTCGGCGAGTTAAGCATTTTGAGTAATTTGCCGATTGGTTTCAGAACGGCTTGCATTGAAATTTACTATTTTTTGCCAGGCATTCATTGTGGAACAAAAGTGATTTTCTCGGCGAGTTAAGCATTTTGAGTAACTTGCCGATTGGTTTCAGAACGGCTTGCATCACAATTAACTATTTTTTGCCAGACATTCATTGTGGGACAAAAGTGATTTTCTCGGGGAGTTAAGCAGTTTGAGTCATTTGCCGATTGCTTTCAGAACGGCTTGCATTGAAATTTACTATTTTTTGCCAGACATTCATTGTGGAAGAAAAGTGATTTTCTCGGCGAGTTAAGCATTTTGAGTAATTTGCCGATTGATTTCAGAACGGCTTGCATCAAAATTTACTATTTTTTGCCAGGCATTCATTGTGGGAAAAAAGTGATTTTCTCGGCGCGTTAAGCATTTTGAGTAATTTGCCGATTGGTTTCAGAATGGCTTGCATTGAAATTTACTGTTTTTGCCAGACATTCTTTGTGAAACAAAAGTGATGTTCTCGGCGAGTTAAGCATTTTGAGTAATTTGCCGATTGGTTTCAGAAAGGCTTGCATTGAAATTTACAATTTTTTGCCAGGCATTCATTGTGGGAAAAAAGTGATTTTCTCTGCGCGTTCAGCATTTTGAGTAATTTGCCGATTGGTTTCAGAATGGCTTGCATGGAAATTTACTATTTTTTGCCAGACATTCATTGTGGAACAAAAGTGATTTTCTCGGTGAGTTAAGCATTTTGAGTAATTTGCCGAATGGGTTTCAGAACGGCTTGCATTGAAATTTACAATTTTTTGCCAGGCATTCATTGTGGAACAAAAGTGATTTTCTCGGCGAGTTAAGCATTTTGAGTAATTTGCCGATTTGTTTCAGAACGGCTTGCATCACAATTAACTATTTTTTGCCAGGCATTCATTGTGGGAAAAAAGTGATTTTCTCGGCGCGTTAAGCATTTTGAGTAATTTGCCGATTGGTTTCAGAATGGCTTGCATTGAAATTTACTATTTTTTGCCAGACATTCATTGTGAAACAAAAGTGATTTTCTCGGCGAGTTAAGCATTTTGAGTAATTTGCCGATTGGTTTCAGAACGGCTTGCATTGAAATTTACAATTTTTTGCCAGGCATTCATTGTGGGAAAAAAGTGATTTTCTCTGCGCGTTCAGCATTTTGAGTAATTTGCCGATTGGTTTCAGAATGGCTTGCATGGAAATTTACTATTTTTTGCCAGACATTCATTGTGGAACAAAAGTGATTTTCTCGGCGAGTTAAGCATTTTGAGTAATTTGCCGAATGGGTTTCAGAACGGCTTGCATTGAAATTTACAATTTTTTGCCAGGCATTCATTGTGGAACAAAAGTGATTTTCTCGGCGAGTTAAGCATTTTGAGTAATTTGCCGATTTGTTTCAGAACGGCTTGCATCACAATTAACTATTTTTTGCCAGGCATTCAGTGTGAAACAAAAGTGATTTTCTCGGCGAGTTAAGCATTTTGAGTAATTTACCGATTGGTTTCAGAACGGCTTGCATTGAAATTTACTATTTTTTGCCAGGCATTGATTGTGGAACAAAAGTGATTTTCTCGGCGAGTTAAGCATTTTGAGTAATTTACCGATTTGTTTCAGAACGGCTTGCATTGAAATTTACTATTTTTTGCCGGACATTCATTGTGGAACAAAAGTGATTTTCTCGGCGAGTTAAGCATTTTCAGTAATTTGCCGATTGGTTTCAGAACGGCTTGCATCACAATTAACTATTTTTTGCCAGGCATTCATTGTGGAACAAAAGTGATTTTCTCGGCGAGTTAAGCATATTGAGTAATTTGCCGATGCTTTTCAGAACGGCTTCCATTGAAATTTACTATTTTTTTGCCAGTCATTCATTGTGGAACAAAAGTGCTTTTCTCGGCGAGTTAAGGACTTTGAGTAATTTGCCGATTGGTTTCAGAACGGCTTGCATTGAAATTTACTATTTTTTGCCAGGCATTGATTGTGGAACAAAAGTGATTTTCTCGGCGAGTTAAGCATTTTGAGTAATTTGCCGATTGGTTTCAGAACGGCTTGCATCACAATTAACTATTTTTTGCCAGACATTCACTGTGGGGAAAAAAGTGATTTTCTCGGCGCGTTAAGTATTTTGAGTAATTTGCCGATTGGTTTCAGAACGGCTTGCATTGAAATTTACTATTTTTTGCCTGACATTCATTGTGGAACAAAAGTGATTTTCTCGGCGAGTTAAGCATTTTGAGTAATTTGCCGATTGGTTTCAGAACGGCTTGCATTGAACTTTACTATTTTTTGCCAACCATTCATTGTGGGAAAAAAGTGATTTTCTCGGCGATTGAAGCATTTTGAGTAATAAGCCGATTGGTTTCAGAACGGCTTGCATTGAAATTTACTATTTTTTGCCAGGCATTCATTGTGGAACAAAAGTGAATTTCTCGGCGAGTTAAGCATTTTGAGTAATTTACCGAGTTGTTTCAGAACGGCTTGCATTGAAATTTACTATTTTTTGCCGGACATTCATTGTGGAACAAAAGTGATTTTCTCGGCGAGTTAAGCATTTTGAGTAATAAGCCGATTGGTTTCAGAACGGCTTGCATCACAATTAACTATTTTTTGCCAGGCATTCATTGTGGAACAAAAGTGATTTTCTCGGCGAGTTAAGCAGTTTGAGTCATTTGCCGATTGCTTTCAGAACGGCTTGCATTGAAATTTACTATTTTTTGCCAGACATTCATTGTGGAACAAAAGTGATTTTCTCTGCGCGTTAGGCATTTTGAGTAATTTGCCGATTGGTTTCAGAACGGCTTGCATCAAAATTTACTATTTTTTGCCAGGCATTCATTGTGGGAAAAAAGTGATTTTCTCGGCGCGTTAAGCATTTTGAGTAATTTGCCGATTGGTTTCAGAATGGCTTGCATTGAACTTTACTATTTTTTGCCAGACATTCATTGTGGACCAAAGTGATTTTCTCGGCGAGTTAAGCATTTTGAGTAATTTGCCGATTGGTTTCAGAACGGCTTGCATTGAAATTTACTATTTTTTGCCAGGCATTCATTGTGGAACAAAAGTGATTTTCTCGGCGAGTTAAGCATTTTGAGTAACTTGCCGATTGGTTTCAGAACGGCTTGCATCACAATTAACTATTTTTTGCCAGACATTCATTGTGGGACAAAAGTGATTTTCTCGGGGAGTTAAGCAGTTTGAGTCATTTGCCGATTGCTTTCAGAACGGCTTGCATTGAAATTTACTATTTTTTGCCAGACATTCATTGTGGAAGAAAAGTGATTTTCTCGGCGAGTTAAGCATTTTGAGTAATTTGCCGATTGATTTCAGAACGGCTTGCATCAAAATTTACTATTTTTTGCCAGGCATTCATTGTGGGAAAAAAGTGATTTTCTCGGCGCGTTAAGCATTTTGAGTAATTTGCCGATTGGTTTCAGAATGGCTTGCATTGAAATTTACTGTTTTTGCCAGACATTCTTTGTGAAACAAAAGTGATGTTCTCGGCGAGTTAAGCATTTTGAGTAATTTGCCGATTGGTTTCAGAAAGGCTTGCATTGAAATTTACAATTTTTTGCCAGGCATTCATTGTGGGAAAAAAGTGATTTTCTCTGCGCGTTCAGCATTTTGAGTAATTTGCCGATTGGTTTCAGAATGGCTTGCATGGAAATTTACTATTTTTTGCCAGACATTCATTGTGGAACAAAAGTGATTTTCTCGGTGAGTTAAGCATTTTGAGTAATTTGCCGAATGGGTTTCAGAACGGCTTGCATTGAAATTTACAATTTTTTGCCAGGCATTCATTGTGGAACAAAAGTGATTTTCTCGGCGAGTTAAGCATTTTGAGTAATTTGCCGATTTGTTTCAGAACGGCTTGCATCACAATTAACTATTTTTTGCCAGGCATTCATTGTGGGAAAAAAGTGATTTTCTCGGCGCGTTAAGCATTTTGAGTAATTTGCCGATTGGTTTCAGAATGGCTTGCATTGAAATTTACTATTTTTTGCCAGACATTCATTGTGAAACAAAAGTGATTTTCTCGGCGAGTTAAGCATTTTGAGTAATTTGCCGATTGGTTTCAGAACGGCTTGCATTGAAATTTACAATTTTTTGCCAGGCATTCATTGTGGGAAAAAAGTGATTTTCTCTGCGCGTTCAGCATTTTGAGTAATTTGCCGATTGGTTTCAGAATGGCTTGCATGGAAATTTACTATTTTTTGCCAGACATTCATTGTGGAACAAAAGTGATTTTCTCGGCGAGTTAAGCATTTTGAGTAATTTGCCGAATGGGTTTCAGAACGGCTTGCATTGAAATTTACAATTTTTTGCCAGGCATTCATTGTGGAACAAAAGTGATTTTCTCGGCGAGTTAAGCATTTTGAGTAATTTGCCGATTTGTTTCAGAACGGCTTGCATCACAATTAACTATTTTTTGCCAGGCATTCAGTGTGAAACAAAAGTGATTTTCTCGGCGAGTTAAGCATTTTGAGTAATTTACCGATTGGTTTCAGAACGGCTTGCATTGAAATTTACTATTTTTTGCCAGGCATTGATTGTGGAACAAAAGTGATTTTCTCGGCGAGTTAAGCATTTTGAGTAATTTACCGATTTGTTTCAGAACGGCTTGCATTGAAATTTACTATTTTTTGCCGGACATTCATTGTGGAACAAAAGTGATTTTCTCGGCGAGTTAAGCATTTTCAGTAATTTGCCGATTGGTTTCAGAACGGCTTGCATCACAATTAACTATTTTTTGCCAGGCATTCATTGTGGAACAAAAGTGATTTTCTCGGCGAGTTAAGCATATTGAGTAACTTGCCGATGCTTTTCAGAACGGCTTCCATTGAAATTTACTATTTTTTTGCCAGTCATTCATTGTGGAACAAAAGTGCTTTTCTCGGCGAGTTAAGGACTTTGAGTAATTTGCCGATTGGTTTCAGAACGGCTTGCATTGAAATTTACTATTTTTTGCCAGGCATTGATTGTGGAACAAAAGTGATTTTCTCGGCGAGTTAAGCATTTTGAGTAATTTGCCGATTGGTTTCAGAACGGCTTGCATCACAATTAACTATTTTTTGCCAGACATTCACTGTGGGAAAAAAGTGATTTTCTCGGCGCGTTAAGTATTTTGAGTAATTTGCCGATTGGTTTCAGAACGGCTTGCATTGAAATTTACTATTTTTTGCCTGACATTCATTGTGGAACAAAAGTGATTTTCTCGGCGAGTTAAGCATTTTGAGTAATTTGCCGATTGGTTTCAGAACGGCTTGCATTGAACTTTACTATTTTTTGCCAACCATTCATTGTGGGAAAAAAGTGATTTTCTCGGCGATTGAAGCATTTTGAGTAATAAGCCGATTGGTTTCAGAACGGCTTGCATTGAAATTTACTATTTTTTGCCAGGCATTCATTGTGGAACAAAAGTGAATTTCTCGGCGAGTTAAGCATTTTGAGTAATTTACCGATTTGTTTCAGAACGGCTTGCATTGAAATTTACTATTTTTTGCCGGACATTCATTGTGGAACAAAAGTGATTTTCTCGGCGAGTTAAGCATTTTCAGTAATTTGCCGATTGGTTTCAGAACGGCTTGCATCACAATTAACTATTTTTTGCCAGGCATTCATTGTGGAACAAAAGTGATTTTCTCGGCGAGTTAAGCATATTGAGTAATTTGCCGATGCTTTTCAGAACGGCTTCCATAGAAATTTACTATTTTTTTGCCAGTCATTCATTGTGGAACAAAAGTGCTTTTCTCGGCGAGTTCAGGACTTTGAGTAATTTGCCGATTGGTTTCAGAACGGCTTGCATTGAAATTTACTACTTTTTGCCAGACATTCATTGTGGAACAAAAGTGATTTTCTCGGCGAGTTAAGCATTTTGAGTAACTTGCCGATTGGTTTCAGAACGGCTTGCATCACAATTAACTATTTTTTCCCAGACATTCATTGTGGGAAAAAAGTGATTTTCTCGGCGCGTTAAGTATTTTGAGTAATTTGCCGATTGGTTTCAGAACGGCTTGCATTGAAATTAACCAATTTTTGCCAGGCATTCATTGTGGGACAAAAGTGATTTTCTCGGGGAGTTAAGCAGTTTGAGTCATTTGCCGATTGCTTTCAGAACGGCTTGCATTGAAATTTACTATTTTTTGCCAGACATTCATTGTGGAAGAAAAGTGATTTTCTCGGCGAGTTAAGCATTTTGAGTAATTTGACGATTGATTTCAGAACGGCTTGCATCAAAATTTACTATTTTTTGCCAGGCATTCATTGTGGGAAAAAAGTGATTTTCTCGGCGCGTTAAGCATTTTGAGTAATTTGCCGATTGGTTTCAGAATGGCTTGCATTGAAATTTACTATTTTTTGCCAGACATTCATTGTGAAACAAAAGTGATTTTCTCGGCGAGTTAAGCATTTTGAGTAATTTGCCGATTGGTTTCAGAACGGCTTGCATTGAAATTTACAATATTTTGCCAGGCATTCATTGTGGAACAAAAGTGATTTTCTCGGCGAGTTAAGCATTTTGAGTCATTTGCCGAATGGGTTTCAGAACGGCTTGCATTGAAATTTACAATTTTTTGCCAGGCATTCATTGTGGAACAAAAGTGATTTTCTCGGCGAGTTAAGCATTTTGAGTAATTTGCCGATTTGTTTCAGAACGGCTTGCATCACAATTAACTATTTTTTGCCAGGCATTCAGTGTGAAACAAAAGTGATTTTCTCGGCGAGTTAAGCATTTTGAGTAATTTACCGATTGGTTTCAGAACGGCTTGCATTGAAATTTACTATTTTTTGCCAGGCATTGATTGTGGAACAAAAGTGATTTTCTCGGCGAGTTAAGCATTTTGAGTAATTTGCCGATGGCTTTCAGAACGGCTTGCATTGAAATTAACTATTTTTTGCCAGACATTCATTGTGGAACAAAAGTGGTTTTCTCGGCGAGTTAAGCATTTTGAGTAATTTGCCGATTGGTTTCAGAACGGCTTGCATCACAATTAACTATTTTTTCCCAGACATTCATTGTGGGAAAAAAGTGATTTTCTCGGCGCGTTAAGTATTTTGAGTAATTTGCCGATTGGTTTCAGAACGGCTTGCATTGAAATTAACCAATTTTTGCCAGGCATTCATTGTGGGACAAAAGTGATTTTCTCGGGGAGTTAAGCAGTTTGAGTCATTTGCCGATTGCTTTCAGAACGGCTTGCATTGAAATTTACTATTTTTTGCCAGACATTCATTGTGGAAGAAAAGTGATTTTCTCGGCGAGTTAAGCATTTTGAGTAATTTGCCGATTGATTTCAGAACGGCTTGCATCAAAATTTACTATTTTTTGCCAGGCATTCATTGTGGGAAAAAAGTGATTTTCTCGGCGCGTTAAGCATTTTGAGTAATTTGCCGATTGGTTTCAGAATGGCTTGCATTGAAATTTACTATTTTTTGCCAGACATTCATTGTGAAACAAAAGTGATTTTCTCGGCGAGTTAAGCATTTTGAGTAATTTGCCGATTGGTTTCAGAACGGCTTGCATTGAAATTTACAATTTTTTGCCAGGCATTCATTGTGGAACAAAAGTGATTTTCTCGGCGAGTTAAGCATTTTGAGTCATTTGCCGAATGGGTTTCAGAACGGCTTGCATTGAAATTTACAATTTTTTGCCAGGCATTCATTGTGGAACAAAAGTGATTTTCTCGGCGAGTTAAGCATTTTGAGTAATTTGCCGATTTGTTTCAGAACGGCTTGCATCACAATTAACTATTTTTTGCCAGGCATTCAGTGTGAAACAAAAGTGATTTTCTCGGCGAGTTAAGCATTTTGAGTAATTTACCGATTGGTTTCAGAACGGCTTGCATTGAAATTTACTATTTTTTGCCAGACATTCATTGTGGAACAAAAGTGGTTTTCTCGGCGAGTTAAGCATTTTGAGTAATTTGCGGATTGGTTTCAGAACGGCTTGCATCACAATTAACTATTTTTTCCCAGACATTCATTGTGGGAAAAAAGTGATTTTCTCGGCGCGTTAAGCATTTTGAGTAATTTGCCGATTGGTTTCAGAATGGCTTGCATTGAAATTTACTATTTTTTGCCAGACATTCATTGTGAAACAAAAGTGATTTTCTCGGCGAGTTAAGCATTTTGAGTAATTTGCCGATTGGTTTCAGAACGGCTTGCATTGAAATTTACAATTTTTTGCCAGGCATTCATTGTGGAACAAAAGTGATTTTCTCGGCGAGTTAAGCATTTTGAGTCATTTGCCGAATGGGTTTCAGAACGGCTTGCATTGAAATTTACAATTTTTTGCCAGGCATTCATTGTGGAACAAAAGTGATTTTCTCGGCGAGTTAAGCATTTTGAGTAATTTGCCGATTTGTTTCAGAACGGCTTGCATCACAATTAACTATTTTTTGCCAGGCATTCAGTGTGAAACAAAAGTGATTTTCTCGGCGAGTTAAGCATTTTGAGTAATTTACCGATTGGTTTCAGAACGGCTTGCATTGAAATTAACTATTTTTTGCCAGACATTCATTGTGGAACAAAAGTGGTTTTCTCGGCGAGTTAAGCATTTTGAGTAATTTGCCGATTGGTTTCAGAACGGCTTGCATCACAATTAACTATTTTTTCCCAGACATTCATTGTGGGAAAAAAGTGATTTTCTCGGCGCGTTAAGTATTTTGAGTAATTTGCCGATTGGTTTCAGAACGGCTTGCATTGAAATTAACCAATTTTTGCCAGGCATTCATTGTGGGACAAAAGTGATTTTCTCGGGGAGTTAAGCAGTTTGAGTCATTTGCCGATTGCTTTCAGAACGGCTTGCATTGAAATTTACTATTTTTTGCCAGACATTCATTGTGGAAGAAAAGTGATTTTCTCGGCGAGTTAAGCATTTTGAGTAATTTGCCGATTGATTTCAGAACGGCTTGCATCAAAATTTACTATTTTTTGCCAGGCATTCATTGTGGGAAAAAAGTGATTTTCTCGGCGCGTTAAGCATTTTGAGTAATTTGCCGATTGGTTTCAGAATGGCTTGCATTGAAATTTACTATTTTTTGCCAGACATTCATTGTGAAACAAAAGTGATTTTCTCGGCGAGTTAAGCATTTTGAGTAATTTGCCGATTGGTTTCAGAACGGCTTGCATTGAAATTTACAATTTTTTGCCAGGCATTCATTGTGGAACAAAAGTGATTTTCTCGGCGAGTTAAGCATTTTGAGTCATTTGCCGAATGGGTTTCAGAACGGCTTGCATTGAAATTTACAATTTTTTGCCAGGCATTCATTGTGGAACAAAAGTGATTTTCTCGGCGAGTTAAGCATTTTGAGTAATTTGCCGATTTGTTTCAGAACGGCTTGCATCACAATTAACTATTTTTTGCCAGGCATTCAGTGTGAAACAAAAGTGATTTTCTCGGCGAGTTAAGCATTTTGAGTAATTTACCGATTGGTTTCAGAACGGCTTGCATTGAAATTTACTATTTTTTGCCAGACATTCATTGTGGAACAAAAGTGGTTTTCTCGGCGAGTTAAGCATTTTGAGTAATTTGCCGATTGGTTTCAGAACGGCTTGCATTGAGCTTTACTATTTTTTGCCAACCATTCATTGTGGGAAAAAAGTGATTTTCTCGGCGATTGAAGCATTTTGAGTAATAAGCCGATTGGTTTCAGAACGGCTTGCATTGAAATTTACTATTTTTTGCCAGGCATTCATTGTGGAACAAAAGTGATTTTCTCGGCGAGTTAAGCATTTTGAGTAATTTACCGATTTGTTTCAGAACGGCTTGCATTGAAATTTACTATTTTTTGCCGGACATTCATTGTGGAACAAAAGTGATTTTCTCGGCGAGTTAAGCATTTTCAGTAATTTGCCGATTGGTTTCAGAACGGCTTGCATCACAATTAACTATTTTTTGCCAGGCATTCATTGTGGAACAAAAGTGATTTTCTCGGCGAATTAAGCATATTGAGTAATTTGCCGATGCTTTTCAGAACGGCTTCCATAGAAATTTACTATTTTTTTGCCAGTGATTCATTGTGGAACAAAAGTGCTTTTCTCGGCGAGTTAAGGACTTTGAGTAATTTGCCGATTGGTTTCAGAACGGCTTGCATTGAAATTTACTATTTTTTGCCAGACATTCATTGTGGAACAAAAGTGATTTTCTCGGCGAGTTAAGCATTTTGAGTAACTTGCCGATTGGTTTCAGAACGGCTTGCATCACAATTAACTATTTTTTCCCAGACATTCATTGTGGGAAAAAAGTGATTTTCTCGGCGCGTTAAGTATTTTGAGTAATTTGCCGATTGGTTTCAGAACGGCTTGCATTGAAATTAACCAATTTTTGCCAGGCATTCATTGTGGGACAAAAGTGATTTTCTCGGGGAGTTAAGCAGTTTGAGTCATTTGCCGATTGCTTTCAGAACGGCTTGCATTGAAATTTACTATTTTTTGCCAGACATTCATTGTGGAAGAAAAGTGATTTTTTCGGCGAGTTAAGCATTTTGAGTAATTTGCCGATTGATTTCAGAACGGCTTGCATCCAAATTTACTATTTTTTGCCAGGCATTCATTGTGGGAAAAAAGTGATTTTCTCGGCGCGTTAAGCATTTTGAGTAATTTGCCGATTGGTTTCAGAATGGCTTGCATTGAAATTTACTATTTTTTGCCAGACATTCATTGTGAAACAAAAGTGATTTTCTCGGCGAGTTAAGCATTTTGAGTAATTTGCCGATTGGTTTCAGAACGGCTTGCATTGAAATTTACAATTTTTTGCCAGGCATTCATTGTGGAACAAAAGTGATTTTCTCGGCGAGTTAAGCATTTTGAGTCATTTGCCGAATGGGTTTCAGAACGGCTTGCATTGAAATTTACAATTTTTTGCCAGGCATTCATTGTGGAACAAAAGTGATTTTCTCGGCGAGTTAAGCATTTTGAGTAATTTGCCGATTTGTTTCAGAACGGCTTGCATCACAATTAACTATTTTTTGCCAGGCATTCAGTGTGAAACAAAAGTGATTTTCTCGGCGAGTTAAGCATTTTGAGTAATTTACCGATTGGTTTCAGAACGGCTTGCATTGAAATTTACTATTTTTTGCCAGGCATTGATTGTGGAACAAAAGTGATTTTCTCGGCGAGTTAAGCATTTTGAGTAATTTGCCGATTGGTTTCAGAACGGCTTGCATTGAAATTAACCAATTTTTGCCAGGCATTCATTGTGGGACAAAAGTGATTTTCTCGGGGAGTTAAGCAGTTTGAGTCATTTGCCGATTGCTTTCAGAACGGCTTGCATTGAAATTTACTATTTTTTGCCAGACATTCATTGTGGAAGAAAAGTGATTTTTTCGGCGAGTTAAGCATTTTGAGTAATTTGCCGATTGATTTCAGAACGGCTTGCATCCAAATTTACTATTTTTTGCCAGGCATTCATTGTGGGAAAAAAGTGATTTTCTCGGCGCGTTAAGCATTTTGAGTAATTTGCCGATTGGTTTCAGAATGGCTTGCATTGAAATTTACTATTTTTTGCCAGACATTCATTGTGAAACAAAAGTGATTTTCTCGGCGAGTTAAGCATTTTGAGTAATTTGCCGATTGGTTTCAGAACGGCTTGCATTGAAATTTACAATTTTTTGCCAGGCATTCATTGTGGAACAAAAGTGATTTTCTCGGCGAGTTAAGTATTTTGAGTCATTTGCCGAATGGGTTTCAGAACGGCTTGCATTGTAATTTACAATCTTTTGCCAGGCATTCATTGTGGAACAAAAGTGATTTTCTCGGCGAGTTAAGCATTTTGAGTAATTTGCCGATTTGTTTCAGAACGGCTTGCATCACAATTAACTATTTTTTGCCAGGCATTCAGTGTGAAACAAAAGTGATTTTCTCGGCGTGTTAAGCATTTTGAGTAATTTACCGATTGGTTTCAGAACGGCTTGCATTGAAATTTACTATTTTTTGCCAGGCATTGATTGTGGAACAAAAGTGATTTTCTCGGCGAGTTAAGCATTTTGAGTAATTTGCCGATTGCTTTCAGAACGGCTTGCATTGAAATTTACTATTTTTTGCCAGACATTCATTGTGGAACAAAAGTGGTTTTCTCGTCGAGTTAAGCATTTTGAGTAATTTGCCGATTGGTTTGAGAACGGCTTGCATTGAGCTTTACTATTTTTTGCCAGCCATTCATTGTGGAACCAATGTGATTTTCTCGTCGCGTTAAGCATTTTGAGTAATTTGCCGATTGGTTTCAGAACGGCTTGCATTGAAATTCACTATTTTTTGCCAGACATTCATTGTGGAACAAAAGTGATTTTCTCGGCGAGTTAAGCATTTTGAGTAATTTGCCGATTGGTTTCAGAACGGCTTGCATTGAAATTTACTATTTTTTGCCATACATTCATTGTGGGAAAAAAGTGATTTTCTCGGCGCGTTAATTATTTTGAGTAATTTGCCGATTGGTTTCAGAACGGCTTGCATTGAAATTAACCAATTTTTGCCAGGCATTCATTGTGGGACAAAAGTGATTTTCTCGGGGAGTTAAGCAGTTTGAGTCATTTGCCGATTGCTTTCAGAACGGCTTGCATTGAAATTTACTATTTTTTGCCAGACATTCATTGTGGAAGAAAAGTGATTTTCTCGGCGAGTTAAGCATTTTGAGTAATTTGCCGATTGATTTCAGAACGGCTTGCATCAAAATTTACTATTTTTTGCCAGGCATTCATTGTGGGAAAAAAGTGATTTTCTCGGCGCGTTAAGCATTTTGAGTAATTTGCCGATTGGTTTCAGAATGGCTTGCATTGAAATTTACTATTTTTTGCCAGACATTCATTGTGAAACAAAAGTGATTTTCTCGGCGAGTTAAGCATTTTGAGTAATTTGCCGATTGGTTTCAGAACGGCTTGCATTGAAATTTACAATTTTTTGCCAGGCATTCATTGTGGAACAAAAGTGATTTTCTCGGCGAGTTAAGCATTTTGAGTCATTTGCCGAATGGGTTTCAGAACGGCTTGCATTGAAATTTACAATTTTTTGCCAGGCATTCATTGTGGAACAAAAGTGATTTTCTCGGCGAGTTAAGCATTTTGAGTAATTTGCCGATTTGTTTCAGAACGGCTTGCATCACAATTAACTATTTTTTGCCAGGCATTCAGTGTGAAACAAAAGTGATTTTCTCGGCGAGTTAAGCATTTTGAGTAATTTACCGATTGGTTTCAGAACGGCTTGCATTGAAATTTACTATTTTTTGCCAGGCATTGATTGTGGAACAAAAGTGATTTTCTCGGAGAGTTAAGCATTTTGAGTAATTTGCCGATTGCTTTCAGAACGGCTTGCATTGAAATTTACTATTTTTTGCCAGACATTCATTGTGGAACAAAAGTGGTTTTCTCGGCGAGTTAAGCATTTTGAGTAATTTGCCGATTGGTTTCAGAACGGCTTGCATTGAGCTTTACTATTTTTTGCCAACCATTCATTGTGGGAAAAAAGTGATTTTCTCGGCGATTGAAGCATTTTGAGTAATAAGCCGATTGGTTTCAGAACGGCTTGCATTGAAATTTATTATTTTTTGCCAGGCATTCATTGTGGAACAAAAGTGATTTTCTCGGCGAGTTAAGCATTTTGAGTAATTTACCGATTTGTTTCAGAACGGCTTGCATTGAAATTTACTATTTTTTGCCGGACATTCATTGTGGAACAAAAGTGATTTTCTCGGCGAGTTAAGCATTTTCAGTAATTTGCCGATTGGTTTCAGAACGGCTTGCATCACAATTAACTATTTTTTGCCAGGCATTCATTGTGGAACAAAATTGATTTTCTCGGCGAATTAAGCATATTGAGTAATTTGCCGATGCTTTTCAGAACGGCTTCCATAGAAATTTACTATTTTTTTGCCAGTCATTCATTGTGGAACAAAAGTGCTTTTCTCGGCGAGTTAAGGACTTTGAGTAATTTGCCGATTGGTTTCAGAACGGCTTGCATTGAAATTTACTATTTTTTGCCAGACATTCATTGTGGAACAAAAGTGATTTTCTCGGCGAGTTCAGCATTTTGAGTAACTTGCCGATTGGTTTCAGAACGGCTTGCATCACAATTAACTATTTTTTCCCAGACACTCATTGTGGGAAAAAAGTGATTTTCTCGGCGCGTTAAGTATTTTGAGTAATTTGCCGATTGGTTTCAGAACGGCTTGCATTGAAATTAACCAATTTTTGCCAGGCATTCATTGTGGGACAAAAGTGATTTTCTCGGGGAGTTAAGCAGTTTGAGTCATTTGCCGATTGCTTTCAGAACGGCTTGCATTGAAATTTACTATTTTTTGCCAGACATTCATTGTGGAAGAAAAGTGATTTTTTCGGCGAGTTAAGCATTTTGAGTAATTTGCCGATTGATTTCAGAACGGCTTGCATCCAAATTTACTATTTTTTGCCAGGCATTCATTGTGGGAAAAAAGTGATTTTCTCGGCGCGTTAAGCATTTTGAGTAATTTGCCGATTGGTTTCAGAATGGCTTGCATTGAAATTTACTATTTTTTGCCAGACATTCATTGTGAAACAAAAGTGATTTTCTCGGCGAGTTAAGCATTTTGAGTAATTTGCCGATTGGTTTCAGAACGGCTTGCATTGAAATTTACAATTTTTTGCCAGGCATTCATTGTGGAACAAAAGTGATTTTCTCGGCGAGTTAAGCATTTTGAGTCATTTGCCGAATGGGTTTCAGAACGGCTTGCATTGAAATTTACAATTTTTTGCCAGGCATTCATTGTGGAACAAAACTGATTTTCTCGGCGAGTTCAGCATTTTGAGTAATTTGCCGATTTGTTTCAGAACGGCTTGCATCACAATTAACTATTTTTTGCCAGGCATTCAGTGTGAAACAAAACTGATTTTCTCGGCGAGTTAAGCATTTTGAGTAATTTACCGATTGGTTTCAGAACGGCTTGCATTGAAATTTACTATTTTTTGCCAGGCATTGATTGTGGAACAAAAGTGATTTTCTCGGCGAGTTAAGCATTTTGAGTAATTTGCCGATTGGTTTCAGAACGGCTTGCATTGAAATTAACCAATTTTTGCCAGGCATTCATTGTGGGACAAAAGTGATTTTCTCGGGGAGTTAAGCAGTTTGAGTCATTTGCCGATTGCTTTCAGAACGGCTTGCATTGAAATTTACTATTTTTTGCCAGACATTCATTGTGGAAGAAAAGTGATTTTTTCGGCGAGTTAAGCATTTTGAGTAATTTGCCGATTGATTTCAGAACGGCTTGCATCCAAATTTACTATTTTTTGCCAGGCATTCATTGTGGGAAAAAAGTGATTTTCTCGGCGCGTTAAGCATTTTGAGTAATTTGCCGATTGGTTTCAGAATGGCTTGCATTGAAATTTACTATTTTTTGCCAGACATTCATTGTGAAACAAAAGTGATTTTCTCGGCGAGTTAAGCATTTTGAGTAATTTGCCGATTGGTTTCAGAACGGCTTGCATTGAAATTTACAATTTTTTGCCAGGCATTCATTGTGGAACAAAAGTGATTTTCTCGGCGAGTTAAGTATTTTGAGTCATTTGCCGAATGGGTTTCAGAACGGCTTGCATTGAAATTTACAATTTTTTGCCAGGCATTCATTGTGGAACAAAAGTGATTTTCTCGGCGAGTTAAGCATTTTGAGTAATTTGCCGATTTGTTTCAGAACGGCTTGCATCACAATTAACTATTTTTTGCCAGGCATTCAGTGTGAAACAAAAGTGATTTTCTCGGCGTGTTAAGCATTTTGAGTAATTTACCGATTGGTTTCAGAACGGCTTGCATTGAAATTTACTATTTTTTGCCAGGCATTGATTGTGGAACAAAAGTGATTTTCTCGGCGAGTTAAGCATTTTGAGTAATTTGCCGATTGCTTTCAGAACGGCTTGCATTGAAATTTACTATTTTTTGCCAGACATTCATTGTGGAACAAAAGTGGTTTTCTCGTCGAGTTAAGCATTTTGAGTAATTTGCCGATTGGTTTGAGAACGGCTTGCATTGAGCTTTACTATTTTTTGCCAACCATTCATTGTGGGGAAAAAAGTGATTTTCTCGGCGATTGAAGCATTTTGAGTAATAAGCCGATTGGTTTCAGAACGGCTTGCATCACAATTAACTATTTTTTGCCAGGCATTCATTGTGGAACAAAATTGATTTTCTCGGCGAGTTAAGCAGTTTGAGTCATTTGCCGATTGCTTTCAGAACGGCTTGCATTGAAATTTACTATTTTTTGCCAGACATTCATTGTGGAACAAAAGTGATTTTCTCGGCGAGTTAAGCATTTTGAGTAATTTGCCGATTGGTTTCAGAACGGCTTGCATCAAAATTTATTATTTTTTGCCAGGCATTCATTGTGGGAAAAAAGTGATTTTCTCGGCGCGTTAAGCATTTTGAGTAATTTGCCGATTGGTTTCAGAACGGCTTGCATTGAACTTTACTATTTTTTGCCAGGCATTCATTGCGGAACAAAATTGATTTTCTCGGCGAGTTATGCATTTCGAGCAATTTGCCGATTGGTTTCAGAACGGCTTGCATTGAAATTTACTGTTTTTTGCCAGACATTCATCGTGGGAAAAAAGTGATTTTCTCGGCGAGTCAAGCATTTTGAGTAATTTGCCGATGGGTTTCAGAATGGCTTGCATTGAAATTTACTATTTTTTGCCAGACATTCATTGTGGAACAAAAGTGCTTTTCTCGGCAAGTTAAGCATTTTGAGTCATTTGCCGAATGGGTTTCAGAACGGCTTGCATTGAAATTTACAATTTTTTGCCAGGCATTCATTGTGGCACAAAAGTGATTTTCTCGGCGAGTTAAGCATTTTGAGTAATTTGCCGATTTGTTTCAGAACGGCTTGCATCACAATTAACTATTTTTTGCCAGGCATTCAGTGTGAAACAAAAGTGATTTTCTCGGCGAGTTAAGCATTTTGAGTAATTTACCGATTGGTTTCAGAACGGCTTGCATTGAAATTTACTATTTTTTGCCAGACATTCATTGTGGAACAAAAGTGATTTTCTCGGCGAGTTAAGCATTTTGAGTAATTTGCCGATTGGTTTCAGAACGGCTTGCATTGAACTTTACTATTTTTTGCCAACCATTCATTGTGGGAAAAAAGTGATTTTCTCGGCGATTGAAGCATTTTGAGAAATTTGCGGATTGGTTTCAGAACGTCTTGCATTGAAATGGACTATTTTTTGCCAGCCATTCATTGTGGAACCAATGTGATTTTCTCGTCGCGTTAAGCATTTTGAGTAATTTGCCGATTGGTTTCAGAACGGCTTGCATTGAAATTCACTATTTTTTGCCAGACATTCATTGTGGAACAAAAGTGATTTTCTCGGCGAGTTAAGCATTTTGAGTAATTTGCCGATTGGTTTCAGAACGGCTTGCATTGAAATTTACTATTTTTTGCCATACATTCATTGAGGGAAAAAAGTGATTTTCTCGGCGAGTTAAGCATTTTGAGTAACTTGCCGATTGGTTTCAGAACGGCTTGCATCACAATTAACTATTTTTTGCCAGACATTCACTGTGGGAAAAAAGTGATTTTCTCGGCGCGTTAAGTATTTTGAGTAATTTGCCGATTGGTTTCAGAACGGCTTGCATTGAAATTAACCATTTTTTGCCAGGCATTCATTGTGGGGCAAAAGTGATTTTCTCGGCGAGTTAAGCAGTTTGAGTCATTTGCCGATTGCTTTCAGAACGGCTTGCATTGAAATTTACTATTTTTTGCCAGGCATTGATTGTGGAACAAAAGTGATTTTCTCGGCGAGTTAAGCATTTTGAGTAATTTACCGATTGGTTTCAGAACGGCTTGCATTGAAATTTACTATTTTTTGCCAGGCATTGATTGTGGAACAAAAGTGATTTTCTCGGCGTGTTAAGCATTTTGAGTAATTTACCGATTGGTTTCAGAACGGCTTGCATTGAAATTTACTATTTTTTGCCAGGCATTGATTGTGGAACAAAAGTGATTTTCTCGGCGAGTTAAGCATTTTGAGTAATTTGCCGATTGCTTTCAGAACGGCTTGCATTGAAATTTACTATTTTTTGCCAGACATTCATTGTGGAACAAAAGTGGTTTTCTCGGCGAGTTAAGCATTTTGAGTAACTTGCCGATTGGTTTCAGAACGGCTTGCATCACAATTAACTATTTTTTGCCAGACATTCACTGTGGGAAAAAAGTGATTTTCTCGGCGCGTGAAGCATTTTGAGTAATTTGCCGATTGGTTTCAGAACGGCTTGCATTGAAATTAACCATTTTTTGCCAGGCATTCATTGTGGGGCAAAAGTGATTTTCTCGGCGAGTTAAGCAGTTTGAGTCATTTGCCGATTGGTTTCAGAACGGCTTGCATTGAAATTTACTATTTTTTGCCAGACATTCATTGTGGAACAAAAGTGATTTTCTCGGCGAGTTAAGCATTTTGAGTAATTTGCCGATTGGTTTCAGAACGGCTTGCATCAAAATTTACTATTTTTTGCCAGGCATTCATTGTGGGAAAAAAGTGATTTTCTCGGCGCGTGAAGCATTTTGAGTAATTTGCCGATTGGTTTCAGAACGTCTTGCATTGAACTTTACTATTTTTTGCCAGGCATTCATTGCGGAACAATATTGATTTTCTCGGCGAGTTATGCATTTCGAGCAATTTGCCGATTGGTTTCAGAACGGCTTGCATTGAAATTTACTGTTTTTTGCCAGACATTCATCGTGGGAAAAAAGTGATTTTCTCGGCGAGTCAAGCATTTTGAGTAATTTGCCGATGGGTTTCAGAATGGCTTGCATTGAAATTTACTATTTTTTGCCAGACATTCATTGTGGAACAAAAGTGCTTTTCTCGGCGAGTTAAGCATTTTGAGTCATTTGCCGAATGGGTTTCAGAACGGCTTGCATTGAAATTTACAATTTTTTGCCAGGCATTCATTGTGGAACAAAAGTGATTTTCTCGGCGAGTTAAGCATTTTGAGTAATTTGCCGATTTGTTTCAGAACGGCTTGCATCACAATTAACTATTTTTTGCCAGGCATTCAGTGTGAAACAAAAGTGATTTTCTCGGCGAGTTAAGCATTTTGAGTAATTTACCGATTGGTTTCAGAACGGCTTGCATTGAAATTTACTATTTTTTGCCAGGCATTGATTGTGGAACAAAAGTGATTTTCTCGGCGAGTTAAGCATTTTGAGTAATTTGCCGATTGCTTTCAGAACGGCTTGCATTGAAATTTACTATTTTTTGCCAGACATTCATTGTGGAACAAAAGTGGTTTTCTCGGCGAGTTAAGCATTTTGAGTAATTTGCCGATTGGTTTCAGAACGGCTTGCATTGAGCTTTACTATTTTTTGCCAACCATTCATTGTGGGAAAAAAGTGATTTTCTCGGCGATTGAAGCATTTTGAGTAATAAGCCGATTGGTTTCAGAACGGCTTGCATCACAATTAACTATTTTTTGCCAGGCATTCATTGTGGAACAAAATTGATTTTCTCGGCGAGTTAAGCAGTTTGAGTCATTTGCCGATTGCTTTCAGAACGGCTTGCATTGAAATTTACTATTTTTTGCCAGACATTCATTGTGGAACAAAAGTGATTTTCTCGGCGAGTTAAGCATTTTGAGTAATTTGCCGATTTGTTTCAGAACGGCTTGCATCACAATTAACTATTTTTTGCCAGGCATTCATTGTGGAACAAACGTGATTTTCTCGGCGAGTTAAGCATATTGAGTAATTTGCCGATGCTTTTCAGAACGGCTTCCATTGAAATTTACTATTTTTTTGCCAGTCATTCATTGTGGAACAAAAGTGCTTTTCTCGGCGAGTTAAGGACTTTGAGTAATTTGCCGATTGGTTTCAGAACGGCTTGCATTGAAATTTACTATTTTTTGCCAGACATTCATTGTGGAACAAAAGTGATTTTCTCGGCGAGTTAAGCATTTTGAGTAACTTGCCGATTGGTTTCAGAACGGTTTGCATCACAATTAACTATTTTTTCCCAGACATTCATTGTGGGAAAAAAGTGATTTTCTCGGCGCGTTAAGTATTTTGAGTAATTTGCCGATTGGTTTCAGAACGGCTTGCATTGAAATTAACCAATTTTTGCCAGGCATTCATTGTGGGACAAAAGTGATTTTCTCGGGGAGTTAAGCAGTTTGAGTCATTTGCCGATTGCTTTCAGAACGGCTTGCATTGAAATTTACTATTTTTTGCCAGACATTCATTGTGGAAGAAAAGTGATTTTCTCGGCGAGTTAAGCATTTTGAGTAATTTGCCGATTGGTTTCAGAACGGCTTGCATTGAAATTTACTGTTTTTTGCCAGACATTCATCGTGGGAAAAAAGTGATTTTCTCGGCGAGTCAAGCATTTTGAGTAATTTGCCGATGGGTTTCAGAATGGCTTGCATTGAAATTTACTATTTTTTGCCAGACATTCATTGTGGAACAAAAGTGCTTTTCTCGGCGAGTTAAGCATTTTGAGTCATTTGCCGAATGGGTTTCAGAACGGCTTGCATTGAAATTTACAATTTTTTGCCAGGCATTCATTGTGGAACAAAAGTGATTTTCTCGGCGAGTTAAGCATTTTGAGTAATTTGCCGATTTGTTTCAGAACGGCTTGCATCACAATTAACTATTTTTTGCCAGGCATTCAGTGTGAAACAAAAGTGATTTTCTCGGCGAGTTAAGCATTTTGAGTAATTTACCGATTGGTTTCAGAACGGCTTGCATTGAAATTTACTATTTTTTGCCAGGCATTGATTGTGGAACAAAAGTGATTTTCTCGGCGAGTTAAGCATTTTGAGTAATTTGCCGATTGCTTTCAGAACGGCTTGCATTGAAATTTACTATTTTTTGCCAGACATTCATTGTGGAACAAAAGTGGTTTTCTCGGCGAGTTAAGCATTTTGAGTAATTTGCCGATTGGTTTCAGAACGGCTTGCATTGAGCTTTACTATTTTTTGCCAACCATTCATTGTGGGAAAAAAGTGATTTTCTCGGCGATTGAAGCATTTTGAGTAATAAGCCGATTGGTTTCAGAACGGCTTGCATCACAATTAACTATTTTTTGCCAGGCATTCATTGTGGAACAAAATTGATTTTCTCGGCGAGTTAAGCAGTTTGAGTCATTTGCCGATTGCTTTCAGAACGGCTTGCATTGAAATTTACTATTTTTTGCCAGACATTCATTGTGGAACAAAAGTGATTTTCTCGGCGAGTTAAGCATTTTGAGTAATTTGCCGATTGGTTTCAGAACGGCTTGCATCACAATTAACTATTTTTTGCCAGGCATTCATTGTGGAACAAACGTGATTTTCTCGGCGAGTTAAGCATACTGAGTAATTTGCCGATGCTTTTCAGAACGGCTTCCATTGAAATTTACTATTTTTTTGCCAGTCATTCATTGTGGAACAAAATGCTTTTCTTGGCGAGTTAAGGACTTTGAGTAATTTGCCGATTGGTTTCAGAACGGCTTGCATTGAAATTTACTATTTTTTGCCAGACATTCATTGTGGAACAAAAGTGATTTTCTCGGCGAGTTAAGCATTTTGAGTAACTTGACGATTGGTTTCAGAACGGTTTGCATCACAATTAACTATTTTTTCCCAGACATTCATTGTGGGAAAAAAGTGATTTTCTCGGCGCGTTAAGTATTTTGAGTAATTTGCCGATTGGTTTCAGAACGGCTTGCATTGAAGTTAACCAATTTTTGCCAGGCATTCATTGTGGGACAAAAGTGATTTTCTCGGGGAGTTAAGCAGTTTGAGTCATTTGCCGATTGCTTTCAGAACGGCTTGCATTGAAATTTACTATTTTTTGCCAGACATTCATTGTGGAAGAAAAGTGATTTTCTCGGCGAGTTAAGCATTTTGAGTAATTTGCCGATTGATTTCAGAACGGCTTGCATCAAAATTTACTATTTTTTGCCAGGCATTCATTGTGGGAAAAAAGTGATTTTCTCGGCGCGTTAAGCATTTTGAGTAATTTGCCGATTGGTTTCAGAATGGCTTGCATTGAAATTTACAATTTTTTGCCAGGCATTCATTGTGGAACAAAAGTGATTTTCTCGGCGAGTTAAGCATTTTGAGTAATTTGCCGATTTGTTTCAGAACGGCTTGCATCACAATTAACTATTTTTTGCCAGGCATTCAGTGTGAAACAAAAGTGATTTTCTCGGCGAGTTAAGCATTTTGAGTAATTTACCGATTGGTTTCAGAACGGCTTGCATTGAAATTGACTATTTTTTGCCAGGCATTGATTGTGGAACAAAA
Source organism: Scyliorhinus torazame (assembly GCF_047496885.1). Classification (NCBI taxonomy): domain Eukaryota; kingdom Metazoa; phylum Chordata; class Chondrichthyes; order Carcharhiniformes; family Scyliorhinidae; genus Scyliorhinus; species Scyliorhinus torazame. Next base: position 653,002 of record NW_027307791.1, read on the forward strand.
GTGATTTTCTCGGCGAGTTAAGCATTTTGAGTAATTTGCCGATTGCTTTCAGAACGGCTTGCATTGAAATTTACTATTTTTTGCCAGACATTCATTGTGGAACAAAAGTGATTTTCTCGGCGAGTTAAGCATTTTGAGTAATTTGCCGATTGGTTTCAGAACGGCTTGCATTGAACTTTACTATTTTTTGCCAACCATTCATTGTGGGAAAAAAGTGATTTTCTCGGCGACTGAAGCATTTTGAGTAATAAGCCGATTGGTTTCAGAACGGCTTGCATTGAACTTTACTATTTTTTGCCAGATATTCATTGTGGAACAAAAGTGATTTTCTCGGCGAGTTAAGCATATTGAGTAATTTGCCGATGCTTTTCAGAACGGCTTCCATTGAAATTTACTATTTTTTTGCCAGACATTCATTGTGGGGGAAAAAAGTGATTTTCTCGCCGAGTTAAGCATTTTGTGTAATTTGCCGATTGGTTTCAGAACGGCTTGCATCACAATTAACTATTTTTTGCCAGGCATTCAGTGTGAAACAAAAGTGATTTTCTCGGCGAGTTAAGCATTTTGAGTAATTTGCCGATTGGTTTCAGAACGGCTTGCATCAAAATTAACTATTTTTTGCCAGGCATTCATTGTGGGGAAAAAAGTGATGTTCTCGGCGAGTTAAGCATTTTGAGTAATTAGCCGATTGGTTTCAGAACGGCTTGCATTGAAATTTACTAATTTTTGCCAGGCATTCATTGTGGCATAAAAGTGATTTTCTCGGCGAGTTAAGCATTTTGAGTAATTTGCCGATTGCTTTCAGAACTGCTTGCATTGAAATTTACTATTTTTTGCCAGACATTCATTGTGGAACAAAAGTGATTTTCTCGGCGAGTTAAGCATTTTGAGTAATTTACCGATTGGTTTCAGAACGGCTTGCATTGAACTTTACTATTTTTTGCCAACGATTCATTGTGGGAAAAAAGTGATTTTCTCGGCGATTGAAGCATTTTGAGTAATAAGCCGATTGGTTTCAGAACGGCTTGCATCACAATTAACTATTTTTTGCCAGGCATTCATTGTGGGAAAAAAGTGATTTTCCACGGCGAGTTAAGCATTTTGAGTAATTTGCGGATTGGTTTCAGAACGTCTTGCATTGAAATGAACTATTTTTTGCCAGCCATTCATTGTGGAACCAATGTGATTTTCTCGTCGCGTTAAGCATATTGAGTAATTTGCCGATTGGTTTCAGAACGGCTTGCATTGAAATTCACTATTTTTTGCCAGACATTCATTGTGGAACAAAAGTGATTTTCTCGGCGAGTTAAGCATTTTGAGTAATTTGCCGATTGGTTTCAGAACGGCTTGCATTGAAATTTACTATTTTTTGCCATACATTCATTGAGGGAAAAAAGTGATTTTCTCGGCGAGTTAAGCATTTTGAGTAACTTGCCGATTGGTTTCAGAACGGCTTGCATCACAATTATCTATATTTTGCCAGACATTCACTGTGGGAAAAAAGTGATTTTCTCGGCGCGTTAAGTATTTTGAGTAATTTGCCGATTGGTTTCAGAACGGCTTGCATTGAAATTAACCATTTTTTGCCAGGCATTCATTGTGGGACAAAAGTGATTTTCTCGGCGATTGAAGCATTTTGAGTAATAAGCCGACTGGTTTCAGAACGGCTTGCATCACAATTAACTATTTTTTGCCAGGCATTCATTGTGGAACAAAATTGATTTTCTCGGCGAGTTAAGCAGTTTGAGTCATTTGCCGATTGCTTTCAGAACGGCTTGCATTGAAATTTACTATTTTTTGCCAGACATTCATTGTGGAACAACAGTGATTTTCTCGGCGAGTTAAGCATTTTGAGTAATTTGCCGATTGGTTTCAGAACGGCTTGCATCAAAATTTACTATTTTTTGCCAGGCATTCATTGTGGGAAAAAAGTGATTTTCTCGGCGCGTTAAGCATTTTGAGTAATTTGCCGATTGGTTTCAGAACGGCTTGCATTGAACTTTACGATTTTTTGACAGGCATTCATTGTGGAACAAAAGTGATTTTCTCGGCGAGTTAAGCATTTTGAGTAATTTACCGATTTGTTTCAGAACGGCTTGCATTGAAATTAACTATTTTTTGCCAGACATTCATTGTGGAACAAAAGTGATTTTCTCGGCGAGTTAAGCATTTTGAGTAATTTGCCGATTGGTTTCAGAACGGCTTGCATTGAACTTTACTATTTTTTGCCAACCATTCATTGTGGGAAAAAAGTGATTTTCTCGGCGATTGAAGCATTTTGAGTAATAAGCCGATTGGTTTCAGAACGGCTTGCATCACAATTAACTATTTTTTGCCAGGCATTCATTGTGGGAAAAAAGTGATTTTCCACGGCGAGTTAAGCATTTTGAGTAATTTGCGGATTGGTTTCAGAACGTCTTGCATTGAAATGGACTATTTTTTGCCAGCCATTCATTGTGGAACCAATGTGATTTTCTCGTCGCGTTAAGCATTTTGAGTAATTTGCCGATTGGTTTCAGAACGGCTTGCATTGAAATTCACTATTTTTTGCCAGACATTCATTGTGGAACAAAAGTGATTTTCTCGGCGAGTTAAGCATTTTGAGTAATTTGCCGATTGGTTTCAGAACGGCTTGCATTGAAATTTACTATTTTTTGCCATACATTCATTGAGGGAAAAAAGTGATTTTCTCGGCGAGTTAAGCATTTTGAGTAACTTGCCGATTGGTTTCAGAACGGCTTGCATCACAATTAACTATTTTTTGCCAGACATCCACTGTGGGAAAAAAGTGATTTTCTCGGCGCGTTAAGTATTTTGAGTAATTTGCCGATTGGTTTCAGAACGGCTTGCATTGAAATTAACCATTTTTTGCCAGGCATTCATTGTGGGGCAAAAGTGATTTTCTCGGCGAGTTAAGCAGTTTGAGTCATTTGCCGATTGGTTTCAGAACGGCTTGCATTGAAATTTACTATTTTTTGCCAGACATTCATTGTGGAACAAAAGTGATTTTCTCGGCGAGTTAAGCATTTTGAGTAATTTGCCGATTGGTTTCAGAACGGCTTGCATCAAAATTTACTATTTTTTGCCAGGCATTCATTGTGGGAAAAAAGTGATTTTCTCGGCGCGTGAAGCATTTTGAGTAATTTGCCGATTGGTTTCAGAACGTCTTGCATTGAACTTTACTATTTTTTGCCAGGCATTCATTGCGGAACAATATTGATTTTCTCGGCGAGTTATGCATTTCGAGCAATTTGCCGATTGGTTTCAGAACGGCTTGCATTGAAATTTACTGTTTTTTGCCAGACATTCATCGTGGGAAAAAAGTGATTTTCTCGGCGAGTCAAGCATTTTGAGTAATTTGCCGATGGGTTTCAGAATGGCTTGCATTGAAATTTACTATTTTTTGCCAGACATTCATTGTGGAACAAAAGTGCTTTTCTCGGCGAGTTAAGCATTTTGAGTCATTTGCCGAATGGGTTTCAGAACGGCTTGCATTGAAATTTACAATTTTTTGCCAGGCATTCATTGTGGAACAAAAGTGATTTTCTCGGCGAGTTAAGCATTTTGAGTAATTTGCCGATTTGTTTCAGAACGGCTTGCATCACAATTAACTATTTTTTGCCAGGCATTCAGTGTGAAACAAAAGTGATTTTCTCGGCGAGTTAAGCATTTTGAGTAATTTGCCGATTGATTTCAGAACGGCTTGCATCAAAATTTACTATTTTTTGCCAGGCATTCATTGTGGGAAAAAAGTGATTTTCTCGGCGCGTTAAGCATTTTGAGTAATTTGCCGATTGGTTTCAGAATGGCTTGCATTGAAATTTACTATTTTTTGCCAGACATTCATTGTGAAACAAAACTGATTTTCTCGGCGAGTTAAGCATTTTGAGTAATTTGCCGATTGGTTTCAGAACGGCTTGCATTGAAATTTACTGTTTTTTGCCAGACATTCATCGTGGGAAAAAAGTGATTTTCTCGGCGAGTCAAGCATTTTGAGTAATTTGCCGATGGGTTTCAGAATGGCTTGCATTGAAATTTACTATTTTTTGCCAGACATTCATTGTGGAACAAAAGTGCTTTTCTCGGCGAGTTAAGCATTTTGAGTCATTTGCCGAATGGGTTTCAGAACGGCTTGCATTGAAATTTACAATTTTTTGCCAGGCATTCATTGTGGAACAAAAGTGATTTTCTCGGCGAGTTAAGCATTTTGAGTAATTTGCCGATTTGTTTCAGAACGGCTTGCATCACAATTAACTATTTTTTGCCAGGCATTCAGTGTGAAACAAAAGTGATTTTCTCGGCGAGTTAAGCATTTTGAGTAATTTACCGATTGGTTTCAGAACGGCTTGCATTGAAATTTACTATTTTTTGCCAGGCATTGATTGTGGAACAAAAGTGATTTTCTCGGCGAGTTAAGCATTTTGAGTAATTTGCCGATTGCTTTCAGAACGGCTTGCATTGAAATTTACTATTTTTTGCCAGACATTCATTGTGGAACAAAAGTGGTTTTCTCGGCGAGTTAAGCATTTTGAGTAATTTGCCGATTGGTTTCAGAACGGCTTGCATTGAGCTTTACTATTTTTTGCCAACCATTCATTGTGGGAAAAAAGTGATTTTCTCGGCGATTGAAGCATTTTGAGTAATAAGCCGATTGGTTTCAGAACGGCTTGCATCACAATTAACTATTTTTTGCCAGGCATTCATTGTGGAACAAAATTGATTTTCTCGGCGAGTTAAGCAGTTTGAGTCATTTGCCGATTGCTTTCAGAACGGCTTGCATTGAAATTTACTATTTTTTGCCAGACATTCATTGTGGAACAAAAGTGATTTTCTCGGCGAGTTAAGCATTTTGAGTAATTTGCCGATTGGTTTCAGAACGGCTTGCATCACAATTAACTATTTTTTGCCAGGCATTCATTGTGGAACAAACGTGATTTTCTCGGCGAGTTAAGCATACTGAGTAATTTGCCGATGCTTTTCAGAACGGCTTCCATTGAAATTTACTATTTTTTTGCCAGTCATTCATTGTGGAACAAAATGCTTTTCTTGGCGAGTTAAGGACTTTGAGTAATTTGCCGATTGGTTTCAGAACGGCTTGCATTGAAATTTACTATTTTTTGCCAGACATTCATTGTGGAACAAAAGTGATTTTCTCGGCGAGTTAAGCATTTTGAGTAACTTGACGATTGGTTTCAGAACGGTTTGCATCACAATTAACTATTTTTTCCCAGACATTCATTGTGGGAAAAAAGTGATTTTCTCGGCGCGTTAAGTATTTTGAGTAATTTGCCGATTGGTTTCAGAACGGCTTGCATTGAAGTTAACCAATTTTTGCCAGGCATTCATTGTGGGACAAAAGTGATTTTCTCGGGGAGTTAAGCAGTTTGAGTCATTTGCCGATTGCTTTCAGAACGGCTTGCATTGAAATTTACTATTTTTTGCCAGACATTCATTGTGGAAGAAAAGTGATTTTCTCGGCGAGTTAAGCATTTTGAGTAATTTGCCGATTGATTTCAGAACGGCTTGCATCAAAATTTACTATTTTTTGCCAGGCATTCATTGTGGGAAAAAAGTGATTTTCTCGGCGCGTTAAGCATTTTGAGTAATTTGCCGATTGGTTTCAGAATGGCTTGCATTGAAATTTACAATTTTTTGCCAGGCATTCATTGTGGAACAAAAGTGATTTTCTCGGCGAGTTAAGCATTTTGAGTAATTTGCCGATTTGTTTCAGAACGGCTTGCATCACAATTAACTATTTTTTGCCAGGCATTCAGTGTGAAACAAAAGTGATTTTCTCGGCGAGTTAAGCATTTTGAGTAATTTACCGATTGGTTTCAGAACGGCTTGCATTGAAATTGACTATTTTTTGCCAGGCATTGATTGTGGAACAAAAGTGATTTTCTCGGCGAGTTAAGCATTTTGAGTAATTTGCCGATTGCTTTCAGAACGGCTTGCATTGAAATTTACTATTTTTTGCCAGACATTCATTGTGGAACAAAAGTGATTTTCTCGGCGAGTTAAGCATTTTGAGTAATTTGCCGATTGGTTTCAGAACGGCTTGCATTGAACTTTACTATTTTTTGCCAACCATTCATTGTGGGAAAAAAGTGATTTTCTCGGCGATTGAAGCATTTTGAGTAATAAGCCGATTGGTTTCAGAACGGCTTGCATTGAACTTTACTATTTTTTGCCAGATATTCATTGTGGAACAAAAGTGATTTTCTCGGCGAGTTAAGCATATTGAGTAATTTGCCGATGCTTTTCAGAACGGCTTCCATTGAAATTTACTATTTTTTTGCCAGACATTCATTGTGGGGGAAAAAAGTGATTTTCTCGCCGAGTTAAGCATTTTGTGTAATTTGCCGATTGGTTTCAGAACGGCTTGCATCACAATTAACTATTTTTTGCCAGGCATTCAGTGTGAAACAAAAGTGATTTTCTCGGCGAGTTAAGCATTTTGAGTAATTTGCCGATTGGTTTCAGAACGGCTTGCATCAAAATTAACTATTTTTTGCCAGGCATTCATTGTGGGGAAAAAAGTGATGTTCTCGGCGAGTTAAGCATTTTGAGTAATTAGCCGATTGGTTTCAGAACGGCTTGCATTGAAATTTACTAATTTTTGCCAGGCATTCATTGTGGCATAAAAGTGATTTTCTCGGCGAGTTAAGCATTTTGAGTAATTTGCCGATTGCTTTCAGAACTGCTTGCATTGAAATTTACTATTTTTTGCCAGACATTCATTGTGGAACAAAAGTGATTTTCTCGGCGAGTTAAGCATTTTGAGTAATTTACCGATTGGTTTCAGAACGGCTTGCATTGAACTTTACTATTTTTTGCCAACGATTCATTGTGGGAAAAAAGTGATTTTCTCGGCGATTGAAGCATTTTGAGTAATAAGCCGATTGGTTTCAGAACGGCTTGCATCACAATTAACTATTTTTTGCCAGGCATTCGTTGTGGGAAAAAAGTGATTTTCCACGGCGAGTTAAGCATTTTGAGTAATTTGCGGATTGGTTTCAGAACGTCTTGCATTGAAATGAACTATTTTTTGCCAGCCATTCATTGTGGAACCAATGTGATTTTCTCGTCGCGTTAAGCATTTTGAGTAATTTGCCGATTGGTTTCAGAACGGCTTGCATTGAAATTCACTATTTTTTGCCAGACATTCATTGTGGAACAAAAGTGATTTTCTCGGCGAGTTAAGCATTTTGAGTAATTTGCCGATTGGTTTCAGAACGGCTTGCATTGAAATTTACTATTTTTTGCCATACATTCATTGAGGGAAAAAAGTGATTTTCTCGGCGAGTTAAGCATTTTGAGTAACTTGCCGATTGGTTTCAGAACGGCTTGCATCACAATTATCTATATTTTGCCAGACATTCACTGTGGGAAAAAAGTGATTTTCTCGGCGCGTTAAGTATTTTGAGTAATTTGCCGATTGGTTTCAGAACGGCTTGCATTGAAATTAACCATTTTTTGCCAGGCATTCATTGTGGGACAAAAGTGATTTTCTCGGCGATTGAAGCATTTTGAGTAATAAGCCGATTGGTTTCAGAACGGCTTGCATCACAATTAACTATTTTTTGCCAGGCATTCATTGTGGAACAAAATTGATTTTCTCGGCGAGTTAAGCAGTTTGAGTCATTTGCCGATTGCTTTCAGAACGGCTTGCATTGAAATTTACTATTTTTTGCCAGACATTCATTGTGGAACAACAGTGATTTTCTCGGCGAGTTAAGCATTTTGAGTAATTTGCCGATTGGTTTCAGAACGGCTTGCATCAAAATTTACTATTTTTTGCCAGGCATTCATTGTGGGAAAAAAGTGATTTTCTCGGCGCGTTAAGCATTTTGAGTAATTTGCCGATTGGTTTCAGAACGGCTTGCATTGAACTTTACGATTTTTTGACAGGCATTCATTGTGGAACAAAAGTGATTTTCTCGGCGAGTTAAGCATTTTGAGTAATTTACCGATTTGTTTCAGAACGGCTTGCATTGAAATTAACTATTTTCTGCCAGACATTCATTGTGGAACAAAAGTGATTTTCTCGGCGAGTTAAGCATTTTGAGTAATTTGCCGATTGGTTTCAGAACGGCTTGCATTGAACTTTACTATTTTTTGCCAACCATTCATTGTGGGAAAAAAGTGATTTTCTCGGCGATTGAAGCATTTTGAGTAATAAGCCGATTGGTTTCAGAACGGCTTGCATCACAATTAACTATTTTTTGCCAGGCATTCATTGTGGGAAAAAAGTGATTTTCCACGGCGAGTTAAGCATTTTGAGTAATTTGCGGATTGGTTTCAGAACGTCTTGCATTGAAATGGACTATTTTTTGCCAGCCATTCATTGTGGAACCAATGTGATTTTCTCGTCGCGTTAAGCATTTTGAGTAATTTGCCGATTGGTTTCAGAACGGCTTGCATTGAAATTCACTATTTTTTGCCAGACATTCATTGTGGAACAAAAGTGATTTTCTCGGCGAGTTAAGCATTTTGAGTAATTTGCCGATTGGTTTCAGAACGGCTTGCATTGAAATTTACTATTTTTTGCCATACATTCATTGAGGGAAAAAAGTGATTTTCTCGGCGAGTTAAGCATTTTGAGTAACTTGCCGATTGGTTTCAGAACGGCTTGCATCACAATTAACTATTTTTTGCCAGACATCCACTGTGGGAAAAAAGTGATTTTCTCGGCGCGTTAAGTATTTTGAGTAATTTGCCGATTGGTTTCAGAACGGCTTGCATTGAAATTAACCATTTTTTGCCAGGCATTCATTGTGGGGCAAAAGTGATTTTCTCGGCGAGTTAAGCAGTTTGAGTCATTTGCCGATTGGTTTCAGAACGGCTTGCATTGAAATTTACTATTTTTTGCCAGACATTCATTGTGGAACAAAAGTGATTTTCTCGGCGAGTTAAGCATTTTGAGTAATTTGCCGATTGGTTTCAGAACGGCTTGCATCAAAATTTACTATTTTTTGCCAGGCATTCATTGTGGGAAAAAAGTGATTTTCTCGGCGCGTGAAGCATTTTGAGTAATTTGCCGATTGGTTTCAGAACGTCTTGCATTGAACTTTACTATTTTTTGCCAGGCATTCATTGCGGAACAATATTGATTTTCTCGGCGAGTTAAGCATTTTGAGTAATTTGCCGATTTGTTTCAGAACGGCTTGCATCACAATTAACTATTTTTTGCCAGGCATTCAGTGTGAAACAAAAGTGATTTTCTCGGCGAGTTAAGCATTTTGAGTAATTTACCGATTGGTTTCAGAACGGCTTGCATTGAAATTTACTATTTTTTGCCAGGCATTGATTGTGGAACAAAAGTGATTTTCTCGGCGAGTTAAGCATTTTGAGTAATTTGCCGATTGCTTTCAGAACGGCTTGCATTGAAATTTACTATTTTTTGCCAGACATTCATTGTGGAACAAAAGTGGTTTTCTCGGCGAGTTAAGCATTTTGAGTAATTTGCCGATTGGTTTCAGAACGGCTTGCATTGAGCTTTACTATTTTTTGCCAACCATTCATTGTGGGAAAAAAGTGATTTTCTCGGCGATTGAAGCATTTTGAGTAATAAGCCGATTGGTTTCAGAACGGCTTGCATCACAATTAACTATTTTTTGCCAGGCATTCATTGTGGAACAAAATTGATTTTCTCGGCGAGTTAAGCAGTTTGAGTCATTTGCCGATTGCTTTCAGAACGGCTTGCATTGAAATTTACTATTTTTTGCCAGACATTCATTGTGGAACAAAAGTGATTTTCTCGGCGAGTTAAGCATTTTGAGTAATTTGCCGATTTGTTTCAGAACGGCTTGCATCACAATTAACTATTTTTTGCCAGGCATTCATTGTGGAACAAACGTGATTTTCTCGGCGAGTTAAGCATATTGAGTAATTTGCCGATGCTTTTCAGAACGGCTTCCATTGAAATTTACTATTTTTTTGCCAGTCATTCATTGTGGAACAAAAGTGCTTTTCTCGGCGAGTTAAGGACTTTGAGTAATTTGCCGATTGGTTTCAGAACGGCTTGCATTGAAATTTACTATTTTTTGCCAGACATTCATTGTGGAACAAAAGTGATTTTCTCGGCGAGTTAAGCATTTTGAGTAACTTGCCGATTGGTTTCAGAACGGTTTGCATCACAATTAACTATTTTTTCCCAGACATTCATTGTGGGAAAAAAGTGATTTTCTCGGCGCGTTAAGTATTTTGAGTAATTTGCCGATTGGTTTCAGAACGGCTTGCATTGAAATTAACCAATTTTTGCCAGGCATTCATTGTGGGACAAAAGTGATTTTCTCGGGGAGTTAAGCAGTTTGAGTCATTTGCCGATTGCTTTCAGAACGGCTTGCATTGAAATTTACTATTTTTTGCCAGACATTCATTGTGGAAGAAAAGTGATTTTCTCGGCGAGTTAAGCATTTTGAGTAATTTGCCGATTGATTTCAGAACGGCTTGCATCAAAATTTACTATTTTTTGCCAGGCATTCATTGTGGGAAAAAAGTGATTTTCTCGGCGCGTTAAGCATTTTGAGTAATTTGCCGATTGGTTTCAGAATGGCTTGCATTGAAATTTACTATTTTTTGCCAGACATTCATTGTGAAACAAAAGTGATTTTCTCGGCGAGTTAAGCATTTTGAGTAATTTGCCGATTGGTTTCAGAACGGCTTGCATCAAAATTTACTATTTTTTGCCAGGCATTCATTGTGGGAAAAAAGTGATTTTCTCGGCGCGTTAAGCATTTTGAGTAATTTGCCGATTGGTTTCAGAATGGCTTGCATTGAAATTTACTATTTTTTGCCAGACATTCATTGTGAAACAAAACTGATTTTCTCGGCGAGTTAAGCATTTTGAGTAATTTGCCGATTGGTTTCAGAACGGCTTGCATTGAAATTTACTGTTTTTTGCCAGACATTCATCGTGGGAAAAAAGTGATTTTCTCGGCGAGTCAAGCATTTTGAGTAATTTGCCGATGGGTTTCAGAATGGCTTGCATTGAAATTTACTATTTTTTGCCAGACATTCATTGTGGAACAAAAGTGCTTTTCTCGGCGAGTTAAGCATTTTGAGTCATTTGCCGAATGGGTTTCAGAACGGCTTGCATTGAAATTTACAATTTTTAGCCAGGCATTCATTGTGGAACAAAAGTGATTTTCTCGGCGAGTTAAGCATTTTGAGTAATTTGCCGATTTGTTTCAGAACGGCTTGCATCACAATTAACTATTTTTTGCCAGGCATTCAGTGTGAAACAAAAGTGATTTTCTCGGCGAGTTAAGCATTTTGAGTAATTTACCGATTGGTTTCAGAACGGCTTGCATTGAAATTTACTATTTTTTGCCAGGCATTGATTGTGGAACAAAAGTGATTTTCTCGGCGAGTTAAGCATTTTGAGTAATTTGCCGATTGCTTTCAGAACGGCTTGCATTGAAATTTACTATTTTTTGCCAGACATTCATTGTGGAACAAAAGTGGTTTTCTCGGCGAGTTAAGCATTTTGAGTAATTTGCCGATTGGTTTCAGAACGGCTTGCATTGAGCTTTACTATTTTTTGCCAACCATTCATTGTGGGAAAAAAGTGATTTTCTCGGCGATTGAAGCATTTTGAGTAATAAGCCGATTGGTTTCAGAACGGCTTGCATCACAATTAACTATTTTTTGCCAGGCATTCATTGTGGAACAAAATTGATTTTCTCGGCGAGTTAAGCAGTTTGAGTCATTTGCCGATTGCTTTCAGAACGGCTTGCATTGAAATTTACTATTTTTTGCCAGACATTCATTGTGGAACAAAAGTGATTTTCTCGGCGAGTTAAGCATTTTGAGTAATTTGCCGATTGGTTTCAGAACGGCTTGCATCACAATTAACTATTTTTTGCCAGGCATTCATTGTGGAACAAACGTGATTTTCTCGGCGAGTTAAGCATACTGAGTAATTTGCCGATGCTTTTCAGAACGGCTTCCATTGAAATTTACTATTTTTTTGCCAGTCATTCATTGTGGAACAAAATGCTTTTCTTGGCGAGTTAAGGACTTTGAGTAATTTGCCGATTGGTTTCAGAACGGCTTGCATTGAAATTTACTATTTTTTGCCAGACATTCATTGTGGAACAAAAGTGATTTTCTCGGCGAGTTAAGCATTTTGAGTAACTTGACGATTGGTTTCAGAACGGTTTGCATCACAATTAACTATTTTTTCCCAGACATTCATTGTGGGAAAAAAGTGATTTTCTCGGCGCGTTAAGTATTTTGAGTAATTTGCCGATTGGTTTCAGAACGGCTTGCATTGAAGTTAACCAATTTTTGCCAGGCATTCATTGTGGGACAAAAGTGATTTTCTCGGGGAGTTAAGCAGTTTGAGTCATTTGCCGATTGCTTTCAGAACGGCTTGCATTGAAATTTACTATTTTTTGCCAGACATTCATTGTGGAAGAAAAGTGATTTTCTCGGCGAGTTAAGCATTTTGAGTAATTTGCCGATTGATTTCAGAACGGCTTGCATCAAAATTTACTATTTTTTGCCAGGCATTCATTGTGGGAAAAAAGTGATTTTCTCGGCGCGTTAAGCATTTTGAGTAATTTGCCGATTGGTTTCAGAATGGCTTGCATTGAAATTTACAATTTTTTGCCAGGCATTCATTGTGGAACAAAAGTGATTTTCTCGGCGAGTTAAGCATTTTGAGTAATTTGCCGATTTGTTTCAGAACGGCTTGCATCACAATTAACTATTTTTTGCCAGGCATTCAGTGTGAAACAAAAGCGATTTTCTCGGCGAGTTAAGCATTTTGAGTAATTTACCGATTGGTTTCAGAACGGCTTGCATTGAAATTGACTATTTTTTGCCAGGCATTGATTGTGGAACAAAAGTGATTTTCTCGGCGAGTTAAGCATTTTGAGTAATTTGCCGATTGCTTTCAGAACGGCTTGCATTGAAATTTACTATTTTTTGCCAGACATTCATTGTGGAACAAAAGTGATTTTCTCGGCGAGTTAAGCATTTTGAGTAATTTGCCGATTGGTTTCAGAACGGCTTGCATTGAACTTTACTATTTTTTGCCAACCATTCATTGTGGGAAAAAAGTGATTTTCTCGGCGATTGAAGCATTTTGAGTAATAAGCCGATTGGTTTCAGAACGGCTTGCATTGAACTTTACTATTTTTTGCCAGATATTCATTGTGGAACAAAAGTGATTTTCTCGGCGAGTTAAGCATATTGAGTAATTTGCCGATGCTTTTCAGAACGGCTTCCATTGAAATTTACTATTTTTTTGCCAGACATTCATTGTGGGGGAAAAAAGTGATTTTCTCGCCGAGTTAAGCATTTTGTGTAATTTGCCGATTGGTTTCAGAACGGCTTGCATCACAATTAACTATTTTTTGCCAGGCATTCAGTGTGAAACAAAAGTGATTTTCTCGGCGAGTTAAGCATTTTGAGTAATTTGCCGATTGGTTTCAGAACGGCTTGCATCAAAATTAACTATTTTTTGCCAGGCATTCATTGTGGGGAAAAAAGTGATGTTCTCGGCGAGTTAAGCATTTTGAGTAATTAGCCGATTGGTTTCAGAACGGCTTGCATTGAAATTTACTAATTTTTGCCAGGCATTCATTGTGGCATAAAAGTGATTTTCTCGGCGAGTTAAGCATTTTGAGTAATTTGCCGATTGCTTTCAGAACTGCTTGCATTGAAATTTACTATTTTTTGCCAGACATTCATTGTGGAACAAAAGTGATTTTCTCGGCGAGTTAAGCATTTTGAGTAATTTACCGATTGGTTTCAGAACGGCTTGCATTGAACTTTACTATTTTTTGCCAACGATTCATTGTGGGAAAAAAGTGATTTTCTCGGCGATTGAAGCATTTTGAGTAATAAGCCGATTGGTTTCAGAACGGCTTGCATCACAATTAACTATTTTTTGCCAGGCATTCATTGTGGGAAAAAAGTGATTTTCCACGGCGAGTTAAGCATTTTGAGTAATTTGCGGATTGGTTTCAGAACGTCTTGCATTGAAATGAACTATTTTTTGCCAGCCATTCATTGTGGAACCAATGTGATTTTCTCGTCGCGTTAAGCATATTGAGTAATTTGCCGATTGGTTTCAGAACGGCTTGCATTGAAATTCACTATTTTTTGCCAGACATTCATTGTGGAACAAAAGTGATTTTCTCGGCGAGTTAAGCATTTTGAGTAATTTGCCGATTGGTTTCAGAACGGCTTGCATTGAAATTTACTATTTTTTGCCATACATTCATTGAGGGAAAAAAGTGATTTTCTCGGCGAGTTAAGCATTTTGAGTAACTTGCCGATTGGTTTCAGAACGGCTTGCATCACAATTATCTATATTTTGCCAGACATTCACTGTGGGAAAAAAGTGATTTTCTCGGCGCGTTAAGTATTTTGAGTAATTTGCCGATTGGTTTCAGAACGGCTTGCATTGAAATTAACCATTTTTTGCCAGGCATTCATTGTGGGACAAAAGTGATTTTCTCGGCGATTGAAGCATTTTGAGTAATAAGCCGACTGGTTTCAGAACGGCTTGCATCACAATTAACTATTTTTTGCCAGGCATTCATTGTGGAACAAAATTGATTTTCTCGGCGAGTTAAGCAGTTTGAGTCATTTGCCGATTGCTTTCAGAACGGCTTGCATTGAAATTTACTATTTTTTGCCAGACATTCATTGTGGAACAACAGTGATTTTCTCGGCGAGTTAAGCATTTTGAGTAATTTGCCGATTGGTTTCAGAACGGCTTGCATCAAAATTTACTATTTTTTGCCAGGCATTCATTGTGGGAAAAAAGTGATTTTCTCGGCGCGTTAAGCATTTTGAGTAATTTGCCGATTGGTTTCAGAACGGCTTGCATTGAACTTTACGATTTTTTGACAGGCATTCATTGTGGAACAAAAGTGATTTTCTCGGCGAGTTAAGCATTTTGAGTAATTTACCGATTTGTTTCAGAACGGCTTGCATTGAAATTAACTATTTTTTGCCAGACATTCATTGTGGAACAAAAGTGATTTTCTCGGCGAGTTAAGCATTTTGAGTAATTTGCCGATTGGTTTCAGAACGGCTTGCATTGAACTTTACTATTTTTTGCCAACCATTCATTGTGGGAAAAAAGTGATTTTCTCGGCGATTGAAGCATTTTGAGTAATAAGCCGATTGGTTTCAGAACGGCTTGCATCACAATTAACTATTTTTTGCCAGGCATTCATTGTGGGAAAAAAGTGATTTTCCACGGCGAGTTAAGCATTTTGAGTAATTTGCGGATTGGTTTCAGAACGTCTTGCATTGAAATGGACTATTTTTTGCCAGCCATTCATTGTGGAACCAATGTGATTTTCTCGTCGCGTTAAGCATTTTGAGTAATTTGCCGATTGGTTTCAGAACGGCTTGCATTGAAATTCACTATTTTTTGCCAGACATTCATTGTGGAACAAAAGTGATTTTCTCGGCGAGTTAAGCATTTTGAGTAATTTGCCGATTGGTTTCAGAACGGCTTGCATTGAAATTTACTATTTTTTGCCATACATTCATTGAGGGAAAAAAGTGATTTTCTCGGCGAGTTAAGCATTTTGAGTAACTTGCCGATTGGTTTCAGAACGGCTTGCATCACAATTAACTATTTTTTGCCAGACATCCACTGTGGGAAAAAAGTGATTTTCTCGGCGCGTTAAGTATTTTGAGTAATTTGCCGATTGGTTTCAGAACGGCTTGCATTGAAATTAACCATTTTTTGCCAGGCATTCATTGTGGGGCAAAAGTGATTTTCTCGGCGAGTTAAGCAGTTTGAGTCATTTGCCGATTGGTTTCAGAACGGCTTGCATTGAAATTTACTATTTTTTGCCAGACATTCATTGTGGAACAAAAGTGATTTTCTCGGCGAGTTAAGCATTTTGAGTAATTTGCCGATTGGTTTCAGAACGGCTTGCATCAAAATTTACTATTTTTTGCCAGGCATTCATTGTGGGAAAAAAGTGATTTTCTCGGCGCGTGAAGCATTTTGAGTAATTTGCCGATTGGTTTCAGAACGTCTTGCATTGAACTTTACTATTTTTTGCCAGGCATTCATTGCGGAACAATATTGATTTTCTCGGCGAGTTATGCATTTCGAGCAATTTGCCGATTGGTTTCAGAACGGCTTGCATTGAAATTTACTGTTTTTTGCCAGACATTCATCGTGGGAAAAAAGTGATTTTCTCGGCGAGTCAAGCATTTTGAGTAATTTGCCGATGGGTTTCAGAATGGCTTGCATTGAAATTTACTATTTTTTGCCAGACATTCATTGTGGAACAAAAGTGCTTTTCTCGGCGAGTTAAGCATTTTGAGTCATTTGCCGAATGGGTTTCAGAACGGCTTGCATTGAAATTTACAATTTTTTGCCAGGCATTCATTGTGGAACAAAAGTGATTTTCTCGGCGAGTTAAGCATTTTGAGTAATTTGCCGATTTGTTTCAGAACGGCTTGCATCACAATTAACTATTTTTTGCCAGGCATTCAGTGTGAAACAAAAGTGATTTTCTCGGCGAGTTAAGCATTTTGAGTAATTTGCCGATTGATTTCAGAACGGCTTGCATCAAAATTTACTATTTTTTGCCAGGCATTCATTGTGGGAAAAAAGTGATTTTCTCGGCGCGTTAAGCATTTTGAGTAATTTGCCGATTGGTTTCAGAATGGCTTGCATTGAAATTTACTATTTTTTGCCAGACATTCATTGTGAAACAAAACTGATTTTCTCGGCGAGTTAAGCATTTTGAGTAATTTGCCGATTGGTTTCAGAACGGCTTGCATTGAAATTTACTGTTTTTTGCCAGACATTCATCGTGGGAAAAAAGTGATTTTCTCGGCGAGTCAAGCATTTTGAGTAATTTGCCGATGGGTTTCAGAATGGCTTGCATTGAAATTTACTATTTTTTGCCAGACATTCATTGTGGAACAAAAGTGCTTTTCTCGGCGAGTTAAGCATTTTGAGTCATTTGCCGAATGGGTTTCAGAACGGCTTGCATTGAAATTTACAATTTTTTGCCAGGCATTCATTGTGGAACAAAAGTGATTTTCTCGGCGAGTTAAGCATTTTGAGTAATTTGCCGATTTGTTTCAGAACGGCTTGCATCACAATTAACTATTTTTTGCCAGGCATTCAGTGTGAAACAAAAGTGATTTTCTCGGCGAGTTAAGCATTTTGAGTAATTTACCGATTGGTTTCAGAACGGCTTGCATTGAAATTTACTATTTTTTGCCAGGCATTGATTGTGGAACAAAAGTGATTTTCTCGGCGAGTTAAGCATTTTGAGTAATTTGCCGATTGCTTTCAGAACGGCTTGCATTGAAATTTACTATTTTTTGCCAGACATTCATTGTGGAACAAAAGTGGTTTTCTCGGCGAGTTAAGCATTTTGAGTAATTTGCCGATTGGTTTCAGAACGGCTTGCATTGAGCTTTACTATTTTTTGCCAACCATTCATTGTGGGAAAAAAGTGATTTTCTCGGCGATTGAAGCATTTTGAGTAATAAGCCGATTGGTTTCAGAACGGCTTGCATCACAATTAACTATTTTTTGCCAGGCATTCATTGTGGAACAAAATTGATTTTCTCGGCGAGTTAAGCAGTTTGAGTCATTTGCCGATTGCTTTCAGAACGGCTTGCATTGAAATTTACTATTTTTTGCCAGACATTCATTGTGGAACAAAAGTGATTTTCTCGGCGAGTTAAGCATTTTGAGTAATTTGCCGATTGGTTTCAGAACGGCTTGCATCACAATTAACTATTTTTTGCCAGGCATTCATTGTGGAACAAACGTGATTTTCTCGGCGAGTTAAGCATACTGAGTAATTTGCCGATGCTTTTCAGAACGGCTTCCATTGAAATTTACTATTTTTTTGCCAGTCATTCATTGTGGAACAAAATGCTTTTCTTGGCGAGTTAAGGACTTTGAGTAATTTGCCGATTGGTTTCAGAACGGCTTGCATTGAAATTTACTATTTTTTGCCAGACATTCATTGTGGAACAAAAGTGATTTTCTCGGCGAGTTAAGCATTTTGAGTAACTTGACGATTGGTTTCAGAACGGTTTGCATCACAATTAACTATTTTTTCCCAGACATTCATTGTGGGAAAAAAGTGATTTTCTCGGCGCGTTAAGTATTTTGAGTAATTTGCCGATTGGTTTCAGAACGGCTTGCATTGAAGTTAACCAATTTTTGCCAGGCATTCATTGTGGGACAAAAGTGATTTTCTCGGGGAGTTAAGCAGTTTGAGTCATTTGCCGATTGCTTTCAGAACGGCTTGCATTGAAATTTACTATTTTTTGCCAGACATTCATTGTGGAAGAAAAGTGATTTTCTCGGCGAGTTAAGCATTTTGAGTAATTTGCCGATTGATTTCAGAACGGCTTGCATCAAAATTTACTATTTTTTGCCAGGCATTCATTGTGGGAAAAAAGTGATTTTCTCGGCGCGTTAAGCATTTTGAGTAATTTGCCGATTGGTTTCAGAATGGCTTGCATTGAAATTTACAATTTTTTGCCAGGCATTCATTGTGGAACAAAAGTGATTTTCTCGGCGAGTTAAGCATTTTGAGTAATTTGCCGATTTGTTTCAGAACGGCTTGCATCACAATTAACTATTTTTTGCCAGGCATTCAGTGTGAAACAAAAGTGATTTTCTCGGCGAGTTAAGCATTTTGAGTAATTTACCGATTGGTTTCAGAACGGCTTGCATTGAAATTGACTATTTTTTGCCAGGCATTGATTGTGGAACAAAAGTGATTTTCTCGGCGAGTTAAGCATTTTGAGTAATTTGCCGATTGCTTTCAGAACGGCTTGCATTGAAATTTACTATTTTTTGCCAGACATTCATTGTGGAACAAAAGTGATTTTCTCGGCGAGTTAAGCATTTTGAGTAATTTGCCGATTGGTTTCAGAACGGCTTGCATTGAACTTTACTATTTTTTGCCAACCATTCATTGTGGGAAAAAAGTGATTTTCTCGGCGATTGAAGCATTTTGAGTAATAAGCCGATTGGTTTCAGAACGGCTTGCATTGAACTTTACTATTTTTTGCCAGATATTCATTGTGGAACAAAAGTGATTTTCTCGGCGAGTTAAGCATATTGAGTAATTTGCCGATGCTTTTCAGAACGGCTTCCATTGAAATTTACTATTTTTTTGCCAGACATTCATTGTGGGGGAAAAAAGTGATTTTCTCGCCGAGTTAAGCATTTTGTGTAATTTGCCGATTGGTTTCAGAACGGCTTGCATCACAATTAACTATTTTTTGCCAGGCATTCAGTGTGAAACAAAAGTGATTTTCTCGGCGAGTTAAGCATTTTGAGTAATTTGCCGATTGGTTTCAGAACGGCTTGCATCAAAATTAACTATTTTTTGCCAGGCATTCATTGTGGGGAAAAAAGTGATGTTCTCGGCGAGTTAAGCATTTTGAGTAATTAGCCGATTGGTTTCAGAACGGCTTGCATTGAAATTTACTAATTTTTGCCAGGCATTCATTGTGGCATAAAAGTGATTTTCTCGGCGAGTTAAGCATTTTGAGTAATTTGCCGATTGCTTTCAGAACTGCTTGCATTGAAATTTACTATTTTTTGCCAGACATTCATTGTGGAACAAAAGTGATTTTCTCGGCGAGTTAAGCATTTTGAGTAATTTACCGATTGGTTTCAGAACGGCTTGCATTGAACTTTACTATTTTTTGCCAACGATTCATTGTGGGAAAAAAGTGATTTTCTCGGCGATTGAAGCATTTTGAGTAATAAGCCGATTGGTTTCAGAACGGCTTGCATCACAATTAACTATTTTTTGCCAGGCATTCGTTGTGGGAAAAAAGTGATTTTCCACGGCGAGTTAAGCATTTTGAGTAATTTGCGGATTGGTTTCAGAACGTCTTGCATTGAAATGAACTATTTTTTGCCAGCCATTCATTGTGGAACCAATGTGATTTTCTCGTCGCGTTAAGCATTTTGAGTAATTCGCCGATTGGTTTCAGAACGGCTTGCATTGAAATTCACTATTTTTTGCCAGACATTCATTGTGGAACAAAAGTGATTTTCTCGGCGAGTTAAGCATTTTGAGTAATTTGCCGATTGGTTTCAGAACGGCTTGCATTGAAATTTACTATTTTTTGCCATACATTCATTGAGGGAAAAAAGTGATTTTCTCGGCGAGTTAAGCATTTTGAGTAACTTGCCGATTGGTTTCAGAACGGCTTGCATCACAATTATCTATATTTTGCCAGACATTCACTGTGGGAAAAAAGTGATTTTCTCGGCGCGTTAAGTATTTTGAGTAATTTGCCGATTGGTTTCAGAACGGCTTGCATTGAAATTAACCATTTTTTGCCAGGCATTCATTGTGGGACAAAAGTGATTTTCTCGGCGATTGAAGCATTTTGAGTAATAAGCCGATTGGTTTCAGAACGGCTTGCATCACAATTAACTATTTTTTGCCAGGCATTCATTGTGGAACAAAATTGATTTTCTCGGCGAGTTAAGCAGTTTGAGTCATTTGCCGATTGCTTTCAGAACGGCTTGCATTGAAATTTACTATTTTTTGCCAGACATTCATTGTGGAACAACAGTGATTTTCTCGGCGAGTTAAGCATTTTGAGTAATTTGCCGATTGGTTTCAGAACGGCTTGCATCAAAATTTACTATTTTTTGCCAGGCATTCATTGTGGGAAAAAAGTGATTTTCTCGGCGCGTTAAGCATTTTGAGTAATTTGCCGATTGGTTTCAGAACGGCTTGCATTGAACTTTACGATTTTTTGACAGGCATTCATTGTGGAACAAAAGTGATTTTCTCGGCGAGTTAAGCATTTTGAGTAATTTACCGATTTGTTTCAGAACGGCTTGCATTGAAATTAACTATTTTTTGCCAGACATTCATTGTGGAACAAAAGTGATTTTCTCGGCGAGTTAAGCATTTTGAGTAATTTGCCGATTGGTTTCAGAACGGCTTGCATTGAACTTTACTATTTTTTGCCAACCATTCATTGTGGGAAAAAAGTGATTTTCTCGGCGATTGAAGCATTTTGAGTAATAAGCCGATTGGTTTCAGAACGGCTTGCATCACAATTAACTATTTTTTGCCAGGCATTCATTGTGGGAAAAAAGTGATTTTCCACGGCGAGTTAAGCATTTTGAGTAATTTGCGGATTGGTTTCAGAACGTCTTGCATTGAAATGGACTATTTTTTGCCAGCCATTCATTGTGGAACCAATGTGATTTTCTCGTCGCGTTAAGCATTTTGAGTAATTTGCCGATTGGTTTCAGAACGGCTTGCATTGAAATTCACTATTTTTTGCCAGACATTCATTGTGGAACAAAAGTGATTTTCTCGGCGAGTTAAGCATTTTGAGTAATTTGCCGATTGGTTTCAGAACGGCTTGCATTGAAATTTACTATTTTTTGCCATACATTCATTGAGGGAAAAAAGTGATTTTCTCGGCGAGTTAAGCATTTTGAGTAACTTGCCGATTGGTTTCAGAACGGCTTGCATCACAATTAACTATTTTTTGCCAGACATCCACTGTGGGAAAAAAGTGATTTTCTCGGCGCGTTAAGTATTTTGAGTAATTTGCCGATTGGTTTCAGAACGGCTTGCATTGAAATTAACCATTTTTTGCCAGGCATTCATTGTGGGGCAAAAGTGATTTTCTCGGCGAGTTAAGCAGTTTGAGTCATTTGCCGATTGGTTTCAGAACGGCTTGCATTGAAATTTACTATTTTTTGCCAGACATTCATTGTGGAACAAAAGTGATTTTCTCGGCGAGTTAAGCATTTTGAGTAATTTGCCGATTGGTTTCAGAACGGCTTGCATCAAAATTTACTATTTTTTGCCAGGCATTCATTGTGGGAAAAAAGTGATTTTCTCGGCGCGTGAAGCATTTTGAGTAATTTGCCGATTGGTTTCAGAACGTCTTGCATTGAACTTTACTATTTTTTGCCAGGCATTCATTGCGGAACAATATTGATTTTCTCGGCGAGTTATGCATTTCGAGCAATTTGCCGATTGGTTTCAGAACGGCTTGCATTGAAATTTACTGTTTTTTGCCAGACATTCATCGTGGGAAAAAAGTGATTTTCTCGGCGAGTCAAGCATTTTGAGTAATTTGCCGATGGGTTTCAGAATGGCTTGCATTGAAATTTACTATTTTTTGCCAGACATTCATTGTGGAACAAAAGTGCTTTTCTCGGCGAGTTAAGCATTTTGAGTCATTTGCCGAATGGGTTTCAGAACGGCTTGCATTGAAATTTACAATTTTTTGCCAGGCATTCATTGTGGAACAAAAGTGATTTTCTCGGCGAGTTAAGCATTTTGAGTAATTTGCCGATTTGTTTCAGAACGGCTTGCATCACAATTAACTATTTTTTGCCAGGCATTCAGTGTGAAACAAAAGTGATTTTCTCGGCGAGTTAAGCATTTTGAGTAATTTACCGATTGGTTTCAGAACGGCTTGCATTGAAATTTACTATTTTTTGCCAGGCATTGATTGTGGAACAAAAGTGATTTTCTCGGCGAGTTAAGCATTTTGAGTAATTTGCCGATTGCTTTCAGAACGGCTTGCATTGAAATTTACTATTTTTTGCCAGACATTCATTGTGGAACAAAAGTGGTTTTCTCGGCGAGTTAAGCATTTTGAGTAATTTGCCGATTGGTTTCAGAACGGCTTGCATTGAGCTTTACTATTTTTTGCCAACCATTCATTGTGGGGGAAAAGTGATTTTCTCGGCGATTGAAGCATTTTGAGTAATAAGCCGATTGGTTTCAGAACGGCTTGCATCACAATTAACTATTTTTTGCCAGGCATTCATTGTGGAACAAAAGTGATTTTCTCGGCGAGTTAAGCAGTTTGAGTCATTTGCCGATTGGTTTCAGAACGGCTTGCATTGAAATTTACTATTTTTTGCCAGACATTCATTGTGGAACAAAAGTGATTTTCTCGGCGAGTTAAGCATTTTGAGTAATTTGCCGATTGGTTTCAGAACGGCTTGCATCAAAATTTACTATTTTTTGCCAGGCATTCATTGTGGGAAAAAAGTGATTTTCTCGGCGCGTGAAGCATTTTGAGTAATTTGCCGATTGGTTTCAGAACGTCTTGCATTGAACTTTACTATTTTTTGCCAGGCATTCATTGCGGAACAATATTGATTTTCTCGGCGAGTTATGCATTTCGAGCAATTTGCCGATTGGTTTCAGAACGGCTTGCATTGAAATTTACTGTTTTTTGCCAGACATTCATCGTGGGAAAAAAGTGATTTTCTCGGCGAGTCAAGCATTTTGAGTAATTTGCCGATGGGTTTCAGAATGGCTTGCATTGAAATTTACTATTTTTTGCCAGACATTCATTGTGGAACAAAAGTGCTTTTCTCGGCGAGTTAAGCATTTTGAGTCATTTGCCGAATGGGTTTCAGAACGGCTTGCATTGAAATTTACAATTTTTTGCCAGGCATTCATTGTGGAACAAAAGTGATTTTCTCGGCGAGTTAAGCATTTTGAGTAATTTGCCGATTTGTTTCAGAACGGCTTGCATCACAATTAACTATTTTTTGCCAGGCATTCAGTGTGAAACAAAAGTGATTTTCTCGGCGAGTTAAGCATTTTGAGTAATTTACCGATTGGTTTCAGAACGGCTTGCATTGAAATTTACTATTTTTTGCCAGGCATTGATTGTGGAACAAAAGTGATTTTCTCGGCGAGTTAAGCATTTTGAGTAATTTGCCGATTGCTTTCAGAACGGCTTGCATTGAAATTTACTATTTTTTGCCAGACATTCATTG
Source organism: Scyliorhinus torazame (assembly GCF_047496885.1). Classification (NCBI taxonomy): domain Eukaryota; kingdom Metazoa; phylum Chordata; class Chondrichthyes; order Carcharhiniformes; family Scyliorhinidae; genus Scyliorhinus; species Scyliorhinus torazame. Next base: position 676,778 of record NW_027307791.1, read on the forward strand.
TGGAACAAAAGTGGTTTTCTCGGCGAGTTAAGCATTTTGAGTAATTTGCCGATTCGTTTCAGAACGGCTTGCATTGAGCTTTACTATTTTTTGCCAACCATTCATTGTGGGGGAAAAGTGATTTTCTCGGCGATTGAAGCATTTTGAGTAATAAGCCGATTGGTTTCAGAACGGCTTGCATCACAATTAACTATTTTTTGCCAGGCATTCATTGTGGAACAAAAGTGATTTTCTCGGCGAGTTAAGCAGTTTGAGTCATTTGCCGATTGGTTTCAGAACGGCTTGCATTGAAATTTACTATTTTTTGCCAGACATTCATTGTGGAACAAAAGTGATTTTCTCGGCGAGTTAAGCATTTTGAGTAATTTGCCGATTGGTTTCAGAACGGCTTGCATCAAAATTTACTATTTTTTGCCAGGCATTCATTGTGGGAAAAAAGTGATTTTCTCGGCGCGTTAAGCATTTTGAGTAATTTGCCGATTGGTTTCAGAACGGCTTGCATTGAACTTTACTATTTTTTGCCAGATATTCATTGTGGAACAAAAGTGATTTTCTCGGCGAGTTAAGCATATTGAGTAATTTGCCGATGCTTTTCAGAACGGCTTCCATTGAAATTTACTATTTTTTTGCCAGACATTCATTGTGGGGGAAAAAAGTGATTTTCTCGCCGAGTTAAGCATTTTGTGTAATTTGCCGATTGGTTTCAGAACGGCTTGCATCACAATTAACTATTTTTTGCCAGGCATTCAGTGTGAAACAAAAGTGATTTTCTCGGCGAGTTAAGCATTTTGAGTAATTTGCCGATTGGTTTCAGAACGGCTTGCATCAAAATTAACTATTTTTTGCCAGGCATTCATTGTGGGGAAAAAAGTGATGTTCTCGGCGAGTTAAGCATTTTGAGTAATTAGCCGATTGGTTTCAGAACGGCTTGCATTGAAATTTACTAATTTTTGCCAGGCATTCATTGTGGCATAAAAGTGATTTTCTCGGCGAGTTAAGCATTTTGAGTAATTTGCCGATTGCTTTCAGAACTGCTTGCATTGAAATTTACTATTTTTTGCCAGACATTCATTGTGGAACAAAAGTGATTTTCTCGGCGAGTTAAGCATTTTGAGTAATTTACCGATTGGTTTCAGAACGGCTTGCATTGAACTTTACTATTTTTTGCCAACCATTCATTGTGGGAAAAAAGTGATTTTCTCGGCGATTGAAGCATTTTGAGTAATAAGCCGATTGGTTTCAGAACGGCTTGCATCACAATTAACTATTTTTTGCCAGGCATTCATTGTGGGAAAAAAGTGATTTTCCACGGCGAGTTAAGCATTTTGAGTAATTTGCGGATTGGTTTCAGAACGTCTTGCATTGAAATGAACTATTTTTTGCCAGCCATTCATTGTGGAACCAATGTGATTTTCTCGTCGCGTTAAGCATTTTGAGTAATTTGCCGATTGGTTTCAGAACGGCTTGCATTGAAATTCACTATTTTTTGCCAGACATTCATTGTGGAACAAAAGTGATTTTCTCGGCGAGTTAAGCATTTTGAGTAATTTGCCGATTGGTTTCAGAACGGCTTGCATTGAAATTTACTATTTTTTGCCATACATTCATTGAGGGAAAAAAGTGATTTTCTCGGCGAGTTAAGCATTTTGAGTAACTTGCCGATTGGTTTCAGAACGGCTTGCATCACAATTATCTATATTTTGCCAGACATTCACTGTGGGAAAAAAGTGATTTTCTCGGCGCGTTAAGTATTTTGAGTAATTTGCCGATTGGTTTCAGAACGGCTTGCATTGAAATTAACCATTTTTTGCCAGGCATTCATTGTGGGACAAAAGTGATTTTCTCGGCGATTGAAGCATTTTGAGTAATAAGCCGATTGGTTTCAGAACGGCTTGCATCACAATTAACTATTTTTTGCCAGGCATTCATTGTGGAACAAAATTGATTTTCTCGGCGAGTTAAGCAGTTTGAGTCATTTGCCGATTGCTTTCAGAACGGCTTGCATTGAAATTTACTATTTTTTGCCAGACATTCATTGTGGAACAACAGTGATTTTCTCGGCGAGTTAAGCATTTTGAGTAATTTGCCGATTGGTTTCAGAACGGCTTGCATCAAAATTTACTATTTTTTGCCAGGCATTCATTGTGGGAAAAAAGTGATTTTCTCGGCGCGTTAAGCATTTTGAGTAATTTGCCGATTGGTTTCAGAACGGCTTGCATTGAACTTTACGATTTTTTGGCAGGCATTCATTGTGGAACAAAAGTGATTTTCTCGGCGAGTTAAGCATTTTGAGTAATTTACCGATTTGTTTCAGAACGGCTTGCATTGAAATTTACTATTTTTTGCCAGGCATTCATTGTGGGAAAAAAGTGATTTTCTCGGCGCGTTAAGCATTTTGAGTAATTTGCCGATTGGTTTCAGAACGGCTTGCATTGAACTTTACGATTTTTTGGCAGGCATTCATTGTGGAACAAAAGTGATTTTCTCGGCGAGTTAAGCATTTTGAGTAATTTACCGATTTGTTTCAGAACGGCTTGCATTGAAATTTACTATTTTTTGCCAGACATTCATTGTGGAACAAAAGTGATTTTCTCGGCGAGTTAAGCATTTTGAGTAATTTGCCGATTGGTTTCAGAACGGCTTGCATTGAACTTTACTATTTTTTGCCAACCATTCATTGTGGGAAAAAAGTGATTTTCTCGGCGATTGAAGCATTTTGAGTAATAAGCCGATTGGTTTCAGAACGGCTTGCATCACAATTAACTATTTTTTGCCAGGCATTCATTGTGGGAAAAAAGTGATTTTCCACGGCGAGTTAAGCATTTTGAGTAATTTGCGGATTGGTTTCAGAACGTCTTGCATTGAAATGGACTATTTTTTGCCAGCCATTCATTGTGGAACCAATGTGATTTTCTCGTCGCGTTAAGCATTTTGAGTAATTTGCCGATTGGTTTCAGAACGGCTTGCATTGAAATTCACTATTTTTTGCCAGACATTCATTGTGGAACAAAAGTGATTTTCTCGGCGAGTTAAGCATTTTGAGTAATTTGCCGATTGGTTTCAGAACGGCTTGCATTGAAATTTACTATTTTTTGCCATACATTCATTGAGGGAAAAAAGTGATTTTCTCGGCGAGTTAAGCATTTTGAGTAACTTGCCGATTGGTTTCAGAACGGCTTGCATCACAATTAACTATTTTTTGCCAGACATCCACTGTGGGAAAAAAGTGATTTTCTCGGCGCGTTAAGTATTTTGAGTAATTTGCCGATTGGTTTCAGAACGGCTTGCATTGAAATTAACCATTTTTTGCCAGGCATTCATTGTGGGGCAAAAGTGATTTTCTCGGCGAGTTAAGCAGTTTGAGTCATTTGCCGATTGGTTTCAGAACGGCTTGCATTGAAATTTACTATTTTTTGCCAGACATTCATTGTGGAACAAAAGTGATTTTCTCGGCGAGTTAAGCATTTTGAGTAATTTGCCGATTGGTTTCAGAACGGCTTGCATCAAAATTTACTATTTTTTGCCAGGCATTCATTGTGGGAAAAAAGTGATTTTCTCGGCGCGTGAAGCATTTTGAGTAATTTGCCGATTGGTTTCAGAACGTCTTGCATTGCACTTTACTATTTTTTGCCAGGCATTCATTGCGGAACAATATTGATTTTCTCGGCGAGTTATGCATTTCGAGCAATTTGCCGATTGGTTTCAGAACGGCTTGCATTGAAATTTACTGTTTTTTGCCAGACATTCATCGTGGGAAAAAAGTGATTTTCTCGGCGAGTCAAGCATTTTGAGTAATTTGCCGATGGGTTTCAGAATGGCTTGCATTGAAATTTACTATTTTTTGCCAGACATTCATTGTGGAACAAAAGTGCTTTTCTCGGCGAGTTAAGCATTTTGAGTCATTTGCCGAATGGGTTTCAGAACGGCTTGCATTGAAATTTACAATTTTTTGCCAGGCATTCATTGTGGAACAAAAGTGATTTTCTCGGCGAGTTAAGCATTTTGAGTAATTTGCCGATTTGTTTCAGAACGGCTTGCATCACAATTAACTATTTTTTGCCAGGCATTCAGTGTGAAACAAAAGTGATTTTCTCGGCGAGTTAAGCATTTTGAGTAATTTACCGATTGGTTTCAGAACGGCTTGCATTGAAATTTACTATTTTTTGCCAGGCATTGATTGTGGAACAAAAGTGATTTTCTCGGCGAGTTAAGCATTTTGAGTAATTTGCCGATTGCTTTCAGAACGGCTTGCATTGAAATTTACTATTTTTTGCCAGACATTCATTGTGGAACAAAAGTGGTTTTCTCGGCGAGTTAAGCATTTTGAGTAATTTGCCGATTGGTTTCAGAACGGCTTGCATTGAGCTTTACTATTTTTTGCCAACCATTCATTGTGGGGGAAAAGTGATTTTCTCGGCGATTGAAGCATTTTGAGTAATAAGCCGATTGGTTTCAGAACGGCTTGCATCACAATTAACTATTTTTTGCCAGGCATTCATTGTGGAACAAAAGTGATTTTCTCGGCGAGTTAAGCAGTTTGAGTCATTTGCCGATTGGTTTCAGAACGGCTTGCATTGAAATTTACTATTTTTTGCCAGACATTCATTGTGGAACAAAAGTGATTTTCTCGGCGAGTTAAGCATTTTGAGTAATTTGCCGATTGGTTTCAGAACGGCTTGCATCAAAATTTACTATTTTTTGCCAGGCATTCATTGTGGGAAAAAAGTGATTTTCTCGGCGCGTGAAGCATTTTGAGTAATTTGCCGATTGGTTTCAGAACGTCTTGCATTGAACTTTACTATTTTTTGCCAGGCATTCATTGCGGAACAATATTGATTTTCTCGGCGAGTTATGCATTTCGAGCAATTTGCCGATTGGTTTCAGAACGGCTTGCATTGAAATTTACTGTTTTTTGCCAGACATTCATCGTGGGAAAAAAGTGATTTTCTCGGCGAGTCAAGCAGTTTGAGTAATTTGCCGATGGGTTTCAGAATGGCTTGCATTGAAATTTACTATTTTTTGCCAGACATTCATTGTGGAACAAAAGTGCTTTTCTCGGCGAGTTAAGCATTTTGAGTCATTTGCCGAATGGGTTTCAGAACGGCTTGCATTGAAATTTACAATTTTTTGCCAGGCATTCATTGTGGAACAAAAGTGATTTTCTCGGCGAGTTAAGCATTTTGAGTAATTTGCCGATTTGTTTCAGAACGGCTTGCATCACAATTAACTATTTTTTGCCAGGCATTCAGTGTGAAACAAAAGTGATTTTCTCGGCGAGTTAAGCATTTTGAGTAATTTACCGATTGGTTTCAGAACGGCTTGCATTGAAATTTACTATTTTTTGCCAGGCATTGATTGTGGAACAAAAGTGATTTTCTCGGCGAGTTAAGCATTTTGAGTAATTTGCCGATTGCTTTCAGAACGGCTTGCATTGAAATTTACTATTTTTTGCCAGACATTCATTGTGGAACAAAAGTGGTTTTCTCGGCGAGTTAAGCATTTTGAGTAATTTGCCGATTGGTTTCAGAACGGCTTGCATTGAGCTTTACTATTTTTTGCCAACCATTCATTGTGGGGGAAAAGTGATTTTCTCGGCGATTGAAGCATTTTGAGTAATAAGCCGATTGGTTTCAGAACGGCTTGCATCACAATTAACTATTTTTTGCCAGGCATTCATTGTGGAACAAAATTGATTTTCTCGGCGAGTTAAGCAGTTTGAGTCA